>NC_086015.1:160036666-161242500 GCF_028858775.2 Pan troglodytes
CATACCTGTAGACTCTAATATGATTCAAGAAAAAACAAAGTCATTCCACAGAGTGAGCAGAGAGTGGTGAAAAGTCTCAGAGAGAAAAAAAAAATCATTATATGGCAACTTAAAAAAAAAGTGAAAGATCTAAAGCTGGATAATTTAATGCCAGCAAAGGATGGTTTGGTAATTTTTGAAAGAGGTTTGGCATAAAAAAGAAAAAGTCAAGATAACAGGAGAAGCATCTTTTGCTGACCAAGAGGCAGCAGACAAGTTCCCAGATGTCATTAAGAAAATCATTAAGAAGAAAGGGGGTTTTTGGTTTCTTTTTTATTGTTTTTGTATTTGTTTGTTTTGTTTTTTTGCAGTAAAGAAAGTTTAATTGATATGAGGCCACTGTGGCATGTGGCAGATGGAGTTATTACTCAAATCAATCTCCGAAAATTTGCAGGGTAGGGATTTTCAAGGATAGTTTGGCAGGCGGTGGGGCTAGGGTATGGGAGCTGCTGATTGATTGGGGATGCAGTCATAGGGGTGTAGAAAATGGTCCATGTGTGAAGACGGAGAGTCCAAGTGGGGCATCAGTCATTAGAAATACAAAAGCCTGAAAAAACATCTCAAAAGGCCAATTGTAGGTTCTACAATAGTGATGTTAATTACAGGAATAATTAGGGAAGTTGCAAATCCATTGGAATAATGGCTCCTAGTCATTTACACCTACATATTAGCAGAACGCAGACCCCTCTAATTCTCTTAACCTTTTGGCTTTTATTAGTTTTACAAAGATGGCTTAGTTTAAGGGATATTATTTAAACTATAAAGTTCTCCCAAAGTTAGATTGGCCCATACCCAGAAATTGTGTATTA
Organism: Pan troglodytes; assembly: GCF_028858775.2. NCBI lineage: Eukaryota > Metazoa > Chordata > Mammalia > Primates > Hominidae > Pan > Pan troglodytes. Next base: position 160,037,515 of record NC_086015.1, read on the forward strand.
GTTTGTTCTCATGCTGTTAATAAAGACATACCTGAGACTGGGTAATTTATAAAGGAAAGAGGTTTAATTGGCTCACAGTTCCACATGGCTGGGGAGGCCTCACAATCATGGCTGAAGAACAAGGGATGTCTTACATGATGGCAGGCAACACAGAACTTGTGCAGGGGCACTCCTCTTTATAAAACCATCAGATCTTGTGAGACTTATTCACTATCATGAGAAGAGCATGATAAAGGTTCACCCTCATGATTCAATTATCTCCCACCAGGTCCCCCTCACGATGTGGGAATTGTGAGAGCTACAATTCAAGATGAGATTTGGGTGGGGGCACAGCCAAACCATATCAAATGACCAAGGGCAGTTTGGAGGTTAAAGGCAAGACTGAATTTGGTTAGGTCAGAATTTTCTCACTGTTACAATTTTTGCAAAGACAGTTTTAATCCCCCTCCTTTGGGTTTCATCATACCTTATTTTTAATCTGTGTGTTATGGAAATGGAAAAAGGCCTAGAGCCACTGTAACTTCTTCCTGCTCACAGGGGCAGATTTGGAGTGGGAGTTGCCCTCAGGGTAAGAGGAGTGAAACTGTCTTGTAATTGTTGGTATGTATTCATGTGTGCCAGGTTGAGATCCCAAGGTCTGCATAAGAAAACATTGGTGCTCTTATCCACAGCTTTCACACAGCACTTAAGTGAACAGGTGGACTATAAGACAAATAATGAGCCCCAACATAAGGAGAGAAAGTCCTCACTTCAGGAATCCCCGTAGAACTGACCTGAAGCCTTAAGGGATACAGGTGAATGACCCCAAGAATCAATCAGATATGGGGTCATTAGCAGAGACTCAAACACAGTGGATAAGGCTGGAATCTAATAACAGTTATACTATAGTTTTTTTCTGAAACAATTTTTCTCTCTCCAGTTCCCCATTTCTACCAAACACAAATCATAGTAGGACCAATTTATTTGCAAAATAAGTTCCAGTCCCATTATATTTGGCCTGGTTATTTGCATAAAATGCAGCAAGAATAGTTATTTGCCAAATAGGTTCTTTTTCTAAAAATAATTGGCTTTGCTGGAATTTATTTCATAAGGAATCTCAGATTAGACCTTTTAAAAGTCTCTAGCCCAGCCAAGGATTCATCTGTGCCTGCACATACCTGTATGAATTGGGTGAATTTCTCTCTTCTTGAGGTCCCACAATAACTTGGGATTCCTGGGTCTACTACGGGTTAGGAGCCCTGTAAAGGACAAGGTATGAGACCAGTATTTCCAAGGGGCTGTTATCAGCTCTGTAAGTCAACCTCAGTTACTCAAAGCAGCCTGAAACCATGCCATTTCCAGTCAAAGCCTTGGTAAAATAATCAGTGTCTCCAGTTGTGTCCTGTTGCAAAAAACAAAGCAAAACAAAAAACATTCTTATTGAACTTATGCAAAAAACTATATTGCCATATGCTAAGAAGACTCATAATTAGTTTCAAAATTCTGGAGAGATCACGTAGAGAGAAAGAAATATGCTCCAAAATTTGCAGATAGAAATATGCTTCATTCAATTGTTAAAAGCTATAAACAGCTCAAAAGGAAAGTTGTTATGTTTTTTGACCCTGAAAAACAAAAAGGATCAGAAACATTTCAAACAAATAGTCATAGAAAGATTATTTCATTATTCTCTTAGTTCAGTCCATACAGTTAATTCCTGTTCTGTTTGATATTCATGAACACTTCAGCTCTTCCTGAGAGTCCTAGAAGTTTTTCCCTTTATATTAATGGCACAATCTTTAAAGATATCAGAAATCTGCATTCAAGAGCACCTGTTAGAGTTCCATAGCTGATTATAAAATCACCTTTTGAAAAGGATCAAAGTAAAAATAACTGTGGATGACAAGAGGCTTAGAACAGCTATGGTTTAAGACTCAATTAACAAGGAAATTTGGTTATTTTTGTGGCATACAATTTAATATAACAATTATTATTACTGATAACATACACTAAGTCATATTGAAATTATAGGAATCTTGCACAATTCTGGAACACATACCAATAACACTTTCATATAAATACAGCCCAAAGAAAGCCGAATACCAATTCATACTTGACAGTGCTCACTCTATGATGTCAACATGCCAAATAAGCCAGATGTCTCTTTTGGACTTCAGGGGACCTAATATTGAAAAAATTAATGAAATCAAAAGGACTGAATTTAGAACTTGAAATTTTGATTTTGGAAGGTTTGTCAAATATCAAAGGTTTAGAATACTTACTGTTACAAAATAGTATCATTGGTTATTCATTTAGCAGAAGTCATAACTCAAAAATTTCAAAAGGCAAAAACCTAAACAGCATACCTAATAAAGGTAGCATGTGGCTACCTGAATCTCTCTTTCCCCTTTTTTCCTTTTTTTTTTTTTTTTTGCAGTTTACTTAAAAGGCAAAAACATTTCATTGTGGCTCAGTATTACAAAAAAACTTTGTTCAAAAGAGGAAAACCAAATTTTACCTTTTTATTAATGTACTATCAATGTTAGGCCCAATTTTTTAATAAAACCTTATAAACAAATCTATACAGTCTTAATCAGTTTGACCATAAGGTAAGATTTTCCTAAACATCCCCCCATAACTTTTTATAATTTATTACAGAGCAGACCCCCATAACTTTTTATAATTTATTAAAGAGCAGATCAGTGTTCTAAGAAAACCATTATTCTGACACATGGGTCCAGATTCTGGCCTTCTAACAGTGTGCTTTTTATTTTAATGTTTTAATTTATAGAAAAACTAAATAATCCCATTCAACTTTTGGCTACATTGCTCACACCCACAGAGCTTCCTTTACAAGATCAATGTATTATAAATCTTTTACAACTTGCTTAAACCTTCAGTATTGTCATATCTTTTTGGGACAATCCTCAAAAATCTCCAAACTCAACGTGATTACTTTCCTTTGAACAAAAGCCATATTTCCAAGACAAAAACACATTCTACTTCCTTTATATAACTTGTATATAAACTTTCTCTAGTAGTCTCAATGTTAATATGTTAACTCTTAGTCACTTTTATTTCTGGTTAGGAACCTGGTAAGTAAGTAATTTTAACCATGTATCAGATTGCAGAGCCTAGGACAAGGACAGAGCTTCAGACAGTGTCTGACTCTTCCTAGCCTAGTCAGAGGACAGGGCTAACTCCATATGTCCCCAGATCTTACCTAAAATCTAATGACTGAAGAATAGACAAGTCAATTTTCAAAAATATCATAGAAGTAGTTTATAACCTTAAAACGTATAGCAAAGACAGAATTCAGTCTGCCTACTGTAGACCAAATGTCTAAATTTTGAAGATGTTTTTATTTTACCAATAATCTTTAAAACTAAACAAAGATTTCTAAAGTCATCTACACTAAAAGGCATTAAATTTTCTATTTTTCTGACAAAATATTTTATTTTAGGGCTCATTCTTCCCTAAACCAGTTAATTGGAGTTCTTTATATAAACATCCCACACACAACACATATAATTACATGGAAGGAAATGGATCTGGTAGTTGTAAGATTTTTTTTTTTTGCCAGTTTTTAAGTTTCTATTTCCTATTTTAGACTATCAGTTTCTTGATTACCTATTCCCTGCCCTAAACAATTGTCAGCTAGGCAACTCTAAATTTGCATTTCTAAAGGGACAGCTCCTAGGTGAAACAGGATAGAGAACTTATATTTTAAAAGCACAGAGCTGAGACATTAAGCCAAAACGTTGTATGATAATAGTTTCTAATATACACAGGCAGGCACCCTTACCAATGGGGGTTTTCTTAAATATGTAAATTTCTAAATTGGATTTGTGGCTTCAGGGTGGAGCCCTTCAAGGAACAGGGCCAAGAAAGCGTGCAGCTTCCAGGGCCTGACAGGCAGAGCTGTAAGATAGAACAGATCCCCAAAAATCAAGGGCTCCATTTTTACGCCTAATCCTGGGTCCCCCAAAAGAGAAACGCTATAGGACGAGATAGTGATTTTATGGTGTATCTCATTGCAAGGACATTTTCGCTGAGGCTAGTGGGCAACCCAAAGCCAATCAGCTCAATCTGTAATCAGTCCATTCCCCAATCCATACTTTCCAGGTCCCCAAGAACATGGCTTTCTTATTCGGTGTGCAAAGAACCAAGTATCACCCTGTAGTAACTCAATTGTAAGCATCTGCCATTAGCCATCCCTAAGAGTATATCTCTTACCTAGCTATTACACACCAAGGCTAAAAGTTCTCTCGTAAAGCCTCTCTCATAAAGCGATTCCTTCCTCCCTTCCTTCCTTCCTTCCTTCCTCGCTCCCTCCCTCCCTCCCTCTCTCCCTCCCCCCCAGTCTTGCTCTGTCTCACTTTTTTTTTTTTTTTTGAGATGAGTCTCACTCTGTCACCAAGGCTGGAGTGCAGTGGTGCAATCTCGACTCACTGCAACCTTCGCCTCCTGGGTTCAAGCAATTCTTGTGCCTCAGCCTTCTGAGTAGCTGGGATTACAGGCATGTGCCACCATGCCTGGCTGATTTTTGTATTTTTAGTAGAGATGGGCTTTCGTCATGTTCAAGACTGGCCTTGAACTCCTGACCTCGGGTGACCCCACCCACCTTGGCTTCCCAAAGTGCTGGTTTTACAGGCCTAAGCCACCAAGCCCAGCCAAAGCAAAGTAATTTCTGATATCCTCAAAAGTTAAAAAAGTCGGATAATGTAATGCAAAACAGAGCAGAGTCATAAATTTTGAGAAGGATTTGTCTACTTACAATTTTGTGGGTTTCATGAGGAAAACAGGTTTTTCCCTAAATGGGGCCCGTGGTAACTCCTCTGTTTCTCCTAAGGAATCCCAGGCTGGCAAAAAGAAGTAAATGGAGAAACAATTCAGCCAACCAAGTAGAAAAAAAAAAGCTTTTTCTCAAAAAAACAAGATCCAAGAAGAGAAAAGGCATAAAGACCTTTAAAATATATGTATAGTGTAAATATCAACTTTTAGTTAAGCCAACTTTTAACCATAGAGCTTCGTTAAAGAAATCCTTTTAAATCTTTTATTACTATACTCTAGCCAGGACAAACAGCCTCTGGCTTTTAAGCTTTTTTCCCCCTCAAAGGTCTCCTCCTAAGTGAAACCAGTAAGTCTTACCTAAGATTATGACTTATCGATGGATGCATGAGGTGTCTCCAAAGAGACAGCAAGCATTTTTACAATATGTAGAATAGCCCCTGAGGTAGCTCAGAGAAAAGAAAATTCAAGACAGGAAATCAGAAGCTGTCCATGGAGAAGAAAATAATCAATAAATGGCAAAAGTCCCACAAGTATCCAACCAGAAAGGACTCATTCCCAAAGCCAGCAATTGAGCCCAGACTGCTACTATAAAAGGGTAGTCTTAGCTACTGAGCTATAGCATGGGGCAGCTGCCATTGCTCTTCCAGGAAGGAGTCTGGGGCAGTCATTTTCAAGCTTGTAAAGGATTGTAACTGCTCGAGAGAATTTTCTGAAGCTAGTTAGGACATTTTTCATCCTTTTTAAAAACTTTAATTATGGAGAATAAAAGATTTCTAAAATTCCTTTTAAAAAAAATGGTATACTCAGTTTCAGTAGTGACTTAATCTGAGTCTTTTACAAGCCCAGATGTTAATGTTCCAGGATTTTATCATATAAGCAAGAGGTATTCTTAGAGAGGGGATAGAGGAGATATCTCCATCGTCCCCAAGAATTCACTCTCTGTAATGGGCTTAAGATAACAAAAGATGACAAGAGCCCTGTAGAAATGGGATCTTTGAAGACGAGACTCACCCAAAGGCATGACACATTTGGGATGAAGAGTGTGCTGACTCATCTCAGACACCTGGTCCTCTCATACTGACATGAACTGAAAAATTCCTGCCCTTTGGATGGTGGAGACTGAGAGTGTACCTCTACATGGTCACAGAGTCAAGCTCCCAAGGACGTAAAACAAGATGAGAAGGAAATCTCGTCCAGTTTTTGTTTCAGGGACCTGCAGCAAAGTTTGTAACTGACCAGCCCACAGGGCCAGCTTGAGCATTGGGCTTATAGGGATCCTAGGCCCTTGTTCTATCCTACGGTGCCCCTCTCCATGACAGAAGACACATAAAGATAAAAACTGAGAGGAAAGGAGTGAAACAATGTGAATATTCATAGCACAAAGTGCACTAGATTTGCTACAGCCTCAGACTAATCACACAAATCCTTTTTCCCATTAATCAGACTTTGCAAAGGAGACAGTGATTTTTACCATCAGTTTGCGCAGAGAGAGGCCAGAAGCCTGGCTGGTAGGAAATTCTTACCCTTTTGCCGGCATGCTAGCCTTCCAGGTTCCTTTTCTCTCAGCAGCTTTGGTGATGCTGCTTGCTGTACCATAGCTGTGGGGGCCATGCTGCATTACAAAAGAAAATCATCTCTTTCTGTTTCATGGAATCATAGTCAAAAACCTCATTTTGCAAGATGTAGCCAGGCTACATGGGGGAACCAAAATGACATTTTTTATTCCAGGCAGAGGAAAATACACATGACAAAACACAGACACCAGTCACCCCGCTCAGCATCCAAGTATTGACCTGGCAAGGCTTAAACTTGCCTCTGTTGGCCCATGTTGTCTTTGATCCACTCAAAGTGGGGTGGGGTGTTCTCCAACCAGGAGTTTCAACAGGTGATCTTTAAGCAACATGGAAGAGTGGATAGTCACCCTGAGTTAGACCTGTTGAACTTTGTTCATGGCTCACAGAATGTGACCAACCAGACAAACTAGTAGAGTCTCCTGGACTTTCATCAGCAATTCTTTCAGGGAATTCTCTCCATATATACAAATACACACAATGAGATAAAAGACAAACAAAAAGGCCTTCCAAACCAGGATTCCTAACCAAAAATTTCCAGGAGTAATTCTTCTGAACTAACCTCTTATTCTCTAACTGGGGAGACATCTCCCCAAACCCAGAGTCTTCCTACTATTTTGGGAGAGCCAGTTAATACCCCCAAAGGAGCCAAACCAAGACCCTTGAAGGAGCAGAACCAAGAACCCCAGTGGAGCCAAACCAACTGGGAGAAGGAAGAAGGTTCTGGCTGTGCTTAGAATACTCAGCAGACCAGTTTAAAGATGTCTTTCTAGGAAGGATGTCTTTCTCCACTGCAATTAGGCCCAAGCACTGTGGGTCAGCAGGGCCTCACTGGGCAAGGACAGCACCAGACATGGCCTTCAGTTCCAGAGAAATAAGCAGCTGCCAGAGCTCACCTCCAATTCCAACATACTGGTGGGGGGCTGACAAACTGCAGGCAGGCACCCATAAAGGCAGATCCCAGACAGACCCCCAAACTTATAATAGCCCAATGGGTTCTTCCTCCCACACAGATGAAATCAAGCCACTGAGACCATGGCATTGCAGTAGAGAAAGAGTTTAATGGAAACGAGGATGGCCATGCCACACAGGAGATGGAGTTATTACTCAAATCAATCTCCTAAACAGGTTTTTAACACAAAAGTGCCCTATTCTGGAAAAAAAAAGGACACAAAATGCATTAGTAAGGAGGAGACGTGAGCACCAGGATTTAAGGAAGGAAGGGATAGGCCAAATCTGTTGTTTTGTGCAAATGTAGTCAGGTTTATGATCAGGACTGCACTTATCTATAAAACTGCTAATCTCTAGCCTTGATGGGAAAAGATAAACATCAGGTGTTAGTCTTTTGGTTGTACAACACAAAGGCTTGGACAAGGAGATTGCTTTTTCTAGACTGAGTCCATCAGTGCTTTGTCTCTGAAGTCAGGAAGTACCTCAACAGTAGTCTATGGAAAGGACTGTCAATGCTATGGAAGAGAACCCTGATAGAACATTACCAAAGCCTTGAAAGATTACACCATTGAAGATGCCATCATTCTTATAGAAAAAGCCGTGAAAGTCATCAAGCCTGGAACAAGAAATTCCTTCTAGAGAAAACCGTCCAGACGTTGTGCATGACTTCAAAGGATTTACAATGGAGCCAATAAAGGAAATTATAAAAGAGATTGTGGATATGGCAAAAAAGGTCAGAAGGTGAAGGGTTTCAAGATACTAATCTTGGAGAAATTCAGGAGCTAACAGACATCACACAAGAGGAATTAGCAGAGGACAACTTGGAGATGATTTTTTTTTCTGAATCAGTGCAGACAATGAGAAAGAAGACATAGTAGAGGCAGTGCTAGAAAACAAATTGATGCTAGATAATATGGCAGAAGGGTTTCAATTATTCGAGACTGCTTCTCACTTCTTTTACAACATGAACCTTCCTATGATATGGGTGCTGAAACTAAAGCAAACATTGGAAGAAGGATTGGCACTATATAGAAACATTTTTAGAGAAATGAAAAAGCAAAAAAGTTCGACAGAAGTTATGACATATTTCCTCAAAGTTACTCCAAGCGTGCCTGTCTTTTTTGCCTCCCCTTCCACTTTCTCCACCTGTGTCATCCCTGAGACAGCAACACCAACCCCTCCTCTTCCTCTTCCTCCTCAGCCTGCTCAATGTGAACATGAGGATGAAAACATTTTTGATGATCCACTTCCACTTAATGAAGATTAAATATATTTCCTCTTCCTTATGATGATTTTCTTAACATTTTCTTTTCTCTAGCTTACTTTATAAAATATGCATTAATTGAATGTTTATATTATCAGCAAGGCTTCCTGTCAACAGTAGGCTATTAGTAGTTAAGTTTTTGGGGAGTCAGAAGTTGTACATGGATTTTCAACTATGTGGAGGGGAGGTTCACACCCCTAATGTCCATGTTGTTCAAAGGTCAACTATATATCAACTCATTTAATCTAATTAACATGCAGTTCTTTAGTTTTTATGCTGTTCTCTTCCCTGTTAGTTCACATCTGTACCCAGGACAAGGCATTTTCCCCATATTTAGCTTGCAATCCATACATTGTTAATAGTATATTTTTAAAAATCTCTTTGAAAAAGATTGACTTAAATTGTGAGTTATAACCTCAAACTTTATCATCAATCTTTCGGGTTTTTCAGTAAATCTACAGTTAACTCTTAATTAACAACTAATCTGTTACATTTTGATTAAAATTTGCAGTCAGCTCTCAGATATGCTTTTGTCCATTGTGCATGTACCTTTGGGCTGCCTGTTAGCATTAATCATGCCATTGATTTAACTTGATGCTTACTGTTGCTGCCTGCCCTTCAGATTTATGTAAACTGTAACCCAGCAGGAACAGGAAGAGAAGTCCATTTACCATAAAAGACCTTTTAAATCATTACATTCAATTATCTTCACCTTTTAAGTTAGGTGTAAAAGAGTGAGCACAGAGAGGGTTCAGCTATACTTGTACTCACCTGAGAAATGGTGCTTATATATATTTGAAGACATGAAATATCCTTCCTCTTGCCCTGAACTAAGTCCCTTTCTTGTACTAGCCTAGGTATGGTGGAAAATAAAAGAAATAAAGCAAAGCAAACAAAATCTACACGAATCAATAGCTGCACTTCAGACCCTAATCACCTCTCAGGCAGAGGATGTACAATGACATGATAAAAAATAGCTCTAGAAGACAGTGTGTGATTTAGTGCCATGTAAGATAGTATCTGCTGTGAGAATGAAGAAGGCAGAAAGAGGAATCCCTGCATGGTGGGATGGCCAGAGGGGGAACTTTATGTTGGTGGTGAAACTGGAGTTGCCTCTTGAAGGCCTAGTATTTCCACAGGCAGCGGGTAAGGCATCCTAGGCCAAAGGAACAGAAGCTTTCTGGTGAGAAAAGCTGGCCAAGTTAGAGAATGTTTAACAACTTCAGTGTTTTTAAAATATAAAATATGTATTTATTTTTATAAGGTTTTTATGAGAGTTATAGAGGGTTTTCTCTCATATTTGAGATACTTTACAAGTAAATTGTTTAAAAAATACTGAAACCAAGCATTTCATAAATCTGCAGATAGAGTCTAAAGCAAGAATGGCAGGCAGCCATCCAGGCAGTACAGAGAAGTGGGGACACCAAAAGAGGCTCAGCTGCCTAAGGTCCTAGACAAGTGTGCTAGTCGTAGACTTGGTCATATAAAGTGCAGCTTTGCACTTTTTCGGACCTAAGTTAGATGCATTTATACAACAAGTATTTATTTTGCCTATTATGTGCCAGTCCCTGTTTGGGGTGCTTGATTTTAAAGTAGCCAGAATATGTATATACATCCCAAAGACTATGAAAGTACCGTCTTTTAGAATAAATGTGTTACATAACTTCTTACCTATATTTGATTTATCTAGATTGTCTGTAATTTCACTTAATTTCCTAGTGACTGGGCAGTGTATTTAATCAGCTGCATGTGTTATTCTATACAGAATAATATTAGAGAGAGAGATCAGGGGTCCCCAAACCCCTGGCCGCTGACTAGTACCACTCACACAGCCCGAGGTGAGTGGCAAGCCAGTGAGCATTACCGTCTGAGCTCTGCCTCCTGTCAGATCAGCAGCAGCATTAGATTCTCATATGAGCAGGAACTGCACATGCAAGGGTTCTAGGTTGTGTGCTGCTTATGAGAATCTAACTAATGCCTGATGATCCGAGGTGGAACAATTTCATCCCAAAATCATCCCCATCCCCCCAGTCCATGGGAAAATTGTCTTCCACGAAATCAGTCTCTGGTGCCAAAAAAATTGGGGACTGCTGATTAGATATATAGCTTATAGTGGTAACAGGAGCCATTTAGATTAGAACCATTTCATTTTAATGTGAAGAAACAAAGACTTTTTTTCATAATAGCTTGGAAATGGCTCTATTTCTCTATTGAAGAAAAAAGGACCTGAGATATGTGGATCAGTGTGCAGTGACAGGTCTTTCAAAGGCTTTTTTTTTTCTTTCTTGTTCTGTTAACTTTTTATGTTACTTTTTATGCTGGCTTCTCTTTCTAGAGAAGTCCCTGCTGTTTCCTTCTTTTTCTGTGTGTAGGCAAGGAAGGTGAGTGTAGAAATCAGGGAAGAGAAGGTGAGAGCCTTTCCTATTTATTTCTTTGTGTATTTTTGCTATGTGATATGGAAACAGATGGCTGGTAAATTAGAATTTGAAAATGACTATGCCACACTGTACTATTAATGCCAAAATGAGTAGTAGTAGTAGAAAAAGGAGAGTTGCAAAAAATGTAAAGGTGGTAGGGGAGATGGCTACCAAAGAAAAAGTGTAGAGAAGAACTATGATGATAAAAAGCTACAGTTAGAGAATCCATTGCCTGATTAGAAGGCTAAGATTGTTAAAGCATTTTCCCCTGGTCTCATCTCCTCAGGGAATTTTAGGGAAGAAGGAATAAGATAATCTTTGACTCTCATGTCCAGGTCTTTTTCCTTTTTTATCACAGTTTCTGACTGAGCATAGTATACTTGTCAGACTTCCATCTTCTTAAGTGGCAGAAAATGTAAAAGCGGCCCATGGGCTAGACAGCAAAATCACATTTGGCTCCTTTTTCTACTGCTGCACTCTACAGGTTAATTCTGTATGTATTTAGATCATATCTCTAAATCTGTTCTCTCTCCAGGCTGAGCTGACTCCTACCTGTCCCTGACCTCGGATAACCAGCAGACTTACTAGCATTTTCATCAAGTATTCTGAAAGCAGAATATACTTGAAATTATATTACTGTTCTGGGTTTAGGATTTTATTGCCACAATTTAAGACTAAAACAACACTTACAGATCAGCAAAGTAATACTGTAATTGTATATCTCTTCCCCTCATGAATGTCAATCCATTTTAGAGACATATGGACTCCTCTTTTTAGAAAAGAGCAATGAATAATTTTCCTTTTGCTGTTTTTGCTAGGGGACATATGTGGAAATCAAAACAACAGCAACAAACTAGTGGAAAAATCAGTTAGTTTGCAGAAAGTGAAACTGATCTTTTGTTTTTTTAAAATGGTGACAAAATGAACACTTGTAATAGGATTTTAACTTCAGGAAATCTTTATTACCACAGGACACAAAAGTAAAAAAAAGAGACCAGAGTTGTTTATTTTGCAAAACAGAAGTAGTGATACAAGGGCTAGAGAGCGCACTGTTCTCTCAGGGATAACAATCCCTTTCCCCAGCAGTAACAGCTCATTTTGTCCTGTTTCAGTAAAGTAATTTTAGTACTTTGGAACTTTGAAATTTATTCAGAATAACAGTTTTATATTTCCAAGCACAGATGGTCATTGCCAGAAAAAATAAACTTAATTTCCAGGTTATTTTGGGCCACTGTGGCTAGGTTCAGATTTTTTGTTGAGTTGAAGTGGAAGAAAAGGAAAAAGAAAGTGGTCATACAAATGTTAGACCTAGCATCCTGGGAAAGTTGTGATGTGTGTGTGTGTGTGTGGATGTTTATGTGTGATGTGTTTTTAAGCAATTGTAGTTTTATTAAAACCTTATGACAAAGGGAATAGGAAGCTGTATAATTTTTGGAGAGACTATTCACTTATTTTTGTGACCCAAGGTAGTTCATTAGAAAAAGCATTTTCTTCAAAATATTATTATGAATCTTGAAAAATCTGAATTTGCCAATTTGTAGTCAAAAATACTTTTGCCAACTGACCATAGAAGGTCATCGAGTTTACTAAGGTGAGGATTCCCAGTGGAAAAATAGGTATTGGAGGAAATATACTTTGGAAGTATATATAGATAGACATAGGCATATCATTTATAATTTACATAGGGTAAAGCCAACATTTCTGATATTGCTCAATAACATGTCTTTATGGATGAATCTCTGATATTTTAGTCCCAGATTGATTTTTTCTATTTTTATTATTTTAAAATTAAACTTCTTATTTTGAGATAATTGTAGATTCACATGCAAGGTAAGAAATAACACCAAGAAATCCCACTTATTCGTCATCTAGCTTCCTGCAGTGGTAACATCTGGCAAAACTAAAGTACAGTGTCATAACCAGGATATTGACAATTGATACAGTCAAGATACAGAACACTTTCATCACAACAAGGATTCTTCATGTTGTCCTTTTATCACCACATTCACCTTAACTTCCCCAATCTCTTCCCTACTCCCAGTCCATGGCCCTGGCAACCATTGGTCTGGTCTCCAATAATTTTATGTCAGGAATGTTATATAAATGGAATCATGTAGTGTGTAATATTTTGGGATTAGCTTTTTTCAACCTGTAATTTTCTGGAGTTTCATTAGGTTGTGTGTATCAATAGTTTATTCCTTTTTATTGCTGAGTAGTATTCCATGGTATGAATGTACCAGTTTGTTTAACCATTTACCTACCCATTGAAGGGAATCTAGGTTTTTTCCACTTTTCAGCTGCTTTACATATAAAGCTGCTATAAACATTCATTTATGTGAACATACATTTTCATTTTCCTGGGATAAATGGCCAAGAGTTCAATTGCTATGTTATATAGTAACTACAGGTGTTTTTTTTTCTTTTAAAAGACACTACTAAACTGTTTTCCAGAGTGGGTATACCATTTTACATTTTTTACCTGCAGTATATGAGTGATCCAGTTTCTCCACATCTTTACCAGCATTTGATGTTGTCAGTGATGTGTAGTGAGTGATATCTCATTGTGGTTTTAATTTGCATTTTCCTAATGGCTAATGAAATGATGTTGAATATCTTTTCATGTGCTTATTTGGCATCTGAATATCCTCTTATGTGAAAGGTCTCTTCAAGTCTTTTTGTTCATTTTCTAATTAGACTTTTTTTTTTCTGCTGAATTTTGGAAATTCTTTATATAATCTAGGTACTAGTAAGAGATGTGGTTTTCAAATATTTTCTCCTGGTCTGTAGCTTGTCTTTTTATCCTCTTTGCAAGGTCTTTTACAGATCAGAAGTTTTTAAATTTGATGAAATTCAGGTTATCAGATTTTCCATTTATGAATCATGCTTTTGGTATTAAATATGAGGTCTTTTCCAGTTTAGATCCTGAAGATTTTCTCCTATTATTTTCCTAAAAATATTTCTTCTAATATTTTCTACTTTTATATTTTATATTTTTGTCCCTACTTGTAGAATATGTGAGGTTTAGGTTGAGGTTCCTTTTTTAAAAAAAAATGTATGGATATCCAATTGTACCAGCACCATTTGTTGAAAAGGCTATCTTTCTTTCATTGAACTGCTTTTGTACCTTTGTCAAAAATCAGTTTGGCATATTTATGGAGGTCGTTTTCTGTTCTGTTCCATTGATCTATGTGTCCTTCCTTCTGCCAATATCATACAATCTTGATTACTATAGCAATACAGTGTGTTTTGAAATCAGGTAGTGATTCCCCCCACTTTATTCTTCTTTTTCAGCATTATTTTAGCTATTCTAATTCCTTTGGCTTTACATACAAATTTGAGAATAACTCTTTCTATATATAAAATATCTTGCCGAGATTTTGATAGAAATTGGATTATACCGGTTTAGGGAGAATTGATATCTTTACTATTTTGAGTCTTCCAAACATAAACATAGTATCTCTCTCCGTTTATTTAGATCTTCAATATATTTCATCAGCATTTTGTAGTTTTCAGCATATGAATCTTGTACATATTTTGTTATATCTACACCTGAGTATTTAATTTTTTGGAGCAGTTGTAAATATATATATATGTATGTATTGTATTTTCAATTTCAGTGTTCAGGTGCTCACTGGGTATATATATAAATGCAGTTGATTGTTCTGTTTGTATCTTGAAACATGCAACCTTGCTGAACTTACTAGTTCTAGTTTTATTGTCGATTTCTTGGGATTTTCTATGTAGATAATTATGCCATCTCAATTAAGGAGAGTTTTATTTTGTCCTTCTAATATGTATGCCTTTTATTTCCCCTTCTTGCATTGTTGCTCTGGCTAGATATTCTAGCACTATATTGAATAAATGCAGTGAGGGTGGATATCCTTGCCATTTTCCCAACCTTAGGGGGAAAAACACTGAGTCTTTTACTACTAATTATAATAAAGCTGTAGGGTTTTTTTTTGTAAGTGCCCTTTACTAAATTGATTTTTAAATTTGTAAATAAGCAGGTTAACTTAATGATGAGGAAGGGTCCTAATGGCTTTATGAAGTAGTCAGGTGGTCTGTTTGACTAATGAGCTTGAAGTATATATTGCCCTATCTCAAAAACTTTCTCCTAATCTGAATGAAATTTACTAAACACTCATTGTTTTTGAGTAAAGGCATCTTACTGAATGGAAAACCTCTTAGAAGGATTAATATTTCATACTGCTATCACTCTTATCTACAAAGAATTGTTTATTTCCTCCTTGTCTAAGCACAGAAAGCATCATATGGGTGGGAGAAGGAGGCACAATTGTATGTATGTATGTATGTATGTATTTATTTATTTGAAACAAGGTCTTGCTCTGTTGCCCAGGCTGGAGTGCAGCAGCACCATCTCAGCTCACTGCAGCCTCTGCCTCCTGGGCTCAAGCAACCCTACCACCTCAGCCTCCCAAGTAGCTGGGACTGCAGGCGCACACCACCACGCCTGGCTAATTTTTTAAAAATTTTTTGTAGAAATAAGGTCTCACCGTGTTGTCCAGGCTCATCCTGGGCTCAAGCAATCCACCTACCTCGGCCTCCCAAAGCGCTGGGATCACAGGTGTAAGCTACCATGCTTGGCCAAGAGGCACAATTTTGAAATAGAGAATGCCACAGTTGGGCAGCAGGAAGGTACTCAGTAGTTTTTCTAGTTGAAGCACAGACAGGAACTGTGGAAAGGATCTGAAGCCTAATTTAACCTTTTTAAAACATTTACATTATTTTTATATTAAATAACTATAATTTTAAAAGTATGAACACTGCATTTGAGAAGTTTGTTTCATAGTTTATTTTCAAATGGTTCTACATTTGTTTAATATACTGCATTTGTTAATGTCTCCTCCAAAGTGCATCTTGTAGAACACCAGAACATCCTGTTAATGATAGGCCTTTTGTCAAGAATGACAGCATGTCATTATTTTACTTTCAAAACGAGAGGATGATATAATACCAAGTTATAAGAATGAAGCACAAATTATATTTCACAAAAAGCAGATAACTTACTTCATTTGGGAACATAATTACAGTATTTCATATCTTCTCAAGTTTCACAAAAATGCCCTAAGTAATTAGCTCATATAGGCACTAATAATTTGAAAGGGTTATTACATTTTTTTCTATAGCAGTTTTGCTTACAGAACATTATTTACAATTTAATAGCATTGAAAAATTTTGTGCAATGTATTTATTTAACATTGCTTACTTAATGATTCAGGTAAAGTCAGAAGACCACTCTTGTGGACCTATTATTTTAAAATCACATTGTCTTGTTTTCTACATCATAATGAATATCATGTTTTCTCTTTCCTTGCTGAACTTCTAGAAAACCTATTCTCTAAAATGTATTGCTTCACATAAAATACATTTCAGCCTTTTCTCCCTTGACTGCTATGATGAAATAACATTCTAATAGCTTTCACAATGTGAAGTTTATAGCATTTCTGTTTTATTCATCAGGCTGCAAATCTACTCCACCCTTCAAGAGTTTTCTCTAGAATAAAGATAGGACACTTTGCCAGGAGCAGGGCAAGAACTGCAATTAATAGGCAAGGATTAATGATGAAAGTGACTTACAGTAAGCAACAATTTTCAAATTGAGAAGAAGAAACTAAAATGCAAGATGGGCAAAAATTTTAAGAAAATATCCATCTGTTCCTAATTAGTTCAGATTTATTGACATGGATGAATTATATTTCTGAGGGCTGATAGTGTCTTTGCATAGGATTGCAGAGCCACTCTTGGTTATGTCTGAAGACATGCAGAGAGTAATAGGATAATGCACAAATGCCATTTCATGTATACAGTGCCCGTAAATTACAACCAATGAACTTAATTTCAATCCTAGACAAGATTTAGAATATATTATGAAAGGGTGATTTGTGAGGATATATTAGAGAAAACAATAACCCTTGGGCCAATTTTATGTTCACTGAGAGTAAGCATGTAGGCTTTGCCATTTCATTTTATGTAGGATTACTAGATCCAGGAACCATATTAGGCATAGAATATATGGACTTTATGAAAACATTTGACAAAGTTTGTCATAATATTCCTGAAGACAGTATAAAATAAATATAGGCTGGTAACAAAGATAATTGGATAATTTAATGATCGGATTAAGAGTTGTACCTGAAATATGCTGAATAATAGAACAGTATCAACCAATGTGATATGACATGCTGTGGAGTTCTGTCCTCAACTTAGTCAATTTAGCATTTTAAAATCAGAGAGTGAGATACATAAAATGACTTATAAGGATCAACTTTGCAAAAGACATAAAGCTTAGAATTTTCTGGATACCAGTGGCAATAACTAAGGTAATAACCAAAGGCAATAACTATGTCTAAGACATATATATCTATGTTATTTTATTCATTTTTTATTATTATACTTTAAGTTTTAGGGTACATGTGCATTCAGTTAGGAAAAGAGGAAGTCAAATTGTCCCTGTTTGCAGATGACATGATTGTATATCTAGAAAACCCCATTGTCTCAGCCCAAAATCTCCTTAACCTGATAAGCAACTTCAGCAAAGTCTCAGGGTACAAAATCAATGTGCAAAAATCACAAGCATTCTTATACACCAATAACAGAGAAACAGAGAGCCAAATCATGAGTGAACTCCCATTCACAATTGCTTCAAAGAGAATAAAATACCTAGGAATCCAACTTACAAGGGATGTGAAGGACCTCTTCAAGGAGAACTACAAACCACTTCTCAATGAAATAAAAGAGGATAGAAACAAATGGAAGAACATTTCATGCTCATGGGTAGGAAGAATCAATATCGTGAAAATGGCCATATTGCCCAAGGTAATTTATAGATTCAATGCCATCCCCATCAAGCTACTAATGACTTTCTTCACAGAATTGGAAAAAACTACTTTAAAGTTCATATGGAACCAAAAAAGAGCCCACATTGCCAAGTCAACCCTAAGCCAAAAGAACAAAGCTGGAGGCATCACGCTACCTGACTTCAAACTATACTACAACACTACAGTAACCAAAACAGCATGGTACTGGTACCAAAACAGAGATATAGACCAGTGGAACAGAACAGAGCCCTCAGAAATAATGCCGCATACCTACAACTATCTGATCTTTGACAAACCTGACAAAAACAAGCAATGGGGAAAGGATTCCCTATTTAGTAAATGGTGCTGGGAAAACTGGCCAGCCATATGTAGAAAGCTGAAACTGGATCCCTTCCTTACACCTTATACAAAAATTAATTCAAGATGGATTAAAGACTTACATGTTAGACCTAAAACCATAAAAACCCTAGAAGAAAACCTAGGCAATACCATTCAGGACATAGGCATGGGCAAGGACTTCATGTCTAAAACACCAAAAGCAATGGCAACAAAAGACAAAATTGACAAATGGGATCTAATTAAACTAAAGATCTTCTGCACAGCAAAAGAAACCACCATCAGAGTGAACAGGCAACCTACACAATGGGAGAAAATTTTTGCAACCTACTCATCTGACAAAGGGCTAATATCCAGAATCTACAATGAACTCAGACAAATTTACAAGAAAAAAACAAACAACCCCATCAAAAAGTGGGTGAAGGATATGAACAGATGCTTCTAAAAAGAAGACATTTATGCAGCCAAAAAACACGTGAAAAAATGCTCATCATCACTGGCCATCAGAGAAATGCAAGTATCTATGTTATATACTCAAATATATGTGAGTCTAAGATAATATAAGATATATATTTTTATATATTTTATATATTTGTATATATTTACATTTACATCTGTAGTTCTGTACTTGGATCTGAAAAGCCAAATGCTCACATAATAGAATGGAAAGTATTGGTCCCAAGGAATATGGAGCTTAAGGGAGAAAAGAGAAAGTAGTAGAGGAAGATTGGGCATGAATTCCAAATGGCAAGTAGGGCAGCCACAACTCAAGAGGGACTGAAGTGAGGAACTGGAAGAGTTTGGGGTATAAGACAGTGGCTGGTTCCTTATTTTCTCTCTCTTTCTGGAGCTACAGTGTCCTCATCTCAGCTTCTGTCTCTGTGTCTACTCATTCATGTCTCAGAATTTTAGTTATGTTAGTTACTTTGTATCTTGTGCATGACATTTTCTGTCTTATGGCTGTGCCAAAGGTGACCTAAGTGCCTGAATCTTCAACAATTACAGGCCCAGTTGGCTCATACCAGCTTGGGCTTGGTTCTTCTGGGTCTGATGTCCAATCCTGGTTCACCAGTCAGCCATGGCTAGGGTAGATAGGTGGAGGGAGTCTTAGTCACATTGCCAAACATGGCAGCCAGGGCTGAGGAAAGTGGATTCTCTAAAATGGAAACATAGACAGAAAGGAAATAATTGGTATATTCAGTATAATAAGACGTTGGTTTGCACTGCAGTATTTTTAAAATCAGGGGTTTTATTTAACATAAAGCCAGTTATAGTATATAAAAGCAAAATATAATTGCTAAAAATATTAAAGACCAATGAGATCTAAGGTTGCATTAGAACGTATTACAATGATATTAGTAATGAGATATTAGAATGAGAGAAGTTTGAGTCTTCTCTCATTCTGTTTTAGTGAGACCAGCCACACTAAACTATTGCGTCTGGGCACCATACTTTGAAACACATGTAGAACACTGGAAAAAATTTAGAGAAATCTAGAATGAGGAAGAAATTCAGCTGAAGAAATTGTAAGTGTTGACCTAGAGAAGAGAAGACATGGAGTGTTCCTGATAGCTGTCTTCAAATATTAGAAAGACCTTCATGTGAAAGGGGCCTGGGGATGTCCCACATGGTTTCTAAGAGGACTGGAGCTGGTGCACACTTCAGGGAGGCAGATTTGTGATGAGCCTAAGAAAGGATTTCCTGAGAGACACAACTGGCAGAAGATGGAACAGAATGCTTTAAAAAGTAGTTTCCCATCATTTGGGATGTTAAAATAAAGGATAGGCAACAACATATTTAAGTTGAAGTAGATTAATGGAATTGAATCCATCTAGAGCTTGAACCAGATTATCTTTATGATTACTTTTATAAATCTATACATTTTATATAGTGGCAAGTAGTTGATATAATCATTAATCTATATCCCATAATACTGTATTATGGTTTTTAATTTAAAATTTTTACTATTAAAGTTTAAAGGAGCCAAATTTTACTTTATAAAAATGTGTTATTTTTTTCTTCCAGTTGACATTTGTGTAATGACATTGGTAGGCAGATATGGTGGCATTACTATTAGTTACAGCAACAGTTTCTATAGTTTCAAGGGAGGTTACTTTAAGAGTAAATCTTGGATAATGCAAGAGTTAATTTCAAATTTAGTGCCCTGGAGCAAGCATTTTATGAAGCCATCTCTTATCCTTTATGAATAGGAAAACAAGCAGAGGCTACTGAGAAATATTTATACCTGAAACAGAAAAAAGAACTATCTCCCTTCTGACTTGGCTAAAATTTCATTTTTCACTGGCCCTATGCTGGCCAAAAGTCACACAACACTTTATCTGAAGGAAGGAAGAGGATCTATCCAATATACATGTGATAGATAAATATAATACAGATGGTTAAAGGCACAGGTGCTGGTTTTAAATAGACCTGAGTTTTAATCCCAGCTTCTCCGCATATCAGCTGGTTATTTAACTTTAGTAGTCTCAGTTTTTTTAAAAAAGTCTGTAAAATGGGTATAACCGTACCTACTAAGAACTGATTTGGGGAGAATAGATTAGGTTCAAAGTATTTTTCCTATTTGTAGATTTAAGACAGAATGTTAAATTTCTGTAAAAATCATAAAATGCTGAAACTGAACAGAAACAGAATTCATTTGGTGAAATGTCATAATTTTACAGATGAGGAAAATAAGATCTGAAAAAGCCAGGAGAACAGAGCAGTTTGCAATTAAAGAACAGTGATTTCCTCCCACTTCGTGGAAAATTCATCTTAAAACTGGAATTATAAAGATTATAAATTTTTCACTATATTTGGTTTTATTTTATGGAAAATATTTCAAGAGTAAATTTTTCTTAGAGATACCATGGAGAAACAATTGCTCTGAAAGATCTTTTTCTAATCCCAAGATTTTGTGTCAGACTCAATATGCCAGTTTAAAATTTTTTATACAAGTGTTAGCAATGTCGTAATTATTGCTCCAAGGCATAGTATACTATGTATTTACTTCATTCAACCAGCATGGCTACAATATCTTCAGTTGAACTTGTTTTTTCAGAATTAAAAAAAATTTGGTAAGTGTATGTTCTGTTTCCTAGATGTTGCCTGAAGAAAAAGTTTGTAAGTACTGTGGAGTCAGCTATCTAATTCTTCATGAATTTAAGGCTATGGAAGAAAAAGTGAAAGCAATGGAAAAAGAGATGAAATTTTATCAAGGAAGTGTAGATCGTGAAAAGAGACTTCAAGAAAAGCTGCATTCTCTTAGCCAAGAACTTGAACAGTACAAAATTGACAACAAATCCAAAACAGAAAGGTTGAGTATGTTTTTCTTTTCTATCATTTATTTAGTTGAAAGACAGCTACAGGAAATAAATACACTTTGTTTTTCTAAAATTTCTCTACATCAGGTATAGTTTATACTTTAATGCATTTGTTTCTTAATTATATTAAAAATTACTAAATATAATTATTATAGTTTGCTTTCTTTTGAGGCATGTATTTACTATCTGAAAAATTAGAAACCAATTAATTTAGTAACCACCAGCTGAGACATTCAAATTTTTTTCCCAGGTATATATATCTTACGTTTTATTATTAGGAAAATTTATCTATCAAAAATCAGATTAATTTTGGTAGTTTTTCATACATTTATTTTTAAATGGCTTTGGATTTTTAGATTTGTAGAATAAGGCTTTCATGTTTTGAAAAAGATGCCAAGACGTTCAAATTAGTGTGTGATTTTAAATTATTGGAATTGGAAATAAATTAAAGAATGGGTTTCTAATTTTGTAGAATCTAATCAGCAATCTAGCCTGCCTAAAGACACTTCAGTGAGCCTACACAGGAGAGTTTTTGCTGGTGTTTTATAGTTTTTCCTATGAATGAAAATTTCTTGATTTAAAGTATTGACAGTTGATGTTAAGAGACCTTGAGTTAATGAATTTAATGAATAAATTTAATGAATAACATGTCTATGTAGTGGAAACTTGCTTAAGTCTCTTTGGATTAAATACTTTTATTAAATTTTGTTACAGAATTTTATATAAAAATATATAATTGCATTAAATGCCAGTTGAGCCAGATATTTCTTAGTTTTTTACCAAAAAAAGTTGTTATAGTTTATTTAATTTCACATCTGAATAATAAAGTATTTTATGATATTTTCATGGAAAAGCTTAAAAATTTGAAGTATTATTTACAATTTTTAATTTGCAGGGGTTTTACCTGTCAGGGATTCTTTTGTTTGGTGTATTCACACCTTACTTTCTTTAATAAAATGTATTATACATGTAAGACATAAACACATGAAGTAAAAGAAGTATAGAGAATAAATAATAAGGCAAGAAAGTCTTTGTACCCTGCTGATTATACTATTACTGGTACCCAGCTGATTGTACTGATTGTATTCTTACTGGTACCCTGCTGATTGTACTGATTGTATTCTTACTGGAGGTAAAAATCACTTTTTTTTTTTTTTTTTTGTGACAGAGTCTTGCTCTGTCACCAAGGCTGGAGTGCAGTGTCATGATCTCAGCTCACTGCAGCCTCTGCCTTCTAGGTTCAAGCAATTTTCCTGCGTCAGCCTCACAAGTAGCTGGGATTACAGGTACACACCACCATGCACGGCTAATTTTTTGATATTTTTAGTAGAGACAGGGTTTCACCATGTTGGCCAGGCTGGTCTCAAACTCCTGACCTCAGGTGATCTGCCCACCTGGGCCTCCCAAACTGTTGGCATTATAGGCGTGAGCCACTGTGCCCAGCCAAAAATCACTTTTAATGATTTGGTGTATGTCTTGGTAGATCCTTTATTGTACCTTTACCTTTATTACAAATGTATTTTCTTTTCTCTTTTCTTTCTTTCTTTTTTTTTTTTGAGACAGGGTCTTTCTCTGTTGCCCAGGCTGGTGTAAAATGGCACTATCACGGCTCACTGTAGCCTTGACCTTCCGGACTCAAGCTATCCTGTCACCTTAGCCTCCCGAGTAGCTGGGACCACAGGTGCACACCACCATGCCTGGCTAATTTTTGTATTTTGTAGTTTTTTTTTTTTAGAGATGCTGTTTTGCTATGTTGCCTATGTTGGTCTCGAACTCCTGGGCTCAAGTAATCTGCCTGCCTTGGCCTCCCAAAGTGCTGGGATTATAGGCATGAGCCACGTGCCCAGCCTTATTTTCTTAATATATGTAGTTTATATCTTTATCTTTTAATAGACTAGTTTTAACATTAGCAGTATATCAAACATATTGTTGTGCTGCTGACATTTGCCACTTAACTATATATATTGGAAATTGTTCCATGTTAATGTATGTAGATCTACCTTGTTCTTAACTACACCAACATTTTTGTTACCAAGAATATGCTATAATTTACTTAATCAATTTTCTTTTCAACATTTATATTATTTCCAATTTTTGTTATTACATGTAGTATTTGTATTTATATTCTTGTGAACATATGTTGTTCCAAAGGATACATTTCTAGAAGTGGAACTACTGAAAGAAAGCAAATGCCAGTTTAAAATTTTGATGGGTATTATACCAAGTAGTCCTTTGAGAAATTAGCATTAACTTACTTTTGGCCAATAGTTGATGAAGTGACCACTTTCCTACATTTTGTTAATATTGGGTTTTTCTTAATTTTTTTCAATCTCTTGAGTGAAAAATGTTACCTCATGGTTATTTAATTAGTATTTGTTTTTTGCCAATGAAGCTGAACGTTTGTTTGTGTATTAGACATTTATATTGATTACCTATATACATATATTGACCATGTTATTGGGTTATTTGCTTATTTTTGTTTATTTGTAGGTGCTTTTAATATAATATTGGCATTATACTGTGTTTATATATGTTGTTAATATTTTCTCATGGTTGCTTGTCCTTTCACTTCATTGTATTTTTTGCTGTATCTTTTAAAAATTTTAATAATATCCTGTGCCAGGTTCTGGTTGGTTAAGAGTTTTGTGTCAAGTTCTTTTAGTTGCAAACAATGGAAACTTATCTGACACGAACCTAAACACAAAAGAGAATTTATTGGAAGAGTATGAGGTGATAGCTCATTGAAAGAAAGGAAAAACTCAAGAACCCTGGCTTTGGAAATGGACTAGAAACAGAGCTTGTTCAGGGATCTGGGAAATCTGGGGTAAATTCACTCAACTTTTTTTTCCTTGCATCATTCCCTTCAAGATTCAAATCCCAGAAGAGTCTCACTGGCTTTACTTCTTTTATGTGACCACCCTCCAATTCCACCCCCTTAGCCTGATGAAGGGGGGAACCTTGATTGATAGGTCTATGAAGACTTCATACAATGAGAGCAAAGGTATTCACTAAAGAGAAGTTAGAGTACTGTTATCAGAAGAAGAGGGAATAGACTCACGCAAGTAGAAACAACAACATATGTTTAAAACTTATAGTATTAGAATTAGCTTTTTAATCTATTTAGTATTAATTTTGTATATAATTTGAGGTAGATTTCCAATTTCATGTTTGTTGTTTCTCAGATGTCTGGCTGTTGGCCCAATATCACTTATTAAATTCTTCATCCTCTCTCCCTTGACTTGAAATGCCACCTATTAATTTTTCTTCTAGCATATTTCTGGATGGTCTGTTTTGTGTTATTGATTTATTGTCTATCATTGAGTCAGGGCCACACTTTTAACTACTTTAGCTTTATAATATATTTTTGATATTTTGTAGGACAAGTGTTTGGTTTGCCTTTCAGGTTACCCTGGCTTTTTAGTATATTTTCTTTTCTGGATGAACTCTAGAATCAGCTTGTCCGATTCCATAAAACATGCTGTGTTATGATTTAGACTGGGATTGCATTTACTTTCTAGAGCAGTTATATTATCTCGATAATTGACATCTTTATAATCTTAAGGCTTCTTATCCAGGAACATGGATTCCCCATTTATTCAGATGTTCTTTAAATCCTTCAATACAATTTTATAATTTTTAAATACATTGTGTATTAGTTTAATTCTTGGACATATTTTTGTTGCTTTTGGGAAAGATGTCTTTTTATTACATTTTTTTGAATGCTATTTATTTCCGTAGCTAGCTTCCTCATTGAATTCTTTTATTAGTTGTTTGAATTTTTTAATTTTCTTGAATATTTGTTATATATGTTTATAACACACACATACATGTAAAACAGTCACATCATATGCAAATAGTGCCTGTCCTCTTTTTATTTCCAATAGTTATACCCTTTTCCTCCTTTTTCTTGTCTTATTAAATTAGATTGGACCTGTAGAACAGTGTTGAATAATAAACTTGTAGAATGCATCTTTATATTTATTTCTAATGTAATGCAATCCTGCCTAGGATGTTTCTGGTTTTAAAAGGACATCTGCTATAGGTTTCTTAAAGATACCTTTTATCAATTTAAGGAATTCTTCCTTTTATTTCTAGTTCTTTAAGTTTATTTAAAATCAGATGACTATTGAATTTTAATAAATGCTTTTCTATCTTCTATTGAGATGATCATATGATTTGTTTTCCTTTAATCTGTTAATATAGTAAATCATACTAATGGATTTTCTAATATGAAGCTAAACTTACATTTTTGATAGAAAGCCATTTTGATCATGTTACGTATTTCAGGGTTCCCAAAGTCTCATGTATTTGCTTGCCTTCTTCATGATTCTTGCCACTGCTATAAGTACTCTGCACTATTCTATTTTTCTGTGAATTATCCCTTAAATATATGTATTTCTATGCATATAGTAAGTGGAAAAACACTTATCACTTGCCATAAATACAAGATTTAAAAAATAAGTATATAGCTACAGGTTGAGTAACTTTTATCTTTGGATAAAAGCATTGGATAAAAGTACTTTGGTCCAGAAGTGTTTTGGATTTTGAAATATTTTCAAAATACATACCAGTTGAGCATCTAATCTGAAAATCCAAAATGTGAAATGCACTATTGAGTGTTTCCTTTGAAAATTATGTTGACACTCAAGAAGTTTTGGATTTTGGATAATTTCTTTATTAAAATAAAAGTGTTTTGTTTCTGTAACACTAACAAAATTGCCCATGCTAATGGTGATTGTGAAATAGTTTATGAAGAGCATTGTTCTTTTGAAATAATGCTGCTAATATTTTACATAGCTATTTGCGTCTGTGTTCACAGGTGAGGTTGGCCTATAGTTTTCTTGTGGCATACAGACTAGGTTATACTTATCTTTTCTAATAAGTTAAGAAGGCTTTTGGCTTTGGTGTGCACCAGACATCTTGAATAGCACATGAATTTTTTGTTCTTTGAAGATTTGGTAGATCTTCATTAAAAATGTATTTTGTAGAGGGAGGGTTGGTTGAATTTTGATGACCTATTATGTTTCCTCTGTAATTATTGGTTTACTTATGGATTTTTTACCTCTTTTTGAGTCAGTTTTGGAAGTGTTTTCCTGGAAAATCAAGCATTTCACTTGGCATTTCAAATTTCTGGATGTTTAGTATTATAGAGTATCCTCTTATTTAGAAGCTTTCCTCTGTATCTGTTATGACTCCATTTCTCTTTCCTTGAGTAGTTTATTTGCGTTTGATTGAGAAAGAGACAAGAAAGAGAGTGAAGGACAGAGAGAGAGAGAGCTTTTTTCCTAGGAAAATAAACAAATTTGTCTATTTTGGCCTTTTTAAAGAACCAGATTTTTGTTTAAATTAATCAAATATGTTCCTTTTTAAAATTTATATTTATCAGGCCAGGCGTGGTGGCTCACGCTTGTAATCCCAGCACTTTGGGAGGCCGAGACAGGCAGATCACCTGAGGTCAGGAGTTTGAGACCAGCCTGGCCAACATGGTGAAACCCCGTTCTCTACTAAAAATACAAAAATTAGCTGGGTGTGGTGGAAGACATCTGTAACCCCAGACACTTGGGAGGCTGAGGTGGGAGAATTGCTTGAACCTGGGAGGTGGAGGCTGCAGTGAGCCGAGAATCATGCCACTACACTCCAGCCTGGGTGGCAGAGCGAGACCCTGTCTTAAAAAAAAAAAAAATCTGTTTTCTATCCTTTCTTTAATGTTTAGTTTTCTTTCTACTTACTTGAGTTGAAGTCTTTGGTTAATTTATTTTCAGTCTCTTTTTCTAATAAATAAATTTAAAGCTATTAAGTTTTCCTGTGGCAACAGTCTTTGGCAACAACAAACTTTTTGATAATAGTATTTTATTTTCATTTACTTCTAAATAAGATGAAGTTTAGTTTTTATTTGCTTTTTAATCCAAGAAATACTTGGAGGAATGTTTTTAAATTTCTAAATGGATAGGTTGTTTTTTGACTATCCTTTTATCTATGTCTATTTTTATTCCAGGTTGAAGAGAATATAACCTATTTGGGAGACCGTATTAAGAGTTTAATAAACAATAAGTTTTGGAAATATTCTGTAGTTACTCAAAAGGGTACATAGTCTCCTTTTAATGGATATAACTTTCTAATAGATCCATTAAATTACACTGGTTAATTGCAGTATTCAAATTACATATATTTGTACTTAGTTTTGTCAATTTCACTTGAAAAATGATAAGGGAATATTGAAGTCCTTCAAAATGAATATGGATTTGTCAGTTTCTGTCTATGTCAAAATTAAGTTCATGGGGGTATATAAAACCATCTTTTTAGATTTTATATGTTTTGCTGATATAGAATATCCTTCTTGACCTTAAATTTTTCTAACACTGGATTTAAAAAATTATAGTTTGTATCTTTACACTTCACAACGTTTTATACTGACTTTTTAACAAATTAATAAACTTTATTTTTTAGAGCAGTTTTAAGTTCACAGCAAAATTGAGTGGATCAGAAAGTTTTCATATAACACAGTCCCCACACTCACACAGCCTCCTCTTCACACCACAATGATACATTTGTTATAGTTGATAAAGCTACATTGACACATCATCATCATCCCAAATATATAGTTTACATTACGTTTTACTCTTGGTATTATACATTCTAAGGGGTTTGACAAATGTATAAAGACATTATCCACCATTGCAGAATACAGAATAGTTTCATTAATACAGAATAGTTTCATTCATACAGAACAGTTTCACTACCCTAAAAATACTCTGTGTTCTACTTATGCATCCTCCTTCCCCATTAACACTTAGCAACCACTGATCTATACTGTTGGTGTTTGGCTGGAGTATGGCAAGTACTGCCAAGAATACTTTCTGTCATTCAGTCACCCTTCCCCTACTCAGCTAGGTGGATTAAATTTTTCTTGGAGCTCTTTTTTGTCTATGGCTGTTGGTGGTTCTGGGTTGGAGACTTCGACAGCACCTTGTCTGGGATATATGAGAGTCAATAAGAAAACTCATGGATTTTATTGCCTTGGTATTTATCAAGTCCGAAGGTCCCTAGGCCATCTGCCTTCTTTACACTTTTCAGAGTCTTTCTATGCTGCTTATGTTATGTTCGGGGTGTTTCAGTTGTAAGGAGGATCTGGGAACAATGGGACTACTCCATCTTGGTGGAAATCTTGGGTTGGTTTTTTAGTCAAATTAAATATTGTTTTGAGTAACTTAGAATATTTCTAAAGAAGGTAATTGGTTAAATTCTCACAAATATCAGTAGATTACAGAAGTCAGTAGTTACACAATAAAATGCATCTCTAAGTGGCTGTTAAACATTTCCTCTTCAGTTTCTCCTCCGCTTATGCCAAATTGAGACTGTCATATGGAGAGTTAATCCACAGTAATGTAGGCTTGTTTATGAGGGACAGCACTTAAGAGTTCGGTTGGCAATTATCTCATGTTAGGTGAGCCAGATAAGTCAGTTTAGAGCAGTCAGCCCAAGGATAGGGCTACCTAAGGTAGGTACCAAAGGTCCAGAGATCCAGACTGAGTCTACAGTTTGAGACCAAATTAATGCAGAGAGTGTGTCTGAATTTACAAATGGAGAGAATTGGAGGAAATAAGTGTACCTGGCTGGAGTAGAGGGTGATGGGGCAAACAAGGCAGCTTTTGTTAGTCATTTTCCTTCCCTGCTAAACCTACCTACCTCCAACCTAGACTGGCTGGATCAGTTAGGAATACAATCTATAGTAAGTGGCTTAAATGGACAAAGGTTTATTTCTTGAAGGAAGAAGAAAGGGTATGGGCAGCTTAGTGATGTCACCAGGAACTCAATCCCTTTCTATCTCTCATTCTGTCTTGCTCAGTAAGTAGGCTTTTAGCCTTATACTGGTCTTATGATTTCATGATGGCTTCTGTATCACCAGATATCATGTTTAATTTCTAGGCAGGAATATGAAGGGGGAAGCAGTCAGGGGAAATGCTTATATTAGGAGATCAAAAACTTTTTCAGAAAGTTTCACCTTATGTGCTATTGGTCATGACTGCAGAGGAGTCTGAGGCATTGGCTGCAGGGTGTTGGCTTGTTGCTTCCTGAAACAATATCAGGTACTGTTGTAAGGAAGAAAAGGAAACAGACACTATCAGGGCCTGCCTCACTGGGCCATTAGATTTTTCTCCAGAGTATAATGTGTATGCTTAATTTCATTCATTGAGAGGAAGAAAAATAGTATCTTGAGAAAATAAATACATCAACAACTCCCTTTGTAAAAGGTCTTATCTTTTATACATGTCTCATCCAGGCTTCTGCTTTTTGTACTTTTGCAGCACTTTTTGGTGTTTATGGAAGTGTAGTGTAAAGGGCATTTATGCTAAAAATGATTGGGACAACTTAATTTTGAATAATCAAGATTTGATAGAACAAAGAACTGATGCAGAACTGTAGTTCTTATGGGATGGGGCCTACTTCCTAGGGAACTATTTTCAATCTCTGGGGCCTTTTCAATCCCTCACATCTCTCTTGAGATTCTGATTTGCCCATTTTGGGGTGTGGTAAGAATTCCTACAGTAAAATGAGGACTGCTACTGATGGAAGTCTGCTTGGGCATAGGAACATGGGAAAGGCAGGGAAAAAACGTTGAGTACCATTGTGGAAAAACATTCATTTTCAGGCCATTGAAAAATGGCTCCAGTAGACACAGGGCCATTAAAAAATAATTTTAAATCTAGAAGTTCATATCAATTTTTTTGTCTAGATGTGTAAGTATGAATTTATTACATTGATGTTTGTGCTATGCGTTACTTGAACTTTGAGGAACCTAAACAAGCTTATTTATAACATGTAGATCTAAGATCAGCTAATCTTTTTATTATCTTTTCATTTTTCTCCCACACCAACACTAGATTGTGCTCCAGACCAAAGTCCTTAGGTATAGAACATACTATTTTCTTTTATTTCTTCTCTCCATGAACATGTGCAAACAGTAAATAGAAGTTGACAGGGGTTTTTACTATCAGTATAAATAATGTTTACCTGGGTTTCCTTGTTACTAAAACTGGCAAGGTTAAGGAGATTGATACTTATTTAACAATATTGATAGACCTATGTATATGTGTATATCTTTTATTACCAGCATAACTTTGAAAGCCCTTCGTGTATAATTATGTTGTTGCTGTAGCAACATGGTTACCAAAATAAGGTACATTTTTTTCTGCTTTGTCTTTTTAAGGCATTCTTTTTCTCCCAAAGCTTTTTAATCAGCAGTTTCAGGCCCAGCCACTTATTATTTTTTCTATTCATCTTTCCACTTTGAATTTCCCTTGCTTAAAATTAGTTACTTATTATTATAACAAATAAAATAATTTTTATTGGCATAAATATAGTGGGAATTATAAGAATGAATTCGAAGGGAGGCAGTGTATGATGTGGTATAGCGTACAGGCTCTGCTAATACCTAATCCTATGACTTTACCCCTTAATCTTTCTGTGCTTTGGTTTCATCATCTGTAAAATGGACGGAGAAAGAGCTGCTTCACAGGGATGATACACACATTACTCATTGCTTGGTAGGAATTCAGTTACCTTTCACTTCCCTCACCTTCCTTTTTCCTTTTTCTATGTTTGTTAACTAAGGTTAGTAGCATACTGTTTCTCCCTATAAACATTGTCCCTTTCATACCTAACTTGGATATCTAAATATTGACTAATTTCACAAAGGAAGTTCTTGAGTCTAGGAAATATCCTAATCTCAGCTCTCCCACAATTAATTCCAACTTAATTGGTGTTTTAACCAAAGTCTAGCCCAGCTTTGGTTAAGTTCGCAGCCAGTGGAGTTCCACTCAGTGGAGTAGAGATTTTATGGAAAGCATAACTGTAGAACTTAATTATTACTTTTATTTATTATATCCCCTTTCTTTGCAGAAAGGATATGCAGTGATTTAAAAGGGCATAATAAAATTAGCAACATAGGAGGGAAAAGGGAGGGAGACGTTGGACAAAAAACAAGAATTTGAATATGTCGACCTCAAGGGTCAAAAGTTAAGTTTGGCTTTCCAGCAAATCCTTTTACCTGAGCTCCAGGGATTTTCATACTCATAGCCTTTTTGTAGGAGTAGGAATAGGGCAGGGGTTGGGGAGGTGGGTTTTTTGTTTGCTTATTTAAGCAAGGCTGACTTTAACATTGGAAGAAATCCCCAGGAAGTCTAAGCGAGATAATTCAGTAGAGTAATTAGGCTCTGGTGAGAACTTCTACTATCTATGTATCTGAAGCCAGTCCTAATAGGCAATAGGTGGCCACCCCGTCTAATGCTGGACTCCATGCTGCTCTTCATCAAGGAGGCAGCAAAATTATTTTAAAGAATGCACCTCTGGCTTGTCTTTCAGTTAGCTTTTCTCTTGACCCTCATCCCTCCACCCATCTCCTTACTGCCTCACTTACCATAACGCCTGAACAAACAAGTCAGATCATGTTATTTTAGCTTAAGAACAGGTTAATTTTTATTTGTTGCAGGTTTGAATTAATGCACCTTCACAAAAGTGGACAATTTGAATTTTTCTCAGATTCTTTACATACTATTTACATATTTATAACTGGGAACAGCTTTCAAATTGGAGAAAAATGAATTAACTCATTGACTAAAGTATGATCCACAACTCTTATATCCATTTTACAGATGGCTAAGCAAACACAAAGAGATTAAATAATGATGCTCACACAGCTGATCAAATTCTTTATCTTTCTCTTTTATATGATATCACTATTCAGGTTAGTTGAAGAAACCAAACAAATACAGCTATGGTAAGTTATGGTAGAGTGAAGAGACTGTCATTGGAGGCACCTATTTTAAAAGGACAAGGCACGCCAAATCTTGAGCCTTGTCTTCTTGGACTGAAGAAACCCAGTTGTACAAAAAGCCATCCAGTGTTAGCAACTCAACCAGGGTTGGTTGAGTTGACAGAACTGTTAGGGAAGCTATCCCTAGAAACATTGTGAAGAACTCAACAAGAAATCTTCATGTGTTATTTGCCACATTTTAAACTAAAGTGAAGATGTAGTGAGATGGAAAATTATTTTAATCAACTAAAGTGGCTCCACATTTGAAGTCACTAATTTAGACATCCCATTCTTTGTGTACTTCTCATTGTCCAACTTGATCAGTTTCATTGCGTCCTGAAGTCTACTGATGCCTCTACCTTCTCTCTTTCTTTTTCTGTTGTCACTTTCTTTCTTATCCAGCTTAGATGCCATGTTTGTTATGTCAGTCATCCTTTGACAGTATCTTCAAGTCCCATTTACATTATCCTTCCATCGTATCAGCTGGAAAAACTCCTAATGTGGATGACTCCAGTTAACCACACTCTTCATACAAGTACCCTGGCTGCCAGGAATCTGGCAGTGCCTATTATTTCCTCTTTTTATGGTATTTTCATCTTTTCTTTCTTTACAAACTCCTTCTTTTCCATCAGTATTTCCTCAGGACTCCAAATAAACAAACGAAATCTTCACTTAAACTGAGGCATCTTCCAGATACTTTCTTAGCTCCCTCTTTTCTTGCCATTCTTACTGAATAAATTACCTGGACTTACTGCTTTCATTTTCTCACATCCATATATCCCTCAGTTCACTGTAATTTGGTTTCATTCATCAACATTTCAAAAAAAGTTCTAATTCAGATCATCATTTATTTCCATGTTACTAAATCCAAAAAGTATGCTAGTTATTTGTCTTTCTTGACTTCTTAATAGCATTTGACACAGTATTTTACCCCTTTTATCTAAAACACTCTTATTTCATATCATATTCTCATTTTTTATGTGGCCTTTCATGATACCTATTGCTTTTTATTGTCCTTTTTTGGCCTCTCCACTTCCTCCTGCTATGTAAATACTGGAGACTTCCAGGGACCTGTCCACAGCTCTCTTCCATTTTTATTCTACATTCTCTCTTCAGTTTCCAGTTGCTTTTATTCAGCCCTGAAGCTTTAGTTACCCTCTCTTGAGGTAGGCTTCTGAATCACCACTTGCACTTCTAACATTTCTTGTGAGCCCCAGACTAATCTCTTCAGCTCTCTTTTTAACATCTTCACCTGGCTGTATCACAAGCTTTAATGTGTCCCCAAGTGAACTGTTTATCCTCTTTCTACTTGTGTTCTACCTGCTACTGTTGTGTTCCTAACTTTAGCATATGTTACCCTCATCATCACTCTGCAGCATTAAGGTAGTGTTGAGGCTGGGTTTTGAATCAGATTGCCTGGATTTGAATCCTGGCTGCACCAGTTATTAGTAGCTTGGACTTGGGCAAATTACTTAAATGCCCTTTGCCTCAGTTTTCTAGTCTGTAAAATGGGAATACTAATACTACCTTTGTCATGGAGTTACCCTGAGTATTAGATGGGGGTGTGTGAGATTTGTATCTTATATAGATTTAATAAAACATATGAATGGCTTATATAATGTAATTATGATTATCATCCATCCTGAGCATTATCTTTGATTCTTCCTGTATCACCTTCCTCTTAAATATTTCTTGAATCTGTCCATATGTTTATCAATTCATTCAACCACCATGCTAGTCCATTCTTTGTTTGCACATCTACAGTCATCCCTCTATCATCTCCCTGTTGCCCATTTTCAATTCATTCTTTATTCTGCAACCTGGTGGTTGTGTCAGAATGCATATTTGATCATTGTATCTGTCATAGGTTCATGTTTTCTTTAGAATAAGGCTCAAAATCTTCTCTATGGTCTGAGAGTCTGGGTGACCTCTCACCCTTGGTTATCCCTCGAGCCTCACTCTCTTTCAGTCACCTTACACTTTTTTTCCTGTTTTCTAAGAGATTATCTACTTCTTTTTGCTACCTCTTTCTGCTAAGAGATTATATACGTCTTTTTTCAGGGTTTAGCTGAGATGCCAGATCATCAGGAAGACATTTGCCCACCTCTAATGGGGTTCCCATGAACATCCTTTGTTTTCCCTTTTATAATGCTCCTTAAATACAATTATTTGTTTAATGTTTGCATTCCTGGCTAAGTTCCATGAAAACCAGTCTGATTCTTTGCTTTATCTATTTCTAGCACCTAACAGTGTCTGGCACATAGTAATGCTCTGAAAATATTTGTTGAATTAATTCATTTATGAGCAGATATGAAAAACGTTTTCTTGCTATGTTTGAGGAATTCTCCTTTGTCTGATATTTGTAGGCAGAAGAGCTTAACTTTCTCTCTAGATGCTGGAAAGGCCAGACACTTATGTTCTAAACCTACCTTGAAATTAAGGATGACTTTCTGTGAAGGTTCTGTTCAATGAGATGTGAGTGAAAATCTGCTGGGGGGTTCTGGGAAATTTTGCACCACCTCTTTCCTTTGTTTCTTCCTTTTTCCTCTTCCTCCCCAAAATGCAGAGGACAGGCTGGAGGCAGATTGGTCTTCTTGCAATGGTGAGATTACTGTGAGGATGAGCATGACATTTTAAGAAAGACAGAAGGATTCTTAGTCGTTGATGATATCTTGGTGTCCTTGTCCCCACCCTGAAATGCCTCTCTCCAGACCTCTTACTATGTGAAAATAATTAACCACTATATCGTTAATATACTATAGTCTGGTTTCTGTTATATGTAGCCAAATGCAATCCCTGATAGGTGCATGTAGTGCTTACATAACTTATTTGGTACCTATTGATATGATGTTTTATGATTGTAAATCAGTGGGCAGATGGCTGGATGGCTGGCTGGCTGGCTGGATGGGTAGGTGGATGGGTGGATGGATAGATGGGTGAGTAGGTAGATGGATGGATGGACAGCAACCAGTAGATTATAAACTAGTGGAAAAGAGAGACCGTATTTTATATTTTTTGTATTCCCCTTCCCCACACCCAACTCTATGCACCCTGCATACTGTCCTTCATATAGTAAATGCCCAACAAGTGTTTCTTGATGATGATGTTGATTGAGGTTTGAAAAGGATATTTCCTTAAGAAGGGCTCTGAGTTACAGGTTTCATTTGGATTCTAAACATGAAATCTCCTAAGAGAGAAGCCTCTGGACTTAATTTAAAGAGATACATAAACATTTGGGTCAATATTTGCTGTATCTCTGGTAATTTAGAAAATGAAATACTTTATAAAAGTCAGAATAAAGGATGTATCTTGGCAAATGGCCTTGCCAATGATGTTCAAAACAAAAGAACCATTATTAAATGAAAGGATGTCAAGTAGTATAATTCTCTGCTGAGATAGCTTATTATAAGTAAGACGACTATAAAATTTGTAGTCCAAATTGGAAACTTTTTGAGTAAAAGGAGGTGCTATCAGTAATTATTCTTGAACAATAAACTCAATCTGGAACTGTCCTAGGACTTATGATTAATTTTAAGAAAATAACTCATTTCTATACGTCAAAAAAGTCTACAATTTTGATATAGATTTGAGTCATTAGGTTGGTGCAAAAGTAACTGAGGTTTTTGCCAATAGTATGAAACTCTCTGAGGCCATTCCCTTTTCAGTATTTTGTACATGATTTCCCCCCTGGCCAAAATAAACTACCCATTTGATTTTTCTCTTTGTGGTTAAATTATTTTTATACTTCAAGATTCTTCTTTTTTATATTGTTACCTCCAGTTACTCCAGTCCACAATAATCTCTTTTTGATATTGGATAGCACTTATATTTTTAAACATGCAGCAAATAGGTATATACTGTCTTATTTTGTATTTTGTGTGTGTGTTTGTGTTCTTAAGTCTCAGCTTTTAAATATGTCACTATCTTTCAGAATAGAAACTATATCTTTATCTGCCCTTGTATTACCCACAGGATCTTGCATAATGGTAGGTGCATCGTAGGTGTTAAATAATATGCTGAGTTATTGAGATATGTGAGATAAGTCATGAAGCCAAGATTTTCATACTATATTTCATTTTTATTTTACCACTGTACATAACATAGGAATATTTATATACCTACTGGAAGGTACTGAGCTTATGTGTTGTTGTATATTGTAAATGATTTCCATGTCAAGAAAGGAGAAATGGAAACAGTGTAGCTCTTGCTGATACCTCTGTTTTCCATTAACAATAATGCATGTATGCCTATAGATGACTGTCTGCCATGAATTGCATCATTTATACTGGCTTTTAATATGCCTCACGGCATTTCAGGTTCTGTTCTCAGCAGGCAACCTTACTCACACTGAATTCTCTAATATTTCTACTCAGATAAATGCTTAGAGAGCTGTGAAAGGCATTTCTTCCTTTGCATCTGTGTGGTTTCACGTAGTTGGAAAGTGGTTTATTCAAATATAATTTAAAATATGAATCATAATAATTTCCTAGAATGTATATTCCATTTTTCTATTAACGGATGTGAATTTTTCTGTATTGAGTTTTGTCACCTATATATGATTACTCCCGGGCTTTGTCACTGTCTGCCCTCAGAAGATGAGGAATGTATCTTACCTACTGCCAGAGAACAGGCACCCTGTGGAATGCCTGTGCCTGAGCTCACAAAGAGAAGCAAAGAAACAGGTAGAGGAAAAATGAAAAATTACTAATACTTTCCTTACACAAATTGGGGGTAGAGTGTGACAAGGAAGCAGGGAAGAGGGGAGAAGAGATGCATAGAATGTGTAATAATCAAGTCACGGTATTTGTGGTATCCATCACCTTGAGTTTTTATAATTTCTATAAATTTATAATTTCTAAGTTGGGAATATTTCAAATTATCTCTTCTAGCTACTTTAAATATATAATACATTGTTATTAACTAGAGTCGCCTAACTCTGCTATCAAACATTGAAACTTATACCTTCTATCTAATGTATGTTTGTACCCATTTACCAGCCTCTTTTCATTCCCCCTCCCACCATACAGCATTCTCAGCCTCTGGTATCTATCAGTTTTCTCTCTACTTCCATGAGATCAACTTTTTTTTGCTACCTTCTGCATATAAGTAAGAACATGCAGCATTTAACTTTCTGTTCCTGGTTTATTTCACTTAACATAATGACCTCCAGTTCCATCCATGTTGCTGCAAATGGCATGATTTCATTCTTTTTTATGTCTGAATAGTATTTCATTGTGTATGTATATCACACATTTTCTTTATCCATTCTTCCATTGATGGACAGTTAGGTTGATTCCATATCTTTGCTATTATGAGTAATTCTCCAATAAACATTCAAGTACAAGTATCCCTTTGATATACTGATTTCTTTTCCTTTGGATAAATGCCCTGTAGTGGGATTGGTAGATTGTATGGCAGTACTGTTTTTAGTGTTTTGAGAAATCTCCATACTGTTTTCTATAGTGGCTGTACTAATTTACATTCCTATCAACAATGTATAAGGGCTCCCTTTTCTCTGCATCCTCACCAGCATCTGTTATTATTTTCTCTTTTTAATAAAGTAGCTGTTCTAACTGGGGTAAGATGATATCTCGTGGTGTTGGTTGATATTTCCCTGGTGATAAGTAGTGATGAACATTTTTTCATATACCTGTTATCTATTTGTATGTCTTCCTTAGAAAAATGCCTTTGCATGTCCTTTGCCCACTTTTTAATTGAATTATTTGGTTTTTTACTGCTAAGGGTTTTTTTTTTCTAATTTCTTGTATATTGTGGATATTACTCCCTTGTCAGACAAATGGATTGCAGGTATTTTCTCCCATTCAGCAAGTTGTCTCTTCATTCTGTTGATTGTTTCCTTTGCTGTGCAGAGGCTTGTTAGTTTAATATAGTCCCATTTGTCTATTTCTGTTTTTGTTTTCTGTGCTTTTGAGGTTTTAGCTATAAAGTCTCTGCCTAGATTAATGTCCTGAATTATTTTACCTATGTTTTCTCATGGTAGTTTTATAGTTTGGGGTCTTACACTTAAGTCTTTAGTCCATCCTGAGTTGATTTCTGTATATGGTGAGAGAGGGGTCCAATTTCATTCTCCTGGATGTGGATATCCAATTTTCCCGGTACCATTTATTGAAGAGGGTGTCCTTTTCCCAGTATGTGTTTTTGGTGCCTTTGTTGAAAATCCTCTGGCTGGAAATATGTCAGTTTATTTCTGGATTTTCTATGCTGTTCTCTTGGTCTATGTGTCTGTTTTTATGCCAATTGCATGTTGTTTTAATTACTGTAGCCTTGTAATATATTTTGAAGTCAGATGGTGCGGTGCTTCCAGCTTTGTTCTTTTTGCTCAGGATTGCTTTGGCTTTTTGGACTCCCTTGGTTCCACGCAAATTTTAAGATTTTTTTCTATCTCTGTGAAAAATGACACTGATATTTGAAAGGGACTGCATTGAATCTGTAGATTGCTTTGGTCATTGCTATGGTCATTTTAATGATACTAATTTTTCTTATTCATGAGCATACAATGTCTTTTCATTTCTTTTTGTCGTCCTTATTTCATCAGTGTTTTGTTCACCTTGTAAAGGTTTTTCACCTCCTTGGTTAAATTTATTTTTAGGTATTTTTTTGGAGCTATTGTAAACAGAATTGGCTTCTTGATTTCTTTTTCAGCTAATCCATTATTGGTATATAGAAACATTACTGATTTTTGTATGTTAATTTATGTCCTGCAATTTTACTATTTTTATCAGATCTAAGAGTTTTTTTCATAGAGTCTTTAGGTTTTTCTAGATATTTATATCATCAGCAAAGAGGACAATTTGACTCTTTTCCCAATTTGAATGCCTTTTATTCCTTTCTCTTGCCTGATGCTCTGGCTAGGATATACAGTACTGAGTGGAATAGGAGTAGTGAAAGTGTGTATCCTTGTCTTATTCCACTTCTTAGGGGAAAGGCTTTCAGCTCTTCCCCATTCAGAATGATGTTAGCTGTGGGTTTGTCATATATGGCCTTTATTATGTTGAGATATGTTCCTTCTATGCCTAGTTGGTTGAGTTTTTATCATGAAGGGACATTGAACTTTATCAAATACTTTTTCTGCATTAATTGAGATAATCATATGTTTTATGTCCTTCATTCTTTTTATTATTATTATTATTATACTTTAAGTTTTAGGGTACATGTGCACAATGTGCAGGTTAGTTACATATGTATACATGTGCCATGCTGGTGCGCTGCACCCACTAACACGTCATCTGGCATTAGGTATATATCCCGATGCTATCTCTCCCCCCTCCCCCCAACCCACAACAGTCCCCAGAGTGTGATGTTCCCCTTCCTGTGTCCATGTGTTCTCATTGTTCAATTCCCACCTATGAGTGAGAATATGCGGTGTTTGGTTTTTTGTTCTTGCGATAGTTTACTGAGAATGATGATTTCCAATTTCATCCATGTCCCTACAAAGGACATGAACTCATCATTTTTTATGGCTGCATAGTATTCCATGGTGTATATGTGCCACATTTTCTTAATCCAGTCTATCATTGTTGGACATTTGGCTTGGTTCCAAGTCTTTGCTATTGTGAATAATGCCGCAATAAACATACGTGTGCATGTGTCTTTATAGCAGCATGATTTATAGTCCTTTGGGTATATACCCAGTAATGGGATGGCTGGGTCAAATGGTATTTCTAGTTCTAGATCCCTGAGGAATCGCCACACTGACTTCCACAATGGTTGAACTAGTTTACAGTCCCACCAACAGTGTAAAAGTCTTCCTATTTCTCCACATCCTCTCCAGCACCTGTTGTTTCCTGACTTTTTAATGATTGCCATTCTAACTGGTGTGAGATGGTATCTCATTGTGGTTTTGATTTGCATTTCTCTGATGGCCAGTCCTTCATTCTTTTGATGTGATATATCACATTTATTGATTTGTGTATGTTGAACCATCCTTGCATCCCTGGGATAAATTCCATTTGATTATGATGTATTTTTTTGATGTGTGGTTGGATTTGGTTTGCTACTATTTTGTTGAGAATTTTTGCATTTATGTTCATCAGGGATATTGGCTTATAATTTTATTTTTAGTTGTGTCCTTGTCTGGCTGTTTTTTTTATCAGGGTACTGTTGGTCTCATAGAATGAGGCAGGGAGAATTCCCTCCTCTTCAGTTTTTGAGAATATAGTTTGACAGTATTGGTATTAGTTCTTCTTTGAAAGTTAGGAATAGTTCAGCAGTGAAACTCTCTGGTCCTGGACTTGTCTTTGTTGGCAGACTTTTTTTTTTTTTACAGATTTAGTCTCATTGCTTATTATTGGTCTGTTCAGATTTTCCATTTCTTCCTAATTCAATTTTGGGAGGTTGTATGTGTTCTGAAATTTTTTCATTCCCTCTAGGTGTTCTAGTTTGTTGGTGTTTATAGTTGTTTATATTAGTCTTTTGTGTTTCTGTGGTATCAGTTGTAACGTCTTCTTTTTCATACCTGATTTTATTTATCTGAGTTTTCTCACACTCTGTTTTGGATTAGTCTAGCAAGTGGTTTGTCAATTTTGTTTATCTTGTCAAAATAAACTTTTCATTTCATTGATCCTTTTTATTTTATTTTATTTTTGTAATCTCTATTTTGTTGAGTTCTGCTCCAATCTTTACTATTTCATTCCTTCTACTTATTTGGGATTTGGTTTGCTCTTGCTTTTCTAGTTCTTTCAGATGTATAGCTAGATTATCGATTTGAAATCTGTCTATTGTTTGATATAGGTGTTTATTGCTAAAAGCTTCCCTCTTAGCACTGCTTTTGCTAAATTCCATAGGTTTTTGGAATGTTGTATTTCAAATTTTGTTTGTTTCAAAGAAGTTTTTTATTTCCTCCTTAATTTTTTCTTTAACCCAAAGTTGTTCAGGAGCATGTTGTTTAATTTCCATGTATTTGTATAGTTTCCAAAGTTCCCCTTGTTATTGATTTTTAGTTTTATTACATTGTGGTTTGAGATGATACTTGATATAATTTTAATTTTTAAAAATTTATTGAGAATCATTTTGTGTCCTAACATATAGTCTATCCCGGAGAATATTCTATGTGCTGGTGAGAAGAATGTGTATTCTATAGCTGTTAGAGGAAATGTTCTGTATATATCTGTTAGGTCCCTTTAGTTTAATGTACAGCTTAAATATAATGGTTTTTTGTTAATTTTCTGTTTCATGCTGAAAGTAGAGTGTTGAAGTCCTCAGTAATTAACATATTGGAGTCTGTCTCACCTTTTCAATCTAAAATTTGCTTTATATACCTGGGTGCTCTGGTGTTGGTTTAGAATTGTTATATGCTGTTGATGAATTGATCCCTTTATCATTATATAATGACCTTTTTTGTGTCTTTTTACTGTTTTTGACTTAAAGTCTGTTTTATCTGATATAAGTATAGCTACTCCTGTTCACTTTTGGTTTCCCTTTGCATGGAATATCTTTTTGCATCTCTTTCTTTTCATTCTATATGTCTTTACAGGTGAGATGATTTTCTGGTAAGCAGCATATAATTGTGTCATGTTTTTTAATCCATTCAGCCAGTCTATATTTTTTAAAGGGAACATTTACTCTGTTTATATTCAAAGTTATTATTGATATGCAAAGGCATATTCTTGTCATTGATTTCTGGTTGGTTTGTATATCCTTTGTTCCCCTCTTTCTCCCTTTTTGTTTATCACTGGGGTTTGGTGATATTCTGTAGTAATCTTTGAGTTTGTATCTCTTCTTCATTTGTGTGTTTGCTCTACCAGTGGTTTTTATATTTTGTGTGTGTTTTCATGGTGGTATTTATTGTCCTTTTAATTCTGGGTGTAGGACTTCCTTAAGCATTTCTTGTAGAACCAATCTAGTGGTGATGAATTCCCTCAGCTTTTGCATGTCTGGAAAAGACTTCTATTTCTCCTACATTTATGAAAGATAACATTACTAGATACAGTATCCTTACTATATTAGTTAGGAGATTTTTTCTTTCAGTACTTTTAGAATATCATCCCATTCTTTCCTGGCCCATAAAGTTTCTGCTGAGAAATCTGCTATTAGTGTGATGGGGATTCCTTTAAGTGATTAGACACTTTTCTGTTGCTATTTTTAGAATATTCTCTTAGTCTTTGACTTTGACAGTTTAACTATAATGCGCTATGGTGAAGACCTTTTTGAATTTATCTATTTGGAGATCTTTGAGCCTCCTGTATCTGGAAGTCTAAATCTCTTGCTAGACTTGGGAAGTGTTCATCTGTTATTTTGTTAAATAGGTTTTCTAATCCATTCATTTTCTGTTGCCTTCTCGTCTACTTGATCTACTCTATTATTTAAGCTTTCAAATATATTTTGCATTTCATTCAATGAATTCTTCAGTTCCAGAATTTCTGTTTTGTTCTTTTTTACAATATCTTTCTCTTTGGTAAAATTGTAATTTATATCTCAAATTGTTTTTCTGATTTCTTGGTATTGTCTTTCAGTATTCTCTTTTTTTAAAAAAAGGATATCTATTTTCATTAGAATTATGTTATTGCTAAATGATCGTACATTTGTTTCATATGCTTATCAGTCATTTGCAGTTTGCTGTTTCATATACTACCTCTGACCATTTTTATTTCGGGGAGGCTTTTTAATAAACTAGTAGTTCTCCTTATAAAATAAAGCTATAATTTTTAACATGTGTTGCAGACATTTTCCCTTGGCTTGTTATATGTGAATTTTTTAAAAAACTTTTTTTTTCCCAATAGTTTTTGGAGCACAAGTGGTTTTTTGTCACATGGAGAATTTCTTTAGTGGTAATTTCTGAGATTTTAGTGTGTTCATCACCTGAGCAGTATACACTGTACCCAGTGTGTAGTCTTTTATCCCTCAAGTCCCTCCTGCTCTTCCCCCCAAGTTCCCTAAGTTCATTAT
The DNA here is from genome assembly GCF_028858775.2 of Pan troglodytes. Classification (NCBI taxonomy): domain Eukaryota; kingdom Metazoa; phylum Chordata; class Mammalia; order Primates; family Hominidae; genus Pan; species Pan troglodytes. The sequence goes on from NC_086015.1 coordinate 160,080,701, forward strand.
ATTATTCTTATGCCTTTGTATCATCATAGCTTAACTCCCACTTATAAGTGAGAACATACAATATTTGGTTTTCCATTTCTGAATTACTTCATTTAGAATAATGGTCTCCAACCACATCCAGGATGCTGCAAATGCCATTATTTTATTCCTTTTTATGGCTGAGTCATATTCCCTGATGTATCTATACTGCATTTCATTTATCCACTTGTTGGTTGATGGGTATTTAGACTGGTTCCATATTTTTGCAATTGTGAATTGTGCTGTGATAAACATGCATGCACAAATGTCTTTTTCATTTAATGACTTCTTTTCCTCTGGGAAGTCAGTAGTGGGATTGCTAGATCAAATGATAGTTCTATTTTTAGTTTTTTAAGGAATCTCCACACTGTTTTCCATAGTGGTTATACTAGTTTACATTCTCACCATCAGTGTAAAAGTGATCCTTTTCACTACATCCACACCAACATCTATTATTTTTTGATTTTTTAATTACGGCCATTCTATCAGGAATAATATGGTATCACATTGTGATTTTGTGTTTCCCTGATAATTGGTGATGTTGAGCATTTTTTTATGTTTATTGGCTATTTGTATATCTTATTTTGAGAATGGTCTATTCATGTCCTTAGCCCACTTTTTGATGGGGTTATTTGTTTTCTTGATGCTGATTTGTTTGAATTTCTTGTAGATTCTGGATATTAGTCCTTTGTTGGATGCATAGTTTATGAATATTTTCTCCCATTCTGTGGGCGGTCTGTTTACTCTGCTGATTATTTCTTTTGCTGTGCAAAAGCTTTTTAGTTTATTTAAGTCCCATCTATTTATCTTTGTTTTTGGTTGCATTTGATTTTGGGTTCTTGGTCATGAACTTAATGACTACACCAACATCTAGAAGAGTTCCAATGTTATCTTCTGGAATTTTTATTCTTTCAGGTCTTAGATTGAAGTATTTGATCCATATTGAGTTGATTTTTGTATAAGGTAAGAAATGAGCCGGGTGTGGTGGCTCACGCCTGTAATCCCAGCACTTTGGGAGGCTGAGGTAGGCAGATCATGAGGTCAGGAGATTGAGACCATCCTCGCTAACATGGTGAAACCCCATCTCTACTAAAAATACAAAAAATTAGCTGGGTAAGGTGGCGGGTGCCTGTAGTCCCAGCTACTCGGCAGGCTGAGGCAGGAGAATGGCATGAAGCCGGGGGGCAGAGCCTGCAGTGAGCCGAGATCGCACCACTGCACTCCAGCCTGGGCAACAGCGAGACTCCATCTCAAAAAAAAAAAAAAAAAAAAAAAAGAAATGAGGATCCAGTTTTATTCTTCTACATGTGGCTTGCCAATTATTGTGGCACCATTTGTGGAATAGGGTGTCCTTTCCCTACTTTGGTTTTGTTTTTTATTGTTGAAAATCAGGTGGCTGTAAGTATTTGGCTTTATTTCTGGGTTCTCTCTTCTGTTCCATTGGTCTACATGCCTGTTTTTATACCAGTACCATGCTGTTTTGGTAACCATAGCCTTGTAGTATAGTTTGAAGTTGGGTAATGTGATGTCTTCACATTTTTTCTTTTTGCCTAGACTGGCTTTGGCTGTGCAAGTCTTTTTTTGGTTCCATAAGAATTTTAAGATTGTTTTTTCTAGTTCTGTGAAGGATGATGATGGTACTTTGATAGAAATTGCTTTGAATCTGTGGATTGCTTTTGGCAGTATGGTCATTTTCACAATATTGATTCATCCATGAGCATTGGGTGTGTTTCCATTTGTGTTGTCTGTGATTTCTTTCAGCAGTGTTTTGTAGTTTTCCTTGTAGAGATCTTTCACCTCCTTGGTTAGGTATATTCCTAAGTATTATATTCTTTTGTGGCTGTTGTAAAAGGGATAGAGTTCTTTATTTGATTCTCAGCTTAGTCATTGTTGGTATATAGCAGTGCTACTGATTTGTTTACATTGATTTTGTATCCTGAAACTTTACTGAACTCATTTATCAGATCCAGGAGCATTTTGGATGAGTCTTTAGGGTTTTCTAGGTATACAATCATATCATCAGCATACAGCAACAGTTTGACTTCCCCTTTACCAATTTGGATGCCTTTTATTTCCCTTGTCTGACTGCACTGGCTAGGACTTCCAGTACTATGTTGAATAGAAGTGATGAAAGTAATCGTCCTTGCTTTGTTCCAGTTCTCAAGGGTAATGTTTTCAGCTTTTCCCCATTCAGTATAATGTTGGCTGTCAGCTTGTCATAGATAGCTTTTATTACCTTAAGGTATATCCCTTCTATGCCAATTTTGCTGAGAATTTTAGTCATAAAAGGATGCTGGGTTTTGTAAAATGTGTTTTCTGCACCTATTGAGATGATCATGATTTTTAAAAAATTCTATTTATGTGATCACATGTATTGACTTGTATATGTTAAACCATCCCTGTATCTCTGATATGAAACCTAATTGATCATGGTGTATTATCTCTTTGATATTCAGTTGGAATTGATTAGCTATTAAATAGTATTTTTATTGAGTATTTTTGCATCTATGTCCATCAGGGATATTGGTCTATAGTTTTTCTTTTTTTTTAATGTCATTCCTGGTTTTGGAATTACGGAGATACTGGTTTCATAGAATGATGTAGGGAGGAGTCCCTCTTTATCTTTTGGAATAGTCTTAGTAAGATTGGTATCAGTTCTTTGAATGTCTTAGAGAATTCAGCTGTGAACCCATATAGTCCTGGATGTGTTTTTTTGTTGGCAACTTTTTTACTACTGTTTTAGTCTTAGTGCTTGTTATTGGTCTGTTCAGAGTTTCTATTTCTTCCTAATTTAATTTGAGAGGGTTGTCTATTTCCAGGAATGTATCCATTTCCCGTAGATTTTCTGGATTGTGTGTATAAAAGTGTTCATAGTAGTCTTGAATAATGTTTTGTATTTCAGTTGTATTGGTTGTAATATCTCCCATTTCATTTCTAATTGGGCTTATTTGGATCTTCTCTCTTCTTATTTAATCTCACTAATAGCCTGTCAATTTTATCTTTTTAAAAAACATCTTTTTGTTTCCTTTATTTTTATTTATTTATTTATTTATTTTGAGACAACGTCTCGCTCTGTTGCCCAGGCTGGAGTGCAGTGGCATGATCTCGGCTCACTGCAACCTCCGCCTCCTGGGTTCAAGTGATTCTCCTGCCTCAGCCTCCTTAGTAGCTGGGATTCCAGGTGTGCACCACCACACCCGGCTAATTTTTGTATTTTTGGTAGAGATGGGGTTTCACCATGTTGGTCAGGCTGGTCTCGAACTCCTGACCTTGTGATCTGCCCGCCTCAGCCTCCCAAAATGTTGGGATTACAGGTGTGAGCCACCGCACTGCCCAGCCTCATTTATCTTTTTTATTTTTTTTTTGTTTAAATTTCATTTATTTCTGTTCTGATCTTTGTTATTTCTTTTTTTCTACTGGGTTTGGGTTTGGTTTGTTCCTGTTTCTCTAGCTCCTTGAGGTGTGACCTTAGATTGTTTATTTATCTTCTTTCAGACTTTTTGATATAAGCATTTAGTGCTATGAACTTTCCTGTTAACACTGTTTTTTCTGTATCCCAGAGGTTTTGGTAAGCTGTTTCATTATTATCAATCAGCTCAAAGAGTTTTTAAATTTCCCTCTTGATTTCATTGTTGACCCAAAGATCATTCAAAAGTAGATTACTTAATTTCCATGTACTTGTACAGTTTTAAGCATTCATTTTCAAGTTAATTTCCAGTTTTATTCCACTGTGGCCTGAGAGGATACTTAATATAATTTTGATTTTCTTAAATTTATTGAGACTTGTTTTGTGAACTCTCATGTGGTCTATCTTGGAGAATGTTCCATGTGCTGAAGAAAAGAATATATATTCTGCAGTTGTTGGGTAGAATATTCTGTAAGTATCTGTTAAGTTTATTTGTTCTAAGATATAGTTTAAGTCTGTTGTTTCTTTGTTGACTTTCTGTCTTGATGATCTGTGATATGGTTTGGCTGTGTCCCCACCCAATCTCATCTTGAATTGTAGCTCTCATAATTCCCATTCATAGTGGGAGGAACTCGGTGGGAAATAATTGAATCATGGGGCCAGTTTCCCCCATATTTGTTCTCATGGTAGTGAATAAGTCTCACGAGATCTGATGGTTTTGTAAGAGGAAACCCTTTCACTTGGCTCTCATTCTCTCTTGTCTGCTGCCATGTAAGATGTGCCTTTTGCCTTTCGCTGTGATTAAACAGTCCATTAAACCTCTTTTTTTATATAAATTATACAGTCTCGGGTATGTCTTTATCAGCAACATGAAAATGGACTAATACAGTAAATTGGTACCGGTAGAGTGGGTCACTGCTGTAAAGATAACTGAAAATGTGGAAGCAACTTTGGAACTGGGTAACAGGCAGAGGTTGGAGCATTAGGAAGGCTCAGAAGAAGACAGGAAAATGTGGGAATGTTTGGAACTTCCTATAGACTTGTTGAATGGCTTTGACCAAAATCCTGATAATGATATGGACAATGAAATCCAGGTTGAGGTGGTCTCAGATGGGGATGAGGAACTTGTCGAGAACTGGAGTAAAGGTTATTCTTGCTATGTCTTAGCAAAGAGACTGGTGGTATTTTGCTCCTGCCCTAGAGATTTGTAGAACTTTGAACTTCAGGGATATGATTTAGAGTATCTGGTGGAAGAAATTTCTAAGCAGCAAAGCATTCGAGAGGTTACTTGGGTGCTGTTAAAAGCATTCCGTTTTCAAAGGGAAACAGCATAAAAGTTCAGAAAAAAAGTTCAGCCTAATATATGATAGAAAAGAAAAACCCATTTTCTGAGGAGAAATTCAAGCCAGCTACATAAATTTGTATAAGTAATGAGGAGCCAAATGTTAATCACCAAGACAATGGGAAAAATGTCTTCAGGGGATGCCAGAGACTTTTGCAGCAGCCCCTTCCATCACAGGCCTGGAGGCCTAGGAGGAAAAAATGGTTTTGTGTGCCAGGCTCAGGGGTTCTGTGCTGTGTGCATCCTAGGTACTTGGTGCCCTGTGTCCTAGACACACTAGCCATGGCTAAAAGGGGCCAAGGTACAGCTCGGGTTGTGGCTTCAGAGAGTGCAAGCCCCAAGCCTTGGCAGCTTCCACATGGTGTTGAGTCTGCGGGTGCACAGAAGTCAAGAATTGAGGTTTGGGAACCTCTGCCTAGATTTCAAAGGATGTATAGAAACACCTGAATGTCTAGGCATAAGTTTGCTGCAGGGGCTGGGCCCTCATGGAGAACCTCTGCTAGGACAGTGAAGAAGAGTAATGTGGGGTGAAGCCCCAACACAGAGTACCCACTGGGGCACTGCCTAGTGGAGCTATGAGAAGAGGACCACTCTCCTCCAGACCCCAGAATTTTAGATCTGACAGCTTGCACTGTGCACTTGAAAAGGCTGCAGATGCTTTTCAGCCCATGAAAGCAGCAAAGAGTGGGGCTGTCCCCTGCAAAGCCACAGGGGCGGAGCTGCCCAAGGCTGTGGAGCCTACCTCTTGCATCAGCATGACCTGGATGTGAGACATGGAGTCAAAGGAGATAATTTTGGAGCTTTAAGATTTGACTGCAGGGGATATCACCACCAATCCCACAGAAATACAAACTACCATCAGAGAATACTACAAACACCTCTATGCAAATAAACTAGAAAATCTAGAAGAAATGGATAAATTCCTCGACACATACACTCTCCCAAGACTAAACCAGGAAGAAGTTGAGTCTCTGAATAGACCAATAACAGGAGCTGAAATTGTGGCAATAATCAATAGCTTACCAACCAAAAAGAGTCCAGGACCAGATGGATTCACAGCTGAATTCTACCAGAGGTACAAGGAAGAAGTGGTACCATTCCTTCTGAAACTATTCCAATCAATAGAAAAAGAGGGAATCCTCCCTAACTCATTTTATGAGGCCAACATCATCCTGATACCAAAGCCAGGCAGAGACACAACCAAAAAAGAGAATTTTAGACCAATATCCTTGATGAACATTGATGCAAAAATCCTCAATAAAATACTGGCAAACCGAATCCAGCAGCACATCAAAAAACTTATCCACCATAATCAAGTGGGCTTCATCCCTGGGATGCAAGGCTGGTTCAATATACGCAAATCAATAAATGTAATCCAGCATATAAACAGAACCAAAAACAAAAACCACATGATTATCTCAATAGATGCAGAAAAGGCCTTCGACAAAATTCAACAACCCTTCATGCTAAAAACTCTCAATAAATTAGGTATTGATGGGACGTATCTCAAAATAATAAGAGCTATCTATGACAAACCCACAGCCAATATCATACTGAATGGGCAAAAACTGGAAGCATTCCCTTTGAAAACTGGCACAAGACAGGGATGGCCTCTCTCAGCACTCCTATTCAACATAGTGTTGGAAGTTCTAGCCAGGGCAATTAGGCAGGAGAAGGAAATAAAGGATATTCAATTAGGAAAAGAGGAAGTCAAATTGTCCCTGTTTGCAGATGACATGATTATATATCTAGAAAACCCCATTGTCTCAGCCCAAAATCTCCTTAAGCTGATAAGCAACTTCAGCAAAGTCTCAGGATACAAAATCAATGTACAAAAATCACAAGCATTCTTATACACCAATAACAGACAAACAGAGAGCCAAATCATGAGTGAACTCCCGTTCACAATTGCTTCAAAGAGAATAAAATACCTAGGAATCCAACTTACAAGGGATATGAAGGACCTCTTCAAGGAGAACTACAAACCACTGTTCAAGGAAATAAAAGAGGATACAAACAAATGGAAGAACATTCCATGCTCATGGGTAGGAAGAATCAATATCATGAAAATGGCCATACTGCCCAAGGTAATTTACAGGTTCAATGCCATCCCCATCAAGCTACCAATGACTTTCTTCACAGAATTGGAAAAAACTACTTTAAAGTTCATATGGAACCAAAAAAGAGCCCGCATCGCCAAGTCAATCCTAAGCCTAAAGAACAAAGCTGGAGGCATCACACTACCTGACTTCAAACTATACTACAACGCTACAGTAACCAAAACAGCATGGTACTGGTACCAAAACAGAGATATAGATCAATGGAACAGAACAGAGCCCTCAGAAATAATGCCGCATATCTACAACTATCTGATCTTTGACAAACCTGACAAAAACAAGAAATGGGGAAAGGATTCCCTATTTAATAAATGGTGCTGAGAAAACTGGCTAGCCATATGTAGAAAGCTGAAACTGGATCCCTTCCTTACACCTTATACAAAAATCAATTCAAGATGGATTAAAGACTTAAATGTTAGACCTAAAACCATAAAAACCCTAGAAGAAAACCTAGGCATTACCATTCAGGACATAGGCATGGGCAAGGACTTCATGTCTAAAACACCAAAAGCAATGGCAACAAAAGACAAAATTGACAAATTGGATCTAATTAAACTAAAGAGCTTCTGCACAACAAAAGAAACTACCATCAGAGTGAACAGGCAACCTACAAAATGGGAGAAAATTTTCACAACCTACTCATCTGACAAAGGGCTAATATCCAGAATCTACAATGAACTCAAACAAATTTACAAGAAAAAAACAAACAACCCCATCAAAAAGTGGGCGAAGGACATGAACAGACACTTCTCAAAAGAAGACATTTATGCAGCCAAAAGACACATGAAAAAATGCTCACCATCACTGGCCATCAGAGAAATGCAAATCAAAACCACATTGAGATACCATCTCACACCAGTTAGAATGGCAATCATTAAAAAGTCAGGAAACAACAGGTGCTGGAGAGGATGTGGAGAAATAGGAAGACTTTTACACTGTTGGTGGGACTGTAAACTAGTTCAACCATTGTGGAAGTCAGTGTGGCGATTCCTCAGGGATCTAGAACTAGAAATACCATTTGACCCAGCCATCCCATTACTGGGTATATACCCAAAGGACTATAAATCATGCTGCTATAAAGACACATGCACACGTATGTTTATTGCGGCATTATTCACAATAGCAAAGACTTGGAACCAAGCCAAATGTCCAACAATGATAGACTGGATTAAAAAAATGTGGCACATATACACCATGGAATACTATGCAGTCATAAAAAATGATGAGTTCATGTCCTTTGTAGGGACATGGATGAAATTGGAAATCATCATTCTCAGTAAACTATCGCAAGAACAAAAAACCAAACACCGCATATTCTCACTCATAGGTGGGAATTGAACAATGAGAACACATGGACACAGGAAGGGGAACATCACATTCTGGGGACTGTTGTGGGTTGGGGGGAGGGGGGAGAGATAGCATCGGGATATATACCTAATGCCAGATGACGTGTTAGTGGGTGCAGCGCACCAGCATGGCACATGTATACATATGTAACTAACCTGCACATTGTGCACATGTACCCTAAAACTTAAAGTATAATAATAATAAAGAAAGAAAGAAAGAAAAAGAAAGAAAGAAAGAAAGAAAGAAAGAAAGAAAGAAAGAAAGAAAGAAAGAAAGAAAGAAAAAGATTTGACTGCCCCACTGGATTTCAGACTTGCATGGGGCCTATAGCCCCTTTGTTTTGGCCCATTTTCCCCATTCGGAATGGGTGTATTTACCCAAATGCCTGCACCCCCATTGTATCTAGGAAGTAACTAACTTGCTTTTGATTTTACAGGTTCATAGGCAGAAGGGACTTACCCTGTCTCAGATGAGACTTTGGAATGTGGACTTTTGAGTTAATGCTGAAATGAGTTAAGACTTTGGCGGACTGTTGAGAAGGCGTGATTGGTTTTGAAGTGTGAGGACATGAGATTTGGAGGGGTCAGGAGTAGAATGATATGGTTTGTCTGTGTCCTCACCCAAATCTTATCTTGAATTGTAGCTCCCATAATTCCCACTTGTGGGAGGGACTTGGTGGGAGATAATTGAATCATGGGGGTAGTTTCCCCCATACTGTTCTCATAGTAGTGAATAAGTCTCACAAGATCTGATAGTTTTATAAGGGGAAACCGATTTTGCTTGGCTCTCATTCTCTCTTGTCTGCTGCCATGTAAGACATGCCTTTCACCTTCCACCATGATTGTGAGGCCTCCCCACCCATGTGGAACTGTAAATCCTTAAATCTCTTTTTTAAATAAATTACCCAGTCTCAGCTATGTCTTTTTCAGCAGCATGAAAACAGACTAATACCACCTTTCCAATGCTGTTAGTGGAGTACTGAAGTCCTCAACTATTAATGTTGCCATCCATCTTATTTCTTAGGTCTAATAGTAATTGTTTTATAAATTTGGGAGTTCCAGTGTTAGGTACATATATGTTTAGGATTGTGATATTTTCTTACTGGACTATTTTTTATCATTACATAATGTCTCTGTCTTTTTTAACTGTTGTTGCTTTAACATCAGTTTTGTCTGATATAAGAATAGCTATTCCTGCTCACTTTTAGTTTCCATGTGCATGGAGTATCTTTTGCCACCCCTTTGCCTTAAATTTATGTCAGTGCTCATGTTTTATGTGAGTCTCTTGAAGACAGCAGATACTTGGTTGGTGGATTTTCATCCATTCTGCTGTTCTGTATATTTTAGGTGGTGCATTTAGTCCATTTACATTCAACATTAGTATTGAGATGTGAAGCACTGTTCTATTCATCATGTTACTTGTTGCGTTAATACCTGTTTTTTTTTCTTCTGTTGTGTTATTGCTTTATAGGCCCTGTAAGATTTATCTTTTAAGGAAGTTTGATTTTGGTATATTTCAAGGTTTTGTTTCAAAAATTTGAATTCCTTTTAGCATTTCTTGTAGTAATGGCTTAATAGTGGTAAATTCTCTCAGGATTTGTTTGACTGAAAAAGACTTTCTCTGTCCTTCACTTATGAAGCCTTGTTTTCCTGACACAAAGTTCTTGGCTGACAATTATTTGGCTTCAGGAAGCTAAAGATGGGACCCCAATCCCTTCTGGCTTGTAAGGTTTCTGCTTAGAAGTCTGCTGTTAATCTGATAGGTTTTTCTTTATAGGTTATCTGATGCTTTTGTCTCATAGCTTTTAAGATTATTTCCTTCATCCTTTAGATAGCCTGATGAATATGTGCCTAGGCGATGATCTTTTTGGGATGAATTTCTCAGGTGTTATTTGTGCTTCTTATATTTGGATGTCTAGATCTCTAGCAAGGCTGTGGAAGTTTTCCTCAATTATTTCCTCAAAGAAGTTTTCCAAAGTTTTTGATTTCTCTTCTTCCTCAAGAGCACCAATTATTCTTAGGTTTGGCCATTTAACATAATCCCAAATTTCTTGGAGACTTTGTTCATTTTCTAAAATTGTTTTCTCTTTGTCTTTGTCAGATTGGGTTAATTCAAAAGCCTTGTCTTTGAGCTCTGAAGTTCTTTCTTCTACTTGTTCTAGTCTATTATTGAAACTTTACAGGGCATTTTGTATTTCCCTAAGGTATCTTTCATTTCCAGAAGTTGTGATTGCTTTTTCTTTATGATACCTATTTCTCTGGAGAATTTTTCATCCATATCCTGTATTTTTAAAAAAATTTCTTTGTGTTAGTTTTTTACCTTTCTCTAGTATCTCCTTGAGTGTCTTAATAATCATCCTTCTGAATTTTTTATTTGGCAATTCAGAGATTTCTTCCTGGTTTGGATCCATTGCTGGGGAGCTGATGGGATCTTTTGGGGATGTTATCAAATCCTGTTTTGTCATATTACCAGAATAACTTTTTTATTTCCTTCTTATTTGGGTAGACTGTTTCAGTGGAGAAGTCTGAAACTCAAGGCTTGCTGTTCAGATCCTCCTGTCCCATGGGATGATCCCTTGATGTGGTACTCTCTCACTTCCCCTGGGGATGGGGCTTCCTGAGAGCTGGACTGCAGTGATTGTTATTGCTCTTCTATGCCTAGCCACCCAGCTGGACTACCACATTTGGTGCTGGTGCTGTCCTGTGATGCAATCCATCTTCAGGTCTCCCAGGCATGGATACTAGCACCTCCTCTGGTAGAGAGGGCGGAGAAGTAAAGTAGACCCTATGAGAGTTCGTGATTCTAGATGTGTTTAGTGTGCTGGCTTTCTTAAATGCTGGTTATGCTAGCAGTGAAGTTGTCACATGGATACACTCAGGACCTCTGGATGGTCAGGATGTTGCAGGCAGTGGAATTAGATTGCCTTCCTTTTCCTGGGATCAGGGTTATTCTGTTGTGAGTTTCTGTAATGGCTTAAGTTGGTTGGCCTACAGCCAGGCAGTGGTGCTATCAAGAGAGCACCAGCTGTGGTAGTAGTAGGGGGCTGTAAGCTTGCCCTAAGATGGCTAAGTTAAGTATTTTGGTTTCTCGAGTTATGGGTGGAGCCACATAGCTCCCAAGAGTTTCTGTGTTTTGTGTTCAGATACCAGGGCTGTAGGAAAATATCATCAGGTTGGGGCAGTTTTAGGCAGGTCTGGGTTCAGACTCTTCATGGGTGAGGCTTGCTGCAACCACTGTGGGGGAGGGGGGTTCTCAGGCCAATGATACTATGTTTCAGAGGGGATCTTGGCTGCTTCTGATGCATAATATAGTTTTCCAGGGAAGTGGGGGATAGCCAGTAGTGAGAGACCTCACCCAGCTCCCACACAGTTGGAGAGGCTGTTCTCACTCCTGCTATGCCCCACTTAGACCTTACCCCAGGCCGTGAGCTACTCTGCTGAAAAACCAAGCATGGCTTTCAAACCTTGCCCCTCCCCATATGCCCACTCCATCAGTGGCGCCTCCTGGGCTCTCCTGCACTTGCTTGTGTCCATAGCAGCTCCCCCTTGTCCCCTGGACTCTGCTCAAGGAAATTTGTACCCAGTCAGAACCACTACCAATTTCAGTTGGGAGCTTCCCACTCCAATTCTGCTGGCTGCCTTCCCCAAGGGTCCCTGTCAGGTACAGTCAGGGATGGCTTCACTGGGCTCAAGCAGGAGACTGGGAGTACATGCAAGACACTTCCCACTGCTACTTCTACTTTTTTGTGGGACTCCCTAAATCCATTTCATCTCTAGGTGAGGTTAAAACCTCCCATGACCTGGATTTTCAGATTCCCCAGTGGGGATGTGTATTTGGAAGTAGGTTTTCTCCCCTTCACACTTTGGCAACTCAGTTTTTCACCTGTTTTGCAGTTTGTCGCAGCGTGCTGCTTCCTTCAAAGGATCTGTGCAATCAAACAAGAATTCATATAGTAACGTGAATTTTAATCATATAGTTAATCTAATTTAGACTCATTATATGTATCTTCCTGGTATGTTCTTGCAGTAGTTCTTGGAGCAAAAGATCATGGTGTGAGTCTCCACATGCTGTTTTGTCCATCCATGTGGGAGCTACACATTAGCTGTGTCTCCTACCTGCCATTTTATGTTATATGTCTGTTTTTCAATATTCTCTTATAGTACATGGAGCTTCCTTAATATCAATATTTTGAATTCCTTTAGGGATTTTGTAATTTTCTTTTTGATTGGGATCTGTTCCTGGAGAATTATTTTCTTTTGCGGGTGTCACGTTTTCTTGCTTTTTTGTGTTTTTTGATTGTCCGTATTTTTATGTTGATATCTGAGTCTCTGGTGTAACAGTTGCTCCTCCCAATTTTTTGAATTTGCTTTTGGAGATTTTCTTGTCACCTCTCTGCCTTCTTGGTGGGCCCTTGAGGTGCACAGTGCAGGTGTGGAGTGAGGCAGTGAGTGTGGCTGTAAAGCCTAGGCTTGGAGCCTGGTAGGCAGAGTGTGGGGCGCACAAGAGCTACAAATTTTACATTAGTAAAAAGTAGAATTGTTTCTTCAGGATATGTTACTTCATATTTAGAAATGTGTTCATAAATATTATGAACTGTTATGTAGATGTTTTGTGTGGCCAACAGAATGATGCTTTGAATTCTGAACACTCTTTTGAAAAATATTTTAATGATTAATTTATACATTCTGATGTACATATTGGTGCAAGTTCCCTGGTAATTGCTCAGGAGAGAGCAATCAAACAAGAATTCATATAGTAATATGAATTTTAATCATATAGTTAATCTAATTTAGAATCATTTTTATTAGCGCTCAAAAAATTTAAAACTGAGCATAGTTTTTGTGTTACAGTTCTGGGATTGGGGTAATCTTTCTGCACCTCCCCCAACCATTTGATTAACATTTTATAAAAATTTAGGTTAGCTCACTCATTCATTCTTTTTTCCAGATGGTATATCTTGAGAAATATATTTGAATATTCACCTCTGTATATATCATTTGAATAATTATATGTGTTTTATATCATTGTTACTATTTTGACAAACTCAAGATAGTTGACCATCTATATTTTATCATTAATATGTAGATAAAATCATTATAGAGGTAATCTAGTGATATATATCAGAGAATGGAAAGAATATCACCCTTTCAATATGAAATGTTGTCTAATATGTAGCCTTAGTTCATGTAGCTTTTTAGTATCTTTAATGACACTATCCAGTTGAATGTGATTGCGTAGGAGGGCTCAAAGAAGGTAGCAGAGTAGGAGTGGGGAGAGGATTGGGTTAGGGAACAGACAAAAAAGTAAAGTAAAGCAGTTGGTCAACACTTTTATTTAAAAGGAAATGCACAGTTGATATAAATCGTAATGTTTATGTTCAATCTTAACAGCAAAATATATTTCAGACTCATGCTTAGACTGGAAGTAGAACATTGCCAGCTGAAAGAACGAATGCCAGATCTACAACATTCTGTCACTGAGCCATACATAGGTCTGTGATTTGTTTTCCTTAGCTTTTCTTAATAACTTTGTTTTTGCAAAATAAATATTTTTTTGAAATGAAGTCAATGGATTTATTATGATACTAAGCCAGAAGATTTTGGAGAGGCACAGTGGGAGAAACACATAAAAAGACTGAAAGGGCCTGGTTAGATTTGGGAGCTGCTTATATGAAGAAAGAGAGAGCTAATTAAGCATGCCATGTTCTCTAGCTCCTTTGATTTTGCTTGTGTTTGTTTGTCTTCTCTTTCTCTAACCTTTTGCGTTTAGCCTGTCTTTATTTTTCAAGTTTTCTGTTAAAAGCAGCATTTTCTTTGAATACTTGTCATCATCATCCTTCTATGTCAGACTTTGTCCAGTGTTCTCAGGTTCTTCTCACCAGAATCACATTCCAAACACAAGCCTGTCTTTGTGTCTTTTTTAAAACTCAGTGAAAAGCAAATTAGAATATGAGCTGAAAAACAAAACATACTTTGTTAATGTCTTTGAAAAATTAACTTAAGCATAACCTGTTTTGTAGCTCTTATTTTCTAAAAAGGAAAGCTTATTTTCTAGTAAATGCTAAATCATAGATTTCTTTATTAATAATCTTATTTTCTTTGGCTAGATATTGTATTCACTCATATGCTTTTATCTAGGAGAATACATTATCATTTTCTCCATTTCCTATCCTCTTTTAAAGAAAAAAGTTGGTTACTGAAGTAAAGCTCAGAATTGTCACTGAGTTAGAAGAGAGTTATTTAGTACCTCATTTTACTCTGTAATATTTGCCTGATGTTATATGCTATTATGGGAGGGAGGACTGCAACTAAAATCTTTCTAGGGTTGATAGCAAGAATTATACTAAAAAGTTATATTTTGCATAATTGTAAGCATGTTTTGTTTGTTGTTGCTGAAAAAAAAAAACCCAGCAGCAACCACCCCTGTACCTCTTTTTTTCTCTAATGCCTTTCTTTTGCCCAAATCTTAAATCATTTTGGAGGCAGTTAGAAGGAGATGAAAATGATTTGCTGTGGATGCTAGAATATTAAGTGGTCTGGCAAGCATTTGGATTTCTCTCTCAGAAGGAAAGGAGAAACATGCCAACTCTTTACCATGCTGAAATAGAGAAACTAACTGGGGTTGATTCTGAAAACATTTTATGCCCATGAAAACAAATGTTTGTAAGAATTACCACCTAACTCTTTTCCTCTGTGAACCCCTGGGTTTTGTAAGAAGAGACTTAAAAAAAACATATATTTGGGAATATGTGTAAAGTTAATCTCCTGCTTAACTTTTCTTCATGTCCATAACATTTGTGGTTTTTAGCTGCTACTAACTTCCTTTTCTTGGTAATGTCATTCCCCACTCCTCAATTCCTATGAATCCCTCTTAAGCATCTTTTAAATCAAGGCAGAATTCAAAGTACAGTGTACAAGTAAAAATCTATCTTTTAAAATGATATGCAAAGAAATAATCAAAAGGTTAAAAATCAGAGCAAAGGATAGTCCAACTACATAACGTATTAGTAGCAAGTAAGTGTCAGGCTGCCTGAGTTCAAATCTCAGCTTGGGCACTTGCTTGTTTTGTCACCTTGTTTGTTTGGCTTGCTTGCATCTCTGCCTCTCCATTTCCTCATCTGTCAAATGATGTTGAGATGGATCTACCTAATAGCAAAATTGTGATGTTTAAATATGATAGCTCATGTAAATTATTAAGTGAAATGGATGGCACTTGGTAAATGCTCAATGCTCAATAGAGTTTTATTTTTGTTTTGTTTTATTATTGTTATTATTTGTATAAAAGTTTTCTTAACTTTAGGAAAATGTTATTTTGAAAAACATTTTAATATCAATAAAATAGCATATAAAGTAACAGTCTGAACTAATTCATTTATTTAAATGCCAAAATGAAGAGAAATGAAATCTGAGAAGTTATAATCAACTCAATATGTATTGTATAGCTTCACAATTCAGAGTGGTTTCCTAAGAGCAATCTAAATCAGTAAATATCTAAATGATAAAATATTAATTCATTTAAGTACGTATAATTGATAAAACCAAGACAACAAATTATTATGTGATTTACTACTTTGTGAATTTGCTTTAATAAACCCCCAAACCTAATGCTATAATTTTTAATTATTTCTAAATATGAATAATTCACATTATGTATTTTTCTGAAGTTGGTAAACAGAAATTATATTAATATTTCCAATGTAAAAATGCATGCAGACTTCAGCCTAGCCTTTTGTTCCAACTATCAGAAATTCCCTGTCATTGTATTTGGAATCAGTAAGTTTAATGTAACTTTATATTTACCAGACAACTGAGACCTCTCTGTGTTGGTAATTGAGATCAGTGTGATCAGCTTACCCCAAAGTAATGCTTAAGCAGCATTATTTTGACAGGCCACAGATGAGAAAAGAGGCAGTGACCTTGGATGTGGCCAGTTGTTTTTTTTCTAAAAGTTATCCTTTTTTTTTTTTTTTTTGAGACGGAGTCTCACTCTGTCGCCCAGGCTGGAGTGCAGTGGCATGATCTCGGCTCACTGCAACCTCTGCCTCCTGGGTTCAAGTGATTCTCCTGCCTCAGCCTCCCGAGTAGCTGGGATTACAGGTGTGCACCACCATGCCCGGCTAATTTTTTTTTTTTTTTGTATTTTTAGTAGAGATGTGGTTTTGCCATGTTGGCCAGGCTGGTCTCAAAACTCCTGACCTCAGGTGATCTGCCTGCCTCGGCCTCCCAAAGTGCTGGGATTACAGGCGTGAGCCACTGTGCAGAGCTGCCATGCTTCTTTTTAACAAAGAGAACTGAAGAATTTATGGGAAACTAGAAAAGCATCTTTGTGTTTGTTTATACTGTTACATTTCAGAAGAATTTAATTCTGGAAAATACAACCCAAAGTTGCATAAGGGTAAGAAAAAAGCATGTGCATTTGCCTTTTGGGGTTATATCATTCCATAGGGAATAAATTATTAGTACTTCAGAATAGGTTCAATACTGTCTAGTTTCTAGGAGTGGAGGAATTGAAGGGCTTATTAATCTTTTTAATCTGGATGAGGGAAGTAAGGACTTAAAGAGTTAGTAAGGGAGAAATATAAGGTTATTGTTTTATGATATGCAATGGAAGGTATCAGTGAAGATTAATCTGAGGGGCAGTGTTATTATCTGAGAGAACAGTTCAAATTAATTATAGTTGTCACTTCCCATAACTCAACTGAATGTGGTTCAGTTTCTTGTGACAGGTACATAGCTTACTTGAAGGGACTGGGCCCTGGAGTTATAACCATCCTTTGGCTAGGACAGGTGTTGAGGAAAACAGCTGAAGCCTTAAGTACTATATAGGTATAGACTTCCACCACCATTCCCCCCACAACATACCTCTCAAATCTCCAAGAGATTTGATGCTTCTGGATGAGTAGTTAACAAGAAAAGTTCAAGGTGAGGTAATAATAAATTGTCCCAACAGATGGCAGGGTTCATTTTGAGGAATCCAAATGTCTGATCACTTAGCCAGGGACAGAGAAACTGAATTGCAAGACTGTACTCGTGGCATGAAAAGAGAATATTAGAGATCTGGTGTTACCAGTAAAAGACAAGATTACAAGAAACCAAGTTATAAGCCTACTATTAAAGGTAGCCCCCCGCCCCGCTACCAAAAAAAAAAAATCAGCAACAAGAATAAATTGATCCAGAGTTGGACAGGGGTTTTTGAATTCAGGCCTGAAGTCAGGATTGGTCCCAACAATCGGGGAGAGGGGATAAGAAGAAGAAAGGCAGGTGGGTAGGAGGTCTCTAAGTGGGGGAATCATATGGCAATAGGTGTAAGATAGAATAAACGCCACCAGACTAAGCGTAGATAATTGATGTTATATATCAATGAGAGCATCTGTGAGTTGAAGAGACAAGATTCTGAAGGAGAGGACTCAATGGGAGGACAGATTGATAGATGGGATGGGCTCAAGTGATACAACTATTCCTGGACGAAAGTCTCGGAGCAATTTTCTTGGGTAAATTCTGGTAGATTGAGTTTCTTAAAATGAAAACATAATTATTGCTTTAAATCCTCCAAGGGACCCATAACACTGAGGAAAAAATGCAAATTCCATAACATGGCATATATTATCTCCAGTTTGCCTTTGATTTTTGTCTTTATAGGTGAGCAACTAAGAATTAACCAGAATATGCCATCTTCTTTTAAGCTACTGTGCTTTGGCTTAATGCCCTTTTGAAATTTCCTGCTCATTATACCCTCCTCTGCCTCACACTGACCATAACTCATTCTTTACCATTCAGCTTCCTTGACTGAGTCCTCCTCCTGTGCGTGCATAAAATTTTGTACATACCTGTTGTTACAGTACTTACCCTTGGTGGTGGTTGACTGACCAATCAATCTTCTTATTAACTGGAGTTCTTTGATGAATGAATATGTGCATGACTAAGATGAGACTCTGAGAGGAGTGAATTATGGCTAAAATTTAGCACAGTTTGATGGTCAGCTTGTTTGTAGGCCTCAGGCCTACTCATGATAACTTCCTGTTTGCAATGAAGGAGTCATCCAAAAACTTTCAAAAGATCGTTATCTGGCATGTTTCTCAATAGAGCCCTTTGTGGAATACTGGAGCCTTGTAAGGTCAGGATATATAGGAAAATCTCTGTTCTTGAGGGGCTCTGGAATTCTGATTATGCCTTGGCTGTCAAGGGAGGCTTCAGGTTCTGTATTTTGGAGAGTGTATTTTGAAGAAATGTAAAAGAAATAACAGTCTCTATCTTCAAGTTTTTGGTGGAGGAATGGCATTGGGGAGGACTTCTTGGGTGAGATTTTTATTCATGATTCTTGAAGTTCATCATGTGGGCTACTTAGCAGATATCTGGAGGTCAGATAAGTCAGACTTTTTAGATTTCACGATGTAAGGAGTTGTGATGTGACGGAACACTGTTAATTATTTGGTTGTATCTGTGTATATTAGCCTTATTTATATTTTACAAGAAAAATAATAGCATTCAGCTACACTCAGATTATAGGAATAGCATCTGATATAGTTTAGATGTTTGTCCCCTGCAAACCTCATGTTGAAATGTAATTCCCAGTGTTGGAGGTGGGGCCTGGTGGGAGATATTTAGGTCATGGGGGTAGATCCTTCATGACTGAATTGATTCTGTCCTCACCACAGTAAGTGAGTTCTTCTGATCTAATTGTTTAAAAGTGTGTGGCATCCCTCCCCCTTGCCTCTGCTCTTGCCATATGAGATGCCTGCTCCCCCTTTGCTTTCTGCCTTGACTGTAAGTTTCTTGATGCCCTTACCAGAAGTAGATGCTGAAACCATGCTCTTACAGCCTGTAGAACTGTGAACCAATTAAACCTCTTTTCTTTATAAATTACTCAGCCTCAGCAATGCAAAAATGGCATAATATAGCATCTCCAGGTGTAGGACTGTATATCTTCTCCCATAGTCAAAGAAACTATCTAGATCTGGGGCAGGAAATTGGTCTTGGGGTAATGGACATGGCCCAACTACCCCTTCCAAGTTGGGAACAGGATGGGACACATTGGCTTGCTGAAGAGTCTCCCAATTCTAAAGCAGTGGGCCAAGGGTGAACTTAGAGGCTGAAGTGAAGGGTCAGGAGTTGGAAAGCAGTTTGATGATGAAGAAAGTTTATGGGCAAGTGCCAAAAGCAATCACCTGAAACAGTGTGTAGGAGAAGGAAGTCTTTAATGGAGCAGACTTCATCTTGGTCAGGAGTACCCTCTGAAAGGGATAGCTCCTCTGGACAGATAAAGCCTCTTTGGGACTCACCAGGAAAAGAGTAATGTCTCTTTTTAGATGGGGTACCTGTTATCCATTTGACTTTCCTTCTTTTGCTGATACTTTCTGATACCCTATTGAAGTGAACAACACTTTAAATAAAAGTGATCACATACAATAATTATAAAATTAATACTAAAAAATAAAGCATTGCTCCTCAAGGTGTGTTCCAAGGGATTCCTAAGAAATATTATTGAAAAAGTTATCTGTGATTAAATTTATGTTTGGAAAATATTCTGCATCTATTCTTGGTGACTCATTCTGCATATTAGCATAGTGCTATAGTCTGAATGGTTGTGTCCTTAGATTTTTATGTAGTGATATTTTTCATTGAATTAGAAAAAACTATTCTAAAATTCATGTGGAACCACAAAAGAGTCCAAATAGTCAAAACCAATTCTAAGCAAGAAGAGTAAAACCAAAGGCATCACACTACCCAACTGCAAACTATACTACAAGGCTACAGTAATCAAAACAGCATGGTACTGGTACAGAAACAGATACATAAACCAATAGAACAGGAAAGAGAACCCAGAAATAAAGCCACAAACCTACAACCATCTGATCTTTGACAAAGTTTACTAAAACAAGCAATGGGGAAAGGACTCCCTATTCAATAAATGCTGCTGGAATAACTGGCTATACATAAGTGGAAGATTGAAACTGGACCCTTTGCTTTCACCATATACAAAAATTAACTGAAAATGAATTAAAGACTTACATGTAAAACCCAAAAGAAACCCTAGAAGAAAATTGAGGCAATACCGTTCAGGACATAGGCATGGGCAAAGATTTCATGATGAAAACACCAAAAGCAATTGCAACAAAATAAAAATTTGATAAATGGAATCTAATTAAAGCAAAAGAAACAAAAACCAGTGAACTATCATCACAGTGAACCTAAAGTCAACCTACAGAATGGGAGAGAATTTTTGCAATCTATTCATCTGACAAAGGTCTAATATCCAGAGTCTACAAGGAACTTAAACAAATTTACAAGAAAAAACAACCCCATTAAAAAGTAGGCAAAGGACATGAACAGACGTTTCTCAAAGGAAGACATTCATGCAGCCAACAAACACATGAGAAAAAGCTCAACATCACTGATCATTAGAGAAATGCAAATCAAAACCACAATGAGGCTGGTGCAGTGGCTCACACCTTTAATCCCAGCATTTTGGGAGGCCGAGGTGGGTGGATCAACTGAGCTCAGGAGTTCAAGACCAGCCTGAGCAACATGGCAGAAACCCCATCTCTACAAACAATACAAAAATTAGGCATAGTGGCTCATGCCTATAGTCCCAGATACTTGGGAGGCTGAAGCAGAGGGATCACTTGAGCCCAGGAAGCAGAGGTTGCAATGAGCTGAGATTGCACCACTGCACTCCAGCCTGGACGACAGAGGGAGACCTTGTCTCAAAAAAAAAAAACAAAAACAGAAACAAAAAACAAATAAACACCACAGTGAGATACCATCTCATGCCAGTCAGAATGGCAATTATTATAAAGTCAAAAAACAACAGATGCTGGCAAAATTGCAGAGAAAAAGGAATGCTTTTACACTGGGGTGGGAATGTAAATTAGTTCAACCATTGTGGAAGACAGTGCGCTGATTCCTCAAAGTTCTAGAAGGAGAAATACCATTGACCCAGCAATCCCATTACTGAGTATATATCCAGAGGAATATAAATCATTCTATTATAAAGACACATGCACGCGTATGTTCATTGCAGCACTAGTCACAATAGCAAAGATATGGAATCAACCCAAATGCTCATCAATGATAGATTGGATAAAGAAAATGTAGTGCATGTACACTGTGGAATACTATGCAACCATAAAAAAGAACAAGAGCATGTCTTTGCAGGGACATAGATGGAGCTGAAGTCATTATCCTCAGCAAACTAATGCAGGAATAGAAAACCAAGCACCACGTGTTCTCACTTATAAGTGGGAGCTGAACAATGAGAACACATGGGGGGAAAGAACACACACTGGGGCCTGTCAGGGGGCATGGTGAGGGGAGAGCATCAGTAAAAATAGCTAATGGATGCTGGGCATAGTATCTAGGTGATGGGTTGATCTGTGTAGCAAACCACCATGGCACATGTTTACCTATGTAACAAACCTGCACATCCTGCACATGTACCATGGAACTTAAAAGTTGAGGAAAAAAATAATAATAAATAAAATGGGCAAACGACATTAACAGATGGCTATCTTCTCAAAAGCAGATACACATGTGGCCAAAAAGCATATGAAAAAATGTCCAACATCGCTATTCATTAGAGAAATGCAAATCAACACCACAATGAGATACCATCTCACACCAGTCAGATTGGTGATTACTTAAGTCAAGAAATAACAGAGGCTGATGAGGTTGCAAAGGAAAGGGAACGCTTATACACTGCTGTAGAAATGTAAATTAGTTCAGCCACTGTGGACAGCAGTTTGGAGATTTCTCAAAGAACTTAGAACTACCATTCAAGCCAGCAATGCTGTTATATATACCCAAAGGAATATAAATCGTTCTACCATTTATACATACATATGCATGCATATGTCCATTGCAGCACCATTCACAACGGCAAAGACATGGAATCAAGCTAAATGCCCATCAGCAGTGGAATGCATAAAGAAAATGTAGTATATTATACACCATGGAATACTACACAGCCATAAAAAAGAACACAATCATGTCCTTTGCAGCAACATGGTTGGAGCTGGAGGCCATTATCCTAAGCAAATTAATGTAGGAACAGAAAGCTAAGTACCACATGTTCTCATTTATAAGTGGGAGCTAAACGTTGAGTACACATGGACACAAAGAAGGGAACAATAGACACTGGGGCCTACTTGAGGATAGAGGGTGGGAGGAAGGAGAAGATCAAAAAACTACCTATTGGGTACTATGCTTATTACCTGGGTGATGAAATAGTTTGCACACCAAACCCTGTGACACACAATTAACCCATATAACAAACCTGTATATGTAACTTAAAAGTTGGAAAGAAAAAATTCATGGGTTGGAATCCTACCCCAAGATGATGGTATTCGGAGATGGGGCCTTTGTGGGGAGATTATGTCATAGGGCTCCACCTTCATAAATGGTATTAGTATGTTGATGAAAAGGGTCAAACTCTGTAAGATTTTGAAAAGATTTATTCTGAGTCAAATGTGAGTGCCCATGGCCCATGACACAGCCCTCAGGAGGTCCTGAGAACATGTGCTCAAGGTGGTTGGGGTGCAGCATGGTTTTATACATTTTAGGGAGGCATGAGACATCAATCAAATACATTTAAGAAATACACTGGGTTGGTCCAGAAAGGCAGGACAACTCAAAGTGGTGGGGGCGGGGGGAGGCTTCCAGGCTATAGGTAAATTTAAACATTTCCTGGTTGATAATTGGTTGAGTTTGTCTATAGACCTGGGATTGTTAGAAAGGAAATGTCCAGGTTAACATGAAAGATTGTAGAAACCGGGGCCTGGTGTGGTGGCTCATGCCTGTAATCCCAGCACTTTGGGAGGCCAAGGCAGATGGATCACCTGAGGTCAGGAGTTTGAGACCAGCCTGGCCAACATGGCAAAACCTCATCTTTACTAAAACTACAAAAATTAGCTGGGCATGGTGGCAGGTGCCTGTAATTCCAGTTACTCGGGAGGCTAAGGCAGGAGAATTGCTTGAATCCGGGAGGCAGAGGTTACAGTGAGCTGACATTGTGCCACTGCACTCCAGCCTGGGTGACAAAGCAAGACTCTGTCTCCAAAAAAAAAAAAAAATTGTGGAGACCAGGTTCCTTTGAAGTCTTATAATGGCTGCCTTTAGAGACAATAGGTGACAAATGTTTACTATTCAGATCTTTAAAAAGTGCTAGACTCTTAGATAATCTCTTTAGGATTAGGAAGACTTGGAAAAAAAATATCTAGCTATGTTAATAGGGATTCTTTACAGATGCAAATTTTCCCCCACAAAGGGCAGCTTTGCAGGGCCATTTCAAGTTATGGCAAATAAACATGTTTTGGGGTAAAATATTTTGATTTTTTCCTTCTCTAGTAATGTTATGCCAGAGTCGGGTTGGAAAATAAGTCACAACATATAGGGTTAAATAAAACCCATCTGATGAGAATTTATGGTTTGTAGGGCATGACTCCCCAGAACCCTTAGATAGGAATTTGGGCAAGATAAAAAAAGAAAAAAAAATCAGAGCTTAGTCCTCAAATGCATTTATTAAAGAATTCCCAGAGAGAGCCCTTGCCATGTGAGGTTACAGTGGGAAAAAGACCATCTGTGAACCAGGAAGCAGGCCCTCACCAGACACCGGACCTGCCGGCACCTTGATCTTGGACTTCTCAGTCTCTGGAACTGTGAGAAATTTCTGTTGTTTATAAACCATCCAATCTATGCTATTTTTGTTACAGCCGCCCGGATGGACTAAGGTGCATGATAAAAGCTCTTAGAAGCATTACAGGAAAAAAAAAACCCGAAACTATTATTTCCAGTCTTAGTTTACTGTGAAACCATTTTTGGAATGCGATGGGGAGCTTACTGTAGAACACACTTTGACCACACTAAAATATGGGTTTAAAATGTTAGTAAAGCATTTGCTATGGCAAAGAAACTGCTAAAACAAAACAAACAAACAAACAAAAAAATGGGATGAAGTTCTTTTATCCGAAGCAAAAGGAAATTGAGAAGCTTGAGCTAGGATTCCTCAAAAGGTTTAAATGAAAAACCATCTATAAAACATGTTGCATAGAGCCTTTCGCATAGTTGATGCTGAATCTCTTGTTGCTCCTGTTGCTGTTGCTTTGTTGTTTAATGGGAAAGGAGACAAAAAAGAGCTATTTTTGCCAGCTGTGTGAAAGACAGGTTGCTGTCAGTGGGGTAGACATCAGCTAATTTATTCCTCAACTAAGGAACCACTATAATTTTGGAGCAGTCATGGTTTCTTCTTGCTTTCAGGTTTTCATATGTTGGTAATTATCAGTACAAATTCAAACTTTCACCTGTGGTTTTCACCATTCTCTGTTCCTAGCTCTGTCTATATACATATATATACACACACGTATATATATACATGTATATATACATATATACATATACATGCACATATATACATGCATATATACACATTATACATGCATATATACACATATATACATGCATATATACACATATATAAATGCATATATACACATATATACATGTATATAATATACATGTATATATACATATGTACATATATGTATATATATGTACATATGTGTATATATGTATATGTGCATGTGTGTATTTAGGTGTGCAAATAAAAATAGAATTTATTCTAAAGAATTCCTTAAGTAAATGGCAGGCAGTTACCCTTTGTAATTTGCAGAGAAAAATATTTGGGATAGCTAAAGGCTCATTCAAATGGGCTTTAAAAGGATTACAAAACATCTGAAATCCAGCTAGCAAATTTTTGAATTAGGTAGTATGGTAAACTCAAATGCCTAGGAGGTATCTAGAATAAATGAGTAAAACAGACTGGTGGGGGGAACTATACTAAACCAAAAAAACGCATGCTCATTAAAGATAGCAGCTGCTCCAGGAGACTGGTTTTGTGGGAAGAATGTGGGTCCATTGTTTTTGAATCACTTGACTCTTAGAAAGGTGGGGAATCTAGATTCTTACGTAAAATCTCTCCAAGTTTAAATATTTGTGCTTATAAAAAACAACACTCTGCAAGACAGATAAAACATGTTCAAAGACCAGTTTGTGACTTCTGAATTAGGCAAATATTAGACTGCACGTATTGTAACCTAGGCAAATCTTCATACCAACTCAGCTCTAAGTTCTTTTTATCACAGAACCCTTTACAAAGGAACTAGTGTAGTATGCTCTTAGCCAGTCTTATAACTGAGGTGATTTTTGTGAATCTCGTAACTATCCACTTAAAATTAACTTGAGATCACAGTGCTATTATTTGATGATCTTAAAAAAATCACTTTACATTTCCTAATGGTATTACCAGTAGGCATGAAACTTTCAATGCAAAGATATAGGACTTGAGTTAGAAAATATTTAGTGAAACACTGATAGTAGAAAAACTGGCCAAAAGTGAAGTAAGTTTCCTAATTGTTTGCTAGAGTATTTGGCTTATTATATTTTTGCGTGATTTGATCACTTACAGTTGAAGAGAATTTTCCTCAGAGTATGGCAGGCAGTAATTTGAATTTTGAATAAATACTATACAGTTTTTTTGTGTTTTTATTTTTTAATGGTGAAGTGAAGAGCATACAATATCTTGTTGAATGATTCGGCATTTATAAATGTATAATTGGGCATTATTAACGAAACTCTTTGAATGATCTTTGTTTTGGAAGTAGCCATAATAATTCACACCTTTTTTGGTTATTTTTAATTTTTTTGAATTATTAAAATTTTTTAAAGAGATGGGATCTTGCTGTGTTGCCCAGCCTGGTCTTAAACTCCTGACCTAAAGTGATTGTCCCACTGCAGCCTCGCCAACCCCAGTAGCTGGGATTATACGTATGATCCACTGTGCCTAGCTTGATTATTACATATTTTGAGAAGAAAATAAAAGTCTTTCTAACAAATTTTCTTTTCTTCCCTTCATTACTGCAGACAACCTCATTCCTTTTTTTTTTTCCTTCCTTCTCTTCTTGTCTGCTTTCAGCAGTACTTGTGATGTAAGCATATTCTCTAATTGGAAAGTTCTTCATACTTTCCAGGACACGCAAAGAAGCAGCTGGGTACTTGCCTCTCTTTGTTGCCTCCTTTACCATATTTATCACAATATAACTGTCTTATTTTTTACACTCTTCATACCTAACCATGAGCCACTTGAGAACAGGTGCCATTCCTTTTTTTCTAAGTGCTTAATTATGCCAGTTATGGTATCATGTACATAGTGGGCTTGTAATTCATATTTTTGAGTGAATGATTTTTAGTTTTCCTTTTTCTCTCTAATGCAATTACAATTTTATCAGAAGATGAAAATAATAATCCAGAGGTGTTGCATATTCTCTTTTCCTCGTATTGAACCAGTTGCTTCAAATCTAAAAATGGAAGAATGGAAAATCTCAAATATTAATGATCCATTTTGTTTTGTTTTGTTTTGTTTTGAGACGGAGTCTCACGCTGTCACCCAGGCTGGAGTGCAGTGATGTGGTCTCAGCTCACTGCAACCTCTGCCTCCTGGGTTCAAGTGATTCTCCTACCTCAGCCTCCCAAATAGCTGGGACTACAGGCGCCGGCCCCAAACCCAGCTAATTTTTGTATTTTTAGTAGAGACAGGGTTTCATTATGTTGGCCAGCCTGGTCTTGAACTCCTGACCTTGTGATCCAAACGCCTTGGCCTCCCAAAGTGCTAGGATTACAGGTGTGAGTCACCACACCAGGCCAATGATTCTTTTCTTATAGTTCTCTGCCTTATTTCCGGAAGCTCACATATAATTTTCTTGAATGTTTTCAAAGAAAAACAGACCAGGGTTTAAAACAACAAATGTAATCTAGTGATATTTTGGGGTGCATTAATAAATGGGTTTTGTATTATTTCAAGTGCACTCACTCTTTTCATAGTTTCAAACATGAATTTTTTATTGATTTGCTGACCTATTTCCTATTCTTTAAAAAAAAATCTTGTTTTCACTGTGCACATTATGGAATACTTGGAAAATAGAATTAGATGAAGATTACCCTTAATATCACTTCAAACATATTAATTTTTAGGAATCAGTCTCTTCTTTTAAAATGGGTTCATTATATTGCCCAGTGAATGTCAGAAATTATTTTTTAAAGTATATTTCAGTGAGAAAAATATTTAAAAGCTGAGTTTCACAATCAAAATATGTTATGTTTTCTGTAATAATTTTAATAAAATTTTAAATCTTTTATAGACATTTTATTATTCAGGGTATTTAGCTGAGGGACAAACATATATCTAAAGATCACTGAAGACATCCTGGACATCATGTAAGACTACTAAAATTTGATTTCTAGAAATTGTTATACATTTCATAACCACCAACAGTAAAGAAAGGAGGCAAGGCCAGCTCCTTAAATGGAGTAGCTATGCGTTCCTATATTTGGAGAACAACTTTTTTCCTTCACTTAAGGTGTTAGTTCCTGGTAGAAATCAACTTTCACTAATAGCATTCCTCAGAATACAAATCATGTTTCCTGTTAACCTACTGAATACTATCTAGCTTATATTATAAAAGCTTTCATAGAGAAATGCTTGATTTATTTTTATAATATATATAGTTTTAAGAACATTTAATTATACAGTTTAATATCCTGATTTTAAAAAAAGCACCATAATGTAAGCATTTTTCTGTTATTGTATACCTACTATAAACATTATTTTTAATGACAAATATTACATTGAGTAAATAATTTTCTTACTGAACCATTTGTATTACTCTGAGTTTTTTTGCTACTGCAAATTATTGCAGTGATTAGCTTTCTTCAAAACCAAAGCAAACAAAAATGTTTTCTATATTTAGATCTATTTCTTTAGGCTAGATTCCCAGCAGTAGAATTCCTGGGTTAAAGAATTTGAGCATTTTTATGCTTCAAATAGTCTATAAAAATGAATATTCCCACAAATGATGTTAGAAAATGCCTTTCCATTGTAATTTGACAATATTGGTTATACTCACTTTTGATATATCTTTGTTAATTTGTTAGATTAAAATATAGTTTTAATCTCCATTTCTCTGACTTTTAGTGATTTTTTGTTTTTTACTTAGAATAATTATTTCCCTTAATTCCATATTTTTTTCATTTGCTTATTTAACTGTATACTTCCCATTTTTAAGGAT
The DNA here is from genome assembly GCF_028858775.2 of Pan troglodytes. NCBI lineage: Eukaryota > Metazoa > Chordata > Mammalia > Primates > Hominidae > Pan > Pan troglodytes. The sequence continues at coordinate 160,109,044 of NC_086015.1, forward strand.
CGGTAGAAGCATCCAGTCTTCAAACCAACCTCTTATAAGTTAATTTTAAGGTTGTTATATGATAGATCCTGGGCCATACACTATTAGTTACGACTCTTGGTTGTGACTAAAATTTAGCTTGAACTAGCTTAGGCAAAAAGTGTTTAATGGATGATAGGTTTCAAGGAAAAAATGAACTCTGGGAAGGGCCTATGTAGCTAGACCTTAGGAATAACCTTAACAAAGGACATTACTACCCTTAAGATTTTCCTTTTGTATTTCATCTCTGCTTCTCTAGAGGGTCAACTTTATTCTCTTAAACTGCAAATCAACTTTCTCATAGCAGGAAAAGTGGTTGTCCACAGTTCCTAAGTTTTACTTCTTACATCTACTGCTACCTGAAAGGGATTGCCTATTGTTTTCTCTAGTCCCAAGGAAAGAATCCTACAGAAGAGCTCTGATTGACTCAGTGTTGGGGAGATGTTTTATCCACTTAGCCAGCTGGGTTGGGTCATAGAACATGGAAACTTCTGTGGCAGTCTTATGATTGGTTGAAGCTAGAAGAGGGAGTGGAAAGAAACAGTTCCTTGAATAAAGGCTTAATTCCCCACAGAAAGGTAATTATATTGGGTGGCCAAACAGTGGTTACCCACTGCATGAGAAAGACTATCCAAGGATTTTATATGCTCTTCTATCCTTTAGAATTAATCAATAGAAGAATATTTACCAACGCCTACTGGGCATTGTTACCAGAGCTGGGAGAGAGCAATAAGGGCAGTAAGAAACATTCTTGCACTAAAGAATAAATAATGTGATTTTATTAAGGATACTTTAAAATGATGGTAGCAGTATTTAAGACAATGTTTTATATAAACAACATGATTTTATTAAGAACACTTTAATATAATGGAGATTTTAGTTTTTCTAAAAGCTATCTTATATCCCCTTATCCTCAAGAAAAATACACTAAACCCTTTTGCCTCCTTTTTGTGAAATTATATATAAGCTCTATAATACAGAATCATGTATTTTTTTTTTACTTTTTAAAATGTATATATTTTTTATTTTTAGAGACAGGGTCTCACACTGTGTCACTCATATTTATTCCCAGGCTGGAGTGCGATGGCATGATCATAGCTCACTGCAGCCTTGAACGCTCGGGCTCAAGCAATACTGCTGTCTCAACCTCTGGAGTAACTGGACTGCAGACACGCCACACTACACCCAGCTAGATATATATATGACACGATCTATCATATAGCAAATATATATATATATATATTTGGAGAGACAGGGTCTTGCTATGTTGCCCAGGCTAGTCCCAAACTCCTGGCCTTAAGCACACCTCTTCCTTGTCCTCCCAAAGTGCTTCGATTATAGGCATGAGCCACTGTGCCCAACCTATGTATGTGTGTGTGTATTTTTTTTTTATTAAGTCAGGGTTAAGATTTTTAACTTCTGTTTCTGCACCAGGAAAACTTAAGAGTACTATATTCAGTCAAAGGAAGATCTATTATTTTAATAGACTATCTAAATATTAAAGAAACAGGAAAATAAATGAAGAATCAAAGACCAAATAGAGCTCAAATTCGATTTAATTAAATGAGGTTAATTTAAAAACCTATATTGAGTCAGTCCAGTGCAGGTACTTTTTTCCTTCCTTTTTGGGAGAGGTGGGGAGAGAGAGATAGAGGGGTGGGGGAATAAATATGAATGTATGGTATCAAAGTCAAGCCAATATTTTTAGAAGATAATGTTGTTGGAATATTGAACTCCCTTACCTGTTAGCAAAGGTAAATATTTCTGATCCTTAACTCAACAGGGCAAGCACCCTTAAGAAGGAGTCAAGCTATAAAGGAGTAAATTTATTATCAATGTACAGATTGTACTAAAAGTACATTGATATTATACAGGATAATGGCTCTTCAGTATAAAATTAAGACTATCTTAACAGTAAGGATATATTTGAGTAACTAAATTAGAATTCATAGGAAGATATAAATGGGTGTCATGTTAATTTTCTAAATAAAAGCAGTATAATACCACTGAAGAGGAAATTAAGTACACTTGTGTGTTAGTGACATTTCTGGTCTTGTGCATTCTCTTTTTGACATTTTTGAAGTTGCCATAGCTCCTGAGAATGGGTACAGTGATTTAGTTTCTGCCTGAAGGGTTTCACAAAGTGCTTATGAGTTCTCTGCAAAATTAGAGTTGTTTCTGGTTATATTCAATACTAAATGATTTATCTATCAATAATAGTTGGATCCCCCCATTCCCTGCTTCCTTAAAAGGTAGTTTAGTTTTCTGAATGAATTTAGGTAGTGGTTAATTTCAAAGGAGCAGGTATAGAAGCCACTTCTCATAATTGGCAGTCATATGTCAATTTCTGAACTCTGTTTCCCAAGAACTCCTGAAGTACTACCTTGTTTTGATTGATTTCTTTGTTGCAGTTCTAATTTTCCCCTTGATATTTGGATACCTTTGCCTGTCCGACCTTAGTAGGATGTAATCCTGAAAATCCCCCACTTCAGTGAATTTTCAGACCCAGAACTTCCACCTGTCATCTTTGATTGCTGCAAAATCAGTTTGAGGGAAAGACTGCAAATAAATTAATCTTTAGAACCAGGAGCTTGACAAAAAAGAGTGCAGATTACAGGTGGTAAAATCCTCGATGATGTGACTGCTTTCTTGTGTTTTCTAAAGTGTTTCATTATAGAGTGGAGGGAAGTTAAAAGGGAGTTTTAAAAGTATTTCCTTTTAGAATATTTTCATTATGTGTAATATTAATCGATAATCCACATGAAAATAATTAAGAAGGGACTATAATATCATTCTCTAATTTGTTTTACAACTCAGTGATTCTCACATTATCCATTTTAATTATGTTAACTAAGAAAAACTGAGAAATACTGAAGGATAATAAATGTACTTGTTCTCATGGTTGCATTGGCAAGAGGATTATAATGCAAGTCATCTAACTCCCAGTGCAGGACTCTCTCCACTAGAACATGCTGTTAGTACCCACTATTTTCAGGAACACCCTCTGAGTAGACAACATTATGTCCTTACATCAACATAGTGTTCACATTCTGTGCCGAATTGTGACCGTTAGAGAAAACTGTGTGCTAGCACAGTACATACTGTATTGTAGTATTTCATGAATTATTTCATAAAGTTGATGTGTATGGTAAAAGTAAACATTTGTGCTTTTCCAGTAATGTCATTTTTAACCATATCATTTTGATATGAAAGAAGAAAAGTAGACTAGTATAGCCAAGTCAGAGTGAACTAATGTGACCACACATCTCAGAGAGTTTAGTTAGATGGCTTGAGAAGCTATGTGTATGTAACATTCATTTGGATAAATATATACTAAAGAAGTGACCTTGGAAAGTGTTTCAATGTGCATGTTTTTTAAAAGTATAAAAAGAAAAACATTTTATAAAAATGGACTGAGAATTCTTTTCTGAGTGAATGTTAATAGCTGGAATGGGCTTCTATTAAGGAATGTTTAATACATATGTTTAATCTTATAATTTAGCAGTGTACTATATAAACTTAAATATCTACTATTTCTACATTTTTTCCATTTATAAACCTGAGATATTTTTACAGACATGTAATGAGACTGTCTGGGCTTTTTAAAACAATTTTTTTAGATTTTTAAGTAACACATAGATACATCTTCATTGTAAATAATCTAAATAATGTAGGAAAGAAAACTAAAGTTCCCATGACCAGTCTTCTCAATCCTGATTCTCTCTGTAGAGATCACCCTGCTTTAACATTGATGAAGATCATTTCTATTCTTTTTCTAAAATTTTAAAGACATATATGTACATATAGAACTATCATGAATATATATGGTTTCATGTCGTATTTGTTCATCTGTGAATTACAGCTTGCATTTTTCCCCATTGATAAATCTTGGCATTCTTTCCATGCTAGGACATACAAGTCTACTTTATTATATTTTTATTTTTTGTATAGTATTCCATAGGGCCATAGGTTATTTAACTGTTCCTCTAATACTGACCATTATTGGCATATACTGACCATGAAGACTGTTTCCTTTTTTGCTATTAAAATAATATTTCATAACTTCCAAAATTTTAAATGTACCCATTCTTTTATACCACAATTTGTACTAGAGATACATTTGACACTTATAGGTTACTCATTGTACGTGCCCAAATCATTCTTTTCAAAAAATAAGTTTAGATTTATATAAAGTTCCAAAAATAGTACAGATAGTTTTCAGATACACAACTTCCCACAATGTTAGCACTTTGCATAACTAGGGTACAATTATAAAAACTAAGGAATTAACATTGTTATAATACTGTTAACTAATCTACAGAATTTATTTTGGTTTTATCATATTTTTTCAATAATATCTTTTTTTTCCAGTCCAGAATTCAACCTGGAATTCCACATTGCAGTTAGAGTTCATATCTTCTTATTAGACTTCTTTGACCTGTGACAGTTCCTCAGTCTTTCTTTGTCTTTCATGGTCTCGAGGCTTTTAAATACTGGTCATTTATTTTGTAGAATATCCCTCAATTTGGGTTTGTCTGATGTTTACTAATTATTGTGATGAGATTATTCATTTTTGGCAAGAATACCACAAAAATGATGTGCCCTTCTCAGTGCATCATATCAGGGTGTGTGTCATGATGTCAGTATCTTATTACTGGTGAAGTTAACCTTAATCACGCGGCTAAACTGGTATTTGCTAGGTTCCTTCACTGTATAGTTATTATTTTTCCCTTTGTAATTAATAAATACCTTGTGGTAGGTATTTTGAGACTCTCTGAATATTCAGTTTCTTCTCAACCTTTTACCTGTTTTTTCAGTACTATCAGTAGAGTTTGCCTGCAGTGGCTGTTATTGTACAGTTTTAATGGTGATTTTCTCATTCACTCGTTCCTTCTACATGTATTAATTGGAAATTTTCTGTGTAATAAAAGAGCTGTCTTTTATTACTCAATTGTTCATTCAGTTATTTATATCAGTGTGGACTCATTCACTTTAATTTTGTGGGTTATAATCCAATACTATCATTATTTTATTGCTTGATTCTTCTTGTTTTGGACATTAGTAGCTCGCTTAGGTCAACATGTGCCCTTTTAACCTGCCTCTGTCCTCTGTTGAGCTCTTCTTTACTTTCTGGCATCACAAAATGTTTTAGGCTTATCTTGAAGTTTTCTTGCCTCAGCACTGGAATCAACCAGTTTTCTAAAATGCCCTGATTTCTTTAATTGGAGAATGATATTTAGAAACCAGCATCTGGGGATTGGGTATGTTCATTGTTACTTTGCTTCTGAGCTTTCATTTTTTTTGTCATTTGTACCCTTCTCTTGGGTCATAACACTAAGAATATTCATTATTTGTTCTTTAATAAATGAATTTAAGGCCATGCATTTACATCTTGGTACTTGATATGGTTTGGCTGTGTGTCCCCTCCTAAATCTCATCTTGAATTGTAGCTCCCATAATTCCCACATGTTGTGGGAGGGACACAGTGGGAGATAATTGAATCATGAATCATGGGGGCAGTTTCCCCCATACTGTTCTTGTGGTAGTGAATAAGTCTCATGAGAGCTGATGGTTTTATAAGGGGAAAACCCCTTTCACATAGTTCTCATTCTCTCGTTGCCAGCCACCATGTAAGATATCCCTTTGCTCTGCCTTCATCTTCCACTATGATTGTGAGGCCTCCACAGCCATGTGGATCTGTGAGTCAATTAAACCTCTTTCTTTTGTAAATTACCCAGTCTTGAGTATGTCTTTATCAGCAGAGTGAAAATGGACTAATACAGTACTTATATATGTAGTGCTTCCATTATCCTTTATTTCTAAATAGCTTGTAATTTCCATTTTTATTTTCTATTTGGCCCAAGGATTATTAGATGTATGTTTAAATTTTCATTGCTGGTGGGTCATGCCTGCAATCCCAGTACTTTGGGAGGCCAAGGAGGGCTGATCACGAGGTCAGGAGATGGAGATCATCCTGGCTAACACGGTGAAACCCCATCTCTACTAAAAATACAAAAATTTAGCTGGGTGTGGTGGCATGCGCCTGTAGTCCCAGCTACTCAGAAGGCTGAGGCAGGAGAATCGTTTGAACCCGGGAGGCAGAGGTTACAGTGAGCCGAGATCATGCCACTGCACTCCAGCCTGGGAGAGGCAACAGAGTGAGAGTCTGTCTCAAAAAAAAAAAAAAAAAAAAAGAAATCTTCAATATCTTTACCTATTTTTATGTTATTGTGATCCTTTCCATTTCTGTGAGAAAAGTATGAATACATCCCATTATGATTAGTAATTTGTTTTCATTGGATTTTTTAACAGATTTTTAAAAATATATTTTGGTGCTATGTTATTTTTCTTGGTGCATTGGGCTTTTTATAAAGATGAAAATTTCTTTGTTCCACTTAATGCTTTTGCTAATTTTTAACACTAACATATATATGTTATCATTTTAAAAAGCATTTTTCTGGACTATACTTTTATAGCTCTTTATTTTCTACCTTCCTTTGTCAAGTTTTTAAAGATGTGAATCCTAAAAACAATGTTTGGTTAACTCCTTTCTCTTAGTATGCTAAGAAAAATAAGAGAAGTCCTTGCCAAGGTATTAAGTGGGGATGAAAAAAGAGGATTCCTTAAAAATCTATTCTTTTCCCAATTAGGCAGAGGTTTTATTGTTATTACTATTTTAGATTCAGGGGGTATGTGTGCAGGCTTGTTACATGGGTGTATTGTGTGATGCTAAGCTTTGGGGTATGAATAATTCTGTCACCCAGGTAGTGAGCATAGTAACTAATAGTTTGTCAGCCCATACTGCTCTCCTTCCCTCCTTTCTCTAGCAGTCTCCAGTGGCTATTCTCCCATGCATATTTAATCTTTAGCTCTCACTTGCAAGTGAGAACATGTGGTATTTGATTTTCAGTTCCTGTATTAATTTGCTTAGGATAATGGTTTCCATAACAATAGACACTGTGGGAGATAATTGAATCATGGAGGGATTACTAGGGGTTGGGCTGAAAAACTAACTGTTGGGTACTGTGGTCAGCACCTGAGTAATGGGATCATTTGTACCCAAAACCTCAGCATCACCCATATGTCTAGGTGACAAACCTGCACATATATGCCTTGCATCTAAAATAAAAGTTGGGAGGGAAAATGATAATGGACTCCAGCTGCATCCATGTTGCTGCAAAGGACATGACTTCATTCTTTCTTATGGCTACATAGTATTCCATATATTCCATAGTGTATGTGTACCACATTTCTTTATCCGGTCCATCACTGATGAACACCTAGGTTGATTCCGTGTCTTTGCTATTGTGAATTAGTGCTGTGATGAACATGTCTTTTTAGTAAAACAATTTATTTTCCTTTGGGTATATACCCACTAATGTGGTTGCTGGGTTGAATTCTAGTTCTGTTTTAAGTTCTTTGAGAAATCTCCAAACTGCTTTCCACAGTGGCTGAACTAATTTACATTCCCACCAACAATGTATAAGCATTCCCTTTCCTCTGCAGCCCGGCCAGCATGTTCTTTTTTGACTTTTTAATAATAGCCATTCTGACTGCTGTGAGATGGTATCTTATTGTGGTTTTGATTTACATTCCTCTAACGACTAGAGATGTTAAACATTTTTTCATATGTTTGTTGGCTGCTTGTACGTCTTCCTTTGTACGTCTTCTTTTGAGAAATATTTTTTCTCAAAAAATTTTCTTTGAGAAATATTTTTTTCTCAAAAAATTTTCTTTGAGAAATATTTTTTCTCAAAAAATTTTCTTTGAGAAATATTTTTTCTCAAAAAATTTTCTTTGAGAAATATTTTTTCTCAAAAAATTTTCTTTGAGAAATATTTTTTCTCAAAAAATTTTCTTTGAGAAATATTTTTTATGTCCTTTGTCCACTTTCTAATGTGGTTATTTGTATTTTTCTTGTTGAATTGTTTAAATTCCTTATAGATTCTGGATATTAGACTTGTTGGATGCATAGTTTGTGAATGTTTTCTCCCATTCTCTATGCTGTCTGTTTACTCTGTTGATAGTTTCTTTTGCTGTGCAGAAGCTCTTTAGTTTAGTTAGGTCTCTTTGTCAATTTTTGTTTTTCTTTCAGTTGCTTTGAAGAGTTAGCTGTAAATTCTTTGGAAAAACTGATGTTGAGAAGGCTATTTCGTAGGTTTTTTTTCTAGGATTTTTATAGTTTGAGGTCTTACATTTAAATCTTTAATCCATCTTGAGTTAATTTTTGTATATGGTGAGAGGTAGGGGTCCAGTTTCTTTCTTCTGTATATGGCTAGCCAGTTATCTCAGCACTATTTGTTAAGTAGGGGGTTCTTTCCCAATTGCTTTTTTTTGTCGACTTTGTCAAAGATCAGATGATTGTAGGTGTGAGGCTTTTTTTCTGGGTTCTCTATTCTGTTCCATTGGTCTATGTGTCTGTTTTCATACCAGTACTATGCTGTTTTAGTTACTGTAGCCTTATGGTATAGTTTGAAGTCAGATAATGTGATGCCTTTGGCTTTGTTCTTTTTGCTAGTATTGCTTGGGCTATCAGGGCTCTTTTTTTATTCCATGTAAATTTTAGGATTTTTTTTCTTTTTCATTTTTTGATACATTGATATATTTTGTTAAATTGCTTTCCTGAAATGTACCAATTTATACTCTATTTTCTCAGGAGCCTAGAGTATAATCATTGTAATTTCTTTCAAAAAAAATTTTTTATTTCAATAGCTTTTGAGATACAAGTGGCTTTGGGTTACATAAATAAATTGTATAATAATGAATTCTGAGATTTTAGTGTACCTATCACCTGAGTAGTGTACATTGTACCCAATATGTAGTGTTTTATCCTGTGCCCCTCTCCCAGCCTCCTCCTTCTGAGTCTCCAGTGGTTTTCTAGCCACTGGGATAATATTCCAGGAAGGAGTGTAGCTGCCTCTGCTGCACGGTAGAGTTCGCATAAGGAGTGGGGGGTAGCAGGTGGCAGTATGTCTCACCCAGCTCCTATGCACTGGGCAAGGCAGGTTTCTCACTTGCAGTATTCACTTACAGTAGCTAGTTAAATTCCAGACAGCCTATGCTCAGAACTCAAAACTGTCCCAGGCCCTCCCTATCTGCTGTCAAAGTCCAGGCACCCAGCTCCTGTGCCTGTGGCTACTGCACACTTCCCACTCACGCCTGGGTTCTGGCCAAGGGAGTTCATCCCCACTCGATGATTGTATTGTGAATTTCAGTTGGTAGCTTCTTTCAACCTGCCACCACTGTTTGAATTAATTGGCAGACTTTCACGAAGTTCCCTTTTTATATAGAATCAGGCGTGGCTTCCCTTGGTCCATACTAGAGACTGGGAATGTGCGCAAGGCTCTTCATTGTGCTGCTCTTACTTTTATATGTCCCACCACTCACTATATCAGTTCCAGTGCTGTGTAGGGTTAAGGCTACACAGGTTCCCTGGTATGAGTTTATATCCTGGAGGCAGACTCCCCTACCTCACACTCTGAGGACTTATAGTTTTTTACCTGGCTCATAGTGTAGGCTGCAGCCTGCTGCTTCTTTCAAAGGGCCTGTGATTTCCTTCCATTTTCCTGTTAAGGTCCTGCATTGCTTCTTGGAAAAAAGTTAACAGTGTGAATCTCTACTCACTATTTTGACTTTGCAAGTGGAAGAGGCATTCTAACACTGCTTCCAGTTTGCCATCTTGGAAAATAAAATAGAATAGCTTTTTTCTATTTCTGTGAAAAATGACATTGATAGTTTGATAGGGATAGCACTGAATCTATAAGTTTCTTTTTGCAGTATGGCTATTTTAACAATATTGATTTTTTCAATCCATGAGCATGGAATATTTTTTCATTTATTTGTGTCATGTCTGATTTCTTTCAGCAGTGTGTTGTAGTTCTTGCAGAGATCTTTCACCTCCTTGATTAGATGTATTCCTAGGTATTTCCTTTTTCTGTGGCTATTGTAAATGGGATTGTGTTCCTAATTTGGCTCTCCGCTAGAATATTATTACTGTATAGAAATGCTACTGATTTTTAATTTTTTAAAGGTGTATTTAGGCTTCTAGATGTTCTTTCCCACCTGACCTGCTCAAAACATATAATTAACTTTCCCTGAAAGAATTCTGGATGTTGTATCTCTGATCTCAGTGGTACTAGCTGTAGCTAAGGATAGAGAGTGGTAAAAGGGAGGTGGTGAAATGAAAATAAAGAAATTAAGTAAAAGTTGACTTTTGGAATAATGGCATCATATCCCCTGAAATGGCGCAAGTGCTTTCCCTTAATTCCCAGAACTTTGTCAAGAGATTGGGAGAATGTCTGGTAAAGAGGAAATATCCAGAGATTTTATCAAAATAACTATTTGCTCACCTGATCATCCCAGAATAAATCTTGTCATTTAACAATTTTTGCACACACACAGAAGCTTATAGGCAGCATTTCAGTCCTTTGTTTTTAATTTTTTAGGAGAAAATGATAAAATAAATACTCATTTACACAGATTTTAAAATTATCAAGATTTTATTAGGTTTATTTTATCATTTCTTTTCTTTACTGAAGTATTTTAAGGCAAATCATAGTCTCCTAGTCTATGTGCTGTTTTATCTTTACTTACTTCACTGTGATGTGACTTTTTAAAAACATAATCACAATATTATCATTCCAAAATTAGCAACAGTTCCTTGGTATTCTCTAATTCCCAGTCCATAATTAAATTTTCTCAATTCTTTAAAAAAATTTTTTACTGTCATTTTAAAAAATATTTTAAGTTCTGGGATACATGTGCAGAACGTGCAGGTTTGTTACATAAGTATACACATGCCATGGTGGTTTGCTGCACCCATCAACCCATTATCTACATTAGGTAATTCTCCTAATGCTATCCCTCCTCTAGTTTCCCCACCCCCAACAGGCCCTGGTGTGTGATGTTCCCCTCCCCGTGTCCATGTATTCTCATTATTCATCTCCCACTTATGAGTGAGAACATGAGGTGTTTGGTTTTCTGTTCCTGTGTTAGTTTGCTGAGATTGATGGTTTCCAGCTTCATCCATGTCCCTGCAAAGGACATGAACTCATCCTTTTTTATGGCTGCATAGTATTCCATGGTGTATATGTGCCACATTTTCTTTATCCAGTTTATCATTGATGGGCATTTGGGTTGGTTCCAAGTCTTTGCATTGTGAACAGTGCTGCAAAGCCGCTGTCAATTTGTTTTAATTGAGTTTCATACAAGGTCCATATGTCATATTTAGTTATTAAATTTCTTGCTTCTCTTTTATCTATAAAGGCCTCTCTTCTTTTTTTCCCTTTGTCTTAATTACCTTGTTGTAGAAACCAGTCCAGTTGTGCTTCTAGTACCTCATTTTTTAAAATTACACTTTTATTTTAGGTTTGGGGTACATGTACAGGTTTGTTATATAGGTAAACTTGTGTATGGGGGTTTGTTGTACAGATTACTTCGTCACCCAAGTACTAGGCCTAGTATCCAATAGATATTTTTTCTTATCTTTTCCCCCTTCCACCCTCCACTCTCAAGTAGGCCCCAGTGTCTATTGTTCCCCTCTTTGTGTCCATCCATCCTCATCATTTAGCTCCCACTTATAAGTGAGAACATGTGGTATTTGCTTTCCTATTGCTGTGTTAGCTTGCTAAGGATAATGGCCTCCAACCCCATCTATGTTCCTGCAAAGGACATGATCTCATTCTTTTTTTATGACTGTATCCAATCTGTCATTAATGGGCATTTAGGTTGATTTTGTGTCTTTGATATTGTGAATAGTGCTGCAGTGAACATACGCATGCAAATGTCTTTATGGTAGAATAATTTATGTTCCTTTGCGTTTATACTCAGTAATGGAATTGCTGGGTTGAATGGTAGTTCTGTTTTTAGGTCTTTGAGGAATTGCTACACTGCTTTACAATATGGTTGAACTAATTTACACTCCCACCAAGAGTGTATAAGCATTTCCTTTTCTACATAACCTTGCCAGCGTCTGTTATTTTTTTTTTTTGACTTTTTAGTGATAGCCATTCTGACTGGTGTGAGATGATATCTCATTGGTGTTTTGATTTGCATTTCTCTAATGATCAATTATATTGAGTTTTTTTTCATATGCTCATTGGCCACATGTATGTCTTCTTTCGAGAAGTGTCTGTTCATGTCTTTTGCCCACTTTTTAACGGGGTTGTTTGTTTGGTTTTTGTCTTGTAAATTTGAGTTCCTTATACATGCTGCATATCGGACCTGTTTTAGATGCGTAGTTTGTAAATTTTGTCTTCCATTCTGTAGGTTGTCTGTTTACTCTGTCGATAGTTTCTTTTGGTGTGCAGAAGCTTTTAAGTTTACTTAGATCAAATTTGTCAATTTTGGCTATTGTTGTGATTGCTTTTGATATCATTGTCAAGAAATCTTTACCTATTCCTATGTCCAGAATGGTATTGCCTAGGTTGTCTTCCAGGTTTTTTATAGTTTTGGGTTTTACATTTAAGTCTTTAATCCATCTTGAGTTAATTTTTGTATACGGTGTATGGAAGGGGTTTAGTTTCAATCTTCTGTATATGGCTAGCCAGTTACCCTAGCACCATTTATTGAATAGGGAGTCTTTTCCCCATTGCTTGTTTTTGTCAGCTTTGTCAAAGATCAGATGGTTTAGGTGTGTGTTCTTATTTCCGAGCTCTCTCTTCTGTTTCATTGATCTATGTCTCTGTTTTTGTGCCAGTACTATGCTGTTTTGCTTACTGTAGCCCCGTAGCATAGTTTGAAGTTGGATAGTGTGATGCTTTTGGCTTTGTTCCTTTTGCTTAGAATTGCTTTGTCTATTTGGGCTCTTTTTTTTGTTCCATATGTATATTAAAATAGTTTTTTTCTAGTTCTGTGAAGAATATCATTGTTAGACAGGAATAGTATTGAATCTCTAAATTGCTTTGGGTGGTATGGACATTTTAATGATACTGATTCTTCCTATCCATGAGCATGTGATGTTTTTCCATTTGTTCATGTCAGCTCTGCTTTCTTTGACCAGTGTTTTATAATTCTCATTGTAGAGATTTTTTACCTCCCTGGTTAACTGTTTTCCTATACAGTTTGTTTTGTGGTAATTATGAATGAGATTGCATTCCTGATTTGGCTCTTGGCTTGGCTGTTGTTGGTGTATAGGAATAGTAGTGATTTTTGTATGTTGATTTTGTATCCTGAAACTTTGCCAAAGCTGTTTATCAGCTGAAGGAGCTTTTGGGCTGAGACTATGGAGTTTTCCAGATATAGAATCATGTCATCTGCAAACAGGGATAGTTTGACTTCCTCTCTTCCTATTTGGATGTACTTCATTTCTTTCTCTTGACTGATTACTCTGGTCAGAACTTTCAATAATATGTTGAATAAGAGTAATGAGAGAGGGCATCCTTGTCTTGTTCTTGTTTTCAAGAGGAATGCTTCCAGCCTTTGCCTATTCAGCATGATGTTGGTTGTGAGAGTACTTCATTCTTGATTATGAACAGACAACAAAGGATAATCAGCCTTCTGAGCAGAGCCTCAAACATGAAAGTCAAAAAGTAAAACAAAGAAAGAGTCTCAAAGAGAAACAGAAGCAATGCAGCAAACTGAAGAAAACTTCAAAAACACACTAGAATTGATATCCTCAAAGAAATACAAATTGTATTCATGGGACAAGAAAAGGGGCAATTAAAAAAGGCCTTTTGGAGAATAAGAAAGAAATTTTGGTAGTTAGAATGTGATAGCAGAAGTTAAAACTTTGATAGGATGGAAGATAATGAAAGAACAGAAAGTTAAAAGTGGTAAAATGGTAGAGAAAGGATAAGAAAGCTAAGAGATCTGTTCAGGAAATTCCACAACTAAAATAATAGAAAGATGTTCCAGACAGAAACAGAAAATTGACAGGAAAGCATCATTCTCCCTAGGGTAAATTTCTGAAAACTAAAGAAATCAGTTTCTGAAGCAAGTACTCACCAAGTGCCCAGCACAGAGAATGACAAAAGATTAACATGATGATACATTGTGATCAAATTGAAGAAACCCAAGTGAAAAGTAAAAAATTTTCTTTCAGAAAAAGCTTCTGAAGCAGGGGGAAGGGTGGGGGGCCCACCATATATCACACAAAGAAATAGAAATGGGAATGTCATTGGATTTCTCAGCAGCATCACTGGAAATTAGGAAACAATGGAATGGTGTCCTAATCTTCTGCTGAATATTTTTCAAATATATGATTTTCTATTCAGCCAAACTGTTCCATCTGAGATAAAATAACATGTTCAGACATCCAGAGTCTCAAATTTACTGCCAATGCACAGGACATTTCTGGACGATTTGCTCCTAGGAGTAAACCAAGAAGGAATAAAACTTTGGAACCAGGGTATAGGAGAATTGACATGAAAGAGAGATGAGGACAGTTCCTGAAGTGATGGAGAAGGGAAGTCTTATGATGACAGCTGTGTAGTCAAACCAGAGCATAAACCAGACTATAGCAGGGGAATAGAAAGCTCCAGGAAGGCTACCTCCTGGTAAAGAAATGATTTGGAAAGATTATCTGCTGTGTCTGAAGGTGTCAGGAGAAGAATTACCTCTCCATCAAAGATGGAAGAAGAATAAATGATGGTACCCAGAAAACTACGAAAGAAGAAAAGGAGACAATTTTTAATTCCAGAGACAACAAAAAGTTATACAAGAGAGAAATATAATCATGGCATTATATGTTGCTCACAAGTGAATAACAATGTATTTAATAAAAAGTGCTGATTTAACTATATTGGGAGGATTAAGAGAAGAGTATGTAGATATGTATAGGAGGGTCAATTCTTATTAGCTACCTACCCCAACATCCATTTTGCCTTCTAAGTAACAGAATATATCTGGGGGCTAATCTTTAAAGGACGACACCTTCCATCTGCATGTGCAGCTAAGTATGGCCATGTATCTAAGTTCAGTAGAAGTATTCAGTGGTACTTTAAGGAAATTGGCTTAAAACGGATGGAGTAGGCTGTTATTCTCCTGTTCCTGGCCTGGAATGGGAATGTAATGATTGAAGCTTTCACCACCATCATGGACTATGAGAATAAAGTACAGATACCAAAGATGATAGACCAGAGAGTTGGAAGGATATGAGGCCCTATATGATATTAGCACTGAACTGATTACCAATGCATTTGTTTTATGTGAGATTATATATATATTTATGCCATCATATTCAGGTGGCAATTATATGTAGCATAACTAGATCTTAACTGATATGTATCACTAAATAATATATAAAATTAAATATTAGGAAATATCAGTGTAAACATGTTAGTAATATGGAGGTAAATACTAGGAGAAACAGGAAAAAAACATTAAAAGTAGTTGCCTTTGGCAGTGGGAATTGGGGTTAGAAGCACATGGTTACTATTTTTTTAATAACCCTTTTAGTCATTGTTACAGTTTGGATGTGGTTTGTCTTCACCAAAACTCATGATGAAATTTGAGCCTCAAGGCAGCATTGTTGTGAGGTACGGCCTCATCGGAGGTGTTTGGGTCATAGGGGCAGATTCCTCATGAATAGATTAATCCCTTCCCTTGTGAGTGAATGGAGTTTTTGCTCTGGCAAGAATGGATTAGTTCCCAAGATAGCAGGTTGTTAAAATACGAGAGAGAGGTGCATGGCCACCGGCTTTCAGCCCATTGTCCTTGTTCTTTGCCTTGCAAATCGAGAGTACCCTCCAAATCACTTGACTTTCCTTTTCTCAGAGTTGTAGCTCTCCAGAGATGTCCCCAGATGCTCCACATTAAAGATACATCCTTTCATTGCTTTTCCCCTCAGCAATTATGAAGTGTTTACGAGAGAACTAATTCACATTGTCATGGCTGGAAATATTCTCTGATGCTCAACTCCCCTAATCTATAGATTGAATTGGTTTAAAGTCTACTTTGTATTACGAGCATTGTTGTTCCTCCTGATAGTGACTCTCTTCTTGGTTCAGGTGGACAGCTACTATGCTGCCATTAAAAACCAACTAGGTGGGAGCTTATTCCTCTGCTGAATTGTGCAGTGACTGGTCTCACCCAAGACTTTCATGTGAGAAGAAGCACCTTCTTTTTATCAGGAAATTTCTAGTATTTCCTGTTATTCACAGCTGAATGTAATGCCTCAGTTCATTTTCAATTGTTTGATTATATGTGATAAAAAATGTGTTTTCTTGGCAACCAATATTTCTGTACATTTATATTAGAAATAGATTAATAACTGTTTATAGCAACTACATGCTAACAAATCTTATTGTCTTTTTAATTAATTAAGCTAAACATCCCATTGCCATGATGTATTAGGTCAAGTTTATAATGTTACCATGTTATTCTTTGGACGTTGTGAGTTAGTGTTACCATGTGGATAAAATGTCAGGCATCTTTTTCCTCATGTAAATTTTACTTTTCATGTTTATATACTTACAGTTTTAATTTTGATCCTAAGTTTTCATTCATTCATTATACCAAAAGTTAACTCATGTTCTTCCAAATGACTTCTTACCGAAAGCCACACACAAAAAAAGAGTTTGGCTTCCTTGATTTTTTTTCTCTCTTGCTTCCTCTCTCATCATGTGATCCCTTTGCACATGCCCCTTTCCACTTTCTGCCGTAAGTGGAAGCAACATGAGGCCCTCGCTTGATGCAGCTATCCAATCTTGAATTTTCCAGTCACCAGAATCATGAACAAAGTAAACTTTTCTTTCTGTATAAATTACCTAGCCTCAGGTATTCTTTTACAGCAACACAAAATGGACTAAGGCAGTAATATTTGACATTTTTAATTTGAACATTTATTACTTTAAATGAAATTAAATTAATATTTTTAGTTGTGATTAATATTTATGTTCATTGTAAACAGTTGAACAATACAAAAGAATATAGATAAAAAGTTCTGCCTCTCTTCAATATTCTTTACTTTTTCCCCCTGCCCATAAATTCCACTCTCCTCCCCAGGATTTGGTGCCCAAGATTTGGTCTCTCCATATTTTTTCTGTACATTCATATAGCATATATAAGAGACATAGTTTCTTCTTCTACTCCTTTTTATTAAAAGTAAGTATATTTAAATGTTAACTTGAAAATTGTACATATGAGAGAATACTTAAGGGATGTTTGTTTATATTTTTAGAATTTATGATGTAGGCATGCAGTTAAAAAGTCAACAAAATGAATTTCAGAAAGTAAAGAAACAATTGAGTCATTTGCAAGATGAGCTAAAAATTAAATATAGACAATCATACATCTTCAGGTAAGATTAAAGAACTGAAAATTATAAAGATTGAAAAGATATGCTTAATACTAACTTTGTAAATAGCCAAACACATTTTAGTAATATGGTTTCTATATCTGGTGTGATTGAGAAAAGTGAAACAGCATTAGGTTTTCTTTTTTCTTTTTTAAACCATTATCTCAATGAATAGTGTTGCTAATTAAATTTAAATTAGGCATATACCTTATTCTATTAGTGCCTTGTTACTGTTCTTATTTTGTGGTGGCATTTAGAATGAAAGCACGGTAACTAATTTCCCTCTTCACCAATATTTCCTTGTGTATTTGATCCTCTGAGTGATAGTCCAGTGACAAGAAAAGTAATAGAATAAGAAAACTTCCTAAATAATATTAACATACTCCTTAAATTCAGAAATATCTAGTGTAAAGCATGTTAATTCTGCTTTTATATAATCTTCGGAGGGTTTATAATACCTAAAGATAAAATCCAGCGTTCTAAAGAAACTAAGAAGTACATTTTCTTTCCTAAAATTTGAATTGAATATATTGAGAATGTTTATGAGAAAGAATAATTCCTTTTTGAATTGAATAACTTTTAGCTCTTAGAAAAGGGAAGGCAATAAGTTAATTCAACATGGCAAATGACACAGGTTCTGGATGACTAAAAAAGTATGCTGGGTGAGTGTTTTGAATGATAAGTTTTTGTTTTTTATCTAAGAATTATTACCAGGAATATTCTGAATAAATTTCTGTGGGCTAATAATTTTTAATTCATTTTCTGATAATAACCTATTGAACATCTACCTTTTACAAATGCTTTGCACATAACTGATGCTCAATACATAATTTTTGAATGAATCCATGAATGAAATCCACTCACAAAACAAGTGACCATTTTTATCATCAGAAATCCCCTTGATCCTTTCCTAGAAATCTGGTGTTGAACCAAAAGGATAATGCCATCCAGGTGACCCCAACTTTTGTATTTTAATCAGGACTATCAGTATTCATTTTTGGCTTCTGTAATAGCTTTGGCCCATATCTGCCGCAGAAGGCTCATCTGATTTATACACCAAAGCCTTCATGGATGGTAAGATTTACCTTTAAAGGCTGGACTGGGACTAGACCAAATAATTATTGCCGCTTCAGGATATTATGGGACTGATACACTTGATCCTAATTATTTTCATTTTTGCATGTTATCTTCAGTATTTCAAATTTTTGAAGAAACATAGACATACAAATGGAAGTGTTATTTTTATTCTGTATTCTAATTTTGTCATCATTTTGAGTTATACTTTTAACAGCTTATTTTGTTCACATGTTTCCATAGATCTGTGATTTTTGCTCATTTTTAGCTGAAAGATTGCAAATTAGGAGTCTGGGATCTGACTTACATAAAAATAGTACATACTAAAAACAATTTTGGAAGTAACTAGTCAACTAGACACTTAGTACAAATTACAGTTTGTAATAGATGAATAGAAATAATTATTGTTTTTATACTCTCACTGGTAGATATAATGCATTCCATAGAAAAAGGTATACTGTTAAAAATAAAATCAAACCAAATTTCTAGAGTTCAGTGACTTTTGTTGCATTACTAAAAGCTGATTTTAAGCTAGATTATTGATTATTTTTAAAATATCAGACCATAAAACTTAGTTGCTCTTGATAAAGAAAAAGAGCTTATAATCTTCTGTCTTGAAGAGGTAAAGGATTCATAGGCCAAAATGTGGGATGAAAAAAAAAAAAGAGTTAAGGGAAAGAAACATGAGCTTTTTACTCAGATACAATCATCTTTATTTATGGAGCCTAAAAGGAACTTTCAGTAGATCA
The DNA here is from genome assembly GCF_028858775.2 of Pan troglodytes. NCBI lineage: Eukaryota > Metazoa > Chordata > Mammalia > Primates > Hominidae > Pan > Pan troglodytes. The sequence continues at coordinate 160,128,121 of NC_086015.1, forward strand.
GTGAACTATGTTTTGGGGTCCATTGCTGTTTTTAATTTCTTCTCTCTTTTGTTTAATTACAATTGGGCTTAATCACTAGCCTCCAGCAAAGTATTCTTTCATGTTCTGTGTTTTCCCTGACATCATTTCCAGCCTGTGTCTTGCAAGGGCTCAGCATATTAGTTGGCACATTGGTTGGCTCAGCACATCTGCTACTCAGAATAAAGTGTCTTTTGAAAATGCAAATTAGTTGTAGAAGGCCTATAAAATAGATATTAAAAACCTGAATGAAATATAGATATACTTCACCTCACAAAGTTGTGTTTAAGTTCAATATTCCAAATCAGACCATATTTGAAATATTCTAGCAGTATTTACTTTTAGAGGATTACTATTGTGAATCTTTTATAAATTATTTGAAATAAAGAGTACTTATCCTTTAATTTTTCTTATTTGTAAAGCTAGACCTTATCATCTGTAAAATTTTCAATGTCAACTCCAAAAATTTCTCTTGCAGCTCTCTCAGTTTCACTTCGCTTCTTCAGTCTAATTAAGGATGCTAATATTTTTTCTTAATTTCCCAACCATATTTTGGCTTTACTTTGTTTTCTATCCTTGATCCCATAGTTTATTACCCCGTATCTTTTTAAAAACATCCTCATTGTGATATAATTTGCATACCACAAAATTCACCTATCTTAAGGAGACAATTTAATTATTTTTAATAAACCTACAGAGTTGTGCCACCAAATGTTAGCTATTAGATTGGCAACCACATCCAATATTAGAACACTTGACTAATTCCAGAAAAGACCCTCCAGACCCTCATGCCATCTTCAATCAATCTCTGTGCTCACCTTCAGCTCACCAGGCAACTAACATTTCTCTTTCTATAGATTTATACTTTTCTCGACATTTCAGATATATGGAATCATACAATATGTTGTCTTTACATCTGGCTTTTACTAATTATGTTTTTGAGGTTCACTCATGTTGTGGCACTTATCCATACTTTTGTTCCTTTTTATTGCTGAACAGTATTCCACTGTATGGATATACCACATTTTATTTATCCATTTACTAGTTGATGGATATTTGGATTGTTTCCACTTGTTGGTGCTTATGAATAATGCTGCTGTAAACATTCATATACAAGTCTTTGTGTGGACATATGTTTTCAATTCTTTGGAGTAGATACCTAAGTGTGGAATCACTAGGTCATATGATTAATGTATATTTAATTTTTTTTTTTTTTTGAGACGGAGTCTCGCTCTATCACCCAGGCTTGAGTGCAGTGGCATGATCTTGGCTCACTGCAACCTCCGCCTCCCAGGTTCACACCATTCTCCGGCCTCAGCCTCCCGAGTAGCTGGGACTACAGGTGCCCGCCGCCACGCCTGGCTAATTTTTTGTATTTTTAGTAGAGATGGGATTTCACCATGTTAGCCAGGATGGTCTCAATCTCTTGACCTCATGATCTGCCTACCTCAGCCTCCCGAAGTGCTGGGATTATAGGCGTGAGCTACCGCGCCCTGCCAATCAATATTTAATTTTTTAACTGCCAACCTGTTTTCCAAAGGGGCTGCACATTTTACATTCCCACACCATGAATGAGGATTCTAGTTTCTCCATGTTTTTGTCAACACTCCCTATTGTCTGCCTGTTTTGTTGCAGTCATTCTAGTGGGTGTAAAATAGTGTCTCATTGTAGCTTTGATTGTGTTTCCCAAGTTACTAATGATGTTGAGCATCTTTTCATTTGTTTGTTAATCATTTGTATATCTTACTAGTGAAACATCTCAAATATTTTGCCAATTTTTAATTGGTTTATTTTCTTATTATGTGATTGTAAGAGTTCTTTCTATATTCTGGGTATAAGGCCTTTATGTGAACTATGATTTGCAAATATTTTCTCCCAGTGGCTTATCTTTTTATTTTCTTAATAATGTCTTTTGAAAAGCAAAGTTTGTTATTTTTAATGAAATATAATTTATCTGTTTTATAGATTGTGCTTTTGCTGATGTCTGTAAGAACTCTGTCTAGCCTGTCAGAAGGATTTTCTCCTGTATTTTCTTCTAAGAGTTTTATAGTTTTAGCTCTTCTTTAGATCTATGATCTATTTCAGCTAACTTCTGTGTATGATATGAGGTAAGGATCTAAATTCATCCTGTTTCACGTGGATATTCAATTGTTCCAGTGCTGTTTATTAGAGGCCAATTTTTCCTTATTGAATTGCCTCGGCATCTTTGCCTAAAATAAATTCACCATAAATGTAAAGGATTATTTTTGGATTTTCTATTCTATTCCATTAATCTATATGTCTTATGTCAGTGCCACACTCTCTTAAGTACTATAGTTTTTAATAAATTTTAAAATCAAGAAATATAATTCCTCTAACTTCCTTCTTTGTTTTCAAAATTGTTTTTGCTATTCTGTGCCCTCCATAATGAATTTTAGGATCAGCTTGTGAATTTCTGCAAAGTAACCTGCTGGGATTTTGATAGGTATAGTATTGAATCTATAGATCAATTTGGGGAGAATTTCTACCTTAAAATTTTTGTATCTTTCAATTCATGAATGTGGTATGTTTTTCCATGGAGATCTTTAGCCCTCTCAAAAATGTTTTGTTTTCTTGAACTTCTTTTATTACAATTTATTTCTAAGTGTTTTATTCTTTTTATGTTGTTATGAATTGGGACTGTTAATTTTATCTTGGGGATTGGTCATTGTTAATATACAGAAATAAAATTGATTTTTGTATATGTATCATGTATCCTGTGACCTTGATGAATTTGTTTATTAATTCTAGTATTGTGTGTGTGTGTGTGTGTGTGTGTGTCTTCTTTAGAATTTTCTACATAGAGGAGTTTGCCAACACTCCAAGTCCTTTTACCTCTACTCATTTAGTTGTATTTACCCTTAAATCCTTTGGACTTCATACCTACTTCCAGGTTGTTAAACACTAATTCCTTAGTGAGGAATCCTCAATATTCTGCTTAGGCTCCTTGGTGTTATTCATCTCTTAGCAACTGTTTTTCTTGCCTCTTATTTCACAGAGAATGTTAAGGTTACCAATAGAGGCAAATTTATTGTGAACCAGATGATGCTTAAGTTTCAGAGTCTCTCACTTAGGACTTCCTTCCAAGGTTCTGGGAGGGCTCCTGGTGAAAGCGAGATGAATGGGTTGTAATTTGGTTAAAAATTCTCTTTCTACTCAGGTTTTTCCTCTCTCTCACTTTTTAAAAAAATTAATTATTAATTTTTTGTGATTCTCACTTCTGTTGTCAGTATACCATTGGAGTAGTCACAGGCATTTGGAGGATCTGAGTAAGGGAAAGTTGGCTTAGGAGTATACCATTATAATTGCCATTTAGTAAGATATTTTAGAATGCTTTAATGAAACAAGCAAGAAATTACATTAATTTGGATGTATATAATTTTTTAAAATTAATCAAATAAAAGCATTTATAAGCAAATTAGGCAATAGAAATTATTGTGGCCTAAAGAAGCAAATCGTAATAACTTTTTTTGATTACATCAAAGCAAATTTATTAATAGAAAGATAAATTTTTTAAAGTTCTTGGGTTATTTGATAATCTAATGAAAGGGAGTTAATTATTCAGATACATTGGAGAAAGATTTAAGTTTTCACTGATTTCACAAATATGAGTAACATCACTGAATGTAACATACAAATCATAATATACTACTTCAGGGAGACCATCTAAGATAAACTGGCCCATGAGTTTCATTGTTTCAAAGACAATTTAATCACTTTCCAAGAAAACCTGAAATGACAAAATCTTATGTATTAGAAAAGTTTAATAAGAATTTCCCCAAATTGGACAATGCTAAGAATTTGTGTGGCATTACTGATTACCAAATTACTAATTACTAATTACCAAAGGCCTCCCAGATAAAATGGACTCTATTCAGCCTTTTTCTGCAGACTTAAACACTGATCACTACATTTTTCTTAAAATTTCCATATCCCCTGGCTTTTCTGACATTATTCTTTTGGCTTATCTTCTTACTCACTGATGAGTTCCCCCTAGTCTCCTTTGAGGGATTCTTTTTAGTTTCAGTCCCTTAAATGTTTGTGTTGTCCAGTGTGTTATCCCTAGCACTTCTCACTTTTCCATTTTTCCAACTGAGGAGGCATCTATTTTATTTACTCTTTCATTCAATATTTGTTGAGCACATATTATGCAGTAGGCACTGTGCTAGATGCTAGAGAGACTGTGATGAGCAAGATAGATATAACCTCTGCCTTATAGATCTTAGTCTACTCAGGGATGTAAATATTGACAAAATAATTATACTCTCATGGCTTCAGTCATCACCTTTTTGCTGCTCTCAAATCTATGTCTGTATTTTATTTGATTATTAAGATAATTAAAACCAGAACAAAATCACTGAGATGACAAAAGTGTGATTACTTTGAGCTGTTGGATTTTATGAAGCAAATGCACTGGATCAGTCACTTTGAATTGTTTTATTTATTATTACCCCAGATTTTTCACTACCTATATAACCATGGTATGCGGGACAAATGCTGTATAAGACTTTAAGATTGTCATTTAGGATCTAAGACTAAATTTCTCTGACCTAATTTTCTTCACTAAATGTTTACGGTTGAATAAAAAAAGATTAATAGAACAAATGTATATGAAGGTAGTTAGCTATCTTTCTTTGTAGTTAAAATAATGGCAAAATGGAAATGAGTTAGAGTGACCATACACTTCACTCTATCTGAGATATTCCTAGTTTGTGTTTTGTCTCAGCATAATATGAATACCACCTTCTTTTGGTTTCAAAATTGTCTCCAATTAGACACTAGATTATATGGTCACTCTAAAACTATTTTTGAAGAAATGTTTGTTATGCTTACTATTTTTTAAAATCCTATTTTTTTTTACTTTGCAGTCAAAGATTGTCAGAGTACAAATATTTCTGGAATAAGACTCTTTCATTACTTACTTTTACTAAAAGGGAACTAACCAGTATTAAAAATGAAGTATATGATAATTACCAAAACTGGACTTCATTGAAAGGAGCAGTTTTTCTACAAATTAAATCTATAAGTGAAACAGCCTTGACAGGTTTGTTACATATATTTAGAATATAATTGTCCCTTTTTGGTAAATGGTACATCATAAGTAATAAAATAATATTTCATTTTATTTGATGGGAATTAGGATTAACTTTGTTATCACTTGTTAGAGTAGATGACCATTAAGATCTATTTCAACTCTGAAATTTAATTATTATAGGTTTATCTAAGATAATCTATGATACATCTATCCTGAACTGTGGCCAGAAGTCTGTTCATTACTGTTAAAAGTAGTAATCTATGTTTTTAAAACTCCTCTTCTCTTAATGACTGAGTAGCTCATATTAGGTCAGCCTTCTTATAGATAACAAGTTTAATTCTAGAAAAATAGCTACCTAAAGACAATAAAGAGTGACCCAAAGCAAACACATAATGGAGGCAGTATCAAAAATTAAAAGAAGGCATACTAAGTGAAAGATGCCAATTTGAAAGGGCTACGTACTATATTATTCCAACTATATGACATTCTGGAAAAGACAAAACTATGGAACAGTAAAACAATCAGTGGTTGCCATGAGTTCCAGGCAGAGGATAAATGAGAAGAGCAAAGAAGATTTTTAGGGCAGTGAAACTAAACTCTACGATAGTGGAGACATGTCATTATACATTTGTCAAAGTTCATAGAATGTACAACATGAAGACTGAACCCTAATGTAAACTATAAATTTTGGGTAGTAATAATAATGTTGATTCATCAATTGTAACAAGTACTACTCTCCCACAGGGTGTCCATAGTGGGGGAGCTTTTGCATGTGTGGAGAGAGGGGGATATGGGAATTCTCTGTACTTTCTGCTCAATTTTCCTGTGAACCTAAAACTGTTCTAAAAAATAGTCCATTAAAGGTTTTTATTAATGTTGAAAAATGCATGGCAGTGAGTGAATTTTTTCTGTTTAAGGATATTGGACTGAGAGCAAGGTACAGTTTGCTCCATGCAAAGAAGCTAAAAATCTGATAGAAAACTGTAGACTAGAGGATAGAGATCAAGGCAACCTCAGCCTCTGAGAAGTAAGGGGATATCCCAGAGAAGTGAAAGCCAGAGAAAGAGAGCTCAAATTTTGCATATAAACTCTTTCCAAATCTCAGGCTTATCCCTGAAATGCATGTGCTCAATGAAGATGCTAAATAGTCCATCTAAAACTAAAGTAGTTGATATTTTAGCTGTCACCTACCCTATGAGAAACAGATTTAACACTCTAAGTTTAGCCAGATTAACTTCTTGTTAAAATAATACAAGAAAAAAATAAATACTCTTTGGAATAACATAATAAGAATCCAGAGTCTCTATAATGTAACACCCACAATGTTCAGTATACAATCCAAAATTACTCATATCCAAAAGAATAGAGACCAGTTGACTCAGATGATATAATTAGCTAACCAGGATTTCAAATTAGCTATCATAACAATGCTCAAGGATATAAAGGAAAATATGCTAGTAATGAATAAAAAGAAAATCTGAGTAAGCAACTATTAAAAAATGAGAAATTCAAGAATTGAAAAATACGGTGTCTGAAATAAAATTTCACTGGATGGACTTTTTTTTTTTAAAGTCAAGAACTTATTTTATTTTATTTTAAAATAAACATTGAAGATCCCCCATTTCCCACCACCCTACAAAACTTTTGAATGTGGAATGTTCAACAGCCTATCCATTTTGGTAGGTTACAAAATCAGCAAAAACTCCAGTTGTCTAATGATGAATGTTTGAGAATAGTTTTGTTTTTAAATAGCTGAGCACCTACTGGAAAAATTCCTGGGCTAAATGCTGAAAATAAAATTTAATTTCTGCACAGAAAATACCATTAACATAGTAGACTTTGCTTAAAGGTGGGATTAATTCTCCATGAAGTCAGAATGAGACAATAGCAGCATTAAGTTCATAGGCACACAGAACTAGTGCTCAAACTGCTAGCACAAATTCCAATGGGATGCCGCAAATGAACACTCAGCAAGTGAATTAATCTGATTCACGGGATTATGTTTAATCGCCGAAAACACACTGGCCAGTGTACCATAATATGTTACCAGAAGAGTTATTATCTATTTGTTCTCCCTTTCAGAAAACTTATGTTAAAGGGACTGTTTTCATCCCATAAAGACAGGACTACAATTGTCAGCTTTCTATTACCTGGATATGGAAGGAAACTATTTTTACTCTGCATGTTCTGTCCTAAGCGTCATCTTGAGTCTTGCACATGATACTCAGATTCCTCACCCTTGCTTAGGAGTAAAACAATATACTTTATGAGGTGATAATATTTTCCATAGTTATTTGAAGTGGCTTGAAAAAGGCAAGATTGACTTTTTTGACATTGGATAAAATCTACAAATCAGCCCTCGAGTTATTCAATGATAACTGACAAACTAAAATATTTCCCTAGAAAGGAAGATGAAAGGAGTGAAGTGTGGTTTGGCAGAACAACTGCATTTCACGGCTTTTCCAGTTAAATTGGAGCACTGAATGTTCAGATGCATACCAAATTATGCATGGGTCCTAATCACACATATAAGGCTGGATGGACTTTTATAGCACATTGCATTTACAGAAAAAAGAATCAGCGAATTTTAAGATCAATCAATAGAAATTATTCAATTTGAAGAAGAGAGATAAACATTGAAAAAAAAAATGAATGGAGCCCCAGCATCCTCAGGAAAGAATAAAATGCACCATAAGTGACAAATATGAGTAAATATAAAAGACTCCTTTCCTTTAAATTTTTTTTAAAACCTCACATGCTTATTTAAAGCAAGCATTATTATTTTGTGGGGCTTATAAAGTATGTCAATGTAACATGACAACTAGAGTCTAAAGGATGGAGAGGTGGATAAATGGATTCATTTTGTTGGACTGTATTTGTATTTTATGTGACATGGCAGAATATTTTATTTAAACCAATAAATTAAGTATGTATATTATAATTTCTAGAGCAACTACTAAAAAATTAAATACAGAAACATGTAGCTAAAAAGGTAATACATAATTTAAAAGATAACTCTTTAAAAGGTATTCAAACAATCCAAAAAATGGCATTTTAAACATCATCTAAGATTTATACAGTAATCAAATCAGTATAGTGCTGGCATATGGATCAACAAAGATGAATAGAACAAGATAGCCTGGTAAATGACCCTACTTATATAATCAATTGACTTCTGACAAAGGCACCAAAACAATCCAATGGGAAAAAGAAAGTCTTTCAACAAATTGTGCTGGAATGACTGAATACCCATGTAGAAAAATATACCTCAACTTCTGCCTCACACCATACATGAGAATTAATTTAGGATAAATCATAAGCCTAAATGCAAAGAATAAAATTATAAAACTACTAGAAGAAACATAGCAAAATATCTTCATAACTTGATGGTAAATGAAGATTTCATGGATAGGACATAGAAGTAAGAACTATAAAAGAATGAAAATTGGTGAATTAGACTTTATCAGACTTAAAACATCTGTTCATCAGAAGCTATCAGTATGAAAATGAATAGTTAAATCAGAGAAAATATTTACAAAATGTGTGACAAAGAACTGTTGTCCCAGTTACATAAAGAATGCCTACAAGTCAGTAATAAAAGTATTCAATCAAAAATGACCAAAAGATCTGAACAGACACTTTTACACAGGAAGATACATAAATGGCCAATAAAGACACAAAAATGTTCTCAACATTATTAGCTCGTCTGCTTGACTAAAATGAAACAGTCTGATGGCAGCAGATGTTACTGAGGAAGTAGAGTACTGGAATCCTTCTACAAATTGGTGAGAATGTAAATTGCTACAGCCACTTAGAGAAAATATCTGACAGTTTCTCATTAAACTAAATATACATCTATCCGAAGTCCCTGAAATTCCACGCTTTGGTATTTACCCAAGAAATGTGAAAATGTACATCCACAAGATACTTATATGAGAATATTCGGCAACTTTATTCAAGCTTAATTCAAAATATCCTAAAACTGCAAAAACTCAGGAGTACATCAGTAGTAGAATGGGTTCTCTAAAAGAAAACAATTGAATATATTCAGTGGGATATATAATGAACTGCAGATAATGTGGTAGCATGGATAATCCTCAAAAATATTATGGTACTTGAAAATAGCCTTACACAAATAATACATATTGTATTATTTCATTTATACGATGTTCTAGAAACAGGCAAAACTAATCTACACTGGGGAAAAAATGGTTGCCATGGAGGGTAGGATTGACTGGAAAAGCACAAAGGCACTTTCTTTGATGATAGTAATTCTTTATGTTTTGATAGGGGTTTGCATTACATAGTGGATGCATTTGCCAACACTCATCTATTGGTGCACTTGAGATTTGTACAATTCTGTAGGTAAATTTACTCAAAAATAAAAAGAAATATATGCAAATGTTGAACTCTATCTGTATGATGAAATGTTTAGGAGAGAAGTGTATTTATGTCTGCAACTTGATATTCACAGGATGGATTGATGGATGTATAAAGTATTTGACAGGTATATAGTTATGTGACAAAGAAAATATAGTAAAATATTAATTGTAGAATCTAAGTAATGTGTATATTTGTGTCCAGTATACAATAATTTTAACTTCTCTATATGTTTTAAAACTTTCATAGTTAAATATTGGAAAAAAATCATGTTAAACCATGAAACTTTAATTTCACTTACTAACAATTTTGTTATGTAATATGTGCGTTCAGAAATGCATTTTTATATGACAATATGCTTTTAAATTTGAAATTTAACTTTAATAATTAAATTTAGGCAAATAGAGGAATATTATAACAAACATGTAAAAAGTATATCTATATTAGGCCATGTGTGGTGGCTCATGCCTAGCACTATGGGAGACTGAGGCAAGTCAATAGCTTGAGCTCAAGAGTTTGAGACCAGCCTGGGCAACATGGCAAAGCCCTCTCTCTACTAAAAATACAAAAATTAGCCAGGTGTGGTGGTGCGCACCTGTAACTCCAGCTACTTGGGAGGCTGAGGCATGAGAATTGCTTGAACCTGGGAGGTGGAGGTTGCAGTGAACATGTCACTGCACTCCAGCCTGGGCGACAGAGTGAGACTCTGTCTCAAAAAAAAAAAAAAAAGGGTATCTATGTTATTAAATGGAGCAGCTGGGCATGGTGGCTCATGCCTGTAATCCCGGCACTTTGGGAGGCCGAGGCGGGTGGATCCCGAGGTCAGGAGATCGAGACCATCCTGGCTAACATGATGAAAACCTGTCTCTACTAAAAATACAAAAAATTAGCCAGGTGTGGTGGCGGGCACCTGTAGTCCCAGCTGCTTGGGAGGCTGAGGCAGCAGAATGGCGTGAACCCAGGAGGCAGAGCTTGCAGTGAGCAGAGATCATGCCACTGCACTCCAGCCTGGGTGACAGAGTGAGACTCCGTCTCAAACAAACAAACAAACAAACAAACAAAAATGGAGCAGACACTGAGAGTGTGCTAGTCGCTAGTCATATTCTTTGGACCTTTAGTGTTCTTCTACTGACTTTTAACTGCCAGTATCTGCATATCTGTGCCAGAGGAATCTTGCTTCTGCCACAGTTAATAATACAGATATACTTTACATAATTATATTTCATTTTGTAAATATACTATATATTATGCATCATTTCCATTATTTAAACATTCATATATGTCTTTTTTTGGATATATGTTTTTGTTATTTTTTGGGTAAATACCTAGGAGTGGAATGGCTGAATTGTATAGTAGAGTATATTCAACATTTTAAGAAACTACCCAAGACTTTTCCAAAGTGGTTGTTCCTTTCACATTTTTACCAGCAGTGTATGAGACCTCTAGTTGCTGCATATCTTTGCCAACACTTAGTATTGTCAGTCTCTTTAATTTTATTCTTTGTAATGAGGTATTCATATAAAAGATATGAATGTACATGTAAAATAGTCGTCTTGGTAATGTTCTCATTTTTGAGTGTCTTGTCACATCTTATAGAATATTTACCTCATAATATCAATAATTGTGAATTCAATCATACTAGAATTGGAGAGACATCAGCTCTAATGTTTTTGTTTACATTTGTGTTGCATTATTAATATTTTCTGTAATCCATGTTTTCTTTTTCAGGAAACTTTTAAGCCAATTATCCATTTTAGGACTGTTAATTAAACCACATAGCTGGGAACAGTTATATCAGTTATATAGTGCAGTGTATCACAATCTTAGAAAAATAACAAACAAGGAGACACTGACATCCCCTTTGTGTAGAGGAACAACCCTCCTCCCTCAGAAAGCTTCACTCACTTTATTCTCCCTGAATGTGACCTGTGGCCATGACTGTACAATATGTGAAAAGAGGGAGGCCCTTCAGATTTATGCAGGTGAAATTGACTAAGGGTCTCCCAAACAAGTAGCTGTCCCTTCTTGTAATTGAAAGTCTCAGTTCAAATGTCACCTCCTCAGAAACATCTTTGCTGACTGCTCTAGTTAAAGTTGTCTTCCTTTATAGTCCTTGTCTATCCTGATTTTCTCTTTCAATTTTAATAATATTTACTACTACCAGAAATATTCATTTATTGATTTATGTGTTTACTGCCAGTCTCCTCCTACTGGTTGTAATCTTAGTGAAAACAGGAATTTTGATTGTTTTGCTGAGTGCTGTATTACTAGTGTTTTAAGAGAATTGAACCTGTCACATAGTAGGTGCTCAGTGAACTTTGTGGAATTGAAATGAAAGTAAAAGTACACCCACATTTTCATAGTCAGATTCCTGATAATATTTATATTAGGTTTTGGAACCTCTGAGTATTCTAAGGTTTCTTAGTAACACTTACATATTCTGTAATCTGGAAAGGGAGCAGAGGCTTCATTCATTAGCTACACTTTCTTGAAAACCAAAGGCAAATTTAATGTAGGCTATTATCAGTAGTACAATTCCAAATTGGATTTTAAAATTCAGTTTGGAAGTTTTTTATTGAATTTATAAGAGGAAAATATAAACACTTAATAATTAGTTTTTCCCAAATTCAAAAGGCTTTAAGGATTGTTGGAATCATAAACATAAAACAACCTCAATATAAAAACATAGAAAATACAGAAAAGGGGCAAAAAAAAGAAACATTGACATAAGTCATCTGTAATATCATGACACAGAGATAACTGCTGTTAACATTTTGACATAGAGCTTTCTAAACTTTCTTTCTGTGCATATATATATATATACATACATATACACTTAAAATATATCATGAAAATATAGTCATGCCAATTAACTATGTTGACAGTATTTTATTATAGATATGTATCTTATTTAACTAATTTTCTATTCATGAACATGTAGGTTGATCATAGTCTGGCTATTGTAAATAAGGCATCACTGAACATCTTTATACATGCATCTTTAGGATTTTATCCTGTTTTTTTTCTTTAACATAGTTAATTCCTAGAAGTGGAATTGCAGAATCAAAGTATATGCCCATTTTGCTTTTCATTTGCAAGTGTTACATTTTATATTTTATCAAACATGAAGAAATAGGAGTTAGTTTTCAACCCTTGACTTTTATATTTACCATTATAGTATATCACTTTTGCCTCAGAAGCTCAAGGACCTTGTTTAGAAGTTACACAGTGGTGATGACAGAAGCTCAAAGGTGGAAATGCACACATGAGGACAGTATATTCAATTCCCAAGCAAGAGCTTGGTGAACACAACAGATGGGGTGTGTCAAACTGAAGCTATATTATTATAAGAGCTTTTTTTTGCCTTTTAAAAAACTTTCTTCTTAGTGCTATCACAGCAATCAAATTTCCAGGGCATGGATGTACAAACATGTGCAAATATGTGTAAAACTTGAAAGGTGCTGATGCTTTCCTTTTTACAGTTTCTTTGATCAATTTGAACATATTTTAAATTTAACAGCAATCCTAATAGCTATATAAACATGCCAATTTTGTAGCATAGAATTTTAAGCAAATAATCTATATCTTAAATTTAAGTATAGAAAAAATAAATTGAATGTAATGTTTTTAAAGGATAATTCTAGTAAAAGTTGAGGAACTATCCCACTTACATGAAAAGATGACCGGGAGCCTAAGAAGCATGCAGACCTTCGCTTTCCCATAGGTTAGCCACCAACCACATGGGGCTATTGAGCACTAGAAATGTGGATATAGCCTTTTGTTGAAATAACATTTTGGATATGTGGAATGAAATAAAATACACTATTAAAATTAATTTTGTGTGTTTCTTCTGATATTTTTAATATGGCTACTGGAAATTTAAAATTACATGTGTGGTTTGCATTATACATATTTCTATTGGATATGACTAGTACGGATAAATAGTGAAATGAACATTTTAACATAAAATTTGTAAATGTTATAATTTATTTGATATTCACAAAAATGATGAGGACGATGTGAATTATAGCTGAGGAACACTTTACAGTCACTCTTAATCCTAACCTGTTAATGTGTATTTCTAGTTGTCTTTATTATTTAATTCATCTTTTACTTAAATTTATTAAACAAACACTATTCAGAGTCAGGAATGTTAGAACTCTTGGCAGAAATCAGGAAAAATCTGGAGAGTAACATAGGATCCTTGATAGTGTTGCCCTTTTACAGACTGACCACCAGGTCTGGAGAAGGGCCACACAAACCAATATGTCTGCACTCAGCCACGCTGGCCTCTGTGTTGCTGGCTTCAATTCTTAATACATAAAGATATATAGGCATTCTAAGAGCAGGTCTCTAGAGTCAGCCAAAGTTTATATCCTGACTCTGCCACTTAACAAAAAACTGGGGCTTCAGTGTCCTCATCTATACAATGAGAACACACACACACACACACACACACACACACACACACACACCCCGTATGCCTAGCAGAATAAGGAAGCAAGATATGTTAGCTATAACTATTCTTGTTTATTCTAAAGTCTATGTTTTTTCTATCGTATTCGTTTCTCATTTCTGTTGCAGAATGGTTCATTGTAATGGGTTTATAGCTTTTCTCCTAAATAAAGTAACAAAAAGGGTTTTCACATGTAGTTTTTAAAAAATCTACATAATTAGACCAGAAAAATATACTCAACTGATTTTTGATAAGGACACACAGGAAATTCAGTGGAGGAAGAATAGCCTTTTCAACAAATGATGCTGGAACAATTGAATATCCTTAGGTAAAGAAAAAGAGAAAGTGCCTTGTCCTAAAGTGCACACTTTTACAAAAACTAACTCAGTGGATTAACCACAGACTTAAATAGAAAATATGAAACTTTTAGGGAAAAAAATCTTTGGGGCCTAGGATTAGGCAAAGAGTTCTTAAACTTGAACTAAAATCATGGTACCTAAAAGGGAAAATTGATAACTTGGATCTCAGTAAAATTTAAGAACTTTTGCAGAGTGTAGTAGCACATGCCTGTAGTCCCAGCTACTCAGGACGCTGAGGTGGGAGGACTGCTTAATCCCAGGAGTTTGAGGCTGCTGTGTTCTATGATCATACCTGCGAGCAGCCACTGCACTCCAGTGTGGACAACATTGCAAGACCCTGTCCTAAAAAAAACAAGAACAGCAAGAACAACAACAACAACAACAACAACAACTTCTGCTCTGTGAAAGACCTGTTAAAAAGGATAAAAAGCTACAGTACAGACTGGGAGAAAATACTTGCAAATCACATATCCAACAAAGGATTTATATGTAGAATATATAAATAACTCCCAAATTCTATATTAAAAATATCCAGTTAGAAAATAGGCAAAAGATATCAGTAGAAATTTAACCGAAGATGATATATAGATGGCAAATAAGTACATGAAAAAAATGTTCAACATCATTAGCCATGAGCAAAATGCAAAACCACAATTAAATACAACTACACATTTATTAGAATGTCTAAAATTGAAAAGACTGACCATATTAAGTCTTGACATGGATCAGAGAAACCAGTTTACTCAGCACTGCTGGTAGGAATATAAAATGGTTCAGCCATTCTAGAAAATAATTTTGCATTTTCCTCTGAAACTGAAGATGCACTTACCACATGACGCAACATTTGCACTCTTGAGCATTTATCCCAGATAAATGAAAACCTGTGTTCTCAAAAATACTTGTATGTAAGTGTTCATAGCGGCTGTAGTCATAATAGCCCCAAATTGGAAACAACCCAAATGTCCTTCAATGGATGAAAGACAAATGTCCTATGTCCATATCATGTAATACTATTCAGCAACAGAAGGGAACAAATTATTAATATATGTAACCACTTGAATGAACCTCAACTAAATTATGCTGAGTGAAAATAGCCAGTCTCAAAAGTTTACATAAGATATGATTTTGTTTATATAGCATTCTTGAAATAACAAAATTATAAGTGTAGAGAACAGATTAGTGGTAGCCAGGGATTAGGGATGATGGGGATAGTGGTAGGTTTGGCTATAAAGTGATAGCAGGGATCAGCTTTGTGGTAATAGAGCAATTTTGTATTTTGATTGTGTTGATATGTAATGAAGCTACATTTATGATAGAATTGCATGGAACTGTAACACACACACACACACATGAGTGTGTATACAATTGGTAAAATCGGAGTAAGTTCTGTGGATTTTACCAATGCAATTTTCTAGTTTTGATAGTGTGCTACAGTTACACAAAATGTCAACAAGGGGAGAAGTGAGGTGGTGTTAAGTTTGAATAGGAACTCCCTACACATTTCTTTGCAACTTTCTGTAAATTTATACTTATTTCAAAATAAAAAGTTTTTAGGTTTTTTTGTTTGTTTTTTGTTTTTTGAGATGGAGTCTTGCTCTGTTGCCCAGGCTGGAGTGCAGTGGCATGATTACTCACTGCAACCTCTGCCTCCCAGATTCAAGCTATTCTCCTGCCTCAGCCTCCAAAGTAGCTGGGACTACAGGCGCATGCCACCACCCTCGGCTAATTTTTGTATTTTTAGTAGAGACAGGGTTTTGCCATGT
The DNA here is from genome assembly GCF_028858775.2 of Pan troglodytes. NCBI lineage: Eukaryota > Metazoa > Chordata > Mammalia > Primates > Hominidae > Pan > Pan troglodytes. The sequence continues at coordinate 160,144,150 of NC_086015.1, forward strand.
TGACGAGGCTGGTCTTGAACTCCTGACCTTAGGTGATCCACCTGTCTTGGCCTCCCAAAGTGCTGGGATTACAGGCGTGAGCCACCGCACCCAGCCATTTTTAGTTTAAAAAAATTGTGTAGTTTTTTAAATTTATTTAGTAAATCTGGTCACTGCATCTTTTTCCCTATTATTGTAATAAAACTGTGAAGTTTTGTGAATTAAAAATGACACTGTATTTGTAATATCAGAATGCCTTGATAATAAGGTTATAGAGGTTTCCTAATGATATAATGACCTAACATAAGTTTGAGTTCATTTGCCTAAGCTCACAGGACTAATAACAAAACAAAAAAACTTATCAAGGTAAAGAAATTGATTGCATAAGCTTAACAGTAATAATTGTACTTGCGTTAGCTAGTGAATTATGTGATAACACTTATTCTAAAAGCTAAAAGCATGTATTGGCTATAAATTTTGATAATAGTACAAACATTTTAAATAACAAATATTCTAAAATATAGTGTGATGGGCTGAATTGTGTCCCCCTCCCCAAATTCATATACTGAAATGTTTAAATGTCCTAATCTCCAGTACCTCCTACAGTAACTATATTTGGAGATAAGATTTTTAAAGAAGTCATCAGGGTAGCCCCTAATCCAATCTGACTGGTGTCATAAGAAGAAGAAATCTGTACACAGACACCTACGGACACCATGTGAATACACAGGGAAAAGGGAGCCACCTGCAAGCCAAGGAGAGAGACCTGGAACAGATCCTTCCTTCACTGTCGGAGAAGGAACCAATCCTGTTGACACCTTGATCTCAGATTTCTAGTCTCTGGAGCTGTGAGAAAATAAGTTTCTGTTGTTTAAGCACTCAATCTGTGGTACTTTCTTTCAGCAGCCCTAGCAAATTAATAAATGTAGTAAACCCCATATATATTGCACAATATTATTCAGTTACTTTAAAAGATTTGCATGTTAAAATTAAGTTAGGCTTTAAAATCAAAGTCCAAAACAGAAACAGCATTCCTAGAAAAGGAAATTGCTTAATATTTTCTTGCTGATAATGTATGCTGAACATTGAGTAGCAGGTATGAGTAAAATATTTCCTATTCTAGCAAATGAATATCACTTTATGTAATTGATATTTTTTAAAATGAAGTTTTTATAGATGAAATTTTTTTAAACAAGAGCATACTTATTTTAATAAAATTTTGGGAAAAATATCTTTACCAAGGAAAAATACTTATCAGGTGAATTCCACTCCCAACACAACTGTTGACTGAATAGTTGTTGAACTTTTAAAATTCAAATCTAGAATTAGGCTTAGAAATGTAGTCCACATTTTTCACAAAATTTATGAAATTAGGGATAGAATTGATCAATTATTTTATTCAATTAAAAATGTTTCTTTTGGATATGTGTTTTAACTGCCTATCCTACTCTGACATTTAAAAATGTGGAGCTCAAAATGCCTGCCTCTGAAATGAAGGCTGAGATAAACACATATTCAGGATCTTCAACTAGTGGTATATTAAAAATGATTTAGAAGCTTTGCTCAGCAATGCCTTTACTAATTTATTAGGCATTTATTGGGCTCTTGTTAATCCTAAGACATCATGGTAGAAATTATGGGGGAAATAGAAATGAATAAGATACTATCTATGGCCTGAAATAACTTATAGTCCAATAGTAGGTCACATGTATGCATGTGATCAGTGCAATACAAATGATGTAAATTGCTGTGAGTTCCAGGAAGATGAAGATCACATCCAGATCAGGTCCAAAAAGATTTCTGCACAGAGGTAACATTTGAGCCATGATAGCTGAATATATGAGGATAGGAGGACCTTCTTCATGGGATGGTGCTGAGACAGGAAAGGTTCAAGGTGGATACAATGACCAGTATAGGTTGACCTTGTGGGGATCTTAATTTCTGAACCCCAAATCGGGACACATGTCTTACAAGTATGGAATTGTTTAATGGCAAGGGTAGAATTGAATCTTTGACACCAGGATTGCCATAGGCAAAGGAGTGTTTATTTTGCAAAAGGTAAGTTAATTCATCTCCATTGAGTTTACTTTTTCCTAACTCCATGTTAGGGATGTTATAGCTTCTGTTAGTTTTGAAATCTTGATGTACTTTTCCATGTCTTAGAATATATTTTACAAATAAATTTGTATTGCAGATTTTTATTCTTTAAATGTTAGATAGAAAGTCACATTGACATGAGTAGTTATTTTAGAGTATAGTGTATGCTAACAGAGCCTGCTAACCTGAGCAGTGTCATTTTGGCATATGATAAATAGGTGACACCACGTGTGTGGTGCTGTGCAGTGTCATTTTGACTTAAACATAGATATCGTTTTGGTATGTTATAGTTTATTCAGCCTTAAGAAGCCACCTTTTTGGCTACAAAAATACCCAGAAAGACTTTTTAGGTACGTAGGGAAACTGTAACCTCCTTATTTTCTTTAACTCCATTCTTTTAAAAATTTTATGTACTGTGTGTTAGTAGTTTTCCTCACACAAATTGGTGCATAGTCATAAGTTTTTAGCAGCATATAGCTATTTTGAGGGAAAAAAATCCCACATAAAATAATCATTGGACTATATTAGAATCCCACTTATTTGGTTCCTGCAATTTATTTCTCTAGGTTTTCCATTTTGAGCAGAAACTAAACATAGAGAAAGTGCCAGACCCCTTGTGCTTATTCCCAGGTCTAACACAAATGCCACTTTTTCTCCCAGACATGCTTTCTACCCCATTTTGCTTTTCTCTCCTTGTACTACCTTCGTGATCCTCCTCATCACGATCCCTTAAAACATGCTCTTTTTCCTGTGCTCTGTTCTAGCTCTCTGCTTTACTTCTCCTATAACCATTTGCTGGCCAAATTACCTCTACTGCATGTCTGTCCTATGTATCTCTACTTGTGGTCTTCACTGGCCCACATGATTGCTGTTCTGCTGTGGTGGCACCAAGAGCAATAAACGAAACCAACCACTTTTGACATCTCGTCACATGTTGAACCTATCACAAAGTCCTGGATGGGCTAACCAAAGAAGGGAATTCCAGGTGAAATGTCTGAAAAAGCAGACTGTCCAAATTTTCATCTAAATCACATGCTCATCAGTTCAATTAATTGTGATTGTACAAATTTCATAGCATTTATTTTATCTTTGTTGAGTGTGTGTTCATGTGTTTTAATGATAGTTTAAGGCAATAGTGCAGAAAAGACTGATGAACAGGGAGCTTATTAATTATTCAAGGATAATATGCTCCATGCATTTCTCATGAAATTGTATAAAATTAGCATATTTAAATCTAAGTAGAGCTATAAAGATTTTTATTAAACAATCTAAATAGAATAATGACATGATTATTATGAATTCTGGTCTTATTGGGGGGGATACAGTACTATTAAAATCATTAAGATATTATTAACTAATGCTTTCTTCCCCTAAATTTATTAGTTTTAGACACTACATCCTTCTGTCCACTCTACTCCTAAAATCTTTCTTCATAATTTGTAGAGAATGTATTCTAGTTAACCCCTTAGAAATGCCACCCAACCAGCTCATGCTAGAACATTTAAATTTACTTTTCTGAATCATGTTGCCTAAAAAAAAGATCATTTCAATAAAACCTATAACATTACACAGATCTTATATTATTCATTTATGTAAGTATTTAAAAAGCAGGCTGTATTACCACTTAATACAATTTAAAAGCTAAAAAAAATACTGTTAAAAGATTTCATGCATCATGTAGCAATAAAACTTTTTTTTATCGTTTTCAGACTGACTACTGAATTTAAATTTAACTTTTTAGTTAGATGTCATTATAATCTCAGAAATGTCATCTTGCCTTTCAACTATTAATTTTCTAAAAGAAACTAATCAATCTTTAGAGAAATGTTTTATGATTCAATTATTGGCTATTTGTAAACTTTGAATTCTTCTTACAGAAATAGACATACTGAATAAAAGTTTGACAGTGTCCCAGAGAAATAAAGTATGCCTTGAAAAGGAAATGAAAAATCTGAAATTGTTGTCAGATGCAGCCATATTGAGATCTCAGCAGATTCGGACATCTAGACAACAGGAAGTAAACTTGCAAACCAGATGCTATGATTTGCAAAAAGAAGTACTAGGTAAAGAAAAGTCTTTTGCTGTTTTTGGTGACTAGTTATATAAGTACATGAATAAATGTTTACATTTTTACTTATAATTACAACAAAATCTTGTTTTAATTATTTTGAGTTGCAAATATGCCTAATTATTAGTATCACTATGGTGATAACTGTGTCTGTGGTCAATACTTGCTGTCATCATTTCCAGTTTTGCCATTTAGTGTGGTAAGACTTAAGTGAATATATAAAAGACATTTCAACTGCAACGTAAGATTTCAGAAAAATAAGGCGAAATTTACTTTGGTATATCTGTGCTCTTCTATGTTTCCTTGTAAAGGTGAATCCAGAATTGCAGGCAGTCTTTCATTTTTCCAAATGAAAAAATTTAAAGTGTTTGAAGCATCTTGGGCAAGGTTTTAAAGTTTGTCTCCACCTCAGAGGAATGAGTGTCTTGACAGTAAATGTAAAGAGTTTGTAATTTTCCCTGAAGATAGTAAGGGATCAATAAAATAGGTAATCAGAAGAATGATATCACAAAAGCAGAATTTTAGACAAATTAATCTGTTAGTAATGAATAGAGGTGTTTCAAACATCAAGACACTGGAGTCAAATAGCCATTTTGAAAATATCTTTGCCAGTATCCCAATCCCAAAACTAACCATAAGAAGCTGAAGTAGGGAAGGGAACTCACATTTTTTTAAGTCCTAAGTGTGCTAGACACTTTATGTGAATTATTTCTATCTGTTCTCATAACGACCATGAAAAGCTGGTATAATTATCCTATCTTACAGAGGAGAGAACCAAGGCCCACAAAGTATCATGACTGGTACTACGTTCCTAGTAAATGGCAGAGAGTAAAAGCAAAACCGGTTGGACTTCAATGCTCATGCTTGTCCCACTGTGTCTATTTAGGCTTCTCCGTGGCCCAGTGGGAAGGGTGAGATAGAATCAGGGTTGAGGTGACTACCTAAGACCAGGGAGATGAACATCTGTCTGAGTAAACACAGAAGAGAAGGAAGTCAGAAAGGGCTCTGAACCTCCTGCGTTTGGGAGTCATTAATGATGGGAGCATACCACAGACTACAGAAATCTGGAGAGAAGCTAGTGTTGAAAGAGAAGATAACAAGTCATCATATTAACTTTATAGCAGTATGCAACAGATAAAAATTTTAAAATCAGATAAAATTTAAAATAATCATATATTTTTATTTTCTTTCCTGAGAACTACCTATTCATAGATTCTGGAAATTTTCTATTGCATTATTGGAATTTTTCTTGATAATTTTATAGCAAATTTTATACAGTATAAATATTATATTCTACATTCGATTTTTTTCAAATGCATAATTTATCTATTGACTTTTTATGGTAAATTTTACCATATCGAAGTTTTTTGTTTTGGTATAATCAATAATTATCTTTTATTGTTTCTGGGTAGTCTTATTAAAGTAGTCCCATTCCTAGATAGTACATACAGTATCCTGGGTTTTGTTTCCCAAGTGAGTCATTAATACATATAGAATTTATTTTGATTTTATTTAAAAAATTTAGTCAGCTGTTTGAAATTTTTTGTTTTTAATTTTTGTGGGTACATAGTAGGGGTATATATTTATAGGATACATGAGATATTTTGGTACAGGCATACAATGTATAATAATTATGTCACGGTAAATGAGGTGTCCTGCCTCAAGCATTTGTCCTTTCTTTGTTTTACATACAATTAATTTATACTCTTTTAGTTATTTTTAAATGTACAATATTATTGTTGACTGTGGTTACCCTGTTGTGTTATCAAATACTAACTTTTATTCATCCTGTCTAACCATATATTTGTACCCATTAACCATCCCCACTTTCCATCCCCTCAACCCTGCCCCATCACCCTTCCCACACTCTGGTAACCACCATTCTATTCTCTATTGCCAGAAGTTCAACTGTTTTAATTTTTTGTAGTTTCTACAAATAAATATGCAAAATTTGTCTTTCTCTGGCTGGCTTATTTCATTTAACATAATGACCTCCAGTTTCATCTGTGTTGTTGCAAATGATTGTATCTCATTCTTTTTATGGCTGAATAGTATTCCATTGTGTATATTTACCCCATTTTCTTTATGTGTTCATTTGTTGATGGACATTTGGGTTACTTCCAAATCTTGGCTATTGTGAATAGTGCTGCAATAAACATGGGAGTGTAGATATCTCTTCAATATACTGATTTCCTTTCTTTCAGTATTGTAACTACCAGTGAGATTCCTGGACCATATGGTAGTTCTATGTCTAGTTTTTTGAGGAACCTCCAAAGTGTTCTCCATATTGATTATACAAATTTATATTACCACCAACAGTGTTCAAGGGTTCGCTTTTCTCTATAACTTTGCCAGAATTTCTATTTTCTGTCATTTGGATAAAAACCATTTTAACTGAGGTGAGATTATATCTCAGTATAGTTTTGATTTGCATTTCTCTGATGATCAGTGATGTTGAACACCTTTCCATATACCTGTTTGCCATTTGTTTGTCTGCTTTTGAGAAATGTCTATTTAGATCTTTTGCCCATTTGTTTAAATCAGGTTATTAAATTTTTTCCTATAGAGTTGTTTGAGCTGCTTGTGTATTCTGGTTATTAATCCCTTGTCAGATGGATAGTTTGCAAATATTTTCTCCCATTTTGTGGGTTGTCTCTTGACTTTGTTGATGGTTTCCTTTGCTGTGCAGGAGGTTTTTAACTTGATGTGATCCCTGCAGAATGTTTTTAACTTGATGTGATCCCATTTGTCCATTTTTGCTTTGGCTGCCTGTGCTTGTGGGGTATTACTCAAGAAACTTTTGCCTAGTCCAATGTCCTGGAGGGTTTCCCTAATGTTTTCTTTTAGTAGTTTCATAGTTTGAGGTCTTAGATTTAAATATTTAATCCACTGTGATTTGATTCTTGTATATGGTGAGAGATAGGGATCTAGTTTTATTCATCTGCATATGGATATCCTGTTTTACCAGGAGCATTTACTGAAGAGACTGTCCTCCCCCAACCTATGTTCTTGGCACTTTTGTCAAAAATTAGTTCACTGTAGATGCATGACATTGTTTCTATGTTTTCTGTTCTGTTCCATTGGTCTCTGTGTCTGTTTTTATGTCAGTACCCAGTTGTTTTGTTTACTATAGCTCTGTAGTATAATTTGAAGTCAGGTAATGTGATTTCTCCAGTTTTGTTATTTTTGTTCAGTATAGCTTTGACTATTCTGGGTCTTTTGTGATTCCATCTAAATTTTAGGATTATTTTTGTTATTTCTGTGAAGAATGACATTGGTATTTTGACAGTGATTGCATTGTATCTGTAGATTGCTTTGGGTAGTATGGGCATTTTAATAATATTGATTTTTCCAATCTATGAACTTGGAATATCTTTCCATTTTTTTGTTTCCTTTTCAATTTCTTTCATCAATGTTTTCATTTTGGAGAACTTTTACTTCTTTGGTTAGGTTTATTCCTAGATATTTTATTTTATTTGTAGCTATTGTAAATAGGATGATTTTCTTGATTTCTTTTTCAGATTGTTCACTGTTGTCATATAGAAATGCTGCTGATTTTTGTATGTTGATTCTGTATCCTGCAACTGTACTGAATTAGTTTATCAGTTCTAATAGTTTTTATGGAGTCTTTAGGTTTTTCTAAATATAAGATTATATCATCTGCAAACAAGGATAATTTGACTTCTTCCTTTCCAGTTTGGATGCCTTTTATTTCCTTATCTTGTCTGATTGCTCTAGCTAGGATTTTCAGCACTGTGTTGAATAATGGTGGTGAAAGTGGGCATCCTTGTTGTGTTCCAGACTTAGAGGAAAGGCTTTTAATTTTTCCCTGCTCAGTATGATACTAAATGTGGACCTCTTATATATGGCTTTTATTATGTTGAGATATGTTCCTTCTATACCCAGTTTTTTCAGGGTTCTTATCACGATGGCATGTTGAATTATATCAAACGTTTTTTCAGAATCAACTGAAACGATCCTATGATTTTTGTCCTTCATTCTGTTAATATAATGTATCACACTGATTTGCATATGTTGGACCATCCTTGCTTCCCTTTTATTATTGGCCTGTTCAGGTTTTGGATTTCTTCATTGGTCAGTCTTGGTAGATTGTATATATCTAGGAATTTATTCATTTCTTCTAGGTTTTCAAATTTATTGGCATATAGTTGCTCATAGTAGCCTCTAATGATCCTTTGAATTTCTGCAGTATCAGTTGTAATGTCTCCTTTTTCATGTCTGATTGTATTTATCTGGGTCTTCTCTTTTTTTTTCTTTATTAGTTGGGTTAAAGGTTTGTTAATTTTATCTTTTCAGGAGACCAACTTTTCATTTTGTTGATCTTTTGTATTGTTTTCTTCAGTCTCAATTTCATTTATTTTTGCTCTGATCTTTATTTCTTTTCTTCTAATTTTGGACTTGGTTTTCTCTTGCTTTAAGATGCATTGTTATGTTAATTTGAAGCTTTCTACTTTTTTGATGTAAGTGCTTATTGCTATAGACTTTCTTCTTGTACTGCTTTTGCTGGATCCCATAGGTTTTGCTATGTTGTGTTTACATTTTAATTTGTTTCAAGAAATTTTAAAATTTACTTCCTTATTTCTTCATTGACCCACTGGCTATTCAGGAACATATTGTTTAATTTTTCACGTTTGTATGGTTTCTAAAATACCTCTTGTTCCTATCTAGTTTTATTCCATTTTGGTCAGAGAAGATACTTGATATTATTTCAATTGTTTTGAAGGTTTTAAGACTTTTTTTGAGGCCTTACATGGTCTATCCTTGAAAATGATTCATGTGCTGAGAAGAATGTGTGTTCTGTAGCCATTGGATGAAATGTTTGTTAAAATTCTATTAGGTCCATTTGTTCTACACTTCAGATTAACTCTGATGTTTCTTTGTTGTTTCTATCTGGGAGACCTGTGCAATGCTGAAAGCGGGGTGTTGAAGTCTCCAGCTATTATTGTACTAGAGTCTATCTCCCTTTTTAGCTCTTGTAATATTTGCTTTATATATGTGGGTACTCCAGTCTTGGGTGCATACATATTTACAATTACTACATCATTGTGCTGAATCAACCCCTTTATCATTATGCAATGACTTCTTTGTCTCTTTTTATAGTTTTTGTTTTGAAATCTATTTTGTATGGTATAAATATAATATTTTGTGGGGTTTTTTTTGTTTGTGTCCATTTGCATGGAATTTTTTTCCATCCCTTTACTTTCAGTTTATTGTGTCTTTATAGGTGAAGTGTGTTTCTTGTAGACAACAAATCATAGGGTCTTATTTTTTAATTCATTTAGTTATTCTGTCTTTCAATTGAGGGTTTAGTCTGTTTACATTCAATGTTATTATTGATAAGTAAGGACTTACTCCTGCCACTTTATTTGTTTTCTGGTCTTCTCTCTCTTCCTTCCTTCCTTTATCTCTTCCTTTTGGTGAAGGTGATTTCCTCAGGTGGTATGTTAACTTCTTGCTTTTTATTTTTTGTGTATCTGTTGTATGTTTTTTGGTTTGAGGTTTACCACGAAGCTTGCAAATAATATCTTATAACCCATTCTTTCTTCTGCTTGATCAATTCTGCTTTTAGTAGACTCTGATGAATTCTTTAGTATGTCAAATGCATTTTTAACTAAAGAATTTCTACTTGATTCTCTTTAGTTATTTCAGTATCTTTGTTAAATTTTATCTGATAGAATCCTGAATTCATTCTCTGTTATCTTGGATTTTATTGAGCTGCCTCAAAACAGCTATTTTGAATTATCTGTCTGAAAGGTCACATATCTCTGTCTTTCTAGGATTGATCCCTGGTGCTTTACTTAGTTCATTTGATGAGGTCATGTTTTCCTGGATGATCTTGACATTTGTTGGTGTCTGGGTATTGGAGTTAGGTATTTATTGTAGCCTTCACAGTGTGGCCTTGTTTGTATCCATATTTCTTAGGAAGACTTTCTAGGTATTTGAAGAGACTTGGGTGTTATGATCTAAATCTTTGGTCATTGCAGCCATACCTGCTTTAGAGGGCACCATCTGCCCAGTAATACTGTGGCTCTTGCAGACTTGTAGATATACCACTTTGGTGGTCTTGGGTAAGATCCAATAATTCCCGGGATTGCCTGACAGAGACTCTTGTTCTCTTTCCTTACCTTTCCCCAAACAGAGTGTTTCTGTCTGTGCTAAAGCTTCCTGGAGCTGGGGAGGGGGTGATTCGAGTACCCCTGTGGCCACCACCACTGGAACTGTGCTGGGTCAGACCTAAAGCCAGCATAGCACTTCATTTGGGTCTCGCTCAAGGCCTACAGTGACCACTGCCTGGCTACTGATGATGTTCACTGAAGACCCCAGGGCTCTATAATCAGCAGATGGCTAATTCAGTCAGGTTTATGCTCTTCCCTTTAGGGCAGTGAGTTCCCTCTGGCCCTGGGCAGGTCTGGGGATGCTATACAGGAGCCAGGGCCTGGAGTCAGGAAGCTTAGGAATCTACCTGGTGTTCTATCCTACTATAGCTGAGCTGACATCCAAGCCACAAGACTAAGTCCTTTCCACTCTTCCTTCTCCTTTCCTCAAGAAGAGGAATGTCTCCCCACGGCCACCACTGCCCCGGCCACAACAAGTACTGCCTAACTACCACCACTGTTCACTCAAGGCCCAAGGGCTCTTCATTCAGCTTGTGGTGAATGCTGCCAGTCCTCAATCTCTCCCTTCAGGGCCATGGGCTCTTCTCTGGCACAGAAAGGGTCCAGAAATTCTGTTCAGGAGCTAAGGCCTAGAATCAGGGACCTCAGAAGCTTGCTTGGTGCTCTACACCACTGCGGCCAAGCTGGTACTCTAGCTAAAAAATAAGGTCCCCTTTCTCTTCTCTTCCCTCTCTTTTCCTCAAGCAGGAATGGTCTCTTCCCATAGCCACCAATGCTGGAAATGTGCTGCATCACACCTGAAACTAACATAGTTCTGAGTCTCACCCAAGGCCTGTGTCAAGAACTGTATGGTTACCACTGTATTGCTACCATGGCTGACTATTCAGTTCTTAGTCAGCAGGTGATAAATTCTGTCAGAAATGGTTCCTTCCCTTCAAGGCACTGTTACCTTCTGGCCCAGGGTGTGTTTAGAAATGTTGTCCAGGAGCTAGAGCCTGAAAAGGGGGTCTTGGGATTCTGCCTTGTGCCCTATTCTACTGTGGCTGAGCTAGTATCAAAGTTGCAAGACAAAGTCCTGTTTACTCTCCTCTCTCCTCTCCTCAAGCAGAGTAAAGGAGTCTCTTCCAGAGCTGTGAGCTGCATTGCCTGGGGTTTGGGGAGGGGTGATGCAAGCACTCCCTTGGATGCCTCAGGTCACTAGGTCACATGAACCCCAAGTTCACTGGCTGCAAGTCCAGCACAGCACCAGGACTTGCCCAGGAATTGCAGTTCCTGTGTCCCAGACTGCCTTTCCAGTTTACTTAGGACCTCAGAGCCCTTTAGCCAGTAGTGGTGGAGCCTGCTGGAACTCAGGTACCTGCCACTGGGATGGACAATTTGCCTCTGGCTAGGGCTGGTCCAAATGCTCCCTCTGTGAACACTGTCTGAATTCTGCCCCTGGTTGCTTTCTGCTGTGACAGAGCAGCACTGAGTTACGATGAAAAGTCCCACAGTCACTGCACTCTTCCTCCCCAAAAGACACAGATTCTCTCTCTGTGCTACTGGTCTGCTGCCAAAGGATGGGGGGAGGGGTAGCACTGGAAATTCAAGACTGTCTTTCCTACCCTCTTCAGTGCTTCTTTTCTCAATAGGATGTTAAAACCAAGTATTATGATTGCTGATCTGATTTTGTTTCTTATGAAGGTGCCTTTTGTGTGTGGATAGCTGTTCAATTTTGTTGTTCCTGCAGGGCGGGTGATTGCTGGAGGCTTCTCTTTGGCCTTCTTGCTCCCCCTCCCCTCTAGAGTTTATCTTTAATATGGTGCAAGATATAGTGGTCCAGATTTACTCTTTTCCAATTGTATCAGTATTATGTATTAAATAATTTATCCTTTTCTCACTATATAGAACTACTATCTGTTGTATGTTAAAATTTTAATATATACAGATGCTCCTTTACTTACAGAGGGGTTATGTACCAATAAACCCATCCTAACTTGAAAATATTGTAAGTAAAAAAATGCATTTAATGCTGGCAACACAGCAGACGATCCCACCTTAACCATGATTCAACTTACAAATTTTTGACTTTACTGTGGCATTAAAGCAATACGCATTCAATAGAAACCAGAACCCCGTCGTAATTGGTAAGGAGCCTCTCAACTTATGATGGGGTTACATCCTGACAAACCCATCATAAAGTCAAAAAATCATATTGAACCATAAGTCAGGAACTGTCTGTACTAGCAACTATTACTATATTCTGTCTTCTGTTCCACTAATTTATTTGATGCACCATTAATATTACATTGATTTGAATATGACTTATTAGCATATTCTTTCAGGTGCTAAGCCCTTTCTGTCTCCACCATTCTTACTTTTTAAATACATATTTGCAGACAGTTAGTCTTTCATTTTAACTTTAATATAATTTTATTTACCTCTAATCCACAGGCTCCAAGAATTACCTAGTAAAAGTTTTTCTCTCTCTACTCATTACATCTTTCCCACATATTCAAAGGAAGTTATTCTTCCACATAAACTTTAAGATGATTTCATTCACCTCTAATGCCAACAAGTATTCTAATTTGAATTGCATTATATTTATAAACTAAGTTTTAGAGAATTAAAAATTTTGGTAATATTGTCTTTTGAATATTGTAAGTCTTTTCATTCAAAAATATGGTATGCTCTTTCATTTTTAATGCTATTATATGTTCTTTAATAAGATGTAATAGTTTTACTTAAATATGTTTCTTTGCCATTCTTGTTAAATTTGTTACTGTCAGTTTTGCCTCTACCATAAATAGACTATTTTTCCTATTTCAATTTTTGTTGATAGAGTAGACAAAAGCTATTTATTTTTATATATTTGTTTTATATCCATGCACCTCACAAAATTCTCATATTAATTCTACAGTAGACATTTTTTATTAGTGACTCTTGGGCCTACAACTTCCCAAAAGAGTTCATCTATTTTTTCCCAGTGTTTATATCTGTTATTTTATTTTCTTGTCTCCTTCATATCTTATTAAATTCATCTGAAGCTCTGACACTCTGTTAAATAATAATGCTGACAGTGAACGTTCAATCTGTCATTGATGGGCACTTAGGTTGATTCCATGTCTTTGCTATTGTGAATAGTGCTGCTATAAACATTTGCATGCATGTGTCTTTGTGGTAGAATGCTTTATATTCCTCTGGGTATATACCCAATTATGGGATTACTGGGTCGAATGGTAGTTCTGCTTTTAGCTCCTTGAGGAATTGCCATATGGCTTTCCACAATGTTGAACTAATTTACACTCCCAGCAACAGTGTATAAGTGTGTCCTTTTCTCTGCAACCTCACCAGCATCTGTTACTGTTTGACTTTTTAATAATAGCCATTCTGACTGGTGTGAGGTGATATCTCATTGGCACTTGATTTGCATTTCTGTAATAATCAGTGATAGTGAACTTTTTTTCCTATTTGGCCACATGTATGTCTTCTTTTGAGAAGTGTCTGTTCATGATCTTTGCCCACTTTTTAATGGGCTTGTTTGGGATTTTTTCTTGTAAATTTAGGGTACTTATAGATCCTTGATAATAGACCTTTGTCTGCTGCATAGTTTGCAAATTTTGTCTCCCATTCTGTAAGTTGTCTGTTTACTCTGTCGATAGTTTCTTTTGGTGTGCAGAAGTTCTTAAGTTTAATTAGATCCCATTTGTCAGTTTTTGCCTTTGTTGCAATTGCTTATGGTGTCTTTGTTACTAAATCTTTGCCCATTCCTGTGTCCAGAATGGTAATTCCCTAGGTTGTCTTCCAGGGTTTTTATAGTTTTGGGTTTTACATTCAAGTCTTTAATACATCTTGAGTTGATTTCTATATATGGTATAAGGAAGGGGTCTAGTTTCAGTATTCTGCATATGGCTAGCCAGTTATCCCAGCACCGTTTACTGAATAGGGAGTCTTTTTCCATTGCTTGTTTTTGTCAGCTTTATCAAAGATCAGATTGTTGTAGGTTTGCGTTTTTATTTCTGTGCTCTCTATTCTGGTCCATTGGTCTGTGTGCCTGTTTTCATACCAGTACCATGCTGTTCTTTTGGCTTCAATATTTACTAGCTGTGTTATTTTGCATAAGTTAAACTCCTCTGGGCCTTAGTTTCTTTATTTACAAAATGGGTATAATAACAGTCCCGACCTTCTAGGGTTTTCACAAGGATTTTACAAGAATTCTCAAGTAGAGAATTGTATTTTACTTCATATTTCAAAGGAACATTTAGTAAGACTTGATCACATACTCAGCATAAAGAAAAGCTGTTTGTTTCAGTTTACTCACATTTAGTTAAAAATTGTTACATCAGTTTTCATAATAGAAATAGGCCTTTATTTCTTTATTTTAATATCTTTGTCAGATTGTGGTTACAGGTCACTGTGGCCTTGTAGAATGAGTTGGGAAATATACTTTAATTTTTGGTTCTTTCTAAAACATTGTATAAAATTAAGATTCTCTGTTTCTTGAAAGTTTGGTAGAATTTGCTTAGAAAACCATCTGGCCATATCTTTGTGGGAAGACACTGCTTCAATTTATTTAATAGTTACAGAACCTTTTGATTTTGTTGAGTCAATCTTAGTAACATATATTTTTGTATTAATATATCCATTTCACCCAAGATTTCAAAGCTGTTGGCATGAGGTTGTTCAGAGCATTATTTTCGTATTATTTCTTCTTCTTTATTTGTAGTTACTGCCCCTTTTTCATTTCTTATATTGTTTTGATTACTACAGCCTGGTAGTATAGTTTGAAGTTGGATAATGTGATGCCTGCAGCTTTGTTCTTTTTGCTTAGGATTTCCTTGGCTATTCTGGCTCTTTTTTTATTCCATATGAATTTTTAAATAATTTTTTCTAGTTTTATGAAAAATGTCATTGATAGTTTGATAGGAATAGCATTGAATCTGTAAATTGCTTTGGGCAGTATGGCCATTTTACTGATACTGATTCTTCCAATCCATGAGCATGGGATGTTCTTCTATTTCTTTTTGTCATCTCTAATTTCTTTGGGCAGTTTGTAATTCTCATTGTAGAGACCTTTCATCTTCCTAGTTAGCTGTATTCCTATGTATTTTATTCCTAGGAATTTTGCGTGTGTGTGTGTGTGTATGTGTGTGTGAGTGTGTGAATTGTAAATGGGATTGTGTTCCTGATATGGCTTTTGGCTTGGCTGTTGTTGGTCTATAGGAATGCTAGTGATTGTACATTGATTTTGTATCCTGAAACTTTGCTAAAGCTGTTTATCAACTGAAGGAACTTTTGTGTCAAGACTGAGGAGTTTTCTGGATATAGAAACATGTCATCTGCAAACAGAGATGGTCTGAGTTCTTCTTAACCTATTTGAATGCCTTTTATTTCTTTCTCTTGCCTGATTGCTCTGGCTAGGACTTCCAATGCTATATCGAGTAGGAGTGGTGAAAGAAGGCATCCTTGTCTTGTTCTGGTTTTCAAGGGAATACTTCCAGCTTTTGCCCATTCAATATGATGTTGGTTTTGGGTTTGGCATAGACAGCTCTTATTTTGAGGTCTATTCCTTCAATACCTAGTTTATTGAAAGTTTTTCACATAAAGGGAGGTTGAATTTTATCAAAAGCCTTTTCTGCATCTATTGAGATAATCACGTGGTTTTTTTCTTTAGTTCTATTTATGTGATTAATCACATTTATTGATTTGCATATGTTGAACCAGCTCCTGGGGTTTTCTTTGGTTGGTAGACTGTTTATTACTGATTTAATTTCTGATGTTATTATTGGTCTGTTCTGGTAATCAATTTGTTCCTGGTTCAGTATTAGGAGGGTGTATGTGTCCAGGAATGTATGCATCTCTTCTAGGTTTTCTAGTTTGTGTGCATAGAGGTATTTGTAGTAGTTTCTGATGGTTGTTTTTATTTCTATGGGGTTAGTGGTAACATTTTCTTCTTCATTTCTAATTGGGTTTATTTGGATCTTCTCTCTTCCTTATTAGTCTAGCTAGTGGCCTATCTTATTAACTTTTTCAAAAAACCTACTTCTGGATTTATTGATCTTTTGAATGTTTTTGTGTGTCTTTATTTCCTTCCATTCAGCTCTGATTTTGGTTATTTCTTGTATTTTGCTAGCTTTGGGGATGATTTGCTCTTTAATAGCTTAGAATTGTGAGATTCTAATGCTTCAAATAATTTTTTACTATTGGGTATAGTATAAGGAATGAACAAATCAATTTTTCATCTTTGAGTGTATGAAAGTTGTATTCAAATGAATTACTTGTACTTGTCACTTGAAATAGTCAAAATGATATATAGGGTTTTGATTTTATGAACTAGAAAAAGTAGGGAATTGATGTGGCAAGCTCTATTTAAAGATACACTCTTGCATTCTTGAGAAAACTGAAATTCTTCTCATATATCCTGGATTTTCCTCTCGACCTGGAATAGCTGCTTATGGGATGGCCCCAGGAGTTGTAGATTCCTGGAGACTTTTTAGAACTAGAAGCTATTTTTAGCTAAATGGAGGCACATTGAAAACATGTAAGAGTAGTAGCAACAAAAATGCATTTTTGGAATTTATTATACCAGGAGCTGTTAATGCTGACAATATAAATACTTGTGAAATTCTTTAATGTATAAATGATAGATTCTCATGAAAACTGTGAAGTTTTGGAGTTTAGCTTTGATCTTTTTTCCTTCAAAAACACTGTCAAAGCTAAATATTTCAAATATTTATAAGATCAATAAAAAACGAAACTACTAAGATAGTGATTTTCATGTATCAGATTAACAAAACCCAAAAGTATGATAGCAGATTGGGTTGGTGAGGCACTCTAATACATTTCTGGGTGGACTATAAATTGGTACAATTACTCTAGAGACTAGTTTTCAATATTTGTCTGAAATACAAATGAACCCCCCTCCTTTGACCCTGGACTTCCTTTTCCAGGAATTAACATGTAGATATGCCTTCTTATAAATGAAGTAACAGATTTGCAAAGTTATTCTTTGAAGCATAGTAATACCAAAAGACTGCAAGCAACCTAAAACATCATGATAGGTGACTGGTTAAATAAATTGTGCAGTATTCAAACAGTAGAGTCCATATAGCCATAGAGAGAGAGAAAGAGAGAGACAGAGAAAGTTCCTTGTTCCTTGGAGAGATAGAGAGCTCCAAACTATATTGTCAAACAAAGAAAGGAAGATACATAACATTGCATATGCACTGTGGTATAATTTGTATACAAAATATGAAGTGAAATATATGTGTATTATTATTTACTTGTACTCTCTATAAATTTTTAAAATCTTTGGAGATATATATACAAGAAACTAACAACAGTATTTATTATTTGGAGGCAATCAGAATTAGGTGAATGAGAGATGAATGAGGGGAGTCTTTAAAAAAAAAAAGCTTTATTTTTTATAGCAATTTGAGATTTACTGAAAAAAATGAAAAGATAATGTAGAGCATTCTCATATATCACTCCCCCCAACACACAGTTTCCCCTATGGTTAACATTGTACACTAGTTTAGTGCATTTGTTACAATTAATGAATGAATATTGACATATTATTTTTTTTTCCCTCAATTTTTATTTTAAGTTCTGGGGTACACATGCAGGATGTGCAGGTTTGTTACACAGGTAAACGTGTGCCATAGTAGTTTGCTTCACAGATCTCATCCTATCACCTAGGTATTAAGCCCAGCATCCCTTAGTTATTCTTCCTGAAGCTCTTCCTCCCTTCAACCCCCCAGTTGACAGGCTCTAGTGTGTGTTGTTTTCCCCATGTGTCCATATGTTCCTATCATTCAGCTCCCACTTACAAGTGAGAACACTGGTTTGTGGTTTTTGGTGTTTGGTTTTCTGTTCCTGTGTTAGTTTGCTAAGGATAACAGCTTCCAGATCCATCCATGTCTCTTCAGAGGACATGATCTCATTCCTTTTTATGGCTGCATAGTATTCCATGGTGTATGTGTACCACATTTTGTTTATTTAATCTATCATTGATGGACATTTAGGTTGATTCCATGTCTTTGCTATTGTGAATAGTGCTGCAATGAACATATGCATGCTTGTATTTTTATAATAGAATTATTTATATTCCTCTGGGTATATACCCAGTAACGGGATTGCTGGGTCAAATCGTATTTTGGCCTCTAGATCTTTGAGAAATCATGACATTGTCTTCCACAAAGGTTAAACTAATTTGTACTCCCACCAACAGTGTAAAAGCTCCTTTTTCTCACAACCTTGCCAGCATCTGTTGTTTCTTGACTTTTTATTAATCACCATTCTGACTGGTGTGAGATGGTATCTTATTGTGGTTTTAATTTGCATTTCTCTAATGATCATGATGATGAGCTTTTTTTCATGTTTGTTGGCTGCATGTATGTCTTCTTTTGAAAAGTGTCTGTTCATGTTCTTTGCCTACTTTTTAATGGGGTTGTTTGTTTTTTCCTTGTACATTTTTTTAAGTTTCTTGTAGACTCTGGATATTACACTTTTGCCAAATGGATAGATTGCAAAAATTTTCTTCCATTCTTTAGGTTGTCTGTTCACCTATTAATAGTTTCTTTTGCTGTGCAGAAGCTCTTTAATTAGATCTCATTTGTCAATTATTGATTTTGTTGCTATTGCTTTTAACATTTTCATCATGAAATCTCTGCCTGTACCTACGTCCTGAATGATATTGCCTAGATTTTCTTCTAGGGTTTTTATAGCTTTGGGTTTTACATTTAAGCCTTTAATCCATCTTGAGTTGATTTTTGTATATGGCATAAGAAAGGGGTCCAGTTTCAGTTTTCCACACATGGCTAGCCAGTTCTCCCAGCACCATTTATTAAATAGGGAATCCTTTCCCCATTGCTTGCTTTTGTCAGGTTTGTCAAATATCAGAGGTTGTAGGTGTGCTGTCTTATTTCTGAGTTCTCTATTCTGTTCCATTGTTCTATATATCTGTTTTTGTACTGGTACCATGCTGTTTTGGTTACTATAGCCTTGCAGTATAACTTGAAGTCGGGTAGCATGATGCCTCCAGCTTTGTTCTTTTTGATTAGGACTGCCTTGGCTAGTCAGGCTCTTTTAGGTTCCATATGAATTTTAAAATAGGTTTTTCTAGTTGTGTGAAGAATGTCAATGGTAGTTTAATGGGAATAGCATTGAATCTATAAATTACTTTGGGCAGTATGGCCATTTAAATAATGTTGATTCTTCCTATCCATGAGCATGGAATGTTTTTCCATTTGTTTGTGTCCTCTCTGATTTCCTTGAGCAGTCATTTGTAGTTCTCCTTGAAAAGGTTTTTCATTTCCCTTCTTAGCTGTATTCTTAGGGTTTTTAAATTTTTTTTATAGTAGTTGTGAATGGGATTTCATTCATTATTTGGCTCTTGGCTCACCTGTTGTTGATGTATAGGAATGTTTTTGCACATTTATTTTGTATCCTGAGACTGCTGAAATTGCTTATCACCTTGAGAAGCTTTTGGGCTGAGACAGGTTTCTAGGTGTAGGATCATGTTATGTGCAAATAAAGATAATTTGACTGCTTATTTTCCTATTTGGATATCCTTTATTTCTTTCACTTGCCTGATTGCTCCGGCCAGAACTTTCAATACTATGTTTTATAGGAGTGGTGAGAAAGGGCATCTTTGTTTATGCCAGTTTTCCAGGGAAATACTTCTAGCTTTTGCACATTCAGTATGATATTGGCTGTGGGTTTGTCATATATGGCTCTTATTATTTTGAAGTATGTTCCCTTAATGCATAGTTTATTGAGAGGTTTTAACATAAAGGGATATTGAATTTTATCAAAGGCCTTTTTGCCATTTATTGAGATCATCATGTGGTTTTTGTCTTTAGTTCTGTTTATGTGATGAATCACATTTATTGATTTGCATATGTTTAACCAAGCTTGCATCCCAGGGATGAAGCCAACTTGATTATGGTGGATAAGCTTTTTGATGTGCTGCTGGATTCAGTTTGCCAGTATTTAATGAGGATTTTTGCATTGATGTTCATCAGGGATATATTGGCCTGAAGTTTTCTTTTCTTTTTTTTTTTTTTGTTGTTGTTAACATCTCTGCCAGGTTTGGCTATTAGGATGATGCTGGTTCTTATGGCCAGACAAGTTCAGCACTAGCTTAAAAATAATAATAAGGAATGTTGGGAAAAGGATGTTCATACTGTAGAATAGTTAAAAAAATAAAAGTAAGTAGCTTACATTTTCAAAAAGAACAGCATTTGTGAATTTTTTTAGTTAGTCACAATCAGCCAAAACTAACTTTAATTCAAACAGTAAAGTAATTTATTGAAAGGATATTAGATATTCAGAATATCTAAGAGGGTGGAAGAACCAGGCTGAGAAAGTGGTTAGGAACCCAGTAAAGGGAGGCTGCTAGATTCACAGCCAAAATCATTCCACAAGAACTCTCTGGTGAGGATGTAGCTTCTGTGTCCCTAAGACATTGGACACCTACCTCACTTGCTTTCTCCTCTGGTCCTGAAGAGCAGTTGATCCCTCTACTCCTTCAGCTTCTTGGCATCAGTTGCTCTTGGATCAGATCTTGGGAAAAATATATTTTTAAAAGCCTGAAAGTGAAAATCCATGTTTGGCCACCTAGCCCTAGCATATTTAAACTATGTTTTTATAGGGATGTTCTGCTGCTGTGAAAATGGCAGTATATATCCTTAGAACAGTGTAGCAAATCCAGAAGTAGAATCAGATAATAATGTAAGCATCATTAACAATGGGGAAAAAGCAAAATTATATAATAAGTGCTATAGAGATAACCAAAGGAAATAAACATTACATCAAAATAAGCCTCAAGGCAAACTAGCACACAATAAAAATATACAGAATGTATCCTAATTATGGAGGGATAAAGCCGCACCTTAAAAATTGCAAAGAGTAACACTGACAGAATTTGTCTATTAAAAAGGTAGAATTTTTTAGTTCAAATCTGCCAAACAACCTAAAAACAGCAGACTTACAAAAAAGTATTTTGTTTCATATATGATATATGAAGTGTTAAAATCCACACCATGTAAAGGATTTATTCAACTGTGTAAGAAAACTCCAAGACCCCAAGCAAATGGGTGAAAGACAGAAACAAACCATTAACACAGGAAAAACACATAATAAACACAAAATGTTCAATTACTAATAACTAACTAAATAAAATTCTACTTTTTAAATTAGTACAAAGACTTTAATGGTAAAGTTTTCCTTCATTTGCTGACATAAATTATTACTGTATTTTTTTCAGCCCACAGAAATGTTTGTGATTAGTTATCTCCTTTTTGATAATTTATACTTAGAAAACAATCAGAAGAAGAAAATTATTTTTGTGGAAAGATCACATTTATAATAGTGAATAATTAGAACTAATTTATGCCCAACACTAATGATAGGAGTAATACATTATCCCATGCCAACATTTAGGACATTACGCAGACTTTTAAAATGACAATATGACCACTGGGCATCAACATAGAAACATGCTTATGATTATGTTACAGTGTAAAAAGAATCCATAAAATTATATGTGTAATATAATTACAGTTACATCAGAATAGGTGTATTTGTGAACAGAAACCAGAAAGGAACATGGAAATATGAGAATAAATTTTAGGTGATGGAAAGGAGTAATTTTTTTTCTCTTTTAAATTTTTTTCTGTTGGTGTTTTAGCAATAAACTACCTTCAAAAAAGAAAAAAAAATCACCCAACACATCTTTCAAGATTTAGCTCACATTCTACCTCCTACAGTGAAAAAAAGAAAAACTCCTCAAAACAATACAGTACTATAATTAGCCACAGTTTTTATACTCATTAAGATTTTACCTTTATTAAGTCCAGTCTATATCCAAAGCAAACGTACAGTGTAGATCAGTGTTCTCTGTACTTTTCAGATGTTTTCAGTCTTCACATATAGGTTATGCAGTTGTAGATAGAATATAGCCTCTTCTAAAAGGCAGTATAATTGCAGAGCAAAGAGCTATTTTTATTTATTTATTTATTTCCTTTCTCTCTTTCTCGCTCTCCTTTTACAGAGAGGGTCTTGTTCTGTCACCCAGCCTGGAATACATGATCATAGGTCACTGTAACCTGAAACTCCTGGCCTCAGGCATGAGCCACCATGCCTGACCCCACATAATTTCAAGACTAAATTAGGGTTTCATTTTTGCTGCTGGTGTTGAATAGATTCACACCATGGATAACACCCAAGCTGTGATAACAGAGAAAACATTTTTGAAAGGCTGTTACATTTCTCTTGGTTGAAATCATTTAAAATTAATAAGTCAGAAGTGGTCAGGATTATTAGCCCTATTCTCAACTAGCGATGACAAATACCACTTCACTACGTACCTATCTGTGAAGGGTACCAGGTTGGTTTTTTTGTTTTGTTTTGTTTTAACAACCAACAATCTTACTCATTCTCATATCAGGGTCCCCATATAGAAATTGTCAAAACATTTAGAAACATGTTCACAAGTGTACTTCTTGCTTTATCCACAGATATCTTTCTGGTGAACTGATTATACCAACATATTTTTCTTCCCAATTCATTTGGCAAAAGTATTTACAGTGGTTTAGAAAGACTATAGAACTACAAGTTCAGGAAAGACAGCAAAGTTTCCATCTCAGATTTTGCAGTGTTTTATTGCAAAGTAATTATAACTTTCTTCTTGTCTCTAGGGTCCATGAGGGACTTTCCTGATTTTCCCACCTCCAGTGCCCCAAGCCTGCCCCTTTGCTCCCTTCCTACCACCTATTTCCTACTTGTTAGAACCTGATTTTATCTCTGCCTACTGTCTATTAACCTATTCACTAGCTTCTAACCACAATAGATGTTCCCAT
Source organism: Pan troglodytes (assembly GCF_028858775.2). Taxonomy (NCBI): domain Eukaryota; kingdom Metazoa; phylum Chordata; class Mammalia; order Primates; family Hominidae; genus Pan; species Pan troglodytes. Next base: position 160,167,273 of record NC_086015.1, read on the forward strand.
CTATTGACCTTGGGCTGACCATGTCCTTGAACTGATTTCATTTTTTCAGCAAGTATTTATTGGACATCTCCCACACGCCAGCCAATGGGCCTTCTCTTCACCTTGACTTCTAGTATGCAGGTGTCCTTCAACTCTTCATGGGTCTTCACAAGACTTCTCACCTCCTAGCTTCACACTGGTTTTATATACAGGTACTTTTAACTTTAGTGATTCTCAACAAGGTATTTTTTTTGTCTCCTGTAAATTTCTCTAGTTCCAATTATGTTCCCATTCAAATCGTTTTGTTTGGCTTTACTTTCTCTACCATCTTATGACATTTACTTTCATAATTTTAATGAACTTCAGCCATCTTCTTAATCTGCTTTCTTTTAAATGCATGCCTAACTTTTGTTATTAGCTGACTTATGTCTGTAAGATTTTGTTATCTTGATAAGCACCATTCATAGCTTTTCCAGCTTATTAAAGTCTTTTCAGATATCATGTTAAGCTTTTGAGAAAAGGAAAAACCAATACATTACAGTGAATATCTTCTCCCCAGATAAATCATCAGGTTAATATAATGGACATAGTATTTTAGATTTTCTTTGGGCACATCAAATAAGGGCAGACTGATACACCACTCATCTCTTCTTTCTTTTGGCCTGTTTTTAAGAAAATAATTGTTTGTTTAAAGAATATATTAGAAATCACTTAAATTCACTTTTTGTTATGAACTTTCTAAATGGCTTATTTTAATAATAATCATAAGTTCAATTCTAAGCATTTGCATTGTTTATATACTCCTTCCTATAAGCCATTTTACCAACTTCTCTGCAGTTGTAGAACTAGCTTTAAGTGCTAAGTATCACAATAAGGCTTCTTTTGTGGTACTAATTGAACATCTTCCTTTCTGTGTTCCTGGCCTAATTCTCTGCCCCACCTTCTATCCCACCACTCTGCCTTTTTTTCTTCAGAGAATTCAAACTCTATACTATCCATTTCCCCTGAATATTGCAATCCCTTCATTCATTTCACTTGAATTTCTATACTGTGGCCTTTTATTATCCATGCCTTTAGTTGTTCCTTATTCTTTCTTAGGTTATCTCTCCTAATCAATGAGTTAACATTTTATCCTTTTTTTAACTAACATGAAATATATATTTTATACCTGAATTTTTTAATGTTTGCTGAATATTATGTCACTATTGTGCTTCCTTATATTTTAAAAACTGTTCTAATATTTTATAGTCCCTTATTTCTTACTTTTGAATTCACTTTTAGAATAAACTTTATCTTTCTTCATTTCAAACTATGTAAATATCTCTCTGCTGTACCTTTCATCCCCCCCACCCATGTTCCCTACCAATGTGGTATTAATTGAAAGCATGCTAAGCCAAAAATCAGAACATGATGACCCTTTCACACATTAGGCAGGTGACTCTGACATGCCATTTATCCTTAATGAATATATGTCCACACCTAGGCAATGAATGGATAGAACTAAGACCTTGGAAGGCCCTTTGGGCTCTGATATGCTATGATTCTGGTTCTAACTCTGATGGCATTTTCTTGTTTCCAAAGTTAAATAAATGCTCATATTTTTCACATTTTGTTGCTTGTTTCCTTGTAAATCACCACTGAAAAGTTTCAGCTTTGATTCAAGTATATGGTTTTTGTTTGGTTGGTTGGTTGGTTTTGTTTTGAGATGGAGTCTCACTCTGTTGCCCAGACTGGAGTGCAGTGGCGCGATCTCGGCTCACTGCAACCTCCACCTCCTGGATTCAAGTGATTCTCGTGCCTCAGCCTCTGGAGTAGCTGGGATTACAGACATGCGCCACCAAGCCTGGCTAATTTTTGTATTTTTAGTAGAGACAGGGTTTCACCATGTTGGCCAGGCTGGTCTCAAACTCCTGACTTCAGGTGATCTGCCCTCCTAGGCCTCTCAAAGTACTGGGATTACAGGCGTGAGCCACCATGCCTGGCCCAAGCATACGGTTTTTATGATCATTACTTTTCTACATGAAAAACTTTTAACTTTGTTTTCCCCACATTTTTTCCCTTTATTTCTGTCTTGAAATAGAGATGCTCAAAAATTTAAATACATTTGTTAATTCTGGTGCTTATAGTTTAATAGTGGTTTAGGAGTAAATAATGGGCTATCAATAGCAACCTAACTCTTAATGCCAAAATTTGATTTTTTCATAGAAAAGCCAACATATAAAGTAAAAATTTGAAGACCAAATTTTTTGTTTCCTTTTAAAGATTTATTTACCTAAGTTCTGTAATTTTATGTTTAGCTCACACTAATAACTTCCAAAATGCACAATTTATCTCAATTGATATAATCCTCTCAGAGGTCATTGTGACCCACAGTCAGTCTACTTAAATGATTTTCCTTCCACCTGCTAGAATAAAATGTCCTTTACTTTTTGTCAGCAGTCACAAATATTGGAAGACAGAGTTCAAATAAGTCACTTCAGCATTCAGCTTATTTTTAATATCCTTCCTTAATTTATTTTACCAACTTTCAAATTTATTCCAAGTGAAAAAACTTTTGACTTTTTAATTTTAGTAAGCTGTTCAGTATAGTAAATAACACAAATACTTTAAAAAATGATTTTGCATATAACATTTTAACATCCTAATTGAATCTTTTAAAACAGCTTTACAGAGATAAAATTCACAAGTTACAAAATTCACCCACTTTAAGTGTACAATTCAGTGGTTTTTAGGATATTTGCAGAGTTGTGTGACCATCAGCAAAGTCGAATTTTGGGAGATTTCTTTCACACCAAAAAGAAACTTTGTGGCCATCAACAGCCACTCCCCTTACACTCCTGCCCCTTTCCAACAATCCTTAACCTACTTTCTATCTCTATAGAATTACCTATCCTGGACATTTTATACAAATAGAACCATACAATATGCGGTCTTTTGTGTGTGGCATCTTTCACTTAGGATAATGTTTGTGAGTTTCATCCATGTTGTAGCATATGTAAGTACTGCATTCCTTAATTAGTAGCTTGTTTAGTAGCTTGTGATTCAAGTCACAAAATGAGTGATGTGGTTCAGTTGGAAAAAACACTGAGCTGGGATCCACAGTTCTGCTTTCTGGTACTGTTTAGGCCTTGTATAGGCCCTTTGAATAAGTTATTAATTTCTATGTCTCAGTTACTTCATCTGTAAATTGGGAATATGGTAGCTTTTCTTACCTACCTTAATACATTAGAATAGGCAAGAAAATGTAGGATCATCTAAAGAACTATATATTCAAATGTATTTTAAAGTAACTTTCCTGATGTGATAGCAAACCAAATGATTATATTTAGTATACAAGCATTCAAATTTCTTTAAATACTACTTTAATTTCAGAAGAAAGCTATACATTTTAATTTCTCTTTGCCCAAAGGTGTATTCACCTTGACTTGTTTATTTTCTAGTCAGCCCTGATTAGCTGTAACAGTAGTCTGCCTGCTCTTAGAAAAGGTTACTGAAGAAGGGAGTGCCTATGTTTAATTCAGGAGTCATCCGTCTGTATGGCAGATAGAGATCTATGAACACAGATCCACAAGGACCTTACCTGCAAGGTCTGATTTTCAGAGAGCACTCACTGTAGTGACTTGACCAGCCTTTATGATTCCTTTTGAACTGTTGGACTTTAGTTGGAATAATATGACCTTGGCTTCAAATAAAAGGGGAAAGTGCTGATTTTACAAACAGAAAACCAAGAAAGTTTGTAATTATTTTTAGTTGTATTAAATCCAGCAGCCCTTAAAAGAGACCAGCTTGATAATGAACCACTGTGGGCTGCTTCTGTGTCCAAAAGTAGATGGACAAAAAGTTTAGCCTGATCTCTAGACAAATTGCAAGCCAGGCAGTATTAACTAAAATTCTAAGAAATCTTTTTTAGAACCTGATCACCATTTGAAATGTGAGTCTTATAAAGGGATCTCCTGTGGAAGCCATGTGATCTTTGATCACTGGAGTCGTCTAAGATTATCTTTGTTTTCTTGCCTTTTCATTTGCTCCCAACATTGAACTTTCATCTAAAGATTACCACTGTTTTATGTATCATCTCCATTTTATTAATGTTTGAATCATAGAGGAATTTTCTATAATGATCATAGGCATCTACTCCTTATAATGGATGTCATTCATCTGAGACTCCTTTCTCTCCTTTGAGATAGCTGTAATTCTGGTTCATTCTCTAGTCATTTTTCATTTGTGCCATTGCAACCTTCTCTCCTTGTTCTTTACCTCCAACATCATTTTCTTATTCTAAGGCTAGACTTTAGCTCTACCACTTTCTTTGCCTTTTCTTTAACTGTACCATAGGACCTTGGGAATAAATTTTAGACTTCATTTTTTAAATTCTATGGCTTCTGATCTTTGCCTGATTTCCTAAATTCACCCCTCTCAGATAGTTTGCCCCTTGCATTCTTTCTCCCATTATATATACTTGTAGCCTGAGGTGTCTACATCATCCCATCCCAATGTTGTCTCCTTCTGCTCATTCAGATACCAGTTTCCAATTTATTTAGTCATTCAGCAATATTTATTAGGCACCTGTCATAAGATTAACACTAGGCTTGATCAGGAACAACTATGATAGATGTTCTGTCTTCTCTGTCATACACGGCTTCTATACTAAGCATGATTCATCCTCAGGGAAACCTCAGCTAAGCAGTGAATAGAAAGGAGCTTTAATCTGTTCCTTCCCTAACACCTATGTGGGCACACTCCTCCCTACACACACAGACACTTTTACACATGGACTCACCCAGGCACAGAACATACCGGCTGCTCATAGACATTTACAGCTCATCCACATTTATGGGCTGACAGCATATGAATAATAGTGACACTGTCTAAATGAGGAATTAATGATCTCTCCCCATACTCCCACCCTCTTGCCCAATGTCTCTTACCTCTTGGCAGCATCTCTAACATCTCTCTACTACTAGCTAATCACTGGTACTATCTTAACATCATTAAAAAAATCATTCCTGTGAGTTCAGGTAGATTTCCTACTATAATCTAAATAGCAGCTGACATTCACATACCACTTGCCATATGTCAGCCATAGGTACCCCCTTACTATCACCCTCCTGGGTTAAGCACTTTTATTATCTCCAGTTTACAAATGAAATTACTAAGGCCTAGAGGAATTCAGTCATTTGCCCAGGACTACACAGGTACTAATCAGCAGAACTGGAACCTGATTCCGGAACTTTACTACCAGATTTCCACTGCCTAGGAGCACCAAAGCATATACATTGTTATCATTAGTGTATGCTTCAGAGTGAGCTACTGTATCAGGCCACTTCCAGCCTGGCTGATAGTAAACATAAGCTTTTATGTGGGGAAGGCAGAAGAGGTCTAGAGGAAAGTGGATACCTGATGATGGCTTACAAGAACCATCCATGGCTTGCAAGATGAGTTATAAGATGGGTATGAGTATGTTATATAGTTTAGTATTAGGCTACTTTAATATGATGGTTTTTTGTTTTCCCTTACCAAAATAAGACATGTTCACTATTGATTAGGAAATTCCAACTTTCAGATAGAATTATAAACATTTGATGTGAATCCTTCTAGACTTTATTGTTTGAATATATAGTTTTATAAAATTAGGATAAAGGAGTTTTATTATCCCTACCCTTCCCCCCTCCTATTTTCTTTATTATGAAATCCTTCCATGTCAAAAATATTCATTGTATTCTGTTGTTTGGATTAATCATAATTTATTTGATCTTACCCTATTATTAGATAGTTGTTCTCACTCTTTTTTATTAAAATATTATGATAAACATCCTCATAATTAAATTTTTATATATCTCTGAGTATTGCCTTAGAATTCCTTTAGTCTTAAAACTGTAAAACATGTTTGTGTTGTTTTGTTGCTTTTTACTTTTATATTATGTAACTGTGTAGTAGAATTAATTCTTAAGAGTGCAATTAGTTCAGAGTAGTTTTGTAGCATGAAAAGACTCTTTAGAAGACAAGGAGAAAACTCCTTGTCTTTTGCCTATTTTACTGCCATCCTAGCACAGAGAAAAAGTGTTCAGAAAGAAGAGTCAGTACTCGGTGGCTGAAGATACACTCCATCTCCTTCAGTTTTGCACAGAATTAGCCCTGCATACAGGAATCTCTGTAAGCATGATCTCTGATTATGAAATACACTGATTCATTAAAAGAAGTTGATGTTTATGTAGTTATGTAACACTACTGGAAAATGTCCTAAATATTTTTAGATCTAAACTTCTCTTTTATTTATTAACTTACTTTATTATTAACCCTACGTCTTTTCTTCTTTATTCCCTAAATGTTTTCAGCTAATATTCTGTTCATTTCATTGTAGGTCCATGTCCCTTCCTACTTTGTTTACTCTAGGCTGTCCGTATCCATTTTCTGGTTTTGAAAAATCTCATTATAACTTATAAATACATGTGATTCTGTGATTTTATGCAAAATTTGGAACAACAAAATACTGCTCTAAAACATTCAGAAAAGTTTCTAAATCCATCAGTATTATTCCTATGTGATAGGTAAAGTATTATATTCATTTTGCCAGTCTAGATAGAGTGGTTAAATAATTTAATCATGGTAAACACACATATACACACACACAAACTAGAATTTAAAAATTCCTTTCTTATCCTTTCATAATTTGTCATATTTTATAAGTCCCTATAAATTACAATTATCTTCATGTTATATTGGGTTGTTTTAATGTTAAGATAAAAAAACGCAGCAGAAACAGAAGCATTTTTTGCATGAACAATTCTGAAGTGAAAGTGTTGGTCCTTAATATTAGAATGTAATTCATTTATAAATTTTAAATATTCTGATTATCTCCTTAGCTTGGTTTAATCTACTCTTCCCTTCTATCCCCACACACAGCAAAATAATTTTCTGGTTTTAATGTAACTACATCTGTATTGAATTGCATCTTTTTAATTATATATCCATACCTATTCTAGCATCTGATTTATAAAATCTCCACATACTATTTTAGTCCCTTCTTGGATAATGCAGGAAATGTTAAATGTACTTCAAGAACACTTGTTTCAAATAGATGTAAATTAAACCTCTAAAATATAAACCCTAAAATGAAATGAATTATGTAAGTGGCTGTATTACCATTTGAGTTTTGTATTACCACTTGAGCTTTGAAAAATGTTTGCTAAAGTTAAAATATGTTAATTTGATATTGACACAGTTAAGTACTTATTAAAGAATTACTTCTATTATTGGTATATATTTTTGCATGTGCAAAGGTTTACTCTGAATGCTCATTATAAAAATTTTAAATGAGATATTACCTTTGTAAAAGGCTAATAGCTCATCAAACTGTGATATGATAATATATATGTATAAATTATATCTAATGCAGCAGACTGATTTTGTATATTCAGGTCAGTTATATTTTATTAGAAATCTCACAATTTCAACCATGTAATTAACTAATGTAACTAAATAAATAATTTAAAATAGTGAAAAAATAAAACAGATAAATAAATAAAATAAATAGTGATGGGGGTGGAGCCAAGATGGCCAAATAGGAACAGCTCCAGTCCACAGCTCCCAGCATGAGTGACGCAGAAGACGGGTGATTTCTGCATTTCCAACTGAGGTACTGGGTTCATCTCACTGGGGAGTGTTGGAAATTGGGTGCAGGACAGTGGGTGCAGCACACCGAGTGTGAGCTGAAGCAGGGTGAGGCATCGCCTCACCCGGGAAGTGCAAGGAGTCAGGGAATTCCCTTTCCTAGTCAAAGAAATGGGTGACAGACAGCACCTGGAAAATCGTGTCACTGCCACCTTAATACTGCGCTTTTCCAATGATCTTAGCAAATGGCACATCAGGAGATTATATCCCGCACCGGGCGTGGAGGGTCCTGCGCCCATGGAGCCTCGCTCATTGCTAGCACAGCAGTCTGAGATCAAACTGCAAGGTGGCAGCGAGGCTGGGGGAGGGGTGCCTGCCATTGCCGAGGCTTGAGTAGGTAAATAAAGCAGCCAGGAAGCTCAAACTGAGTGAAGCCCACCACAGCTCAAGGAGGCCTGCCTGCCTCCGTAGACTCCACCTCTGGGGGCAGGGCATAGCCAAACAAAAGGCATCAGAATCCTCTGCAGACTTAAATGTCCCTGTCCAACAGCTCTGAAGAGAGTAGTGGTTCTCCCAGCACGCAGCTGGAGATCTGAGAATGGACAGACTGCCTCCTCAAGTGGGTCCCTGACCTCCAAGTAGCCTAACTGGGAGGCACCCCCCAGTAGGGGCAGACTGACACCTCACACGGCCGGGTACTCGTCTGAGACAAAACTTCCAGAGGAACGATCAGGCAGCAACATTTGCTGCCCACAAATATATGCTGTTCTGCAGCCTCCACTGCTGATACCCTGGCAAACAGGGTCTGGAGTGGACCTCCAGCAAACTCCAACAGACCTGCAGCTGAGGGTCCTGACTGTTAGAAGGAAAACTAACAAACAGAAAGGACATCCACACCAAAACCCCATCTGTACGTCACCATCATCAAAGACCAAAGGTAGGTAAAACCACAAAGATGGGGAAAAAACAGAGCAGAAAAACTGGAAACTCTAGAAATCAGAGCACCTCTCCTCCTCCAAAGGAACGCAGCTCCTCATTAGCAATGGAACAAAGCTGGACGGAGAATGACTTTGACAAGTTGAGAGAAGGCTTCAGATGATCAAACTACTCTGAGCTAAAGGAGGAAGTTCGAACCCATGGCAAAGAAGTTAAAAACCTTGAAAAAAAATTAGATGAATGGATAACTAGAATAACCAGTGCAGAGAAGTCCTTAAAGGACCTGATGGAGCTGAAAATCAAGGCATGAGAACTATGTGATGAATGCACAAGCCTCAGTAGCCGATTTGATCAACTGGAAGAAAGGGTATCAGTGATGGAAGATCAAATGAATGAAATGAAGCAAGAAGAGAAGTTTAGAGAAAAAAGAATAAAAAGAAACGAACAAAGCCTCCAAGAAATAAGGGACTATGTGAAAAGACCAAATCTACATCCGATTGGTGTACCTGAAAGTGATGGGGAGAATGGAACCAAGTTGGAAAACACTCTGCAGGATATTATCCAGGAGAACTTCCCCAATCTAGCAAAGCAGGCCAACATTCAAATTCAGGAGATACAGAGAATGCCACAAAGATACTCCTCGAGAAGAGCAACTCCAAGACACATAATTGTCAGATTCACCAAAATTGAAATGAAGGAAAAAATGTTGAGTGCAGCCAGAGAGAAAGGTCGGGTTACCCACAAAGGGAAGCCCATCAGACTAACAGCAGATCTCTCAGCAGAAACTCTACAAGCCAGAAGAGAGGCGGGGCCAATATTCGACATTCTTAAAGAAAAGAATTTTCAACCCAGAATTTCATATCCAGCCAAACTAAGCTTCATAAGTGAAGGAGAAATAAAATCCTTTACAGACAAGCAAATGCTGAGAGATTTTGTCACCACCAGGCCTGCCATAAAAGAGCTCCTGAAGGAAGCACTAAACATGGAAAGGAACAACCAGTACCAGCCGCTGCAAAAACATGACAAATTGTAAAGACCATCGAGGCTAGGAAGAAACTGCATCAACTAACGAGCAAAATAACCAGCTAACATCATAATGACAGGATCAATTTCACACAAAACAATATTAACCTTAAATGTAAATGGACTAAATGCTCCAATTAAAAGACACAGACTGGCAAATTGGATAAAGAGTCAAGACCTATCAGTGTGCTGTATTCAGGAAACCCATCTCACATGCAGAGACACACATAGGCTCAAAATTAAGGGATGGAGGAAGATCTACCAAGCAAATGGAAAACAAAAGAAGGCAGGAGTTGCAATCCTAGTCTCTGATAAAACAAACTTTAAACCAACAAAGATCAAAAGAGACAAAGAAGGCCATTACATAATGGTAAAGGGATCAATTCAACAAGAAGAGCTAACTATCCTAAATATATATGCACCCAATACAGGAGCACCCAGATTCATAAAGCAAGTCCTTAGAGACCTAGAAAGAGACTTAGACTCCCCCACAATAATAATGGGAGATTTTAACACCTCACTGTCAACATTAGACAGATCAACGAGACAGAAAGTTAACAAGGATATCCAGGAATTGAACTCAGCTCTTCACCAAGCGGACCTAATAGACATCTACAGAACTCTCCACCCCAAATCAACAGAATATACATTCTTCTCAGTCAGCACCACACTGCACTTATTCCAAAATTGACCACATAGTTGGAAGTAAAGCACTCCTCAGCAAATGTACAAGAACAGAAATTATAACAAACTGCCTCTCAGACCACAGTACAATCAAACTAGAACTCAGGATTAAGAAACTCGCTCAAAACTGCTCAACTATATGGAAACTGAACAACCTGCTCCTGAATGACTACTGGGTACATAATGAAATGAAGGCAGAAATAAAGATGTTCTTTGAAACCAACGAGAACAAAGACACAACATACCAGAATCTCTGGGACACATTCAAAGCAGTGTGTAGAGGGAAATTTATAGCACTAAATGCCCACAAGAGAAAGCAAGAAAGATCTAAAATTGACACCCTAACATCACAATTAAAAGAACTAGAGAAGCAAGAGCAGACACATTCAAAAGCTAGCAGAAGGCAAGAAATAGATCAGAGCAGCACTGAAGGAAGTAGAGACACAAAAAACCCTTCAAAAAAATCAATGAATCCAGGAGCTGGTTTTTTGAAAAGATCAACAAAATTGATAGACCCCTAGCAAGACTAATAAAGAAGAAAAGAGAGAAGAATCAAATAGACGCAATAAAAAATGGTAAAGGAGATATCACCACTGATCCCACAGAAATACAAACCACCATCAGAGAATACTATAAACACCTCTATGCAAATAAACTATAAAATCTAGAAGAAATGGATAAATTCCTCAACACATACACCCTCCCAAGACTAAACCAGGAAGAAATTGAATCTCTGAATAGACCAATAACAGGCTCTGAAATTGGGGCAATAATGAATAGCTTACCAACCAAAAAAAGTCCAGGACCAGATGGATTCACAGCCGAATTCTACCAGAGGTACAAGGAGGAGCTGGTACCATTCCTTCTGAAACTATTCCAATCAACAGCAAAAGAGGGAATCCTCCCTAACTCATTTTATGAGGCCAGCATCATCCTGATACCAAAGCCTGGCAGAGACACAACAAAAAAAGAGAATTTTCGACCAATATCCCTGATGAACATCGATGCAAAAATCCTCAGTAAAATACTGGCAAACCATATCCAGCAGCACATCAAAAAGCATATCCACCATGATCAAGTGGGCTTCATCCCTGGGATGCAAGGCTGGTTCAACATATGCAAATCAATAAACGTAATCCAGCATATAAACAGAACCAATGACAAAAAACATATGATTATCTCAATAGATGCAGAAAAGGCATTTGACAAAATTCAACAACCTTCATGCTAAAAACTCTCAATAAATTAGGTATTGATGGGATGTATCTCAAAATAATAAGAGCTATCTATGACAAACCCACAGCCAATATCATGCTGAATGGGCAAAAACTGGAAGCATTCTCTTTGAAAACTGGCACAAGACAGGGATGCCCTCTCTCACCACTCCTATTCAACATAATGATGGAAGTTCTGGCCAGGGCAATCAGGCTGGAGAAGGAAATAAAGGGTATTCAATTAGGAAAAGAGCTCTTTAGTTTAATTAGATCCCATTTGTCAATTTTGTCTTTTGTTGCCATTGCTTTTGGTGTTTTGGACATGATGTCCTTGCCCATGCCTATGTCCTGAATGGTAATGCCTAGGTTTTCTTCTAGCGTTTTTATGGTTTTAGGTCTAACGTTTAAGTCTTTAATCCATCTTGAATTGATTTTTGTATAAGGTGTAAGGAAGGGATCCAGTTGGGAAAAGAGGAAGTCAAATTGTCCGTGTTTGCAGATGACATGATTGTGTATCTAGAAAACCACATTGTCTCAGCCCAAAATCTCCTTAAGCTGATAGGCAACTTCAGCAAAGTCTCAGGATACAAAATCAATGTGCAAAAATCACAAGCATTCTTATTCACCAATAACAGACAGAGAGCCAAATCATAAGTGAACTCCCATTCACAATTGCTTCAAAGAGAATAAAATACCTAGGAATCCAACTTACAAGGGATGTGAAGGACCTCTTCAAGGAGAATTACAAACCACTGCTCAAGGAAATAAAAGAGGATACAAACAAATGGAAGAACATTCCATGCTCATGGGTAGGAAGAATCAATGTCATGAAAATGGCCATACTGCCCAAGGTAATTTATAGATTCAATGCCATCCCCATCAAGCTACCAATGACTTTCTTCACAGAATTGGAAAAAACTACTTTAAAGTTCATATGGAACCAAAAAAGAGCCCGCATCACCAAGTCAATCCTAAGCCTAAAGAACAAAGCTGGAGGCATCACGCTACCTGACTTCAAACTATACTGCAAGGCTACAGTAACCAAAACAGCATGGTACCGGTACTGAAACAGAGATATAGACTAATGGAACAGAACAGAGCCCTCAGAAATAACGCCGCATGTCTACGACCATCTGATCTTTGACAAACCTGACAAAAACAAGCAATGGGGAAAGGATTCCCTATTTAATAAATGGTGCTGGGAAAACTGGCTAGCCATATGTAGAAAGCTGAAACTGGATCCCTTCCTTACACCTTATACAAAAATTAATTCAAGATGGATTAAAGACTTAAATGTTGGACCTGAAACCATAAAAACCCTAGAAGAAAACCTAGGCAATACAATTCAGGACGTAGGCATGGGCAAGGACTTCATGTCTAAAACACCAAAAGCAATGACAACAAAAGGCAAAATTGACAAATTGGATCTAATTGAACTAAAGAGCTTCCACACAGCAAAAGAAACTACCATCAGAGTGAACAGGCAACCTACAAAATGGGAGAAAATTTTTGCAATCTACTCATCTGACAAAGGGCTAATATCCAGAATCTACAATGAACTCAAACAAATTTACAAGAAAAAACAAACAACCCCATCAAAAAGTGGGCGAAGGATATGAACAGACACTTCTCAAAAGAAGACATTTATGCAGCCAAAAGACACGTGAAAAAATGCTCATCATCACTGGCCATCAGAGAAATGCAAATCAAAACCACAATGAGATACCATCTCACACCAGTTAGAATGGCAATCATTAAAAAGTCAGGAAACAACAGGTGCTGGAGAGGATGTGGAGAAATAGCAACACTTTTACACTGTTGGTGGGAGTGTAAACTAGTTCAACCATTGTGGAAGTCAGTGTGGCTATTCCTCAGGGATCTAGAACTAGAAATACCATTTGACCCAGCAATGCCATTACTGGGTACATACCGAAAGGATTATAAATCATGCTGCTATAAAGACACATGCACGCGTATGTTTATTGCGGCACTATTCACAATAGCAAAGACTTGGAACCAAGCCAAATGTCCAACTATGATAGACTGGATTAAGAAAATATGGCACATATACACCATGGAATACTATGCAGCCATAAAAAAGGATGAGTTCGTGTCCTTTGTAGGTACATGGATGAAGCTGGAAACCATCATTCTCAGCAAACTATCACAAGGACAAAAAACCAAACACCGCATCTTCTCACTTATAGGTGGGAATTGAACAATGAGAATACATGGACACAGGAAGGGGAACATCACACACATGGGGGCCTGTTGTGGGGTCGGAGGAGCGGGGAGGGATAGCATTAGGAGATATACCTAATGTTAAATGACGAGTTAATGGGTGCAGCACACCAACATGGCACATGTATACACATGTAACTAACCTGCACGTTGTGCACATGTACCCTAAAACTTAAAGTATAATAAAAATAAATAAATAGTGAAAAAATAAAACAGATTTTAGTTTAAATGAGTTATTAATTTGTTATTTAAAAGATTAATTTATCATTCACCGAGGCCAAATGAGACACTTGATTGTAATTTATATAAGGACAAATATATCTTAATGATATTTGTACACTGAATCTAAGCAGATAAAATAATATATTTTAATAATAAAATAATTTAAATAAACTTAATTTAAATAATTTAAACAGTGAGTAAAATAATTTAAAATAGTGAAAAATAAAATAATTTAAAATAGTGAAAAAATAAGACAGGTGTTAGTTTAAATGAGTTATTAATTTGTTATTTAAAAGATTAATTTATCATTCACCAAGGCCAAATGAGGCACTTGTTATTTATATAAGGACAAATAAATATATCTTAATGATATTTGTACACTGAATCTAACTAGTGTGAAACCTAGCTACAAATAGAGTAGGTGTTTAATAAGTGTCTATTGAAATAAAATAACAAATAAGAAAGTTACGTTTTAATGCCAAGACACATACCAGATAATATCAATGAAAACTGCAGAACTATTTTTTGTTTCATGTACTGTATTTTAATCTTAGGCACTTAATTCTAAACATATTTGCTGGCACTCTTATTTCTAAAGTCTGCGAAGTTTTATTCATTCTTTCAATGATTATTTTTTAATCAACTTCCATGTCTCAAGCACTATGACTATAACAGATAAGGTTCCTGTTCTCATGAAACTTACATTCTAGTAAGTTTACATTGAAATGATTCAATGAGTGTAAAGCACTTAGGGTATAGTACCTGGTACATAGTAAGTATTCCACATTTATTAGCTATGATGATGATGATGGAAGACACCCATATATAGATGCTATTCGAAGCCATGAAACTAGATGAAATTATCTTGGGAGATAATGCAGCTGGAGAAAAGGGCTAGGGGCTGAGCTCCTTGTGCTTCCCAGCATTTAGAGTGAATCTAAGATTAAGAATAATCAATAGAACCTGAGAAGATAGCCAGAATGTTGCCAAGAGAGAGAAAATAACTGGGTCACATGCTGCGTAATATTTGAATTTGATAAGAACAGAGAATTAAATTTTGAAATTGCCAATATAGACCATCATTCATCACCTTGAAAACAGCTGTTTCTGTGGAGGAGTGAAAAAGAAAGCTCAATTGGAATGGATAGAAAAGAGACTGAGGAAAAGGCAAATCATAAAAGGAGAGTCATGAATGGCCAAGAAGTATAAGGTGAGGTGCTCAGCTCCAAAAGGAAGCAGAGAACTGCAAGTTAAACCAAAGACACTACTTTGTATTCTTCATATTGGCAAAAATTAGAAAAATAGCTGTTTCTAATGAATATTAGCTGCTTCTAATGAATGTTATAAAGCAGGAGCCTTTATTCAGTGAAGTAGGAATGTAAGCTAGTGCCTCCATTTTGGGAACCATTTGGCAGTATTTATGTGTATTCCTATGATCTCATACTTAATACCTAATACCGCCCTGGAGACATACTGCAGACAAATTGTCCTATAAGTACACAACAAGATGGGTAAAAAACTTTCATTGCAGGATTATTTATGGTGACAAGGTTTCAGGTAACCTAGGTTCTATCACTATGGTACTGGATAAGTAAAATGTGGTATGTGCACATGATGAAATATTATATATCAGTCAGAGCAGAGTGAATCATATCTACATGTAGCTACATGGATAGGTCTCAAAAAACATAATATTGACTAAAAAGAATAAGAGTCAAAATGAGACTTGTAGTTTAACTTGATTTGTGTAATTTTTAAAACACCTTCAAAACGAATAATTTTTTCACATGTTAAGATGCAGGTTAGAAGGTATACATTAAATTCACAAGCATAAATGCTCTCTAGAATGGATCATTCCCAAATGAAAATGAACATCTCAGTTTCACCCATATTAAAAACGAAACAAAACTGACAACCCTCCTTGTTACCATATTCACCTCCAGCTGCAATTCAGTTTTTCTGCTCCCTATTCATGGAATCAAAGGGGGTGTCTTTAATTGCTGTTTCAAACATTATCTCCTCCCCACTACCCTCCAAAAAGCTTTCTTGCCCTTTTTTGTTTGTTTTCTTTTGTACCTTGGGCACATAGAACAGAGTTGATTAGACTCTGTAGTACAAAACATGCTATCATCCTTGACCCGTGCCAGCAACGCCCCCCTCTAATTAATATACCTATAAATTTTTCTAACAGAAAAATAGAATAATACAACATGTGTGTGTTCCCATCATCCATAGTTAACAAGTTTTAACATTTTGCCATAGTTGCACTATAGATTGTTAAAGAAGAAAAAGACAATTAACACTTCCATTTTTACTCCTCCCCATACAAAGATAGCTACTGGTGACACCAGGTCCAAGTGCAAAAACAGCATATCCTCAAGGTGAGAAGTGATGAGATTCAGGGCAGAAGTGGAAGAGTAGCCTTCATGCCACCACCAATGATAATAGCTAACATGTGCGTGTTACTCCCAATGTGCCTGCAACTATTCCCCTTCTTTACATACATTAAGTAATTTAATTATCAGAACAGTCCTGTATGATAGTGACTATTTTACAGATAATGAAACTGGAGTTAACAGTTAACAGGAAGCAGAGCCAGGATTTGAAATTAGGCAGTCTGGCACTCTAAAGAGCTCATGCATGACACCTTTAAACTATCCTGTCACAGACAAGTGTTGAGTTCTTGTTTTTCCTTGTCTTCAATTACCTATACAATAAAAAAGTACAGCCTTCTATTTTACATTAAAAAAAAGATTTCCCTGATCTCTGGGTGCCAGTTCATCTGCCTGCTTGTTCTTCCATTATGCTACTTTAACCTGGAATCATTTTCCTCCACATAGCACTTTGAACCAGATTTTTAAATGTTTTGCGTTTTCTTTATCCAGTAAGTTTTAAGCTTGAAATAACTTTCCACTATCTAGGTTTTAGTTACTGTTTTCTCAAACATTATACTAACTTAATATGCCCTCCAAGTGACTATGAAGTTTTATATCAGCCTATAAAATAGCTAATTATGAATACCTTTTATATTTGTAGTTTCTAGAAACCTGTAGGGATAGCAGGATTCTCTTAAATGACTGATTATCCCAAATCTGATGCCTGTGTAATGCTATCCAGCAAACAGCTGGCTTCATATGAAGAGAGGTTAAGAACTCTTTCTGTCTCGTTCATTTAAAATCATTTACTTCTTATTTAATATCTGCAAAGAACACAGTCACATCATAGTAGAATTTGCTGTTGTAAATTTTTGATTGTTTCCATGGGTTCTGCCTTACATCTGCATGGTGTTTAAAGCCAATGCTTCCTTTATTTTTGTAGGCATTTAGGGCCTTGTGCCTCATAATCCAATGTCATGCTGAGTGACAGAAAATTAAAGTCGAATTTCTTTAACTATAGAGAAGGACTGGGCAGAACAATAATACGCTTATTTAACAACTCCTTGCCTCAGAAACTGAAGGAGCTGTTTTGTGCAGGTGGCTTAATCTCTCTGCAGCTTATCCTAATGGTGTTTCTTTATTTATTAAGGACAGGAACTGGGCACTCTGCTTCTAAAAACAAAAGGACCAGACTAGTCTACCAGAACCTATAGTGAACTAGTAGGATGTTTATATTTCATTCAGAAGAGCAAAGCTTTGAATTAGCTGCCATTTTTACTGTCTATTATTCTACTAATTCTCAGGTAATTGAGAATTAACTGCATAAAATTACATATCAAGTACCAGTTCTTTGAAGTTCATTTTAAGATAAGTCTTCCTTTTAATTTATAGCTGCATTTAGAAGTAATAACATAAAATTTATCATATGGGCTCAGACCTATGCTTCATCTAGTTTAGGATCATATCCTGACAAAAGCACCAGGGGCCATTTAATAGTAGGGTGTGAACGTTCTCTCTGATGAAATATTCTCATGGAATCAGTCACAGTAACACCATAATTTTATTAATATTTTTATTAACTATAATATATATTTAAGCTTTCTAAAACTAAAATCTAAACCACCTTTTGGAGTTAGAAATTCTACCAGTTTACTGCATATTTCATTGTTAAGTAATTCTTTTCATTTGTCTTAAGTATACCTCTTTAAGGATTCTGGGAATATGGTAACAGATTTGTAGCCACACTTACCACACTCTTATGGACAATATCATATTCTCTTGCAGCTTTTATATTTCAAGAGTTTATATTTCAAGTGTGAGAGATATAAGAACTTTAGGATCAGGCAGACCTGAGTTTGAATTATAGGATCTAACTAGCTGAGTGACCTTGATAAGTTAATTACTCTAATCCTTAGAGTTTTCTTGGTAGTTGTGACTATACATGAAATTATATGAAATCAATAAAACCTAACAAGTATGGGTCATCTACTCTACACCATTATCTAATAAGTTTTTTCAGACCCGGGAAGGCTTATTGCATGGAATACAGATGGAGCCAGTGGACCTCACAGTAAACAAGTGGAGTTCACCCGTTTGGCTGGGAATTCTTCCTCTCTGAAGTTCCCATCCTTGAACTGGAGAGCCTCTCCAGAGCTGAGCATGCCTTCTTCTAGCCCATGATGAAAAATACTCACTCTCTTCTCTGGGCATGCAGCCCTTTGGCGTGCCACTCTCCATGCCACCAGTGATGGCAGCTGCCTTCTCCTGGCACAGAATACAGAGCCTAGGGATCCTGCCTGGTGGTGGTATGGTCTGTCCCCTTTATGTACATGAGTTACCTCCAGCAGCCTCTCATTGTTTCCTTGTTGGAGGAAATGGAGAATTCAAATAGTAGCATGCAAGTACCTGTAATTGAATCATATAAGAAGCCTATACCATAGGAAAAAAAATTGAACCTGTGATCAAACAACAGAGGACAGATTATTATCCTGAAGAAATGTCACCCCCCCCTTAATGAACTCAGTGCCCACCCCTTGCAACAAGCATTGTTGCAAGAGAATCTCCCTTAGGTCATAGTGCAGCCTGGGAAGAGACCTTTACTGATGAAATCGGTGGATAACTCAAAGGAAGCAGAGGATACACAGATGTGATTATGACATATGCAACAAAGTATACACTAAAAGTTTCCACGTGAAATCATACAGAAGAACACACACAGGAGATAAACCCTACAAATGTACATGGGATGGATACATATGGAAGTTTGCTCTGTCTGATAAATAAGACATTTCTGAAAACATACTGGAGTCAAATCTTTTTGGTGCCTGGACTGTAACCACAGCTTCTGTTCTGACCATCTTGCCTTCTACAGGAAACGCCACATGCTAGTCTGAATGCCTTTGTCTCCCACCTCAACATGACTCCCTACTCACCTGGCTCTTTCTCTATACTCCCACCATTATCTATCACACTTTTTACATGTACATTTTAATTTTGATTCAGCTGGTCTGATCCTCTGAATTTATATCATGCAAAACTTCCATATGGTCAGTAGCAGGTACTCTCTAATCCTCCCTCTCCTTACCATGGGTGACCTAAAAAATGAGAACTTTTTTTAGAGATGCTAAGCAAACTATTCTTAGAGATAGATAAAGTTAATGTAATAAGAACAAGAAAACATGTAAACTAAGAAACAAAAATTAATGTTTGTAAAAGCACTGGATAAACAAAGGTTTATACAAATGTCTGGTAAATGCTAATTAAAACATTTGTTTAGAGTGAATTTATTTTCTAATTTAAGGAACTAACTCTTTGTAAAATGAAGTTAAGAATGCCGATTTATATAGTTTTATGTATTTATATGGATGCATAAAGATTTTAAAGTTTACTATTAAAATATGTCACTGAAACACCTGAACAGATGGAACATAGAAATTTTACAACTCCAGTGTTTTGAACATTTTTTTTCTGGAGACACCAACCAGTCTATCAGTTTGTTTTCCATTATAACTTATTCTCAAAAAGCGTACCAGCAAGGGCTGTCACTGGGGCTGGGGTTCAGATCACAGTTTCCACACACAGGACAATGGAAGGACTTAGATAATTCAAGCCATTTGTTCTTTCTGCTATGGTTTCAGTTCTGCATTCACACACTTGTTAGACAGGGCTGCTTGAATAATAATCCTCAAATACTGCTTACATTCTCCAGTTAAAGACTCTTTGGAAGCCAGTTTCCTGCTTGTATTCTCTTGGTTTTGAAAGTCACTAAAATGCCTTTTAGATGCTACCCAGAGTTAACACGTTCTTTACTATGAGCCTGGAACATGATTTGTCTGTTTTAGTTCTAGCAGGAAGACTCAGCCATGCTTCACAGTTCCAGACCACAAAAGTGAGCTCAGGCAATCATGTGTTTTAGAAACAAGACACGTGATCAGAAATTCTTATGTTTGTTAGCTACATACATTTCCTTTGAAAACATTAGTAAAATTTAGCCTATTAGCTGTTTGAAAATCAGCATGGTTGTGGGGGCAGAAAGAGGCCAACAAATTGGGCCTGTCAAAACCCATTAAGTCTGTGGGGTGTTAGGATAGGGAGGGCTGAGTAGGCAATGATAAGTTGCATATGGACACACAGGCAAAGTGGAATAAGCAGCTGCCTTATTCTTCAGGAGCTGACTAGCAACAAAAGAATATGGTTTACTCTATGAAAATATCTGGACACTTAAAATGTACTAATCAGATGAAATACATTGTGTCATTTCAGATTTACAATGTCTAGTGGAGGCACTTGGATTAAAACTTCAGAAGGCAGTGACAGAGATGGACAACTATAAAGAAATGCTTATGTAAGATGGAGAATATTAAACAACTTATAAGATAACAGTGCTCTGTAGATGTGTTACAAAATGGCAAGAATTAGGAAGAAATGACAAGAATTATAAAGACCCTGGTGTGTTCTCTGTGATTCTTTTGGCAGTGATTTACTGGTGTGGGTAATAGTTTACTGCTGCTTTTCTTGCCCACTTTACTGGCCTAGATTATATATTGAAGAACCTGTAAATATTTTTAAATACATGGAGGATTTCTTTCTCTCAATAAGAAACTTACTTATCCATATATTAAAGCTTTCCCTGATAGTTCAAATGCAGTAACTTAATGTGAAATAGTCTTTGAACTTTTTTCTTATCTTTGTTTCTTTATTATCTCTCCACAAGAAACAATATTGAACTTGTATCTCAAAATTACTAATTTTAGCTTCAAAGAGAGAGTTGAGTAGCTTTGAAATGCTGAAGTACTTATGCTTGATATAAGTGAGAAAGAAATATTGGAAAACACGTGATAAGAAAATGATGTAAAATCAAGAACACTATTTCTTTTAAAAATTAATTTTCAGCCTGGGCAACACAGAGAAACTTTGTCTCCACAAAAAAATACAAAAATTATCCATGCGTGTTGGCACACACCTGTAGTCCCAGCTACTCGGGAGGCTGAACTGGGAAGATCACCTAAGCCTAGAAAGTTGAGGCTACAGTGAACCATGATCATGCCACTACACTCCAGCCTGGGCAACAGAGTGAGACCCTGTCTCAAAATGAATAAATAAGTAAAAATTACTTTTATTTCAGAAATTTCAAAAATTATAGCATAAACATAGTATATCTATAATTATAATACTAAAATAGTATGTATATAATCTTTGAAAAGTAAGTAGATTCTTTTACTTTATGATATATATGATTTTCAGTTCCTATATTTTAGGAGGATGAACCTCATAAAAACATAAATATTTAGAATGCTTAGCAACCAAATATTTGTGTTGACCATGAACTACTCCTAAAATCAATGTGTTTAATAAAATACTGAACACAAGAAGGAACAAATACCAAAAATACCCTATCAAATTAATGTATACTTGGATTATTTGTAACAAAATAGTTTGTTTCTGAAAAGGAAAATAAAATATTCATACTTTATAACACTGTGGTTAATAGTACAGTAAGTATAGTAGTTCAAGTGTCTGTGTAGATGGCTGGGGTTGAAGGAATTGGTGGACGGGGGTCCTTAGAAGACCCCCTAGGCCCAGGAAGTAACTTTTTGGGAGATTTTTTTAAATCATGAAAAGAAACAAGGTGATGGTTGCTAGAAAAAAAAAATCGTTGTTGCTGTCCCTCTAATAACATCAAGGAGGGGTTTGGCCATGTGGATATCTCTTGTGGAAAGCAGTCTAGTCAGGCCCCAGCTACTGTGTGATGATTGCTTCTTGGAGCTCAAGAAGTGAAGAGGGCACAGTCTAGGCATAGGGAGGTGGTGTTAGCACACAACTAAGCTAGGAGGGAATTTGTGGGCATACCAAGACTTAGCATATAAAGTGGAGTCTTAGGAAGTTAGGAAAGAAGCTTAACATAGAAATGAGCATAGTGAAGAAAAGGAATAAACTTACTGGTAGTGACATGAATTGATATTTTACAGAATAAGTTGGCACAGAATTCTTTGTATATTCATGTTCTGCATAATGACATTTTGGTCAGTGACAGACCATGTATACAAAGATGGTCCTATAAGATTATAATACCGTATATTTACTGTACCTTTTCTATGGTCAGATATGTTTAGATATGCAAATACTTACCATTGTGTTACAATTACCTACACTATTCAATACATTAGCATTCTGTATAGGTTTGTAGCCTAGGAAAAATAGGCTAAATCATATAGCCTACGTGTGTAGTAGGTTATTCCATCTTGGTTTGTGTACACTCAAGGATGTTCACACAATGACAAAATTGCGTAATGACACATTTCTTGGAATGTACCCCTGTTGTAAAGCAATGAATGACTGTGCATGGAGCCTGCCCATTTAATATTAACACATGCTTTGTGATATTTTTGTTTATTATAATTTTAACATAATTTGTGCTGAGAAATGGTGAGAGTCAGGGTAGATTGGAGATGCAGGGAGAAATACACCACTAAAGTCCATCAAAGTAATTATCTGTAGGAAGTTACTGTATAATTGCAGAAATGCTGATGATGTTTTATCAGTTTATAAAACTAATGTTTCCTACACGTACAAGACCTTCTTAACAATTAAAAAATGGACATGATGCCCATTTTTAGAAATGCGAATTAGGAAAGATAGAGCCACTTAAATGGCTCCAAGTGCTGGAGACCTTTCTCTATGCTACCTGTCTCTAGCTCTTCCATCTATACTCTATCTACTCTCCTTTACTGCTAGGATTAAGTTGAGGAGTGTGGGCATTTAGGATCAAAGCCTGGGAATGCTAAAGCCTCAGGTTGCTCAGAGGTCAGGAGGTGAGGCTAGAGTCAAATGTGTGGCTTCGCCATTTTTGTAATGATAAGTTTGAAGTCAAAACAATTCATTCAAAAAATTTGATATATTAATACAATTTGTTAGTAAACTCAAGATTTCCTGTGCACACTCAAACCTCTTTGGACTTCCAGGAATTGGAATATGCTATGAAATCAGGTTTCTTCCATTTTTAATCCTCATTCTTTGTGGGGGCTGGGAATAGGAATGTTTGTCACCTGTAAGTTAATTCTTTGTGTTGTTTAAAGATTTTTAAATATTTGGATATAAGTTTTGTGAATTTTGACAATAAGAGGAAGAAGCAATTTATAAATGGGTGAAACTGGGGTTCTTTTTCCAAGATTTTTAAGAAAATATTTTCCAAGGTTTAAAAGAACGTTGTTATGTATTTAAAAATAGAGATTTTATCAGAATGCTTTGGGCTACAAGTAACAGAGGTAGGATAATGTCAGTTTTAGTTGATAAGAGTCTCAGCAATATCCCCAAGGATCTTGATGTTCTTTCTGTCTCCATCCTGCTGCCCTCAGCACTGGCTTCAACCCAAAGCTAAGTCAGGTCCCTATAATCGCAAGATGGCTGCAGTTCCTCCACTCTAGAGGCCTCATTTGGATATGGTGCCTGCAGGCAGGAAGGGACTGGTTTTCTAGTGTCTTTTTAGAAGTGAGAAAAAAGAATTATCAGATGCCACCAAACAGCATTCTCCTTATATTTCCTTGTCTAGAACCCTTTACATATCCTCTCCTAAGTGAACCACTGGCAAGGGGAACAGGGCTGCTACAATTACCTTAGACCAAGCAAGATTTATCCTTAGAACAAATAATAATTGGAACTCTGATGGGCAGGAAATAAGCTGTAGTGAATGTTCAGCAGGTAACCAGTAGTGTTTGCTAAAGAGGTAGAGCATTAATGATGCTCTGAGAGCTTGATGAAATTTTCTACAAATTTTATTTTTAAGTACTATAATATCTAGATTAATTAAGGGAACACCTCCCTGAAATAATGAAAAATATGAAGACTATAAAATCTAGTTCTATTGCTTTTAAACATATATGGATATAAAATATACTTTTATTACTTTCATATATATATGAATATGTGTGTGTGTGTGTGTAGATAGATAGATAGATAGATAGATAGATAGAAAGATAGATAGATGGAAGAGCTAGAGACAGGTAGCATAGAGAAAGGTCTCCAGCACCTGAAGCCATTTAAGTGGCTCTATCTTTCCTAATTCACATTTCTAAAAATGGGCATTATGCCCATTTTTTAATTTTTAAGAAGGTCTTGTATGTGTAGGAAACATCAGTTTTGTAAACTGATAAAACATCATCAGCATTTCTGCAATTATACAGTAACTTCCAGGATAAAGATAGATAAATAAGCCTTAAAAGAAAGACTGTCATTTATGGTGAGAAATTTCTAGGAATTCCTGAAAGGTAATACATAGAAAGGATAGTAGAAAGGGTAAACTCTACTGAGGAATAACCCAGGTGAAGAGCAATTGAGTGGTGATACTGGTGGGCATGGGATAGACAGGACCTTCCTCGGAATTAATTAAAACACAGAGAAGGGAGTGAGACCTGGTGAATCATTGAAATAGTGGTTGTCACACTCCAATCTACATAAGAATCATGGGTAGCTTGCTAAAATTCTATATTACAGTATGGCCTCTCCCACAGACTCAGCCTCAGGACCAGATTTCTGGGCTCCTTTTCCACAGATAATCTGGTTCTATATTTATGTCTGGGGTGGCTCCAAGCAATCACATTTTTAATGCACTCCCCACATGATACTGATTCAGGTGGTCCAGTGAAACCCACTCTGAGGAATTACATATGGGCCATTTAAGCCAGCTGGCCCCTCATCAATACTCTACAATCAATCAGCCCTGTGTGAAGCAGCATTTGCAGAAGCATCTATACTCAGACTAACACAATGAGTATGTGGACTAGAGTCAAACAGCCTGGCAGCTACTGAATCCCAGGAGAGACCAGGGTCCCCACAGCCCA
Source organism: Pan troglodytes (assembly GCF_028858775.2). Lineage (NCBI taxonomy): Eukaryota > Metazoa > Chordata > Mammalia > Primates > Hominidae > Pan > Pan troglodytes. The sequence goes on from NC_086015.1 coordinate 160,192,395, forward strand.
AGACAAACCTCCAGTGCCCCCACCAGGTAGCATACCCTGCCCCTTCATTACACCTCTAAAAACAATCAGGGCAAAAATAAACAGCAAAGCAGACAAGCAAACGGAAGATCTTAAGTCTGAGGATTCAACACAACCAAAGATTACTAGGTATGTGAAGAAACACCTCCCCCCAAGTCCCCCCAAAAAGTGGCTATGAATTCACACAGAAAATCCTTAACACCCTAGAAAATTGTTAAATAGCAAACAGATATTAGAATAAGTATAATTGATATCCCCCAAAGTATGTCCAGGATTGTAACCATAAAAGAACAGACAGTTATGGCAGGCTATTAGGAATTCGGGAGATTAGAAATATCAGAAAAATGATCCCATTCATGCTAAAAATGAATACCAATGCACATACACATGCATATGGATTTAAATACATTGAATAAATGATAGGATTACAAGTTACCTCTAGAAATGAAAGTGTGGGCTGTGTGGAAATTCTTATCTCACTCTATTATATATTGCTTGAATGCTTTACACTATGGATATATTTATTTTCATGTATGTGATAAGAACAAAATTCACTTAAAATGATTTATAATCTGTCACTAAGAATATGTCTAAGTGATTATGTAAAATATGTTTTCTGGCCAGGCGCGGTGCCTCATGCCTGTAATCTCAACACTTTGGGAGGCTGAGGCGGGTGGATCACCTGAGGTCAGGAGTTCGAGACCAGCCTGACCAATATGGTGAAACCTCGCCTTTACTAAAAATACAAAAATTAGCCAGGCATGGTGGCAGGTGCCTGTGGTCCCAGTTACTCGGGAGGCTGAGACAGGAGAATTGCTTGAACCCGGGAGGCAGAGGTTGCAGTGAGCCAAGATTGCGACACTGCACTCCAGCCTGGGTGACAGAGCGAGACTCGGTCTCAAAAAAAATTAAAAAAAAAATGTTTTCTAATTTAAGAACCTCTGTAATGTACTTACACTTTAATTCCTTTTTTTTTCTAAGCAAGCTAACACAGGACTTACATTTTAATTTCATTAACAGTCACCTACTGCTCATTTAACTAATAATTTGAACAATAGTAAACTTTTGACCATCACAAAGTACTAATTTTTAAAGCTCTTACTTGGCCTTTCAACAGCATCTGACAGTTGACCAATCTGTTCTTGGGACAGTCTCTATTATTGAGATATAAATATCAGCATCCTCCTGATTTTCCTCTCACCTTCCTGTTCATTCATGAAAATTTCTTCCTGGCAAGCAGAAGGTGGCCTGGTGGCATTCCAGTGTCAGTGTACAGATCCATTTTTCACATGGTCCTAACTTGAACAGGCTATGTTTATTTCATTTATTTATTCAATACAAAATGTTTACTGAGAGCCAGGACTATTGTGTGCAGGCACTAGATATTGGAGTAACAAGATTGGCACATTTCCATAGAGTTACTTTTCAGACAATGCTAAGTGCCGCAAAAATATAAAATAGGCATAATAGAATGTGAGTAGTGGAGAGGGGTGGTATACTTTTGACAGAGTGGTCAGAATGGCATCCCTGAGTAGATGATCTTTAAGTTAAGATATGAATAACAGAAAGGAACTAGCCATGATTACATCTGGGAGGAAGGAGATCAAGACAAGACCCTGCGTTTCTTGGAAATCAGTTTTACAAGTTCAAAAAACATGAAGGCCAGTTGTAGTGACAGAATAACGGCTCCCCAAAGAGTTTCATGTCCTAATCCCTGGAATCTGTATGTTCCCTTACATGGCAAAAGGGACTTTACAAATGCGATTAAGAATTTTGAGGCCAGGCGTAGTGGCTCATACCTGTAATCCCAGCATTTTGGGAGACTGAGGCGAGGCAGGTGGATCCCTTTAGGCCAGGAGTATGACTTGGCCACCATGGTGAAACCCTGTCTCTATTAAAAAATACAAAAATTAGCTGGGTGTAATGGCACACACCTGTAATTCCAGCTACTCAGGAGGCTGAGGCACAAGAATCTCTTGAAACCTGGAGGCAGGGAGGCAGAGGCAGTAGTGAGGCAAGATCGCACCACTGCACTCCAGCCTGGGCAGCAAAGCGAGACTCTGTGTCAAAAAAAAAAAAAAAAGAATTTTGAAATGGGGAAATTATCCTGGATTATGTGGGCAGGCCTAATGTAATCACGAGGATCCTTATAAGAGGAAGCAAGAGGGTCAAAGTCACAAAAGCAGATGTGAGGATGAAAACAGAGATTGCAGTGATGTGATTCGATGATGGAGGAAGGGGCCACAGGACAAGAAATACAGGTGGGCTCTAGAAGCTAGAACACGTAAGGAAATGAATTCTCCCCTGGAGCCTTCAGAAGGAACACGACCTGGTGACGCCTTGATTTTAGGACTTCTGACCTCCAGAACTGTGAAATAATAAATTTGTATTGCTTTAAAACACTAAGCTTGTGGTCATTTGTTACAGCAGCAATAAGAAATTAAATTGACCAGTGTTTCCTAAAGAGTTTCTGAGGAGTTTGGATTTATAAGGAGAGCAATGGGAAGCTTGGGGAGAATTCTAAGAGAGTAATCTAATCTGTTTTTTAAAAGGTCACTGTGGTTGCTCCTTCAAGAATGGACTGGAGTAGGAGTAAAAGCAATATCAGGGAGTCTGGGTGGGAAGGCTGTGCATTCATGCAAGTGAGAAGTAATTATGGTTTAGCCTAAGACTGTAGCATGGAGATGGAGAGAAATATATGTCAGAGGTCAATCTGATTTACTGATAGAGAAAATGTGACTGGGGAGCAAGAAGACTGGAAGTGAAACGAAAGAATAAAGACGGGCTTGATCCTTTTTGCATCAGGGTAGACAGTTGAGAGGCAGCAAAGTGCAGTGACTGAGAGCTCAGACTCCAGATCCAGACTGCTGGGGTTCAAATCCCAGCACTACAACTTAGTAGTTACGTCAACTTGGGCAAGTTTCTTTTCTCTTTCTCTTTGGTCTCAGTTCCCTAAACCGTAAAATGGGAATAAGGGCTTCTTCGAGGAGTGCACAAGATACATAATGTGTTACCTTTTACTATCATCATTGTGTTTGTTTCATTTACTGAAGTGGGAAATTCTGTGAAAGAAGCAGATAAGGGAGTGGAGGAATCAAAAACAATGCTTTTGATTTGTTAGAGTTGAGATGCCTTTGAGACTGCACAGTGGAAATATCAAGGAGTTAGTTTAAGAATGGCTGTTCCATATAAGCGAATGGAGTGGCATATAGCATCACCTTTCAAAGTGGGGGGAAATAGCTAGCTATTGTATTGTATTGTATTGTATTGTATTGTATTGTATTGTATTGTATTGTATTGTATTGGCAGGAGCAGCAGGGACCTTTCTGAAGGTTTACTTGTAGCAATTGAAGAGAAAGGATTACCACTATTTGCTAAGAGTAAAAGAAGGAATGCAATGCTTAAAGAGATGTAGACATTCTTTCTATTCCATCCAATTTATCCATCCTAATGAAGGTGAAAATAACAATTGGGTAACGAAGGTAGACCATAAAAAGACTGGCTTAACTGGTGTGGGGCAGGGGAAGGAACCATGCTGAGGGGACTTCCTAGGATGATAGGTGGCTTTAAAAAAATGCAGCCCAAATTTATTATCTACATAGTAAAATAACCACTAAAAGGAGTTCTTCTGTTCCTGCTTCTAGATTTGGGAAAGTGTACATAACAGTCTGAACATACAGTGAAAGTTGTGGTAGGGCTGCTGAATCTCAAAGGCATTTGTAAAAGAAACATTTTTGTTTGATTTCAAAGCAAATGTGTAAAACTTGGAAACTACAAGGATATACAAAAAAGTCATAGTTATATTTTGATATATTCTTCTAGTCCATTTTCCTTTTTTAAGTAATTTACATTTTATTTTCTTATCATGAATAATAAAGTCCACATTTCAGTTCCCAGGCAATATAAAAGTGAATGTTTTACATATAAGACACCTACATGTAATGTGATAACATGGGGCTTTGGGGTTTTTTGTTTTTTGAGGTTTTGTGAGCCACTATGATTTACTAGACTATTTTAATTAGTCTAGTAAATCATCTATTTTAATTAGTCTAGTAGGCCATCACACAATTTAAAGCTGTGCAATCATAACAAGGCAATCTTCAAGCAATTAAAAACAACGAATTGTTGAACCAACCTGGGAGATCTACTGAGTAATCTGGCCTTTCAGGTAATGTCAAGTGGAAACCCTGTTTTCTCTTTCCATCTGAGGATCATTAAAAAGAAAAAACAAACCTAAACTAAACCAAAAACCACCTGTTCTGACTGAAAGTCAGGATTCAGTCCATGTGACTTGGAGACATGCTCTTCAGCTGGTTGGCAGAGGCACTTTCACTCCAACATGTGCAGGAACACCAAGAGGTCTACCTCCATGCCTGCAGCCCATTGTGCAAGCTCTGGAAAGTTGCCTGCTTCTCAAAGCGCTGCCACCAACAGACAAAGGCCTCCACCACCTACAAGTGCACATTGTGGAGATGGTTGGCCTTACAGCAGTAGATATCTGTCTAGAACAGTACCAAAGACAGCACCATGGACTTCCACTTAGGGCCCAGCCTCTGGGTCAGCTGATTAATCTGCCAGTTTGTTGGGGAGCTGATGATGTGCGAGGGGATCCCAGTCATCGTGTCACCTGCAGGCAGCTGAGTCATGGCTTTTTCCCTTGCTTTCTCCAGCTTCTCCCTTACCCACGAAAATTCCTGTAGCGAATCTAGGAAAGTATCAAATGCTTTAGGACCCCTGGAAAGTAGGCTATGCAGCAGCAGCATTGTTTTCTTGAGGCGTGTGGCTTGATCTTTAATTTCTTGGACATGGTTTCCTGTCAAGATTCCTTCCTGGTAAAGGTACTGAAGAACCAGTCCCTCCACCAATGCCTCTGCACCCAGCTGCAGGCAAAGTAAGCAAAGCACTTGTTTGTCTCTGGCCTCCATTTCTCAGTCTACAATGATGTATCTTTGATGTATCTTTGAGGGGGAGGGAACTCTAGTCCATTTTTCTAAGTAGTTTGCATTTTTAACATAATTGGGAATATACTTTATGCACTGTTTTGGGTTGTTTTTGTTTTTGTTTTTTTGAGATGGAGTCTCGCACTGTCACCCAGGCTGGAGTGCAATGGTGCGATCTCGGCTCATTGCAACCTCCGCCTCCCAGGTTGACTCGATTCTCCTGCCTCAGCCTCCCGAGTAGCTGAGATTACAGGTGCACACCACCACACCCGGCTAACTTTTTGTATTTTTAGTAGAGACAGGGTTTCACTATGTTGGCCATGTTTGTCTTGAACTCTGACTTCATGATCCACCCGCCTTGGCTCCCAAAGTGCTGGGATTACAGATGTGAGCCACCGTGCCCAGCCACTTTATCTACTGTTTTGCGAACTTTTTGCTTAGTGATATATCCTGGACGTTTTTCCTTGTCATTACTTTATACATTTATGGAAAATTATTAAATGGGTACATAATATTCCAATCTATGGATGAACCATAACTTATTAACATCTTGTTTTTAGAATGTCAAGTTTTTTATTTGTATAAGTAAGGCACTTGGAAAATTCACGTAGCTAAGTCTATTCACACACAGTTATTTCTTTAGTGTAATTTTTGCTAGAATCAAACTTGAATATTTTTAAGGCTTTTAATGCATAATAACTCACTGTCCTCCAGTAAGCCTATACAGATATGTAATCTCAACAGTGTTTATAAATACTCATTTCTCTGCTTCCTGGACAATAGTGGGTATTATAACTTTTAAAATTGATAAAATTTGTACCCCTGCATTTCTAGCTCCTTGTATTCTTTTCTTTGTGACTCACCTGAGCCTTTGCCCATTTTTCTAACTGTATGTTAATATTTTTCTATTTCTTCTTTTCTAATGTTTTATTTGGAAATAACTTCAAACTTACAAAAAGTTGTAAAAATAATAATAGTTCAAAGAGCACCCAGATAGTCTTTACCCATTTTCACCTAGTGTTAACATTTTAACTCATTTGCTTTCTCTCTCTCTCTCCCTCTTTACGCTCCTTCTCTTCCTCCCTCTCCCTCTCTCTCTGCACACACACAGACAGAAAGACACACACACACACAAATTTTTTTCCTGAACCGTTTTGAGGATAAGTTACATGCAACATAGCCCTTTACCTCTAGATACTTCAGCCAGCCTAATCAATGTCATAAATTTACATACAATACTTTAATCTACCATCCATATTTCAATTTTGTCAGTTGACCTAATGATATCTTTTATAACATTTTGTCTTCTAGTACAGGATCCAATCTGGAGTTCATCTACTCAGATATCTCTTTAGCCTCCTTTAATCTAGAATATTTCCACATTTTGTCTTTGTCTTTTAATGACACTGAATTTTTTAAGAATGCAGAACCCCTCACACTTTTTAAAAATAAAGAATTCTTCATTTTTATTGGTCTGATGATTCCTCTCTATTAGATTAAGGATATGTATTCTTAGCCAGAAAACCACATAGGGGGTGATGTGTCCTCAGGGCATCACATCTGGAGGCACATGATAACAATTTGACCCCAACTGATGATGTTAATTTTGATCACCTGATCAAGATGTTGCTCAATTTTTTTGCATAATTACTGGGGGGTTTGTTCTCTTTCGATTAATAAGAAGTCTAGAAGAGACACTTTAAATGCATGTAAATATACTGCTTTTCACCAAAATTTATCCTTAGATATAGCATCCATTAGTGATTTTTGCCTGATCTCAGTTTTACTATAGCGATTGCTAAATGATGACTTTTTAAAATTCCAGATCATCCTCCCCATTTACTAGTTAGGCCTTACCATTCTACTGTAAGCAAGATCCTACCTTCGTCTATTTATTTATTGTACAGACTCATCAATTCCTTTCTTTTAATGGCTTATAATTTATTACTGTACTGAATTATTTTGGTGCTTAGATTGTTCTAGGCTTAGTAAGTAGAAGCCCCTTCAAACTGGCTCTTCTGAAATTAGAATATTATGTCATCATCTTTTGTAAACACTTTCTTACTTTCTGGCATCACAAAATATTTCAGATATACTTACTTTGCCCCAGCCTTGAAATCAGTTATTTCTATGAGTAGTCCTGGTTCCTCTAATAGGGAATGGTGATAGAAGCCCAGATCTGGGTTCTGAATCTGCTCATGTGCTACTTGATTGTAGTGATGGCTTCATGGGAATATACATATGTCAAACGTATCAAATTATACACTTTAAAGATGTGCAGTGTATTATATGTCAATACAATACCTTAATAGAGACATTTTTACAAAAATAGGGCAGTGGCAGAGAACATTTATAATGGCTTTAAAATAAAAGCAAAATTAAAATATAGTGTTGAGAGATAAAACTTAGGTAATAAAGCCCTAAGGAAAATCAGTGATTACAATATTATTCATGAGAATGGTTACTTTTAGGGAGCGGGGAGTTGGCTATGATTGGAACCAGGGACAAAAAGGACTTCTAGAGTAGCTGGTAAGGTTTTATTTTTTAACCTGGATGGTAATCACCAGAGTATTCTTCTTATAATAATTCATTATATTATATAATTGTTTTATGCTCTTTTCTGTATCTTACAATTTTGTTATATTTTATAATAAAAAGATTTAAAAATAAATGAATATTGTGTATGTTCATGATGATTTTTACATTATTACTAGAAATTAAAGTCATTCTGCAAGGAGGGCATTGATAATCTTACATATTTCATTGTGTAATTTACAAGCTATTTTGAGATATTTTCAGATTATGATTTAATGAGTTAATGAATAGTCTGAATACATTTAAATTGGATATTAAAATTTTAATATATTAACCTTTTGAGTATTGTTACAAAACCCAATCATATAAGATCAAGGCAAAGTTTTCTTTCAGTTTTAGATCTTTCATTTGGTTCTTTTTAATGGTTTTTATTTCCCTGCTGAGATTTCTCATCTTTTTATTAATTAGAATAGATTTTCCTTTATGTCTTTGAGCAAAGTGAATAATTGCTTCTTCAAAAATCTTTGTCTGCTCATTTCAATATCTGGGTCATCTCAGAGTCAGTTCCTATTAACTGTCTTTCTCTTTAGAATGAGTAACACTTTTCTGAATACTTTTTTACTATGTTCTGGACATTGTGAACATTATGTTATAGAGAGTCTGGATTCTGCTATATTTCTCCAAAAAATATTGTTGTCGTTGTTATTGTTGAGAGTGGTGAAGTGGTGTTGCTTCACCTCAAATGGCAATCTCTGTCCAGGATAACAGCTCAATCTCAGTTCAGTTCTTTTTCTTTAACTAGGCTGCTTGGAATCTGCTTAATACATGTGTAGTTCAGGGGCAGAATTTATGTGGAGTATTTGGGACTCTCTTTCTCTGGCTCTCGCCTCTTCAGCATCCTTTCTTTACTTTCTAACAGCTGTGGTTGCCCCAAATACCATGGCCTCTGGTTCTACGGGCCAGAAAGACTGAAGATTTCTCTAAGAGTTTTCATTCCCCTGCAGGGTGCTGACTGGGGGCTGCCCTCAGGCTTAAAATTATTTTTAATAGCCCAACCCCATGCTGTCACCTCATTCCAAGTGTCAACTTTCCTCCAGAATCTCCCTGCTTTTAGTCACTTTCCAATACCTTCACATAGGTATTTTGGGTTTTGGTTTTGTTTATTTGTTTTTGTTTTTTAGTGTTGTGCAGATTTTATACTTTTTATTTACATGCAAATCAGTCTGACAGAAGCTTTGTTGGCCAGTATAGAAGTAAACTGAATGTTTATTTCTTTAAACAAATAATAATATGAAGATGTTAAGAAATTTCTTCTATTGATGAGTAAAATAATGCTACAGAAAAACATATACTTTATTTTGAAATAATATATTTTAACTTCTTTTGTATTATTTTAGGAATAAATCTAATGAAGCTGATGACTGTCAAAGAGAACTTAAAAAACTGAAGTTTGAATCCATTATTTCTGAGTCACAGTATGCATTACCAATTTTTAAATTTATATTTTTAATAATTGAACTTAAAACTGTATTTAAGTAACATTTTATTTAAAAGGCACTTATCATTTTTTATTTTCTTATTGTTTACATATAAAATACCTAATTCAAGCTTATATTATCTTGCAGTTGGTTATTGCTGTTGCCACTGCCTAGATGGGAAAATATTAACATTATAGAACCATTCTTTTTTTAAAATTTTTAATGTTTTAAAGTTACAGTTATAATCTATAATTTCAAATGAGCTCTTGATACATCTTTGGTAAATATAAAATGTAGTATATAATGTATGTTGGTGGGTGTTTTTCCTATTTCTTTTTAGGCATACTATGCTGCTTAAGGAAAAAGAACACTCTTTAATGACTTGTCAACAGATATATAAAGCATTACAGGAAGAGCTGACTGTGAAAGAAAAGCAAGAAGAAGACATAAAGAGAAGAATTAACCTTGCAGAAAATGAACTGGAGATAACCAAAACTCTTCTGAATCAGACAAGGGAAGAGGTTTTAACACTGAAAAATGAAAGGTGCAGTAAACAATAATTTCTTACAAAAACATTTTATGTTTAAGTTAGTATTCCATATATATTTGCAACATCAGTGTCTGACATATTATAACAATAGTGAAATCACAGGACTAAAGATATATTTCTCCTACAAGGTCATTGCATCCCACCACCTCATTTTACAAGTGATTAGACTGAAGCTCCAGTTGGTTACATGACTTGGTAAAGTTGCAGTTGGTGAAAGTAGGAATGAAGCCCAAGTTGCATTTGGTGTCAAATTCTTATTGAAAAAAAAAAAAATCAGAGCACGTGTGATACTTGTACTACTAAATTTCACCTGGGTCAGTGATTGGTAGATTCTATCATTTTTCCAACAGAAAACATCTTTTTATATCACTTTTTCCTTCTATTGGCTCCTACTTTTCTTCTCTCCTCCTTGTCTGTCAGCACATCTTGTTGGAGGATATGGCACAAGCAAAGATACCTCCTTAGGTGGTATCGAGGATACTAAGAAGTACATTGGTCCAGGCTTCCAAGATACTTTTGTTTAGTTAATTTGTGTTTAACCTTATCTGTAATTAATATTTCAACCTTACTTTCTTTCTTTTTGTTTTCATTTGCCTGCTATGCCTTTGCTCATTCTTTCTGAATCCTTTTGTTTTAAATGCATATCTGATATATAGCACAAATCTTAGGGTTTTTTTGTTTCATTGATTTAAAAATCTGGGCTTCTTTAAGAGATTATTTCATTTACATTTACTGATATAATTATTATATTAACTAAGAACACAAGTTTCATAAGGGCAGGAATTTTTGTTTTGTATCATTTTCTGTGCACAGAAGGCACATGATAGGTTATTTGTTTTTCATTCTTCCTATCATTTTTATATTTTAGTTTATATTTTATTTTATGAATATAATTTAGAAGAGTTACAATCTTTTTTTTCTTTGAGTCCTCCTTTGCAAACCTGTTTGCTGAGTCTGGGGGTGGGGACCAGGGTAGTGGGTAGCAGTTAGATTTTTTTGTCTCAGAACTCTTTCTTGCCAACACTGTTCCCTGGGCACCAAATCTGTTTCTACACCAGGCAAGCAGGAAGTCTGTGTAGTTCATAGGGAAACAAGGCTTATCTCTCGTCCATCCTGGGATGATTTTATAATTACTTATATTTTATTGAATAAGATTAGCAACTGCAGAGCTGATATCCCCCCACCATTTACTCTTCACCCTTCAACACCGAAAATGTACCCTCTACTTAACTGACTATTCCACCCCACCTCCTCTGCCATTTATTAGAAGCTGCAATTTTATAACAATGAAATGTATAAGAGCCAGGCTTATTAATAAAAAAAGGAATGATAGTTGAAAGATTCAGCATGTGTAAGCAGAGATAAAACCTATATATGCTAACGTATATAGTCAGAAAGATTAAAATCAGTTATGTATTCTATACAAAAGACACACATCATACATCTTTGAAAAGACACCATGGAATAAATAAAAATTTTCAAAGTATATGGTTTAGAACTTTGGTTATCTGAGCAGTGCCTATATTACCCAGAATATCATATTTCCAATGGTGCCAGATTAATTAGGCTTAATTGTTTAGTCAGATGAATGCTGTCTCCTTCACTGAAGTCATTGAGAAGAACCTGTCTTTGTCTAATTGTTTCTGGAACTCTTCTCCAAGGACTGGCTTAAGCACAAGTTTTAGACTCTCGTCAGTATGACAGATCTTTATCCTTTAGGAATACACTGAATATTTGAAACAGTCTCAGATAGGTCCAGTGAAAATAAGTCCAGTGAATATGATGGGAAATCAACCTGGGAAATACTATTGGGGATCAAAAATAAAGTAAATTTTCCCCCTTTTTCTATGCTTAATAAATTATCTCTGACTGCAGTTTGAAGAAGGGAGTTTTATGAATGCTTTGAGGATTAGTAACCTCAGTAGAATATATATATAGCTTTCTTGGGGAATTGCTTTGAAATAGCATTCACTTGGATGTATATGTTTTGCCATGTTTTTAAAAAAATTATTATGACTATAATCTTACCCTCTAAATGTTGAATGAGAAGGACAGTTTCTATCAGCTTTCAGAGAATAGTGACATCACTGACCTAACTCCTATTCTTCTTCTTTTCCTTTCTTTTTTTTCTTGTATTATTGCCCTTGTACTTTCTTTATTCTCTCTGCTTTAGTCTATCCAGAATATACATTTACTTAGTAATTGGTGACACTAAGTTTACAGACATGATGTCTGTCACATAATAAAAATAAAAATGACAGACACGGTGGCTCACACCTGTAAGCCCAGCATTTTGGGAGGCCAAGGCAGGCAGATCACTTGAGGCCAGCAGTTTAAGACTAGCCTGGCCAAAATGGCGAAACCCCATCTCTACTAAAACTACCAAAATTAGCCGGGCGTGGGGGCTCATGCCTATAATCCCAGCTATTCAGGAGGCTGAGGCACAAGAATCACTTGAACCTGGGAGGCAAAGATTGAAGTCAGCTGAGATCACGCCATTGTCCAGCCTGGGCAACAGAGTGAGACTCTGTCTCAAAATAAATAAATAAATAAAATTTTTAAAAATGTCCTTGTAGACCAGTAGGTTATCATGTGATCACAGGGTTACTCCTAAACATAAGCATTGCCTTCTTCTTTTTTCTAGGCTACTTTCAGATTTTGTCTGCCTTGTCCTCTAACTGCCCAGAGCCTGCCACACATATCCACTCAATAAATATTTGTTGCATGAGTGAATGAATGAATGGATCACTTTGGGTAATTCAGCCAGTCTGTCAATTATTTGTTGGGCATTTATTATATGCCAGGTACTATGTACCCTGGGTACATAGTACATAGCTTATATTTTAAGAGTAGAGACAAACAGTAAAACAAAAAAATAGAGAACTGACTAGAATAATTATAAATTGTGATAATGGATATGAAGTAGTAGAAATTGATAGAAGAGGTGCCTGCTTTGGCTAGGGTGGTCATAAAAGTGACTTCGAAGATGATACTCTGCCCATTTCCTAAAGGAAGACAAGTGGAAGTTACCAGGCCAAGAGCCAGGGAGGAACTTTACAAGCAAAAGACAAGTTGGTGAGTTCTGGGAAAGGACAGCAGGGTAGCGTGGCTAGTGGCATAGTAAGTGTGAGTGATGCAGGCAGGGTCACATCATGCAGAGCCTTGCAGGCCTTTGGGAGTCTGGGTGCTGTTTTCAGTGCAATGAAGAGAAACCATTGAAGGTATTTAAGCAGAAGAGTGACACTGTAGAAAAATCATTCTGGGTGCTGGACGGAGAAGGTATTGGCAATGGGAGCAAGTCAGGACATTTACTGTTTTGATAAAGGATTTTATAGGTAGTGAAGCCTAAGAGATATGAGAAATATGAGAATCTCCAGCTCCTACACCCTGTCAGTTTCTGTTGGGTTAAGTGTCTATGTCAAGTGGGTAGTAGTAAAATAGCCATGGCTTACTCCATGGTGAGCCTAAGGGTTAAAAAGATCTTCTCATTCGGGCATGGTGGTTCATGCCTGTGATTCCAGCACTCTGGGAGGCCGAGGTGGATGGATCATCTAAGGTCAGTGGTTCGCGAACAGCCTGGCCAACATAGTGAAACCCCGTCTCTTCTAAAAATACAAAAATTAGCTGAGTGTGGTGGCAGGTGCCTGTAATCCCAGCTACTTGGGAGGCTGAGGCAGGAGAATCGTCTGAACCTGGGAGGCGGAGGTTGCAGTGAGCCGAGACTGCACCATTGCACTCCAGCCTGGGCAACAAGAGCAAAACTTCATTTAAAAAAAAAAAAAAAAAAAAGATATTCTGAAGAACAAATGGCCTTCAGAAGCTTTTGACATTACTGTCCTAACTTGTCTTGAAACGGTGGTCTTTTGGCTCCAGGGCAACCTGTTATTCGGTCTCTTTTCTAGCTCTGTTTTGGTTCTTTCCCCTTCCCTCCTGTGATCACCTGATTGCAGACATTCCTTAAAATTCACAATTGAACTTGACTTTCCTCTTTCCACTTTTTCCCTTCAGTAAACTGACCCTGTCTCAGCTTAGCAAGTTTGCTCTTGAAGCTTTGATTTGAAGCACCAATGGGACTTTTAAATAAGAAATTTCCTTAAGCAGTTGGAGGTGTGAACATCCCTCCAAAAGAAGCAGCTGGGCTCAGGAAACACTTTTAATATAGAGATGCTTGATAATACCCTAGGAGATTCTGGTTCAGTAGGTCTGGGTAGGGCCTAGGAATCTGCCACTTGGCAAAGTACCAAACCACTGCTGTGGAAGTATTACAACCAACCAGGCTACCAGATATGCTCACCAAAGGCCAGAGCCCCATTCACTCCCACTGACTTTGTGTGCTTTCATAAATCCAAGCAGTGTCAGATACACACCAACCTTCCTCCCTGACCCCTCAGGAGAGCAGAGCCCTTGCTGAGGTCACAAATTGTGCAGTTTAGAAGCTGTGTATTTCAGAAGAGAAGAAAACGATGTAAAAAGCCAGAGGTGACCCTAGAAAAAAACTAGCAGAACTTCTGAATTTGGAGAAATAAGGGAATTAGTAACTAGCAAATAGTTCATTGATTAGTACAAATCTATTTATTTGGGCATTGCTTTCTTCCCCACACCCAGCTGAGGAAGTGAAAGGTAGGGAAGAATCTTCAATGAAAGGAAAAGAAGTAGGTCACGGACACACTGGGACTGGTGAAAGGGGTTTCCTTTATGGATGGAGAGGGATGCAGCAAGGCATAAGGATGATGTCAGAGAAAAGTGTGGCCATTTTTAAAATTCTTGTAAAGACAGCCCTCAGCTCCCATCCTACTGGGACACAAGGTCTCGGTGGCCAAGGTCAGAACTCTGCCCAGAACTGTGAATGTGCAACACTCCTTCAGGCATATTGTGGGTTAAAAAGTGTCCTGTTGGCTGACAGGGGCACCTAATTCCATCCTTAGGGAAAACTATTTCTATAGTAAAATATGTCTTAAATTCTCTATAACAAATGTACAAATATATTTTATAAGGACATATGTGTTTAAGCTTGAAGACTGCCTACATATAGCACTTGGAGAAATTCGCTTACACCAGCATGTGGCCTACAACCATACAGCCAGAACACACACTGTTTATAATAGCTCTCATACCCTTTGCATTCTTAGATGCTGTATTATCTTTATCTTGGTAAACTCCAAGAAAAAATACAGAAAGAGATTTATTGTGATCAATTTGCCCATAACTTGATGGGAACAATGAAGAATGTTGTTAGAGGAAAAGCTTAATCGTAATTAAAGTTAGGTGCAAGTTGCTTATGTGTAAATTATTCTGAGATATAAATAATATACATCTGCATCTGTTTGGCTCTGTATTAAGTATTAAGATACTTATGTATCTTAAATGCAGTTTACTAAATTGTCCCCATTTCCCCATAAAGCATAATTTTTAGGCTACAGGGAAGGGTTTTATCCACTTCCCTCACCCTCACCTGCATTACATTAACTTCTCTTTTGGCCTCTCCTCTCTCCTTCATCTTTTTCTTTTTAGTCAAAAGCTATGAACCCTCACTGATATGGTTTGGCTGTGTCCCCACCCAAATTTCATCTTGAATTGTAGTTCCCATAATCCCCACGTGTCATGGGAGGGACCCAGTGGTGGTGATTGAATCATGGGGGCAGTTACTCCCATGCCATTCTCGTGATAGTGAGTGAGTTCTCACGAGATCTGATGGTTTTTATAAGGGGCTTTTCCCCCTTTGCCCGGCACTCACTCCATCCTGCCGCCCTGTGAAGAAGGTGTCTGCTTCTCCTTTGCCTTACTCCATGATTGTAAGTTTCCTGAGGCCTCCCAAGCAATGCGGAACTGTGAGTCAATTAAACCTCTTTCCTTTATAAATTACCCAGTCTCGGGCAGTTCTTTATAGCAGCATGAGAACAGACAGACAATACATTCACTTCAGAAAAGTATACACAAAACCCAGCACATTATTTCAAGAAGTTTGTAGTCTCCTGTTTTCAAATATATGGCAGGACCTCATGATTAAACATACCTGCTTTCTCATTTTCTCTCTATCCCTCCTTCTGTCTCCTCTCTCCTCCCCTCCCTTTTTCTCCCCTCCCGTTTTCCTTTCTCTTTTTCAAGCTCTTTCACCTATCCGCAGGTTTCACAATGAGGAGCCCTCTAAGTGCTTCTGTAGACATTATCTTATCTTGCCTTCACGGCACCCTGTGCACAATGCCATGTACCATTTTGTGAGGCTCAGTGGAAGGGCTAAGGGGGACAGGAGGCCAGCCTGGGCTCTGCCATCATAGCTACTTGCCAGAGGAAGGGATTCACTTTTCTTGCATAAGTTTGCCATCTCTCCTTACCAAGCCCTGTGTCCATAGGTCTTCCCTCAGACCGAGGGAGCACTTTTTCTAATTCACCAACCCAGAAGAGAAGCCATTTCCAAATTTGCACAAGGGCACTGGTTAGCAGAGCTGTGGCCTGCCACACCTGCCTCACTGGTGAAGCAGGTGTCATTTTCCACATTTTGGAGATGAGGACATTAACGTTAATTTAACTGAGGCTAAATTTCTTGTTCAGGGTGACATCATTGGCAAAGACAGAAATCAAGCTCTGTTGGGTCTGACCTTATAACTCATGTTCTCTTCTCTACTGTTTGCACAATTCCCTAAGTATTTGTCTTGAAGGGCTAAGTTTTGTCATCCTTTCTCAGTGTGACATCTTTCTGAACCATGTTGTAACACTGAGTCTTTAGGAGACTCACAGCCCTGCAGAAAGCAATGCTCTTTTTGTGTCCCTTCTCCTCTCCTCTCAATTTCTTGTTCACCCCAACCCCCTCAGTATTCTTCTCTTCACTCAATAAATATGAGATGGTGTCCTCTGCTTTCTAGTGCCTTGGTAGAATAAGAAGTAAAGCTATATCTTCAGATGGAAAATAGAATAAAAATAATTCACAACTACATTCTAAAAATGTAAACTGTTTACTTATTTCATTGAGGCTTGTTATATTTTCATAAATTCTAGAAGCAATGACTAGTGATTAGCTATATCTAGTATTAGATATGAAAAAGGATTAAGAAGTGATACAAGATAAAGTCCATTCTTAGTTTAAAAAGAATGGACTTTAGAATTAGGTAAACATAGAGTAAATCCCAACTTGACCACTGTTAAGCTTGGGCAATTAAGGCTTCTTTTCCCTATCTGTAACGTGGGCATTTTAATAATAGCTATCTTCTTAAGAATTTTAAAATATTGTGCCTGGTAGGTTGTAGGTACTCAGAAAGTATTAGTTTCCTCTCTTTCATCTTTCTTTAGATTGCTAGCATCTTAAAGCACCATGTCTTATTAATTTTTATTCCCTGCACCGGCCATGTAAGATATTCAGTAAATATCTGTTGAATTCATTATTATCTGCTTTACTCATACAGTTGTAAAGATTAATCCTTGGAGTGATTCCATTTGGATGCTGATATGGTTAGGCTTTGTGCCCTCACCCAAATCTCATCTTGAATTGTAATTCCCATAATCTCCAGGTGTCAAGGGAGAGAATAGGTGGAGGTAATTGAATCATGGGGGCAGTTTCCCCAATGCTGTTCTTGTAATAGTGAGTGAGTTCTCATGACATCTAACAGTTTTATAAGGGGCTCTTCCCCCCTTTTCTTGGCACATCTCCTTCCTGCTACATTGTAAAGAATGTGCCTTGCTTCCTCTTCATCTTCTGCCATGATTTGCCATAAGTTTCCTGAGGCCTCCCCTAGCCATGCTGAACTTTGAGTCAATTAAACCTCTTTCCTTCATAAATTACCCCATCTCAGGTATGTCTTTATAGCAGTGTTAAAACATACTATTACAGATGCTAATCTGTTAGTTTAAAGCATTATGAAATGTTCTAAGTAATAATTGAAAGCAATAAATTTTATCAGGTTTTTTCTCCAAGACTCACCTCTTTCTCTGATTTCCTATCCATCAACAGCTCTCAGAACAAGAGGCTTGCCAAGCTTCTTATGTTATCACACACTCACTTCTTTTAACAGAGGCAGGAGTTGTGGCAAAATCAAAATTATCTCTTTGATTGACAATGTGAAGACATCTCTAAGAGAACAACTTGTGAAACAGAATTTAAAACTGTCATTTTGGCATTATGGTTTGACATTTGTTTGCAGTTATGTTTTTAACTGCAATTAAGGGAATCTGGATTCACATGTACATAAGAAATAAGATTCTCATTTTCCTTTTGGTCCAATAATTTAATAAAGTTTTTAAAATAAATACTCTTAATTGTGAATAAGTCCTAATTGTGGCAACTCCAAAAATTTTAATTTTAAAGCTATCTGGTGAAATTGCAGGGTAGAATGTCAATAGCCACACCTCCATCTGAGATATGCAAAGCAAAGACAGCATGACATACTGCTGGCTGGCATAAGCTTGAGTTAGCTTTGTCACTTGTGAATCATGTCACCTCAGATAGTCATTTATCACTCAGGTCTTCATTTCTTCTAAAACGGAGGGAGTTGTATTAACATATTTCTAAGGAATGAAAAGAAAGAACCACTATATCCCCAGAGAATAAAACAGTGCCAGACACATAGTCAGCACTCAATATTTGCTGTAGGGATGGATGCATGCATGGATGGGAATGAATTTAATTTCTATCAAACAACTGATCATGGAATTTAAAACTGGGAAGCTCCAGTTTTTCTTTCAGGCCAGAGAGCTTTTGACTTTCAAAAATCAGACCTAGGAGTACAATGAGAACTCCTGGATTCTGATGGTAATCTTCTTTATTAGATTCTTAGTAAAATTTAAATTTAGGATCTAAATCTGTGTCGTTTCCTATAATTCTAAAACATCAACATCTCTTGAACTGGTTCTAGAAAAAGAAGTCAGATACCTAAATAGCTATACATTTTCAGCTACTTATAACATGGAAAAATATGTACTATGCCTTTACAATAAATATTTTATTTCTTACAATTCCTCTAACTTTCTAGCAAAAAGTCCTACATGAGTCAGAGTTGGTTCTTCATAGTTTTTTTTCAACACAAGATTGTTTTCTCTTTATCAATGTCCTAAGATTGTTTTATGATCTTGAACAATGTGTGAGCAGCCCCATGGTTGTACTGTACAAGTGTGATTTTTATTTTTGGAATCTAGATTATCGTTTTCACACATATAATCATTCCTGTATACGTTACTCACTGCCCATTCCATTCTAATGAAGAACAATGAGTGCATATAACATCACGTATAATTATTCTTTCTGCTTTATCCCATTAAAGAGTCTCACTGAAGATTTCTTAGAGTCAGGAATGGAGGCTCAGCAGGGAATCAAAGCGGTATAAAAGTCCTTCTCATTTCTGTAACCATAATATCAAGCAAAATTACCATCACAGATACAAATTTATATTTTTATAACAATTTACTCAAAACACCATATACTTTGTTAGAAATGTCATAAAGAACTTCATAATTCCTTGAAAATTCAGTGAATAATTATCACTTCATTAACATTGTTTGCATCCTAGCTTACTATATTTTAGCTGCTATAATCTACTAGACTTTTAAAGTTTTTCTTCCAAAAGGTTACATTTAACATGAATTCCATGTACTGAGTCCATCAGAGGAATGCATTTGGAATGGATTCTACTTTTTTATGGTATCAAAATTATAACTATATCCAGGGAGACTGAAATTCAAGCATCTCAAATATTCAGTACCATCTACTTTATAGTAAAGGTAGCTTCTAATGTATTCACAGGCACTATCAGGAGATGCTCATTTGGATTTTCTAATCAATAAGACTTCTTTTCCAACAGGAAACCTAATTTAAGAAATTAAGTGGATCAAATTGTTAGGCTCTCTGGATACTTCTAACAAGCACATGACTAGACACATTTATTCTGTAATCCTGGCATTTTGAAAACCAGGTGAAGTGCTACTTTATTTCCATTGACAGCTGCTCCTTAGCTTGATCAAGTTACTATCATGATATTCTCATATTATTGCTGAAGCTGTACAATACCACTTATAGGAAGACCATTGTATTAGTTTCCTATTGCTGCTGTAACAAATGACCACAAATTTAGTGGCTTAAAATAACACAGATTTATTGTCTTACAGTTCTGGAGGTCAGAAGTTCAAATGAATCTTAAGGGGCTAAAATCAAGGTGTCAGCAGGGCTGGTTCCCTCTGCAGGATCCAGAGAAGACATTCCTTACATCTTCCATCTGTTACAAGTTGTCAGCATTCCTTAGCTCCTGGCCACATGAATCCAATCTCTGCTTTCATTGTCATATAACCTTCCCCCACACTAACCCTCTGCCCCATCCAGATAATTCAAAATAATCTCCTCACCTCAAGATCCTTAACTTTATCACATCTACAAAGTCCCTTTTCCCATATAAGGAAACATACTCACAGATTCAGATATGGACATCTTTGGAGGCAATTATTCAGCCTATCAAACTGTGATAAGCTAAAAATGTCTATTATCAACCCGATAGCAACCACTAAAATAAAACTAAACAAAGAGTTATAGCTAATAAGCCAACAAAAGAGATAAAATTGAATCATAAAACATGCAAAATCCAAAAGAAAACAGAAAGAAGGGAAAGGGAAGAAAAAACAGATGGGAAAAAATAGGAAAGAAATGGCAAAATGGTAGATTTAAGCCTAACTATATCAATGATTAAATTAAATGTAAATTGTCTAAACATTCTAATTAAAATGCAGAGATTGTCAGATTGTATAAGAAAGTAAGATTTAGATATATGCTGCCTGCAGGAAACATATTTTAAATATAAAGACATATGAGGTCAAAAATAAAAGAATGGGAAAAGACATAACACACTTGCATAAGTTTGCCATCTCTCCTTACCAAGCCCTAATCAGAAAGCTGTAATGGGTTTACAAAGTAGATTTTGGAACAAAAAAATATTACCAGAAGTAAAGAAGTTCATTTTATAATGATAAGTAGGTCAACTCATCAGGAGGACATAACACTTCTAAATATTTGCACATCTAATAACAGACCTTAAAAATACACGAAGCAAAAACTGGATGGAATTCCAAGAAGTAGGCAAATTCACAATTATTGTTAAAGATGTCAATACCCCCTCTTAATAGCTGATAAAACAAGTAATAGGACAATCAGTAGGCTATAGAAGACTTGAACTTTGTAATCAATTAACATAATTGACATTTATACAACATTTCACCCAACAACAGCAGAATACACATTTTCCCGCCGTGGTTATACAGATTACTCACTGAGACAGACTGTATGATTGGGACATGAAATAAAACCAAAGAAATTTTAAAGGATTTAAATAATACAGTGTACTGTATGTTCTCTGGTCACAGTGTAATTAAAGTGGAAATCAAATACAGAAAATTATCTTGACAGTCCCCTAAATATTTGTAAATTATATAACAATTCTAAATAAGACAGTGGTCAAATAAAATATCCAAAGGGAAATTAGAAAGTATTTTGAACTAAATGAAAATGAAAACATCAAAATTTATGAGATGTCACCAAAGAAAAACTTAGGGACAAATGTCTATGTGAAAAAAGAAAAAAAGGTTTCAGCTTCCACTTTAGGCAATTAGAAAAACAGATGAGGAAAAAATTCCCAAGATAGGCAGAAGAAAGTAAAAAATATCAGAGTTGTAATCAATTGAAAACAGAAAAACAATAGACAATATCAGTGAAACAAAAATTTGTTTCTTTGAGATCAATAAAATTAATAAACCTCAAGGTAGACTAATCAGGAATAAAAAAGAGAAGTCAGAAATTACTAATATCAGAAATAAGAGGGATGATACTACTACAGATCCCTCAGATATTAAGATGATAATACAGAAATATCATGAACAGCTTTATAATAAATATTATGAACAACTTTATGTCATTAATTTTGACAACTCTGATGAAATGGACAAAATTTTTTAAACAAACTACCAAAGCTCACTAAAGAAGAAATGGATAACATGAATAGTTCTGTATCTTTTAAAGAAATTGAATTTGTAATTTAAAATCTTCTCACAAAGAAAACTTCCAGCCCAGAGGTTTTACTGGTGAATTTTACCAAGCATTTAAGGAAAAGATAATACTATTTATACTCAAACTGTTCCTGAAAATTGAATAAGAAAGAACAGTTCCCATCTTAATTTATGAAGCCAGTATTACTCTGATAACAAAACCTGACAAAGACATAACAAGAAAATTAACAGACCAACATTCCTAATGAGCATTGATACAAAAATTCTAAACAAAATTTTAGCAAATTGAAGGGGCTAAAATCAAGATAACATATAAAAAGGAAATAAATCATGAATCAGTGGAGTTTATCATAATAATATAGGATTAGTTTAACATAAAAATCAATGACATTCAACAGATAAAAGAGATAAATTCAACTTTATCAAAATTAACGTGTTCTTCAAAAGACACTTTAAGAGAATGAAAATAAAAACCACAGACTGGAATAATATATTTGCAAAGGATCTATATAATAAAGGAGTTTTTCTATAATATACAATGATATTTAGAAACTCAGTTACATGAACATAAACATCCTAATAAAAAATGAACAAAAGACTTGAATAGACAACACCAAATATATACAAATGACCAATAAAATAAGCACATAAAGTGATGCTCAATATCATTACTCATTAGGGAAATGCAAACTAAAACCACAATAAGATACTACTATACATTTTTAGAACATGTAAAAACTTAAAACCTGAAAGTATGAAGTGTTTACAAAGATATGGAGGAACTTGAACTCTTATAATCTACTGGTAGGCATGTCAAATAGTACAACTTATTAGAAAAACTGTTTGGACGTTTCTTTAAAAGTTAAATATATACCTACCTTGTTACCCAGCCATTTCATGCCTATGTATTTACCCAAGACAAATGAAACCATATATCAATACCAAAACTTGTACACAGGTATTGAGAGCAGCTTAATTTCTAATAGCCAAAATATATACAACAACCTAAATGTTAACCAACAGATGAATGGATGAACAGATTGTAGTGTATCTGTACAATGGAATACTACTCAGCAATAAAATGAATGAACTATCAATAAGGTACAACCTGGATGAATCTAAAATAATTATGCTGAGTAAAAGATGCCAGACCAAAAAAAGAATATACTGTATGACTTCAGAATCATATAGTGTATTTTCAGAATATACAGTATTTCAGAATATATCTACATATCCCAAAAATGCAGACGAATCTATAGTGACAGAAACCAAAGTATTGATTGCCTGGAGGAGAGGGGCAGGAGTGATGGATTACAAAGAGGCGGCTGGGCGCGGCGGCTCACGCCTGTAATCCCAGCACTCTGGGAGGCCGAGGTGGGCGGATCATAAGGTCAGGAGCGAGACCATCCTGGCTAACACGACGAAACCCCGTCTCTACTAAAAAAATACAAAAAAATTAGCCGGGCGTGGTGGCGGGCGCCTGTAGTCCCAGCTACTCGGGAGGCTGAGGCAGGAGAATGGCGTGAACCCGGGAGGCGGAGCTTGCAGTGAGCCGAGATCGCGCCACTGCACTCCAGCCTGGGCCACAGAGCGAGACTCTGTCTCAAAAATAATAATAAATAAATAAATAAACAAACAAACAAAGAGGCAACCCCCTTAACCACCCACCATCTACAGACCATAAGGAAGTTGAGAAAGCTGTTGGTGTCCCAAGGGCAAAACCTAATAGCTCTTCAGATGTGGCCAAGCCAGATAATGAAAAAGAGGCACATTTCAGAGAGGAAAGCTAGGAGCTGCGGCAAAAATTGAACTTAGCAGTTACTGCCAGTAAAAAGAATCACAGTCCAAGCAAGAAATGTTCCCCTCCTTTAGCGTAGGCTTCCCGTGGGATTTCAGAGTTGTGATGGAATCCATTGGTGCCAGTCAGGTGACTTACAGTGCACCTCCCAGTGAGAGGACTGTGCTATCCACACCTGATTGCTATCAGACTTGGTCAATTGATTTGTTCTGCCATTGAAATGTGAGAGAAGTGATATATACCAATTCTAAGCAGAAGCTTTAAGAGATTCTATGTTTTGGCTTGTTTTGTTTTGTTTCTTGCCACAATAACAGCATTCTCAAGTAAGAGCTGCTCCCTGGGCTCTCTTGTATCCTGGTACAAAATGTGGAGCAAGGAAGCAGATAACACATAATCCAAGAAAAATAAACTTTGATATTGTAAGCCGCTGAGAGCATATACATGTTAAACTTAAGATGTTTCTAAAATAAAGTAAAACAGTCAGGTGGAGAGTTGGATACATGAATCAGATACTCAGGAACAGATCTGAACTGGAGATAAAATTTAGGAGTTGTCAGCAGCTAGATTGCATTAGAGGAAGATGACTCTGCAAAGGAGACAGGAATGGCCAGATATTTGGAAGAAAGCCCTGAGTAAAATTTTTGATGTAATCTCACTTTTGCTCTCCTCATTCTTTATTCCTTTTTCTTCACTTCCATTTTTCCAGCCTAAAGACTAATGTGCAAGCATCAAGCCTGCTGGGTCTGCCTCACACGTTAATAGATCTCCCTTTTACATTTGCTGGATTTTGAGCACAATTTGAACAGTGACTCTCCCTTCCTAGTTCACCTCTATATCTCCAGGGCTGGATGACACTGCCTTGTTCAGAGAGGACAGTAAACCCCATCACACAGGAGAGTGACCTACAAGTCACCTGCACATTGCTTCACCTCGGTTTTTACCTTCAATTCTCTTTCTTCCGCATACACATTCTACTCTGTCCTCTGGCTGTATCAATAATTGTTTTTTTTAAAATAAATTTTGAGTAGATACATTGAAGGTTTGTATAGGTATCAAATATAAAGAGCTACAATACAGTGAACATCTGTGTATCAACCACTCAGTTTAGGAAAAAGAACCTTACCATTATCTTTGAAGTTTTCTTTTGCTTCTTCCCAATTCCATCTCCTTCTCTCCTTCCTCAGAGAAAACCACCAGCCTGCGTTTTGTGGCTCTCAACAAATGAGGAATAGAAGAAAACTTCCTAAAACTGATAAAGAACATCTACAAAAACCTACAGATAACATCTATTGTGTCCATGTTTCTCTCTATAATTTTACCAAGCATGTTTGTATTCCTAAAAAATGTTAGATTTTGCATGTATTTTATCTTCACATAAATAAAATCATTCCATTTGTATCATTCTAATTTGTTCTTTGTGCTCAATATTATGTTCCTGAGATTTGTTTATAAAGTTTTATGTAGCTGAGGATTATTCATTTCTTCATCTATATTGTATGCTAAGGTATACCACAATTTATCTGTTCTGCTCTAGCCTTATTTCATTCATTTTGATAGCAATTAATAATTTCATTATTGTTCAGTTCGAAGTATTTTCAAATACCAATTGTGATTTTTATATGACTCATGAGCTATTCAAAAATACATTTAAAAAATGTTAAAAATACTTGAAGCTATTTATCTTTTGTTACTGACATTTCTTTGTTTTCATGGAATATACATTATTACAGTGCTATTCTATAGAAGTATTATGTTATACTTCTACATATGTAATTTTAAAATGCTTAGTTGCCACATTAAAGAATAAAAATAAGTAAAATCAATTTTAATAATTTATTTAACTCAAACTATCCAAAACATTATTTAAATATGTAATTGTCTTAAAATGTTATCACAGGTATTTTAGATATTTTGTACTAGATTTTCAAATTGGTATGTATTCTACATTTATAGCACATCTTAACTTGAACTGGCCACATTTTAACTGCTCAATAGTTACATGAAGCTAGTGGCTACCATATTGAACAATGCAGGTTATAGTATAACAATTGTTTGAAATTAGCTAAAACTTACTTTTTGTCCTAGAAGTGGTCAATTCCATATGAGCTGGAAAATAATGATGTATTTTTCCACTAATTGTGTACAAGGTTCTAGATGTGAACCTAAATCTATCTTATGAACCTTAAATCTCCTGTATCTTTAATTAACTATTTCTTTGCTTGACCCTGGATTGCTACATTACACAACTATAACAAAGACATTCACCATAACAGTCTGGAGTTGTGCAGTTTATACTTCCATTGACATATGTGGTGGTCCTGGGCTGATTTGTCTATAACTGAGAAATCTATGGTAGATTCTACCACTAAGGTGTGGATTTAAGAATTTCTTTGTACACTTATATCAAGTTTTGCTTTATATATTTTGAGGCTATTTTAATAGGCACTTGTAAGTTTAGAATATTCATAGTAAATTAAACTTACCATAATTATCAACTATTCAAGTTATCTATTTCTTCTTTAGTGAGCTTTGGTAGTTTGTTTAAAAATTTTGTCCATTTCATCAGAGTTGTCAAAATTAATGACATAAAACTGTTCATAATATTTATTATAAAGCTGCTCATAATATTTCTGTATTATCATCTTAATATCTGAGGGATCTGTAGTAGTATCATCCCTCTTATTTCTGATATTAGTAATTTCTGACTTCTCTTTTTTATTCCTGATTAGTCTACCTTGAGGTTTATTAATTTTATTGATCTCAAAGAAACAAATTTTTGTTTCACTGATATTGTCTATTTTTTTTGTTTTCCATTGATTACAACTCTGATATTTTTTACTTTCTTCTGCCTATCTTGGGTCTTGGTATTAGGAAAGGAGGAAACAGTTTGAGGTACCCCAAAGAAGTAGACTATATAGAACTCATTACTGCATGGTTGTAGTAAAAGAGAGAGAAGAAAATGTCAGAGATGATTCAAACCTTCAGAAATGACCCTTGAAGGTTTTCAGAAGTCAGGAAGAAAGGAAAGATTGTAGGAGATGATGATTATTTTGGTTTTTGATGTATAAAATTTTTGGTGTTGATGGATCATTAGGGTGGAGATGTTGAACATGCAATTATAAATGAAAGTCACAGGTTTTTGCAGAAGGGTCAGAGCTAAAAGGAAGAGAGTGATGATGAAAAACAAAAAGATTAGAAGAATGAATGAGCAATAGAGAGGAATCACATACATAGAACATGAGAAGAGTCATAGTGATCATGCAAGGAGGAAGGATCCCTGATCAATAAGCATACTTTTGCTGCTACTGTTGATTTTTTATCTTAATTTCAGTGCCCCTGTGAAATTCTCTCTTTAATTTCCTCCTGTCCTTACTTCCATCCAGAGGATCACAAGCTAAGCATTAAGATCTGCTTATGTGGATTAAGATAATAAAGTGATCTTTATGTTTTCTAATTTCTAATATGTTTTATGCTATATTGCATCCCTGACATCACACATCTCTCTACTTAATTTGGTTTGTTCCTATCAATATTTGAGATAAGTAAAAGAAAAGAAAATTTCACAGGAACTGCTAACATGTATTGGCTTAATGGCATATCCCAACATATTTTCCTTTTTTAAAGAAACCAAATATTGTCTGGTGCTATTTTAGAATTTAGTCTTATACTTTTTGAACCACAACTTATAACATTTTATTTTATTTTTTGCACACATGAACAGCCAGAAGACATTTTATTGTATTTGTGACTCTGCATATGTAGTTAATGTTTATTGCCAAAATAATATCTTATTACTTATTAAGCAAAAATTAAGCCTGGGAAAAATACCATAATACAAGTGCTGCATAGCACTTGTAAATTGCTGTTAATAGTTAAAATGATATGTAGTAGCAGCATATATACTGCTGAAGAAAATAAACAGACTAAGTTTTGAAGTAATATCTTCCGACCCAGGAACTACAACTTAGGAATTGTGTTAGGGGTAAGTATTGACTCATTTGTCGGGTTTGTGATTTTCAGGGAATTGATGCTGATTTCACATCAGAAAAGCATCGAGCAGCTGCAAGAAACCCTTAGACAGAAGCTGCTGAGTGATGATAACTGGAAGGAGAAGGTAATGGTAGTGTGGCTTTCATCAGCATGCAATCTATTTGCATTTTAAAAATTCTGACCATTTGTCAGAAGAATCTTCCGGATAGATTTATTTGCTTCTATGCACACTTTAGATTCCTTCTGGAATTTCCTAGACCAGACATGCTTATGGAATGTGTCTCTTCCAAAATATTAGACAACATAATGGAAAATAAAAAATTATAACACATTTTGGAATCTTGTAAGGTAGCTCTTGGTTCTCATGAAAAAGCATTTTTTTTTGCTTTTAAATATTTTCTTATCTCCTCATCAACTATCACAATCTACATTTGATCATATTCTTAAAACCAGGGAAATAATTCTTACAACTTCTCTTCTTCTCCTATAAGAAGATAAAAGAATGGAAAATGTCTTAGAATTATTTGGTTTTGGACTTTTGACATATATACCCTGACAAAGTAAAATGAATAAGCATTTAGCTTGCTATTATTTACAGAGAAATGTTTGCTGTTAGAGAACAAAAAAAATTGCATTGGTTTTGGTCTTTGGACTTTTTTATAGTTTTCAAAGTTTCAACAATGAATAGGTATTACTTTCATAATTTTAAATAATAAAAGTAATATTTTAAAAATTGTTAGTCCATACCTTCTCAGACCATCCACAGCTCTAGTCATTGAGTTAAAAGCAGTCATCTTTCTGCCATAAACTTCCAGTACTCCTTGATTGATCTCTGGGCCCTATTCTACACACTGACCCAAAGCATTCCCAACTCATTCTCTTACGTGACTGGTATCTATGCCTAGCACTGGCCCTCTGCCTTAGTTTTCTTATTATGTCTTAAATTTTCCTCTAGAAATGGAGCTGGTCGCCAAAATTCAGATTGTTTGACTGAAGTCCTGACAACTTGTTTGGGTTTTATCAGATTCTTCTCCTTGGGGATTGACCCCATAACTTGTAACCTCAGCAACAAGCAGTGGCCTCCTTCAAACTAACATCTCTACCAGGAATCCCTCACTCTGCCATCCAGCATACTGAAACCCTTTAGGTATTCTTGCTGCCTCAGAACAATTTTAAATTTGTCACTTTCATTTCCAATCTTCAAACAGTTGGCCATATTCAGCCAATAGTAGCCCTCTAAAAACAAGTACCCCTTCCCTTGTCCATCAGGGTACACAGTCACGAAATAATAAAAATGATCACTGTAAAAACAGTACCACATGGGCCAAAACAAAATTGGAGAATATGGACAAATGTTGCTATTTGTGTCTCATTCTTATTTTGTTTTATTTTGTAGTATAGGCCTTTTCTTTTCCTTCTCTAAGGCCCAGCTTCTTTCATTCTTTCTCATTTTTATTAGCCTCAGGGTATTCAACTGACTGGTCTGCACTTATTCCCTTTCCTTATTCTTACCAATCTATGTTTAAAAATTGAAAAAGAAGATTATCAACCCTATTTTGTATAATCCAAAATATTCAAATTAGAACAATGAAAGATTGTTTATCCATCCAACTGATGGAATAGTTTAACACTGTGGTTAAGATCTAGTGAGATCCTCTCTCATACCTACTCTTTAAGGGACTAGAAATTAAAGTAACATTTTTGGAAAGCAATTTGTCAATATGTACCAAGGGATATTATAAACTTCCCATCCTTTGATTCAGAAATTTTACTAATGGAATTAACGTGGATAGCGATTCAGAGAGTCATTCCTCTTCTCAAACCCCTGAGCTCCTTCTCTTAGTATGATGGAGTAAACTTTCCTGCTTTTGCTTTTGTAGAAATTTCCTATCTCCATATTCACACCCCACTAGGGGTTTTCAGATACACTTCACTGGAGAAAAGGTCTCTGTTTATGATCCCCTCTAGTACTTCTATTCACTGTACCCTGTCCTTGAGGTGCTAACACAGAGTAAAACAAGTTAGTGTTAGCATCTGACATATAAAAGCATTTATGTTCTTGCTTTATGCTAGTAAGTTAATTTGGTGGTAAAAATGATTCTATATAATATTCTATAAGTTCTTGCTAGGACCATGATATCTTTCTAATGAATTAATTATATTGCAGAGGTATTTTGGCATGTATCATTTTCTATAGTATAAATGGACATTTCATTTGGTTGAAAGGGCACGACTTCTTGTTAATAAATGTTATCATTTAGCTAGCAGTAAATCAAGATCCAGACCAGAAAAGCAAAGGACTAATAATTATGCCTTGGCTGTGTTAGCTATTGAGACTATGAATAAAAAGTTCTCTAAAAGTCTTCTCATGAGAAAGGAGAATCATTAATATGACATTTTCATCTCCTTCTTGGGTCACTGTGCCTTTGCCAAAGAATGAAATGTTCTTTTTACAAATATATAATACACATATTAAAATAAACTTCATAGCTTAAATGGTTTTAACATGCAAAAAAGTAGATAGCAATTTGTGTCTGTGCTTAATTATTTTAGAGTATGTAAAAAGCACACAATAAGATCAATAGTTGCTATGCAACAAGGATGGCACATTTAAAAATAACTACGTATTTACTAATTGTCATGGATTTTTATTTATTTCAAGTATTACTACTTGAAGAAAGCAAATTAATGTGGATGCTGAACCTTTAAAATTGGTTTTAAATGTACAATATTGTTACTATTTAGTTAAAGTTTTTTAATTAAAAAATCCTATAGCCACACTGCTTACATGATCAAATCGCATTATTTAATCACTATCACTTTTTAGTGCAATAAGCAAATTCTAAGCAAATATTTTCTTAGATTATCATCAAGACATCACACTTAAGAACGTTTTAGAATTGCACTAATGACCTCATTTAAAATCGTACATAGAGCTTTTGAGAAACCAGTAGTTAAACAAACAAGCAAAACCTTATTTCTTGGCTGAAGCAACTAGATTGAGAGTGAAAATGCAGGTGAGAAAAGTTTACTTCAAGAAATAGTCAATTTCAATTTTGAAGGGAGGCAAAAAAGAAAATCTCAAATTAGTTTTCAAAATTAAAGAACCAAATGACCTAATAATTCCTAACGTGTTTTAGTATGCTATTATTAAAATTAAAAGAGATAATTTCTGACGTACAAAATGTGACACAGATGATGTTGTTATTTATAAAATATCAATTTTAATTTATGCATAATAAACATGGCTAAAAGGAATATTGAGGACATGCTTTAATTTTTATATTTTTAAAAATGCAGTTTTAGAAATTGAATTAATAAAATCTGAAAATTTTAGATCAGGAGTGGCCTGCGGAGATCATCTCATAAACCACTAATCTAGATAACAAAAATTATCTCCATTAATAATGTAATTTTCATTATTATGACATTATTATTTCCATTTTGCACATTAATAAAAAGACTTACAGAAGTTAGGTAATTTGCCAAAGTTATAAAGGCAGGAAATAAGCTGAGAATCCACCTCCATGTATCTAAATACAAAGTTCCATATTTCTGCATTTGGCCAAGATGGAGTAATGGGTACCAAATTTACCCTCCTACCTAAAACAAATAAAACAGTGAGGAAACGATAGAAAACAATTGTTTCAAGATATTGGACATCAGGCAATGAAAGACAGTGATTCTTGGAAACAGAAGTCAAACAAGGTGAGCCCTGTGGTTGCCATAACTTAGTGCCCTGAAAGAAATTTCAGGTCATGGTTCAGGGAGTGGGAATCTAGTTTGAACTTGTCAGATTCTTTGAGTTGAGGAAACCTTGCAGTGTCCTGGGAGATCATGGTGGCTAAAGTTCATGGATAGTGTTCACAGGAGAGAGCTGCACAGGGAAGAACACTGGCGAACTACAAAAAGTCCGCCTTGCATATGTTTATGATCAATGTGTACATGTGGGAAAATGACATAAAGCCAGCGACAGACCGAGCCAGAGAGAGTATTGAATACTTGCACATGGCCAGTAATTTGCATTTCCATCAGCCAGACTGATAAACCTGTAATTTATAAGGCCCTAGGTTTCAGTAGGCAGAGCCAAAACCAATGGTTAAAAACCACATGGAGGGAGATGTTGGCTCAACTACAGGAAAAACTGCCTAATGCTTAGTGCTGTCTGAAAATGGAAATGCCTTCTGGGGAAGGAGTGAGTTATGGTTTCTGGAGGTGTGAGGCACCCAGCAGTCAGTCATTTAGTATGGAGTCAGTAGTAGAGACTGAAGGGTCAGAGTGTGGAAGTACTCTCCACTGACTGTTAAATTCCTACTCATGTTAGAGCTTTACACAGAAGATTTGCCTCCTTTAATCCTCATAACAGCCCCTAAGGGAACTCATTATAACCCTACCAGGAAGGGTTACAGTCACAAACTTAAGATCACTCAGTTAGGAAGTAGCAGAGCCAGGATTAAGAGCCAGGATTTAAACTCAACTTCATCTGCATCTAGAGTTCTTGCTTATTCTTTCCACAATTCATGGAAACATGAGAGATTGAATTAGGGGATTTCTAAGGTCCCTTCTAGCATTATGATTCTATCTGAGTCAAAGTATGGATACAGATGCTCTTCACCTTTCAGTGGGGTTACATCCTGATAAACCCATCATAAATTGAAGGTATTGTAAGTCAAAAATGGGTAATCTGTAGACATGATGGAATGTGAAAACACAATATCTAAAAAATACTGGCAACACAGTACATACACTGTACAGTATCAGCTGTTTGCCCTCATGATCACATGGATGACTGGGAGCTGTGGCCCACTGACACTGCCTAACATCCCAAGAGAGTATCATACTTCATATCAACGGCCCAGGAAAAGATCAGAATTCAAAAGTTGAAGTATAGTCTCTACTGAAAACGCATATTGCTTTCTCACCATTATAAAATCGAAAAATCATAAGTCGAACCATTGCAAGTTGGGGACCATCTGTACAGACATTACTGACTCTTTTCCTTTAATCATCCTTCCCACTTTAGTCACATTAAAATGACAATCTGTGACTTCAAAACTTTCTATGACCTCCATCAAGAAAGGGCCACTTGAAAAATCAACACTTGTACTTTGTATTCCCTCTGAGTTTTAAGCAGAACTTAGTCTAAGGCCCTCAAAATCTGCTTAAAAACAAAAACTTCAATTTTCTGAGTTGCTGGCAAGGACTGAGTTCACAGTATAAATGAGCAAGTAATTAAGCTTTTAGTATTTCTGAAAACTGTCATATAGTTGTAACTCCTCTACTAATTTTTCAGGTCTTAGAAGGTGGTGGAATATTTGGCACAAGGTCAATTTTTCTGGCCCAAGTTCTAAGTCACACTTTTTTTTGAACACTAGAATTTTTAAAATAGTTTAATTAAAAATCTAATGTCAGAACATCTTAAAACTTAGAGTTTGAAAATAAGCTTAATGTACTTATTTTAAGGTAAAAATAGTTTTACATGTGCTTTAAATGCCATTTCTAGATTGAAGCAGAACTTGCCAAAGAAAGGGCCCAACACTTGGTTGAATTTGAAGAGCAAGCTCTTCTCTTTAAGGAAGAAACAAAATTGCAACTTGATATTGAAAAAGAAAAACACCAAGATGTAATCCAAAAGTATAAGAAAGAACAAGAGGAACTACAAATGAAGGTCTGTAATTATGATGTTCATCATTATTTAATAGATTTGAAACTGCAGATGTTGTATATTTCGCCTTAGAACACTGCAGTATTTATAATTCCAGTAGCTTTCACTCATGGTCACTGTGTCTTGGTTTTAGCTATGCAGGTAAGATGGTTTGGCTAATTCTCCAGAATGGATAACTGAGATAAGTTATACAAGCATGTAATCCAGCTATGTATGGATTTTTTCTACTGGAATAAACTTATTTTTTAAACATCATAAATTATATGACTAAAAATTAGTACAGCTAGATATTTCAACACCTCAAATATCCAACATTGAAAGATAATGAGGTGTTTTATATAATTAAAATTTTCCCAACAACTAAAGCATATACCCTTTAATTGCAAATATTTTTCATTCTCAGCATTTCTGAATGAAGAGAAATATTTTTAAAATGTAATTACACCTCCCTAAATTTCTTAAACAGTATGTTCTAAATACTAAAGGTTTTGTTAAGGTTTTCCTGTTTTTGTAGGACTTGAGTGTAGAGTGTGTATGTGTGTGTGTGTGTGTGTATGTGTATTAATCAAGACCTAGTGGGGAAATAACATTTTGAAACATGCATTAAGAGTCTGTGTTCATTAAGCATCAGACAAGACCTAATGGCTTCTACATTTGTGTACAGGAGGTATGGTACATCCATTTCAGTAGTCCATTGTGAACAACAGGCAGCACCAGCTACATGTGTACAACCAGTGCAATAGCACATGGTCCCACACTCAGAAAGGCCTCATGCTTTGGATTTATTGCTCTGCAGATACTACCCTGAAATTCTTAATAATCTAACTGGGCATGGTGGCTCATGCCTATAATCCTAGCACTTTGAGAGGCCCAAGCAAGAGGATCACTTGAGGCCAGGAATTCAATACCAGCCTGGACAACATAGCAAGACTGTCTCTATTAAAAAAAAAAAAAGACTTAATTAGCCTAGTGTGACGGTTCATACCTGTAGTATGTTCATACCAGTGTATACCCTGGCTACTTGGGAGGCTGATACAAGAGGTTCACTTGAACCCAGGAGTTCAAAGCTTCTGTGAGCTATGATCATACCATTGCACTCCAGACTGGGCAACAAAGTGAGACCCCTTCTCTAAAAGAAAAAAATATTCTTAGTGATTTTATCTTTGAACTTCTGTTTTGTAAGTGAAATCCTACTGTGGCAATGGAGCATGTGCCACAAGCTTAGAGCCTTGGCTCCCCCAAGGTTCTGCCTCCCCTAGAGGGTTCTCACCTCTTGCTTCCTGGCTCCTGATGCCCCAGGCTCCACCGAGTCTCCCCCTTTCTTCTTCCTCTCACTCTGTGACTGCTGTTGCAGCCCTGGGTGGTTCAGGATCCCATCAGCAGGAGAATGCAGACAGGCAAGCTGGAACTTGCCAAATGTTACAGTTTCTTAAGAGAAGTCATAAATCCTGATTTTTAAATCAGGATTTTGTAAGTGAAACCTCCTGATCTTTAAATGTTGACTGCCTTTTAAAAAATAAAAACATATTTGTGGTTATGTGAACCTCCTCTCCCAAAGATACTTTCAGTGTCAGCTCTCCTCTGGGTGATGAAAACCACTGTGCAGACCTGACAGTGGCCTTCCCTCTTGGATTAATTGAAGATAATAGAATATTAATTTATAAAATTATGAACTATGGTGAAGAGACTTCTCACACAAGTTATTCTTTCTGTAAATTTAACATTTGAAACAAATTTTGGATACATAACTCTTTTTATGTAACAGTTCACAAAGTCCTTGGAACCTTGGTCTGTGAATGTTTTCCAGATTCTTAGTGGGCTAGTTTCTTGTTGTGCTAATATTTATAACATGACAATAATTGAGCATAAGTAATAAGGATATGTTTCATTAGAAGCAGCTCTTGTTTCATTGTTTTGTTTCTTAAGGAGAAAGAAAGCAAGAGGACTTTTCCCTTCTAAAGACTTTCATGCCATCAGGAAAAGCTTCTCCAAGTTATTCTCTCATTCATTTATCTAGAGGAACCACCTTGAGAAGCAGTACATTTTCAGAATATTCAGGTGTTTTCTACAACTGTGCTGTCCATCATGATAGCCACATGTGGCTGCAAAAGTTTCCATTAAATTAATTAAAATTAAATACAATTTAAATTCAGTTCCTTGGTCACATTAGTCATATTTCAGGTGCTCAATAGTCAATACTCTTTTTTGAGAGCTATGGTTAGAGTATTTACACCATGGAAATTACATACAAATCTTGCTTTTTTTTTTTTTTAATTTGAGAGTCAGTTGTTAAACATTTACCAGCACCATCAGTAGTCACATGTGGCTAGTGACTACCATATTGGATAGCATAGAATATCTCTAACACCACAGAAAGCTCTGTTGGGCAGTACTGTTCTGGAAGGCATAGTATCTGGAGTTCCTCCAGCCATTATATACAAAAAAGAAAAAAAATTATGTTAAGGAAAAATTTATTGGTACAGTTAGGGTAAAGTATAACTCTAGTGCTCTCCTCCTTGCATTCCCCCAAAATCAGGCATTTTGAGATCCCAAAGCCAACCTAGTTAGGTCCAGACAGTCCCCTGATCTACTTGTCAAGACTTGAGCTGAGGCTGGGCACAGTGGCTCACAGCTGTAATCCCAGCACTTTGGGAGGCTGAGGCAGGAGGATTGCTTGAGCCCAGGAGTTTAAGACCAGCCTTGGCAACACAGAGAGATACCATCTCTACAAAAAATAAAAAATTAGCCAGGGGTGGTGGCATGAGTCTGTGATCCAGCTACTGGAGAGGCTGAATTGGTAGGATCAGGATCGTTTGAGCGCAGGAGGTCAAGGCTGCTGAGAGCCATGATTATACCACTGCACCACTGTGCTCCAGTCTTGGCAACAGAGCAAGACCCTGTCTCAAAAAAAAAGACTTGTGCTATCCTTTGTAGCTTAATATAGTCACAGAAATTTATATATTTCCAAAAGTGCCCAAGTGATTAATGTGATACTGTTTTAAGTAGAAAAACAAATGTTTTAGTCTTTTAAAAAGAAAATCTTGAAGGCCTGCACATCATGGGTTTGGTTTCATCTGATCAAGTGAGTACACTGATTAATGAAAATAAGCCTCTTAAAAACCATAAGAATTCTGTGGTTACCTAGAAACTATCGCCTACAAGCTAATATGAGATTTATCTTACAGATATCTGACTTAATCACAGGCGCTACAAGAGATCTAAGGCAGGAAGTGACCACTCTTAAAGAAAAACTTCACAAATCCCATATTCGGTACACTGAAGAATCTAATTCAAAGGAAAAAGAAATTGAAAATCTTAAAAATTTGGTTGCAGAATTTGAATCTCGCTTGAAGAAGGAAATTGACAGTAATGATTCAGTTTCAGAAAACTTGAGGAAGGAAATGGAACAGAAGTCGGATGAACTGAAAAGAGTAATGCTGGCTCAAACACAACTGATAGAGCAATTTAACCAGTCCCAGGAAGAGGTAGGAAGCAGATAGTGGTAACTTTGCAATTAATCAAAGAGCACATGTTCTTTCAACAAACAAACAAAAACGTGAAAGGCAGCTTAGTTTCATGGAAAGAGTCCTGGAATGTTAGTCTGACCTAAATCACATCCTGGTGCTCTGTCCTTAATCACATCCTGGTGCTGTGTCCTTAACTTTAGGCAGTCACTTAGCCTCTCCAGACCTGGCTTTCCTGTGAACTACACAATCTCTAAAAGTTTCCTTAGCACCTAGTTCTTTCTTGCAAATAACTATTTTAAGCCTCTAAGAGTAGGAATCTTTATATGTTTATGTCTTATTTGTTTTAACGTTAAATTGTTGCCAAATAAAGTTTTAGAGAACTTTCTGCATACATTTTAAAAAATTAGACTATGTCTTTTAAACACAATTTTACCTTAGGTTTTTACTTCCTATCAATGTAAACTTATAAGGTAATATGCATGCGTCGGTTTTCTTTCTTATGTATGTATGATTATTTCAGTGATGTTTTTCATTCAAACTGGAGTAGACCTATTTTGATTTGAAAACATTTTTGAAAGTCTTATGTCTGAACTACTGAGCAGTTTAAAAATAGTGAAACAATTCATCTGTTCTCTAATCATCAGTATCATATCACATTACAATATTTGATCCCTTTGATGACAGTATAGCAAATAAAGGTAAATGGAGGAAGATTCTGAGTGTTGGTGAGAAGTAATATTTTTGTTGGTTTGGCATCAGTAAAGGCATAAAAGGAAAGTGCTAACAGCAATATCGATTATTAACAATTAAATATGCCATGGTCTTGCTATATTCAAATTATCAGCCAAAATAGAAAGTTTACATAATCATTGTAATTATGTAATTATGAAGTGAACCTATTACAAAGAAGTTATAAATATAAGATAAAATATGGAGTAGATAGAATACTAGATCAAGAATAATGCCTAAAACAACTCTATAAGTAGAAATTATTTACATGTTACAAATGAGGAAGAGACTGAAGAAGGCTGAATAATTTCCATAAGGTCAGACAGTTTGGTGGAGCCAAGATTCAAATTCGAATCTCTATGATATGATGTTTCCTCTTTTGGGAAACCCAGTTATTATTATTCTGCTTCTGTATTTCACAGTGACCACAGACTTAGCAGTTATAATCTCCAGGGACTCAATTTTCTTTTAGTATTATAATTAAGACAAAAAGATGATTAAGTTCTCTTGTTGTTACACAGCAGCACAGTCCCCCCACTGAAGGAAGCCGCACCCCTAGTTCAGGCAGGAGTAAGGTGGGAGAGCACACGTGGACTTAGCTCTGCTAGAGAAACCCTGAGAAAGAGAGAAGTGATGCTGATTTGCCTCAAATGAGACAGCAGTAGTGAATCTCTAGAGGAGGGAAGCAGGGTAAAGGACAGAAAGATTGAGGCAACTAGACTAGCAGGTTTTCTAACTATTCATTCACAAAAGAAATGGCAATATAGAAAATGAGGAGTAACTTATAAACTAGGACAAACAGAAAAAGATGGAAGGGCCAAATTCAGTAAATGTATATTAGCATCTGTGTTACTCTGTTCTTGCCTTAGTCTAAAGGAATATGTGAGACTGGATAATTTATAAAGAAAAGAGGTTTAGTTGGCTCATGGTTCTGCAGGCTGAACAGGAAGCATAGTTCTGGCGAGGACCTTAGGAAGCTTAC
The DNA here is from genome assembly GCF_028858775.2 of Pan troglodytes. Taxonomy (NCBI): domain Eukaryota; kingdom Metazoa; phylum Chordata; class Mammalia; order Primates; family Hominidae; genus Pan; species Pan troglodytes. Next base: position 160,230,517 of record NC_086015.1, read on the forward strand.
AATCATGGCGGAAGGTGAAGGAGAAGCCAGTGTATCACATGGTGAGAGAGAGGTGGGGGGAGGTGCCACATTATTTTAAACAACCAAATCTCGCATGAACTAACACAGCAAGAACTCATTCATCACCAAGGGGATGGTGCTAAGCAATTCATGAAGGATCTGCTGCCATGATTCAAACACCTCCCACTAGGCCCCACCTCCAACATTGAGGATTACATTTCAACATGAGATTTGGAGTTGACAAACTTCCATACCCCATAACAGCATGTATCTGGGTGCCAGGCAGGTGTTAGATAGGTACTGGTGATGTAATTATGAATAAGACTGACAACTGCCACTTCCTGCTCTCAAAGAAGAATTTAAAGAAAACTTTGCATGAGTAATTAAATTAATATCCAAAGGAAAGAATGATCTAAATAGAATTTATCATAAAAAAAGCATAGACTGAAAGCTCGAACATTTGCATGAAGAGCCTGTATAAGTTATCCATTGCTACGTGACAAATTACCCCCAAGTTTAGCAGCTTCAAACAACAAACATTTATTATCTCATAGCTTCTGTGGGTCAGGAATCTGAGCATGGCTTAGCTGAGTGTCTCTGGTTTAGAGGCTCAAGTTCTCTCATGAGGTTGGTGTCAGGGTATCCACTGGGCTGCAGTCTCATCTAGAGGCTCAACTAGGATGGGATTGGCTTTCAGGCTTATTTATATGGTTTTTGGCAGAATGTATTTGGCCAGAGGCTTCCCTCAGTTCCTTGCCACATGGACCTCTCCATAGAACAGCTCAGTGTGTCAGCTGACTTCCCTCAGGGCAAGCAAGTGAGTGAGAATGAGAGAGAGAAGGTGCCAAGACAGAAGCCACAGTCTTTTTGCAACCTAATCTCGGAAGAGACATACCAGTGCTTCTGCTGTATTCCATTTATTACAAATGAATCAGTAAGTCCAACCCACACTCGAGGTGAAATCATTGCACAAAGATATGAATATCAGGAGGGTAAGGATCATTAAGGGGCGTTTTAAAGGCTTCCAATCACAGGGCTTCTGGAGGTGATTTTGGCAAGAGAAAATAGACTAAAAGTGAAGAGTGGATTTCTTCATCGACAAAAGGAGCTGCAGTTGGAACTCTTCCTGCTCATTAGTTTTTAAAAGAAGCCACTTAGGAATAAAGCTTTTTTAAAAAAATGTAGACTGAAAGACATAAGACATTGGGTTGGTATATAAATGATCATAGATCATTGCTAGAGAGGAGAAAAGGATCATCCCAAAGGTAAAGAAAACCAATTAAGGGTATACTTAGGGGGGCAATTTCCTTTTGTGGGAGCGGGGAGGGTAGACTAGATTTTCCTTTAGAAGTTACCAAAATATCACCTCAAAGTTAACTAATTCGAACTGAACTGTAAGAGTAAATAATTAAGGCTGCTTCTCTGGCTAAGCATGCAAGAGTCCAAAATATGCTTATAAAAATAGGAAATGAGCCAATAAAAGGGATAGGATTTATGAGCCAAAAAGAATAGAGGCCATAGCATGTAAAGTGAAAAGCACCACTTTTTTTGAAAATGCATTCCAGACACTTGAAATTTCTCAGATTCTGGAGAAATAAAGCTGCATTTAAGTGGAAAACAAATTCCCATTCGAATGAAAATAAATTAATGGTCTAATAAGGAGGCTAATTAAGAGGAGGAAAGCCCTGTTCTCTTTCAAGAGGCCAAATAATGGGTAGACTTTGTTTTTAATTGTATGAAGAAAGTTCTCAAGGATAAGAGGAAAGCCAAAGCCTCTAAAGGGCAAAATGGGCCTTCCTAAGTGGAGCAGGGATTATTGGAGGGCATCCCCAGAAACAGCAAGGGTCGCAAAGCAGAGCAACAAAGGGTGCAGGTCAATAAAAAGAGAAAATGGAAAATAAAACTGTGCTAGAAATGTAAATGTGAACAAGGAGTCCCTGAGAAGATACATTAAAAGATTGGAAAGGAGGGAGGGAGGGAGAGAGAGTGAGAGAGAGAGAGAGAAAGTTAATATGTTAGAGAATAACACTTATCAATAAAACCAAGTCAAAATGGGTCATGTGCTCCTTGATGCCCATTTTCCTTCCTACTGGTTCCATGTGAGTACAGTCAAGACAGTGTGACCCCCTATTACGGACCTTGTTGTGATCCAGAGGAAGAATGTGGTAAATCAAATAAACAGCTCACATACAATCACCGAAGGACAATCAGTACAGATAGTTCAATATTTTTGTTGTTTGAAGACCACACATAAGGGAGCCAAAAGAGCAGTAGTTTTAAATGCTATAGTTCTTGTAGTCATACAATGAAGATGAGTGATACTCAAAAATAGAAAATAATGCTCTTGGTTAAACATGGAGAATTGAATACCTGTGTTTATCTCTACTTCATTCCATTGCCACTAAAATGGCAGTCAATTAATAAAAAGTGAATAAATCCATTAGGACAAAGAGAACAGGAGAGGAGTTAGCACTTGATAAAAAAGATATTGGCCAAAGCTTACAAAAATGGAAAGCAAGTGTCTAAGAGATAAATAACTTATCATATAGAATACTGAAACCTAATGCCTGTGAGGATTGGGGATGGGAGGATTCAAAATGGAGAAAATCTAGTTATGTGACACAACATTGGAGAGGCTCAGGAATTGGAGAAACTAGATGCAGGCATAACTTGTTTTATTGCATGTCACTTTATTGTGCTCCACAGATACTGTGGTTTTTTTTTCCCCCCCACAAATTGAAGGTTTGTGGCAACCCCTATGTCGAGAAAGTCTCTCAGTGTCATTTTTTCAACTGCATGTGCTCACTTTATGTCTCTGTGTCACAGTTTGGTAATTCTTGCAATATTTTAAACTCTTTCATTATTATTATATCTGTTATGGCCACAAAACCAGTGATCTTTGATGTTACTATTACACTTGTTTGTGGGTGCCAGGAATGGTGCCTATATAAGACAGCAAACTTAATAGATAAATGTTGTGTGTGTTCGGACTAATCCACTGACTGGCCAGTCCTCCATCTCTCTTCTGCTCAGGACTCCCTATTTGCTGAGGCAAAAACAATATTGAAATTAGGCCAATTAACAACCCTACAATGGCTCCGAAGCATTCAAGTGAAAGGAAGAATTACACGTCTCTCACTTTAAGTCAAAAGGCAGAAATGATTAAGCTTAGCAAGGAAAGCAAATCAAAAGTTGAGATAAGCCAGAAGCTAAGCCTCTTGTTCCAGTTAGCCAAGTTGTGAATGCAAAGGAAAAGTTCTTGAAGGCAATAAAAGTGCTACCTCAGTGAATACATGAATGATAAGAAAACAAAACAGCCTTCTTGCTGATATGGAGAAAGTTTGAGTGGTCTAGGTAGAAGATCAAACCAGTCATAATATTCCCTTAAGCCAAAGCCTAATCCAGAGCAAGACCATAACTCTCTCCAATTGTATGAAGACTGAAAGAGATGAGGAAGCTGCAGAAGAAAAATTGGAAGCTAGCAGTGGTAGGTTTATGAGGTTCAAGACAAGAAGCCATTTCCAGAACATAAAGGTACAAGGTAAGATAGCAAGTGCTCATGTCGAAGCTGTGGTAAGTTATCCAGATCTAGCTAAGATCATTTATGAGGTGGCTACATTAAACAACAGGTTTTCATTGTACATGGAACAACCTTCTATTGGAAGAAGGTACCATCTAGGACTTTCATAGCTGTAGTATAGAAGCTTTGAAGCCAAACTTCAAGAATTAGCCTTCAAAGGACAGTCTAATTCTCTCATTAGGAGATAATGCAGCTAGTGACTTTAAGTTGAAGCCAATGCTCATTTACCATCCCAAAAATCCTAACACCCTTAAGAATTATGCTAAATCTACTCTACTCTGTGCTTTATAAGTGGGACAACAAAGCCTGAATGACAGCACATCTTTTTGCAGCATGGCTTACTGAATATTTTAAGCCTGTTGATACCTACTGTTCAGAAAAAAAAAAATCCCTTTCAAAATATTGCTTCTCATTGACAATGCATCTGGTCACCCAAGAGCTCTGATGGAGATGTACAAGGGGATTAATGTTTTCATGCCTGCAAACACAATATCCATTCTGCAGCGCATGAATCAAGGAACAGTTTTGACTTTCAAGTCTTATTATTTAAGAAATATATTTCATAAGATGATAGCTGTCATAGTTATTGATTCCTCTGATGGATCTGGGCTAAGTAAATTCAAAACCTTCTGGGAAGGACTCACCATTCTAGATGCCATTCAGAACATTCCTAATTCATGGGTGGAGGATAAAATATCAATAATTACAAAAGTTTGGAAGAAGTTGATTCCAGCTCTCATGCATGACTTTGAAGGTTTAAAACTTCAGTGGAGGAAGTGGCAGAAATAGTAAGAGAACTAGAATTAGAAGTGGAGTCTGAAGATGTGGCTGAACTGCTGCAAACTTGAACATATAAAAAGTTACTTCTTATAGATGAGCAAAGAAAGCCATTTGTTGAAATGGAATCTACTCCTGTGAAGATGCTGCAAAAAATATTGAAATTACAACAAAGGATTTGGAATATTATATAAAATTAGTTGATAAAGCAGTGACAGGGTTTGAGAGGATTGACTCCAATTTTGACAGAAGTTCTACTGTGGGTAAAATGCTTTCTAACAGCATCACATGCTACAGAGAAATCTTTCATAAATGGAAGAGTCCATTGATGTGGCAAACATCATTGTTGTCTTTTTTTTAATTTTTATTTTCTTTTTGAGACAGAGTTTCACTCTGTTGCCCAGGCTGGAGTGCAGTGGCGCAATCTCAGCTCACTGCAACTTCTGCCTCCCAGGTTCAAGTGATTTCTGTGCTGTTGTCTTCTTTTAAGAAATTGCTACTGCCATCCCAACCTTCAGCAACTTCCACCTTGATCAGTCAACAGCCATCAACATTGAAGCAAGACCCTCTACCAGCAGAATATACAACTTGCTGAAGACTCAGATGATTGATAGCATTTTTTAGCAGTAAAATATCTTTAAATTAAGGTATGTACATTTTTTAGACTTAATGCTATTGCACACTTAACTACAGTATGGTGTAAACATAATTTTTATATGCAATGGGAAACCAAAAAATTCATGTGACTTTCCTTATTGCAATATTTGCTTTATTTTGGTCTAGAACCAAACCCACAATATCTCTGTATGCCTATGCCTCTGAAAGAGGGATGTAAGGGTGGAATTGAAAACAAGGCTGTTTGAAAGATTATAAAAGGACCAAACAGATCATCAGAGATGTCCTCCCAGTTCCCAAGAAGCCCCTGCCCACCATCCTGGCAGAATACCAGGGGTTTACTCTCTAGCAAAACTGAATGAGAAAAGGCACTGAACCTGAGGACAGAAGAGATAAAGCAAGAGTATATTAAGTATGGAGACTTCCCAGTACCCTTCACACTCTCATGTTTCAGAACACAAGTAACCAGGCTTATGTATTAATAGCCATAAAAAAAGAAATTGGAAGAGCCCCTTCTGGAGAAATGAGCTGCCTCAAAAGATAACACCAGCCTGGCAGAGTGGCTCACACCTGTAATCTCAGCACTTTGGGAGGCCAAGGCAGGCAGATCACATGAGGCCAGGGGTTTGGGACCAGCCTGGCCAACATGGTAAAACTCCGTCTCTACTGAAAATACAAAAGTTAGCCTGTCGTGGTGCTGCACATCTGTAATCCCAGCTACTTGGGAGGCTGAGGCACAAGAATCACTTGAACCCAGAAGGTGGAGGTTGCAGTAGCGGAGATCACACCACTGCACTCCAGCCTGGGTGACAGCAAGACTCTGTCTCAAAAATAAATAAATAAAAAGGATAAGACCCATTGATACTGACAGTTGGGATATCCCAACGAAATGGCTATATCCATGTTCAGTCTACCTACTTAGAAGGATATCAGCCAATAAACTGTATACAAGTGCACTGAGCTTAAGGTAACATTTTGGGGACCCATTTTTAAACACAAACAGCCAAGGATCACCAATTATTTGAGAAACATCTCTAATGTGAAGAACAGAAACAATAAGCAAAAAAGAACTTCACAGAAAAAAATACAAAACAATACAGGGAGCAAAAGAGAGCTTAAAAATGTATAATTAATATCCTCAGAGAGAAAAGAGATGATATTGTATTCATTAAACATAAACAGCCAGCTATGAAAAAAGAACAAGAGTGAATATTAAAATATAAGGACTGAAATTTTAAAAAAATCAATATTTGGGTTAGATGATAAAGATGTGAAATCTCCTAGAAAGTAGAAGAAAAAAGCAAAAAGATGGAGAAAAGAAAAGAAAATTCGAGGAAATAAGAAATAGAAAACAGTGCCTTCCAAATTCCAAAGGAAAATTATGCCCAGCCTAGAATTCTATATCCTGCCAAAACAATCCGTCAAGTATCAAACACAGATATTTTCAGACTTAAGAGTTCTCAAAAATGATACTACCCTGGCAGCCTTTTTCAGAAAGCTGTTAGAAGATATATGACAGCACAATGATGGAATAAGTAATAAAGGAGAAAATATAGGAATCAGGAAATAAGGAATCCAACACAGGAGAGGGATGGAGGGAATCCCAGGATAATGGTGGGAAGAAATGCTAGGATTACAGCAGTGCATCAGATTGAAAGAATAACCAGACCAAAAGAATGGAAGTTTCTTAGAATGTTGAGCAGAAGAATGGTGGGTTCTTAGAAGTATGTCTCCAAGAACAAAGAGTAGCTGATAGCTTACATGGGATGTTTGAACATGTTGAGAGGATATTTACACTTCTGTAAGTTTGGTGAAAAATTAATATCAACACCCAGAAAATGAAGCAGAAAAATTATGAGACAATAACTCTGGATGGAAGCTATGCAAGGAAGAAAATGTCATCTTAGTACATAACATGGCCCAGATGTGCATATGCTTATATACTATAATCATATAAAGATGAATATAGATTAAGCTAAAAATTGTGACAGAAATATGAGGATAGGAGGAGGAGCAGCATCTGTTGGGAATTGGTATAGGAAGCTGAACCCTCATCTTCCATTCCATGCAGTCAATAGATATGTTCCAAACTGAAAAACAAAGAGATAGAAGTATAATGATGTTATTTTGAAGTATTGAGGGTAACTATCAGAAGAAATAGTTTAAAGATCTGAAAATGGTTATTCCTGGGAGGCAGGACTTGGAAATGTGAAGAAATGCTTTTCTCATTGTGAGTTTTAGTATTATTTTACTTTTTAGCTATATGTAATCCATTAATTTTAAAAAATTAAAAATAATAGAAAGGAATAAAGTATAAAAAGGACCTAGTAGAGAAGGTGGCAGAGACAAAAATAAAGGTCAAGCAAGGAATATTGAAGAAAAATCAGGAAAGTTACAAGTAAAACAAAAGCAACAGAATATAAACCTTAATGAGATTTTCTTTTCAGATTATGAGAAATGAAAAAATTAAGACAAAGCAGATTCTAGCTTAAACTTAGTAACAGGTGCCTAGTACACTTCTGTTTATTCCCCAAGTCTAAGTGCAAGGAGAACCCCTCCATGAAGCCACAAAATCCCAGAGGCAAAATTAGCTATACACCTGTGTGCCTACTGCAGTTGCTTATTTATGCATTCATTTAACAGGTAAAGAGTTTTGTTGTTTTTATAGATGCTAAGGAAAAAATAAATCAGGGTAAAAGGGATACTTTCTGAAGGAGGGGTGCTATATTAGATGGGGTAGTAAGAGGACTCTGAGGAAATAATGAGGCAAAGAGCATTCCAGGGAAAGAACACTCCAGGCAAAGGTAATAGAAAGACTCTGCAGCAAGGAGCATACTGGGAACCTTAAAGAAGCCACAAGGAAGTCAGCAAGCACTGCTGGAGCTTAGTGAGCAAGGATAGTGATAGAAACCAAGGTTGAAGGGCCAGTTCACATGGAGTCTTCGTAGGCTATGATAAGGTCTTTGGATACTTTGCTAGGTGTGATAGAAAGCCACCTAGGAATTTCGAACAAGGAATTGACATGATCTGACTTATTTTTAGAGGATAACTGACTTCTGTGTAGAAAATAGGTTGAAGAGGGCAAAAAAGAGAGCAAGGCTGTGAAGGAGGTGACCAATCACCAGATTTGGGATATATTTTAGGGGTGAAGGCAATAGAGGTTGCTGATTGATTGGATGATGTGAAAGCATAAAAAGGAGTCAAGGATAACTCCAAAGCTTGGAATCTCAGCAACTGAGAGAGTGCTGAGATGGGAAATGCTAGAAAAGAAATACAATTGGGGAGGAATATCAATAATTTTATTTGTGACATGTTGATCTTAATATGCCTATTAGATACCCAAGTGGAGATGTTGACTAGGCAATATGTCCACAGGGAAGGCAAGCTGGAGATGTCGATTTTGGACAATTCCACATGTAGCTGATACTTAACCCTTGGGACTGAATGAGATCACCCAGAGGATGAGGTAATAGAGAAAGGGTTGAGAACAGGCACTCTTAACTTTTAGAGGCTGGGAAGAGGAGTAGAATCTAGCGATGGTGACAGAAAAGGAACTTCTGGTGAGGTGGGAAGAAAACCGGAAGAGAACACTATCAAGGACTCTAAAGAAAGACTGTATTTAAAGAAGGGTACATGCAATATAGACAGGCCCACAGTCCCTTATCTGAGAACTTTGTGCTCAGATATAAAATTATTTTGAATTTTAGAAAGTTAGTAAGTACAGTATGTCCTCATAGATGTAGGGCAGCCTCCCCATGCAGTGACATTAATACTTCTGCAGTGAAACATCTGAATGTTCACATGAAATGGAATAAAGACTGTAATTAGCCTCCTATCAGTTCAGTCAGATTTTATCACTAACTGTGATGAGCTACAGCATTTTTTTCTTTTCAGAGCTTTTTGGATGTCAAAAGTAAGGCTAAAGGACTATAGATCTGTATTGGCTTTCATTAAAACAGCTGTTTTTATTGTTTATTGCCCGACAATCTCCTAGCATCTCGAATCTCTTTTGTTTAAAAAACAAAGGAAAGTACATGTGTATCTCTACAGGGCTACCAAGATGATAGGAAAAAATCAAGGATTTGCCTCCTATTAACAGTGGTTACCTTAGAAGTGTAGGAAGAGATAGACAGGGGTTTTACTTCTTACATACTTTTTAAAAACATTGGCATCATGGGTTATTTTTAACATTTTGGTGTTTTGAAAATATGTTTCCAATGTAAACTCTATTTTTAAAAAAAGAAAGAAAGAAATTCTATTTACATAAGAAAGTTCAGGCCAAGTGTGGTGGCTCACGCCTATAACCCAGCATTTTGGGAGCTCAAGGTGGGAGGATTGCTTGAGCTTGGAGTTCAAGACCAGCCTGGGAAACATAGGGAGACCCTGTTTTTACAGAAAATACAAAAATTAGCTGGGCATGGTGGCACACGCCTGTAGTCCCAGCTACTTGGGAAGCTGAGGAAGGAGGACTGCTTGAGCCTTGGGGGTTGAGGCTATAATGAGCCGTGATCGTGCTTCTGTACTCGAGCCTGGGCAACAACCTGAAACCCTGTCTCAAAAAACGAAAAGAAAAAAGCTTATTAACAAATCTAGCAAAGATGGATTTATGTAAACTCTAAGATTAAATTTTAATAATACATGGTATTTGCAAGCACAAATAGTTTATTTGCAAGAGGGACTTGCTTAGTTTTAGGGTAAGCATTTATTACATTTGCATGTTTAATCAGTATACAGAATATGGCACACACTTCTCTGGTAATTCCTTCTATGAGAATGGAGAAGCCAAAGTACCAGCAAGTAAATTACCAAAAAGTAGTTCTTAGTTTGGGAACAGAATAAATTAGAATATTTATGTCTTTTTTAAAGAGTAAGAGGGTAAAGGGAGGTTCTCCAACCTCCAGCAGGAAACATGGGGAGGATCAAGAAAGCTTTTAGGGACAGGGACTATACCTAGGCTTGGTTGGCAGGGAGGATGAGTGAACTGAGAACCTGAGAACCTTAGCCTTGGGCCATGGGGCAGAAGGGGGCTCAGACTGGGAGTCTCTGTGGTGAGGAAGATACCAGAAAGTTGACAGAATGAGAAGATATATTGAGAAATTTTTGTATATTTAATTAGTGCTAGTTAAATTTTGTATGTTTAATTAGTGCTAATTAAATCTAAATTAAGTTGGATTATTGACTTAGAAAAGTAAATGTTGAATACTTTGCCATCATGGACTCTTCCTCTCTGTCCTGAAAATCTGCCTCTGAAGCATATCAGTCTGAGGGATTATTGCCCTCTGTTGCTACAACTTTTGTTTGGGTATGTCTATTGCAGTTGGTTTTATTATGTTTGTAAGCAGGGAAATATAATTTTGAAAACAACCAGCCTGACATCCATCTTACTTGCTTCCTGGAAATCTTTTCAGATTCTCATTCTTGTCTTACCAAAAGGCCATTTCCACTAACTTTTGGCAGTGTTTTGGACTGATCAGATTAGTTGAACAGAAGCCTGGAAGCCTTTGAATGGAAGCTGGGAACATCCTTTGCTAACTCCCACTCATCTTTCTGGTTTCCACACTTTTCCACAGAATTTCCTTTTACCTCAGCTCCCCACCCACCTGGACAGCCACCCACTCACCTTGGGATATATCCAGTTAAGGCTGGTGGAAACTGTAATCTGATCATTCCATGACTGATTCAGATCTTACTGGGTCTAAAGCATGAACAAAGCCATCTATCTGTGATTGTTCTTCACTGAGGAGGACTTGCTTTCCTGGCATGTTCCCCCAAAATTGTGCCAAATACAGCTGATTCCCATTGCAGATGGGAGTCTTACCTTCAGAACAATCAAGTTACACAGTAAAACCTTCTCTCCCTTCTTCCACTGTTTTTGAAATTTAAAGCAACCCAGCTGCCTCTAAGAATAAAAAGGAAAACAAATATAAAAATAAACCACTCTTATATTGCAAGGAGTAGGGGAAATTGGCGACTTTTTAATATTAGAAATTTCAAACATATGGTGAACTAATTTATATTTTCATTTTGACATTTTCCTTCTCAGGGGGAGGGCAATTAAGCCATATTTTAAGCCCATTCAAAGTGGGCTTATTCTGAAAATGTTGTAGTGATATCTATAGATCATGCTCACCACCAATCAGCAGAACTTAAGGATGCAGGAATGCCTAGTTCTCCCCTGCCTAGACCACCTGACCCAAGGGGCACTTGAGATAAGGACTTCCTCCATGAAAATTTGGGGCTCCTACTGTCCTCCCTGGCTCCCATCTTGCTCAACTTCAGGCTGTTTTCCACAAAGCTGGCAAAGGGATCTTCCTTTCATGCAGATCTGATCATACCAGCCATCTGCTTGAAATAAACTTTCAATGACTCCATATGAGCCTCAGGATTAAGTCAAAACCCTAGTATTAGCACACTAATAAATTTTCTCTTGATCTGACCCTGCTCTCTCTTCCCTATATCAGTCCTGGTCTCTCCTCCCCGTGTGCACCTGCCTGAGTCATATTAAGCCATATTTCATCCCAAGGTGTGCCTCTCCTTCTCTCACTGCCCACTCTGCCTTGAAAACCTCATTGCCCCTTCTTCACCTGGCTCATGCCTTCCTTTCCATTTTGACTTCCAGTCTAGTTACAATCCAATGATTCTATTTTTGCCATGTTAAAATATGGCCAAAGATAATTTTATCTAAAACATAGAATATTGTGCATGATTTTCAGTCTTACTGAACATATTTCATCTTGCACATTTGTCTTGTCGCTCAGTGAAAACACATTAAAATTCTGCAACAATCCAACCTTCATCTTGACTAAATTGCTGAAAACTAACCACTAGCAGATGATTCTTTTCACGTATGATGGAATTTTCCACTAATGTGTATACTTACTCTAGGCACATCCACATATCCTCTAGTCATGCCTTATCAGACTACACCCCTGAAATAGCAATCCCCTATATTTCCATTGTTTTATTTTCATTTTTTAATCCCATAATTGAATAGATTATAAATCTGAATTGCCTATTGAACAAAACAGAGTTATAATCTCAATTTTAGAGGAGGAGGTAATGGTGGCAGATGATACGAAGATATTGTGAGGTTCACCTAACATTTCATAATGTTTTGGCACAGAAAAGAATAGAAGTATCAATTTTGGATCCTATTTTCAATTCAGGGGTCCTCCTGGTTTGGGAACTAATAGAAGAAAGAGAATTAATCCTTTGTCTTGCAAGCTAATAACCTTGAAGAAAGATGAGTTGCAGAGCAGCGGGCCCCAGACAGTCAGCAGCTCTTCCCCCACCCCGCTGGCTGGCCCCATTCACTTACTTTGGAATATGTCTAGTCAGTGTTGGTGGAAACTGTGTAATCTGATCCTTCCATGACTGATTCAGACTTCACTGGGTATAAAGCATGGGTGCACAGTTCAGCTTAGAGTCTGCCAGGACTTTGCTCCCATTGAACTTGCTATGAGGACATCTTTTGGCTCACTCTACCTTTTCATGTTCTCCTTAGTGGAATGTCACTTGCCTGAAATAGCTTTTATGTGACTTGCTTTTTGGTTGTTTTCTCCAGATCATTACTCCTTTCCTTTGAGACTTGAATTTAATCTTAGTAAATTGATTGAATTTTATTTTTCTTTTAAGAAGAGCTCTTGTCATCACAACCTCCGTCACTTTATCATTCCATATTGTTGTGCCTGTTATTCATGTCAGTGATATGTTGGCCTCATTTTTCATTGCTTTATTTCTTTTACATATTCAAATAAAATTAACTCTTTCTCATTGCTTTCTTAATTAGTGATATTTTTATACTAATTTATTGAAAACCAAGCCACTTGATATGGTTTGGATCTGTGTCCCCACCCAAATCTCATGTCAAATTGTAATCCCCAGTGTTGGAGGTGGGGCCTGGTGGGAGGTGTTTGGATCATAGGGGCAGTTTCTCATGAATGGTTTAGCACCATCCTGTTGGTGCTGTTCTTGTGATACTGAATGAGTTCTCATGAGATCTGGTTGTTTAAAGTGTGTAGTGCCTCCCCCCAACTCTCTTGCTCCTGCTCCCGCCATGTAAGATGCATCATTATCCCTTTGCCTTCCACCATGACTAAAAGCTTCCTGAGGCCTCCCTAGAAGCAGAAGTGGCTAAGCTTCCTGTACAGGCTGCAGAATCATAAGCCAGTTGAATCTCTTTTCTTTATAAATTGCCCAGTCTCAGGTATTTCTTTAGAGCAATGCAAGAATGGACTAATACACCACTTTAATAACTCCAACACGTTGCCAGCTTACTCTACTAGTAGGCAAAAAATATAATGGATTGGGTCTTTCCCCCACTTTAAAAGAAACTTTGATTAATAGAACTTAGAAAACCTGGGCAAAACCAGATGAAAATGTCCTTCTGTGTTTTTTTTTTTTTCAGTGTCCTGGGAACAAAATGGTCCCTGCATGTTTGACGTAATGAATTAGACAACTAATTTAGGCATAGGCAGCATGGAGCAGGTCTCTGAAAATGAGCAGGGCTACTACTTCAGAGTGGAGTTACTCTCAGCAAGTTACATAACAGTGTGAGCTTCAGTGTCTTTATTCGTCAGATATAATTGTTGGGAGCAGGAAATAAGATGACACCTAACATGGCGCCTTGTTAATCTTCCTCTCTATTCCCTCCTCCCCTGCCTTTTCCACACTGTTTCCACTAGAGTTAATGAGAACTAGGTGATAAAGCCACAAACACCATCCTTGCTCTCTCCAGTTCCTTCAAAAAATAAAAATAACTGGAAGCAAGTGATTAACCCATGATTTTTTTTAAATGTGTGTCATGTAGTAAATAAATCGTATATGTAAATGATGAGTATTTGTTTGACCCAGGAATGCAGCTTTTATAGAAAATTACTTTGCAATTGGCTAATCTGGAATTGCTCCATATTTTTCCATTTTGATTACCAAATTTGGAATTGAATAGAGTTCTGTCTATAATCATGAGAAACTCAAAAACAGGAAGATACTACTTTCCCTGGTGCTTTGTTATTTAGTTCTTCTGACAGCAGATTAGTCAGTCAACCCTTAGGGAGGATGTTTTCCACTAAGAAGCAGACTTGGGAATGCCTTGGCTGTTTTTACAAACAAGGTAACCTAATGGAAATTCATTTTTGAGTTGATGAATCCTATAGCACACTCATTTTACTTGTGTTTACTTACTAGGATACTGCTTTGAATTATTTACTTTTCAGCCTCATTTTTGACATCATAAAGACATGAATGTCAGGACACTGGGGAGATCCAAGACTTAATTCTTACTATGGGACTTGAAATAATTTTGATGAATTCCATAGACAAAACATAGGTAACACCTCAACTAGAAATGCAGAATTTCAGAATTTCGAAGAGACTTAATTATCTCTAGTCCAGTCACACATTTGAAGCTTAAATTTGCTTCAGTACATCCCTGTCAAGTGAGATTCAACCCTTCAGTGTCCTCCAGATAGATCTATTAAAAAGTTCTTCCTTATTTTAATCCCCACAGTCTTCACCTTGGGTCTAGATTCTATTATGGACATAAAAGGCAGTTCTGCTCAAACCTACGAAGGTACAAACTTCTTGAGGGCAGGGACTGTATTCACTACAGCTTCTAGTAACTTGGTAAATGATTGCTGAATGAATAGAATTAATAGCAGAAGATCTTCTCTATTTTGGGATATTATCTTACAGAATGGCAAATGAGCATCTTATTTAAGTTCCACTGAGAAAGCATCATATGAGAACTGATTTTATTGTTTCAACGCTATAGCTGATTTTTTTATTCTTTCAATCTTATACTTCAAGCACTTTTACCTGTTTATGTTATTATAGTATACCTTCACTACAAAAGAATATATTTAATGACTCTATAGCTATTAACTATTGAGTATTACATGTGCAGAGCATACTGTCTGCGACTTGAGGCAGAGAAGTTGAAACCCCACTGAATTTAGGTATTAGAAGTCCTGAGTTCTAACTCCAGCCGCACCACTAACATCTGAGTAACCCTGGACAGGTCACTCAATCTCTGCAGTTCTTGACTCCTCATCTGCAAACTGCAAGGGTTGAACCAAATATTTTCTTCAACTTCTTTCCACCATCACAGATTATTTCTCTTCTTGACTTGTCTGTCCCATGAGGTAGAGTGTCATAAAGACAAAGAATACAGACCTCTGATTTCCAGTTCTGTTCTCAAATTGTATTGTCAGTAACTATCTACTTATGTACATTGTTTAAAGCTAAGTCTGCTTTCTTTTCCCCTCTCTCTTTTCAGAATACTTTTCTTCAGGAGACAGTGCGTAGAGAATGTGAAGAACGCTTTGAACTGACAGAGGCTTTGAGTCAAGCCAGAGAACAGCTCCTGGAGCTCAGTAAGCTTCGTGGAAGTTTACCATTCTCACCGTGTTCCCTCAGCAAGGGCAGCCTAACCTCCCCTGCTGCAGCAGTCAGTAATCATGGAGAGAGAAGCCTTGCAAGACTGAACTCTGAAAAAGGAATCCAAATTCCCAACCTGCGCGGGGTGTCAAAACCCACCACTTTCCCAACCTCAGATAAGCCGAAGAGGGTTAGATCAGGCGTGCCCATTCTCCCCCAGCCACATCCTCCCAGGGGTGGAGCATCTTCAGCAAATGAGACTAGACAGAGACTGGCTGCCATTCTTAGGAGAAGGCGGAGTCAGCAATGATCCAAAATGAGGAGCAGGAAGCTCCCTACAGCGTGCACGCTCTTTCAGAGAGTGCCAGGAATTCACTGTAACTGAGAATGACAATGATAAAATTATTTTCACAGATCAGGAAGGCATACCTATAGATATATTTAACAAAAGACTGTAAAAAGCTGGAAAATTGTGAAGCCTTATTTTTCAAGAGGGTTTTGATAGAGTAACAGATCATTAAGTTGTTGGTATTCCAGAGGTCCGATTTCTATGTTTATGTTGGAATGTGCTCTATGAATATAGCCTTTTAGAGATCACAGGTAAAATTTTTCACCCATAACATCTTTTCAATTTATTGCGCCACTACAAGCAGATATATTTCCACAAAAAAATAGATTGTTTGAGTTTTGTTGGTATGTGTTCATTTGTTTGTTGAGCCGAATACGTTAAATCGATGTAATAAGTATTCCAAGCAGAAAAAAAAAAGTACTTTATCTAATTAAAATTAGATAATCTCCAAAATGCTTAGTTCAGGTAGTTGCAGAGCTCATCATCTAATCAAAAGCATCTTTTCCTCACCTTACAATCTAATTGGTTAATCTAATTTCTCTTTAGGCTAGCTCAGAATTAATGATAGATAACCTTCAGGAAGACAATCTTCTCTGAGTGGCTGGGGACCTTCTAGAAAAAGAGATGGTAATGTCAATTCAAGGAAATGGTAGTTTATTTCTCAAATTATATAGATTATTTTAGTAAACAAAGAACCTGATCATATTGATAGATACTTTCTACAATGAGTGCTTTTTGGTACTCAGAGTTAGGTCTTTATTAGACCTTGTATTCTCGAACCATTGGGAAAAGAACTAATTCAAGACAGTTCAGTAAAGTTATACAGAGCTAATTTGGGATTCAAATTTTATTACCCCTGAAAATGGGTAACTGGTTAACATGTTTTCTGTTTTCAGAGTGAAAAAGTAAAACCAGAAGCCAGATCATCTATTTTATTTTAAACCTGCAGACACTTCCTGTTTGTTAAAACACAACTCTTTGCCTTAGTCTAGTGTTCATCTATGTTTTTCTCCATCTAATAGAAGTGTATTTTCCTTCAAAAACTAACTTTACTTAAATACTCCATCTGACTGCATCATGAACATCCAGCCTTCCTATTCCCATGTTAGAATAATAGTAACACATTTAAAATATGCTACATAAAATTCTCTGCTATTTGACCATCTTAATAAGATCAGAGAATTCAAAGGTGTTTGGGATTCCTTCCATGTGCAAAAGATGTAAAGTTACTAAACAAAATCAAATTGATTTCTAGTCTTCCAAAAGATTAGTCTACTCTATTAATAGAGTATCTTAACCTCAAAAAAATTCCACATTAGGTCCACTGATTTGCCTGACTAGTTTAAGTGTGGCCTCTTGTGTTAAGAGTTGAATGCTTACTTTTGTTTTGCAGAGATTGGCATCCCTTGTAATGGCCTTTGACAAGAGAGCACAACATCATTGAAGAATGGCACTGGGTGGATCTTAGAAGTCACCCCAACCATAATTTTACAGATAAGGAATAGATGCCCAAAGAGATTGTGACTTGGCTAAGGTAGTACAGCTAGTTAGTAACAACTAGAACCAGAACCACAATCACCTGACCCCAGACTTTCTACCTCACTGGAGTTTCCCAAGCCTCCATCATGACCTTTGTCAATAGCACCTACACTATATGTAGTTTATATTTTTCCTTAAATGCACTTACTTTTTAACCGGAAATTTATGTAAAAAGTAAATTTGACTCAAGGAGAAGTAACTTTAATGAGTTTGATTCACTGTTTTTTTCTTATACACTTTGAAATAAATGTGTATCTAAGAAATGTTGGCTGGGCATGGTGGCTCCATGCTTATAATCCCAGCACTTAGATTGCTTGAGCCCAGGAGTTTGAGATCAGCCTGGGCAACATAAGGAGACCTTGTCTCTACAAAAAATAATAATGAAAATTAGCCAGGCATAGTGGTGCTTGCCTGTAGTCCTAGCCACTTGGGAGGGTAAGCTGGGAGTATCCCTGGAGCCCAGGAGGTCAAGTTTGTAGTGAGCCATGATTGTGCCACTGCCATCCAGCCTGGGCAACAGAGTGAGACCCTGTCTCAAAACAGCAACAACAACACCAGAAGTGTTAGTCGGTGCACCCTCTAAAATCATCTTCTATAATACCAACAGGCGACCACTGCACTGGACCTTAGGGTCTCTGATCTGTTGTTTGCATGTTTAAATTATGAGTACTCATGACATAAGGAAAATGGCAAAATCTAGTGAAAACTTCAGTGAAAGCACAAGAGATTATTGTGTGCAACAGTCTTTGTTATAGGGTTATACATGCTTTTTACAGTCTTGCAATTTCAGCTCATGGAGATACAGTGGGTCTGTATCTTCAGGAACCATGGGGATAAAGTAGGTTTCTTCATTTTTTCTAAGTTATGAACATATTTAGATTTATAAAGTCACACATAAGCTTTTCTAATGGTGATGTAGACTATTACTGCAAAACCTGATTTCTCAGTTTGCTATTACATTTTTGCCTTATGAGTACTTCGGTAAATAATCACTCTGAGAATAGAATCATGATCTGCAATGAGGTTGTATTATACTCCACAAATATATCAGAGAAGTAATTCCATGAATAAACAGAAAGGTCATATTAACATTTATTTCAACCTAGACCATTTGAATGGTGACGACTAAGCTATGTTGCCTTTAAAGAAAGACATCTTTAACAACAACAAAAAAATAGCGTTATAGTAGGTAACCTACAGGTTAGGAACACATTCAAACTTTTCTTGATTTTCTCACTGATAAATAAGTTCCTGGCATGAGACAGTTATAAGGAATCTTAGGAAAGTAATTGAGTAGGATGAAAAAATAAGGCTCCAAATGCATATAATGGATATTTAGTCTAATACTTTTAATTTCTCCATGGATTGATGTTTGCCATGACTTGCCATGGAAGGATTTACAGGTGTTAAGAGAAAAGATATCAAAGAAAATATTCCTTAGAGAAGTATAACCCTCTGGTTTTCTTCTTAAACTGGTATTCATGGACAAAGATGGAGAATTCTTCTAAGTTAACATAGAATTCTCAAACGATTTTTAAAAGTCTTATTGAATTAAATTACTATATTTGTAGTTGGTCAGAACTACTTAAAAGTCACATTTTCTGGTAAGGGAATTGACTGGAAGATACATTAGCACAAAATTATGTAAGACTAAGATATTTTAATGTTCTGTTAGTCTGAAAGTTTTTGTCATATTTAAGATCAATTATTGCTAATTTATTTGACTATGGAGCTAGCTTTCTCAAGTTTTATCTTTTTAAATTCTTATGACTCTTACACTATTGCACTAATAGATCAACCTAGTATCCTAAAAGAGGTAACACACTACAGCTGAAAATGTTTAACCATTGCGTTGCGGCTTATGGAGCACAGGAAATCAATTTGATATGTGCTCAAAATTCACAAATGCTATCGTGACTGTAGATTATTAAACTTTTTTATTTTCATGTTTTAGGAAAATAATGTAGACCATCTCTTGCAAAGGACACCTTTAATGGTCCCCCAAATCATGACAGACAATTATGGTATCATTGCTAAGGTGGTATCAATGGTATTTTGAGGAAGAATTTGACTTTTCTGCTTGAAAATATTAACCCTGTTTAATACCACGTTGTGAAGCCAATACTATTGTGTTGCATTTTTAGAATATTAAATATAAATTATATCATCTTTGTATATTCTGAATTTTACATATAGAATTTTCTTAAGAACATAATAGATGAATCTGGGATACACTTTTCTATGACAATATTTACCATGATCTAGTAAGTCAAAAGATATCCCTCTGTTCCAACATTTATATAGCACAGTGCTTTATATTCATTAGTTAAAAAAAATTTACTAAACATCCCTTACTCCATAAGAAACTATGTGAGAATACTGAGTCACAGTAAGTAATTTGCCCAAAATTAAGTAATTTGGGCAAAATTACTTAAGTAATTTGCCCAAAATAATAATAGATTAATAAATAATTTTAAACTTCTGCAGTTTCTGAACATCTTGATCCATAGATTAATACTGAATCTGTATTATTCATTCACTCATTTCTTCAACAGACAAGAGGAACTGAAAAAGTACTGTGAGAGCTACAAAGAAAATTAAAGCATCATACAGATTCCCAGGAATTATACAGTAGAGAGCAGGGAGAGAGCATATATAGAAATTAGAATATACAGCAAAGGATATTGGGTAAAAAGAGAATTGACAGCAGGGTGTTATGTGAATTCACCTTTTTGCTAGAAAAATCAGGGAATACTTTAAGCAAGAATTGGCATTTACAATGGATCTTGAAGAATAGATAGGATTTATGGAAGAAGGTATATTAGGTAGAAGAAATGTATAAAAAGAGTCACAAATTCTGTTTATGGGAAATGTAGAAAACATTTGGTGAAGGGAAGTAGTGGGAACCTGAAAAAGTAGGTTGACCTCATTGCATGAAGGTGTTGAATAAGGACCCACTGCAGGCTTTCAACTAGAAGTGACATGGTGTGCATTGTTGAAATTTGGAAGCATTGCTCTAGCAGGGGTGTATTGGAGTAATTATGAGATGGAAAGGCTGGAGATGGGATACTAGTTGGTGGACTAATACAGTAGTTCAGGCAAGAGTTAATGAAATTCTGAATAAAGATATTGATATTGGGGATAAACAAGAGGCAACTGATTCAAATTCTATCCAGAGAAGGGAAAGGATTTGTTCCCTGTTAAATGCTATTTAAAACCACTACCAGCCATTGCCACCTTAGCAGGAGTGCGTTTTATGAGACTGGCTCCAATTAAAGGATCAGCCCCTATCTAAGAATATTACAGCTTCTCTGAAACGTGAAATAATAGAAACTACATTTTTATATAGGCAACAAATAACCCCACAGTCTCTGTATTCATTTTAAAAATCTCCTTAAAGTTAAAGGAAAATACTAATCTCAATAAATGTCCTAAGAATTATGGAGAAAGACTGGAAATTGACCTTAAAAAGAAATAACTATCTTGGCTTAAAGAATGCAAAGTGCAACTAAATGGGAAGCTTTGGGAGTAACACAGCACAATAAAACTTCTTTTTATTTTCAATAACCATTTATGAGGGAAAATAAAGAAGACAGCAGCTAACATAAAAATAAGAGTTATCTTAAAAATTTATAATTTTATAGTTCTGAAGGGCCTGATGCATCACCTGGTCCAAACCTGTAATTTTACTGTAGACAATAGGGCCCTCAGACGGCCCTATCTAGTCACGTAGTGACTAGAATCTGATTTTTAATAAGATCCTTAGGTGATTCGTATACTCACTGAAGTTTAAAAAGCACTGCTTATGATGTTACCACTGGCCCTGGCATATTCTACTTTTAAGAGCTGTGTATTAGTATTGAACAGAAATAGCCTTGCTGTACTCAGTTCCCTTATGTTTAACTGAAACCTGTGGTACACTGAGACCCACCCTCATAGAATGAACTACTTAACACTCTGACTCCTAGCACATGCAAATTCTACTTCTTTACCCACTGACTGTGAATCTGTAACTCTCCAGGGAAAACTAGTGAATTAAAGAAAATCAATATTCATTCATAAAAGCTTTAAATATTTTATACCAACACCCAAAGCCCTGAGTCTGTAAAGAATTTACTGTTTAAAAAAAAAGTTACTAAAAAAATCCAATAGAAACATTTTGGTTTTGATCATAAGCAACTGAATAATCCTAAAATCTAATCTCCTAACAGCATGTGTTTGGAGATCTGATTCCCAAAAGAAAATTGGTAATGCTGGTTGTCTTTTGAGGCTTGTGAGACATAGAATGCTTAGATAGCTTACTAAAATTATGAAGAAAATATGACAGTACCATTATTCTCCCTGATAGTAGTTCTAAATGACTTAAATATAACACTGTAACTTGCAGTATTACACATAGATGGATTTATTTCAAAGGTATAACTAACAATGTCTGAATGAGAATCCATTTAGATTCTCAATTTCAAAATCTATATTTAACACAATGAGGCATTATGCTCACTTGTCTGTAAGGATTAAGTCAGCTCATCTCATGACACCACAGGGTGGCCATCTTCTTTACATTTTTGAATTTAGAAATAATGAAAAGGATTTATTTTGTTTGCCATTAAAAAGTTTTTGAATACCTCTTATTAGCATATTTAGTGCTAATATTTAGCTTGTATGGTTATTTGTTATTACCGTTAATAATTCTCATAGTTAATAATTCAAACCAAGAATTAGATAGATATATAATTTAGAATATTGAAGTATTTTTAAGTAGAGCCTTTCACAGGACATTTGTGTAAAAAGACTTAGCACTGGAAATATATTTGCTACAAAACATGAACGTCTGTCTTTGCATCGTGCCCCATTGCCAGATTTATCTACTTTTCTCCCAAGGGAGCTTGATATGGCCTAACACATTAATCTGTCTTCTGTCTTCTTAAAAGTGAGTGAGTTCTACAGTTGTCATTTTCTATCCAGAACCTTCAATTTCTAGGGAATTAAGGTTTCTGCTAAGATTCAAGTGACTACTTTTTTTCACTGATTTAAAGCAGAATTTCTTAAAACCCAGCACAGTCAAGTTTTCATTCACTATTACCAGACTTTTTTAATGGTAGAGTTGAGGTTTAAGGTGGTAAACTGTAAAATAGTATCTCAAGATCGGAATCTTTTTATTTTTCCAAGTAGTACACAGTGTTCACTATAGTAACTGAGAAATGTATTTTTGTTGAGGTTAGGAAGAAAAGAATCTACTACCTTATTTAATAGCAGTGATTGGCCCGACCACACAAGGACTTACTCTGCATGTTCCGTGCTCTAGAATTATAAATCAATATTTTTCTAATGTACCCTGCAAAATTTTTTAAACTATGTAACTTTTGCACATTTTTAGGTTGATATCTGAAATAGTTCATCCTAAGTTTAAATAGCTACAAAGAATATTGTAAAGACAACCAGCGTGTTATAAATATTGGCATTTACAAAATAAATTTATTAAGATATTTTCATGGTTGTAAAACTTTTATTGATCTCTTAAATTACTATGAAAACATGCATAACTTTATAGAGTTATTCTAGATTGTAACACAAATGTTACAAATTTTGATAAATATTAGGCAAATGTTAAATTGTATTAACAATGAATTTCTTGATGAGATGAATGAATACCTAACATTTTGTTTACATTGAATGGAAAAGAATGGTAGATGCAGACAAAAAGAATTGGTCTGTACATAGAATCTTATTTACTTTTTATTAATAGGAAAAAAGTAAACATCTTTAGATGAGGATTTTACTGTTTTGAACATTTCAAACAGTGTCTAATAAAATTATATTAACTACTTCATTAAATAATAAGTGCCAAGGGGAAAGACCTCAAAGAACTTTTATCCAGTATATTTTCATAGACTAGATAAAAATACATCTTCATATTTTAATCAAATAAAATGTATTTGATTAAAATTTTATTTATAAATGTTGAGTTTAAGAAAGCATTGTTAATTACATTTAAAAGAATTAGTGACGCTAACCTATACTTCTTTGGCTATTTAAGATTTTTTTTTCCAGCTAATGATGTGTCCTAGGGATTAATATCAAGAAGAAGTGAAAAGAGCTGCTTATATTTAAATGCATTGCCAGAGGGGGCATTTGCAACAATAAACATTTTTTACTAATGTTGTTTTTGGCTTGCTTTCATGACACTGTCCCTCAGATGCATACTTTAACAAAGCCAGGGCATAGAAAAGGAGAATCATTAGTCCGAAATTGTCTATTCCCATCACTCCACTCTACCTTGTATCTGGACTGAGGAAATGTCAGTGTATACTAAAATATCATGTTTTTAGCGCTACACTTAAACAAGAATATCTATGTCAGGGAAATACCAGAAGCCCTATGAACTAACAATCATCAACTCCTTCAAGTACTCCTAGGGTA
Organism: Pan troglodytes; assembly: GCF_028858775.2. Taxonomy (NCBI): domain Eukaryota; kingdom Metazoa; phylum Chordata; class Mammalia; order Primates; family Hominidae; genus Pan; species Pan troglodytes. The sequence goes on from NC_086015.1 coordinate 160,254,174, forward strand.
CACAGACTCCATGTTAAATAAAGACCACTCTTCAACGTTCTCAAGTCAGGTCAACCAGAATCCTGTTTGCATCAGAGCTTTAGACTTTCTGGCAAAATCCAGTAGAGTACCTCAGGTCCAGGAGTTGGGCCCTAGACCTCAGAACCAAGGCAGAAGCTATGCTCCCTTCCCTCAGCCTGCCTCCACCTAGGAGTTCACTGTGTCTTTGAGGGGACCCTGAGAGCTACTGCATGTCTCATCTAGCCTTGAGCCCCACATAGCATAAGAGGAAAGTCTCCGAGTCAGCATTGGTGGTGTCCTTGTGGTTCTCTGTGACCATATCCCCATGGAACTCCTTATACTCTTAACCAGAGGGACCCCACGACTGACCAAGCCCATCTACCTTATGGAGTCTAAGACAGACCTACAATCACCAAGATGAAAGTTCTTCAATTTCCCGCCCTTGGCAGCAGTGAGAAGAGTAGTGAAAGAGAAATGTGAGACATAAAAATTGAGTTTGGGGTCAGGGAGAGCTTAAGCTCTTTGTAACTAACATGGTTACCTGAGCCAATCATTGTTAATGTCATCAAATTCTCAGTATCTATACAACTCACTGACTTGCAGAAAAAGAGATTATACTTGTTTTTACCATTTGTGTCCTAGATGTAGTACACTGGTAGGAAGAGATGGCTGTTTTTGATGAAAAGAGAACTTTTTTCCATGTTTTAATGTTGTATTGATGATTCAGATATAGTCATACAACTTAATGTTAGAGTTTGTTTTGATTATGTAGTGAAGGCCTTTGAAAATGCCTTCATCTGTAATTTGTACTCTGATGCTTTAAACTGGTCATGCATATATGTATAGAGTCTATGTTGCTGTACTTAATTTAGTTACTGACATCCTAAATGTTTCTTAGGCTAATTTCATAGGCACACTCTTAATTGTCCATGGTCCCCATATACCCAGGGCTCCTAGAATTATCCCCACCCCTCCCAGGAACTAGAACAGCTATTGAAAGGGCACAGAGAAGAGTGTCCAACTGGGTCTAAGGGCACATGCCCTGATTGAGTGTATGGTCCTGACTGCTTTTCAATCACAAAATCTTTATGAACTGTTCATTGTTTTATTATTTATGCCTTTTCTGGCCTCATTAATATAAAAGCACCTAAACTTTCAATGACGAGAACTGTGTATTCATATACTATTGAAATTCAACCGTTAAATGTTGAACATAAACCTTTTTTCTAAACCTAATACCATGGGTTTCAGCATACAGATCTTCTCATAAACGTTCTGAATTTTCCTGGACAAATGGTAAGGATATTGTCTCAGCAGTATTTAGATGTAGTCTTAGCCATCCTGAGAGGATAATTTAGCACCAAATCTAACTTATCTAAATACATGTAAAAATGGGGCAATTATACTGCCTTAGCCAACTCACATTAGGGTCAAGGTCTCACTGCAGGTCACTGAGAGGCTTTCCTTCATTACCAAAAAGACTTCCTCCCTGCTTGTTGAAAGGACTGTCTTCACAGGCATCAGGCCTTCTCCCACAGTTTGTGTTCCCACTTTAAAAGTAGTAAATAGACTTCCAGTATAAGATGGCATGACATCTGGCTAACAAGCCTTGAGGCAGCCCCTTCCAATATCCCATTAAAAGCTCTGTGATGGGTCAGGTGTGGTGGCTCATGCCTGTAATCCCAGCACTTTGGGAGGCTGAGGCTGGAGGATCACTTGAGGCTGGGGCAACATAGCAAGACCCCCATCTGTATTAAAAAAAAAAAAAAAGACCCTGTGATGAAAAAAGATCAAAGACTCACAGCCCAAAGGCAACAGAGTATCAACAAGAACCTCAGCTGGGCATGGTGGCTCATGCCTGTAATCCCAGCACTTTGGGAGGCCAAGATGGGTGGATCACTTGACGTCAAGACTTCGAGACCAGCCTGGCCAACATGGTGAAACCCCATCTCTAATACAAAAATGAACCGAGCGTGCTGACACAAGCCTGTAGTCCCAGGTACTCAGAGGCTGAGGCAGGAGAATCGCTTGAACCCGGGAGGCGGAGGTTGCAGTGAGCCGAGATCATGCCATTGCACTCCAGCCTGGGTGACAGAGTGAGACTCCATCTCAAAAAAACAAAACAAACAAATAATAATAATAAAAAGAAACTGGACCTTCATTGCTGTGCCAACTGGGTGCTGCCCCTCAAGGCACCGAAGGCCACTTTGCTGGGAACATTCTAAGATGGCAAATCTGAAAAAAAGGCTAAAAAACTTTGTGTGAGTGGTGGTGGGGAGGGAGAGATGAGCAGTGGTGTTAGATCCTGGGACGTGGAATTCTCTCTGTGCAGCAATGATGTCAGAAGACTAAGCAGCATGTATAGAGAAGTTGGCTATGTTGGAAGATTCCAGGTACACCACAGTAGTAGCAGCAGCAGCAGCAGTATAGTAACAGTAACATTATAGGAGCTGACAGGTATTATTTATGATGGGCAATGTATGGTGCTCAGGGCTTTAAACACTTTTAGACCTCAAAGAACCATGTGGTGTTGGTATGTTTACTGGTTTCCTTTTACAGATAAGAAAACAGAGCTATAGAAAAGTTAGCAATTCACTCAAACTGACACAGATAAGAAGTGGCAAAGCCTGGATTAGGCAAATAGGCACAAATAAACTGGGAACTGGACTAGAGGCTATGCACATCATCTTGCCCTCGAGTTGTGCCTCTGAGAAGGAATATGCTGCTCAACCCTGAGCAAATTTGAAGACATCTCTGTGTCCTTTTGGTGACCAAACAAACAAACAACTCAGAAACTATGGCAAAAAGCATTACAGAACAAAATAAAGAAGTAGCACCTAGGACCAAGAAAAAAAAAACCCATGGAAAGGATCCACTGTGGAATCTTATAAGGATCCTTTAGGAAGCTATTTAGCATCCTGTAGAAGCAAGATATTATAGACCGCATTCCTTTTTTAAAATATCACTTTCTATATTAAGTCTTGAGGTCTTGAACTTTCTGCTTCATTTCTTTAAAAAAAAAAATGGTATTCCATCTCTAGCCTTAAAAATACCAGGTCCTCCTAAATACAAAGGAGAAAAAGTATTAATATAGGAGTGAAAGGAGAAGGAGAACTAACAAACAACACAGCAGTTCACAAGATAAAATTCTCAGATAAAGTCAAAGGCCAAATTTTACAAGAATAAAAACATGTTCTAAATCTAGTAACCGTAAGAGCGCTCTTGAAAACTGTCTATAAACGTCCATTTTTGAGAGACAGGCCTTCAAAAGTTTAAAGCTTCTTTTATGGAATAAAGCCTTTTATTCCCAAAGGACATCTGCGCTACTTATTCACTGTTAGTAGCAGTATGAAATTAACACTCATGATTTTAGAGTGTGTATAAACTCCCATTGTTTTGTTATCATGCAGAGGATCTTAAAACTCTATCTTTGTTCTTCTTGCTTTGATTTATTTCTACCTTCTTATGTGCTTTCTATTTTTCTAGCTTTCTGCCCTGTCTCTTGCCATCTTTTTTGTTTTCTTCTTTTGCTTATTCCTCTCCCCACCTCCTCTACCTTCTGCTTCTTTGGAAGCAATTATCTCTATTTTAATTTTAGGAGTTACCATAGACATGTTAACGTGCTTGCTTAAAGTTAATTTCTTGATGCTGTACCCAAGCAATGCAGGAACCATAGAATACTTTATAATTTTTCATCTTCTTCCATTTTGTATTATACTTTGGCTAGTATTTGGATTCTATATTGTTTTTTAATCTCACAAATTAGATATTATTATTATTTTTACATGTAGCCAATGTTTGTTTAGCTTTACCCAATGTATTTTTTGATTTATTTGTTCACAATTTTTTCTCACATCTCAGACCTTCCTGCATCTGGCCTCATAATCTTACTGACTAAAGCAATTATTTCTTTCCAAAAGCTTTATTTGATTTTCTTCAATGTGCTAGATTTTGTAAAAACTATTATTCCTTGCTTGTAAACTTTTCGTTTCTTTAAACACATCAAACTTGCTATTTTATATTCCGAGTCTAATAATCTTTATGGATCTGATTTTACTGTTTATTGTTTTTGATGGTTCTCATTCATGGTGCTTTGTTTTCCCATGCTCATCCTCAAGGCAGGCTAGATCTTTCTCAAGGAAAGGTGACTATGTGTATATGTGTTTCAATGTGAAGTTGTGTCCCTTGGAACCTTATCTATAAGAATTCTTTGAGACCCAATTGAGATTGCATTTTTCCAGAGAAGATTTGCATTTGTCCCTCCCAGTTAATTATACAAACATTCTGAGACCACTTCAATTAAAATTCTTTTTTGATTTTTCATATGTGGGGGATATAAATTCATACAAAAAGCCAGGTGAGGGTCAGGTTGTAGTTACAGATTCTGAAGTGAGATTTCCTACTACAGTCAGCCCTCTGTATCTGTGGGTTCCATATCATGGATTCAACCAACCAGTGATTAAAAGAAATAAACAATAAAAAATAACAATGCATTTATTTTTAAAAGACAAAGTTTTTAAATGCAGTATAACAAGTATTCACATAGCATTTACATTGTATTAGGTATCTTAAGTAAATCTGGAGATGATTTAAAGTATATGGCAGTATGTACATTATATGCAGATTCTATGCCGTTTTATATAAGGGACTTGAACATGGTATCTGTGAGAGTCTTGGAACCAATCTCTCAAGGATACCAAGGGACAACTGTATAAATTTCAAGTGAGATTGTGTTTACCATCGCCACTGGCCAAAGACATGCAGTGCCTCTCCACTCTGTTCTTCCCCTTCAGTGCACATGGCAAAGGCCTAGAAATGTTACAAGTTGGGCTGGGTGTGAGTGGTAGTGAAACTCTCCCTGCTGTATCTCAGTCTGTGACTGTTTAGCATATATTCCTCATTCAAAGTAAATTTCAAGTTAGTTTTTTACAGAAACACCTTTTGAAGTTGCTGGGAAAATATGGCAGAGCCAAGAAAGTTGACATCTTTATTGTCTTCTGTTTGACATTGGGATCAAACACTGTATTTGTCATCTGCAGAACAATAGTATTTTGACCTTTATCTCTCTACACAGCATTTAGGCAAAAAAAAATGGACTGTGTAAAGATTTTTTTATTATACTCTGCTGAGCAGGACAGTTATGTTATGACATCAGTTTTACAATTGTTCTTTAATCTTTATGTCAATAATATATTCAAACGTATTGAATCTCCTAAAGTAGTTAGCATTTACTAAGTTCCATACCTAATGCCTAAGTAACTACCTGGGGTATGTTTTAAGAAAACAACTCTGAACTGCCTGCATCTGCTGCTTTGTCATGCCTGGGAGAAACAGACTCTCGTATATTAATCTATGAAGAATTTTAAAAGAATGAAAACCTGAGTTTATCAAGTTCATGTTACTATCTTTATGTATTGACATTTGGAAATGTCTCTAGTCATTGTTTTTCATTATTGCTATGGCTTTTAAAGCCTCCAATATTGTCATTTTGGCAAATGAGTGAACTCCATCAACTGTGTGAAAACAATGAGCCTCACTTTGTGGTGCGACATGGGGAAGATATTTTTTAATTTTCTAGCAGGTGCTGGGCCATGAGTCTGACTCATAAAGATAGTAATTATACCTCTTTTCTGAAGTGAAGCATCAGAGAAAGAACATACTAAAATTAATGGAGAAAGCAAGACTTGGGTAGTTCATTCTCTGTATCTGGAGAATCCGTGATCTCTAGAGATTTTTTTTTTAAATGAACCAGGATAGCACAGGCATAGATATTTGTCTTTGTGTCAAAACCACGGCCCCTTAGCAAATTGAATCTCCTCCTATCTTTAGACAATTCAAGAAAGATAAAAATCTTGAGGTTTTTATAGTATTGCACACAGATAAATCCTTCTTACAGATTGGAACCAAATTTTTAATGTGTTTGAAATGGCAAAGAAAATGTATTTCAGAAATGATTTTCACATGAAAAAAACTTTTAAATTAGAAGACTCCATACACGCAGGGTGGTGATTGTGTAAACATGCCACATTATGTGAAAATGAGAGCTGATAGATTCATGTAGAGCATGCACTAGTGATACCATGAATCAGAACAAGAAATGTTCTCTCATTCCTTAAGTGTTGAAACTAAGGTGGAAGGAGAAGTGGGGAGAGGGCTGGTTTGATAGTGAGATAGTGTGACAAAGACCAGCTGAAAACAAGAATCAAAAATTGCAAGATAGGTGCATTTTAATTTGAATTTCAAGGGGCAAATATGTGACCTTGAATATTTGCTCTATGCCTCTTCCAGCAACCATAGATATAGGCATAAAATAGCCCTAAACCAATAGAAGATTATCTTCTCTCTCTCCCTCCCCTATTTTTATAATATAACATAAAACAATAAGAACAAACTGATTGAAAAGGAAATTACTAGGAATTAATTTGAGAAGGAAAATGTTGAAGAATAGTTTCCATCACTCTGGCATTACTGCATGTCCTTAAACCATCCTCTGATTGCTTGTAGCAACTTCTTTCCCAAACCTCTTCATTGTTCTTTAGCCTCAGTAAAGGATGGTGTTGCGATTAAAGACCACTGTCTTGTACACAAGTGACATATTGTGCATTACTTTGCAATCAATACTGTTTTGTGGGTTGATGATGATACTAAAGACTTGTTTGAGGTTTCCTTGGGCTTCAAACAATCAAACAAACAAAACCTACATGCAATCAGATCTTGTTATTGGCTGTGGAGAAAGGCAAGTTGTCACAGACTTCTATTACCTAGGTAGGTCATTATTTTAAAGGGATATGAGAGCAACAGCAGTATAAGCCTGGAACTTATGACTAGGACAGTGTTTATGGATAAAATTTTGATCACTGTGTTCATTGTTTCTTTTCCCTGACATCTACAAGTACAGGAATGCAAACAATAACTAAGAATTTACTGTGTCCCTTCATGTTATGGACTGAATTGTGTCCCCCCAAAATTCGTATGTTGAAGGTCTACCCCCGATATAACTATATTTAGAGATAAGGTTTTTAAAGAGGTAATTAAATTTAAATGAGGTCATAAGGGTAGGACCCTAATGCAATACAACTGATGTCCTTATAAGAAGAAGGGACGCCAGATGCTTGCACACAGAAAGAAGGCCATGTAAGGACACAATGAGAAGGTGGCCAAGTACAAGCCAAGCAGAGAGGTCTCAGGAGAAATGAAACCTGCTGACCCCCTGAGCCTGGACTTCCAGCCTCCAGAACTGTGAAAAAATAAATGTCTGTTGTTTAATCCACCCAGTCTTTGGTATTTGGTATGCCAGCCCTAGAAAACTAAGACCCTTGGGATGGTTTACAGGTGTAATGCCATCCCATTGTGATATCAAGTTGCAGCCCAGAATCCTGAAGATAGCCAAAATCCCGTGAGAGCCTGACATACATACTAGATTTGGCTTCTCTATCAACTTTTTTTCTCCCATGTGCACTATACTATAGTAACAGGAACAGAGGGACCATCAATTAGATTCAATGTGCTGAAACCCCATGAAAAACTAGGCAGTGCATGGGAGACATTTCTCAAAAGAAGAAATACAAGTGGCCAACAAACACATGAAAAAAAAGTTTTAATTTGCATAGAAATGCAAATTTAAAACACACTGAGATATCATCTTACACCAGTCAGAAGGGCTATTATTAAAAACAAAAAACAACAGATGTCGTTATGGATGCAGAGAAAGGGGAATGTCTATACACTGCTGGTGGGAATGTAAATTACTTAAACCTCTATGAAAAGCAGTGTGGAGATTTCTCAAAGAATTAAAAATAGAACTACCATTCAGAGCAATCCCACTACTGGGTATTAACCCAAAGGAAAAGAAATCATTATATAAAAAAGACACCTGCACATGGGAGATATATATATATATATATATATATATATATCTCCCATGTGCAGGTGTCTATATATATATACACACACACACACCATGCAGTACTACACAGCCATAAAAAAATAATGAAATCATATCCTTTGCATCAACATGGATGGAACTGTAGTCCATTATTCTAAGTGAACTAACTCAGAAACAGAAAATCAAATATCACATGTTCTCAAAAGTGGGAGCTAAACAATGGGTACACATGGACACAAAGATGAAAATAATAGACACTGAGGACTCCAAAGAGGTTGGGAGGGGATTGGGGGTTTGAAAAATTATCTATCGAGTACAGTGTTCACTATTTGGGTAACACACTAGCCCAACCCCCACCCTTATGCAATATATCCATGTAACAAGCATGTATATGTATCTCCTGAATCTAAAATAAAATAAAACTTTTTTAGAAGGAATCAGTGTGCTGGACACTGCTAAGTGCTCTGAGAATACAAAATGATTTAGAGTTGTTTCCCTTAAGGGACTCATCATCTCCTGGAGAAAGACAAGATGAGCCAATACTCTGATAAAGGTGTAAAGAGAAACTTTTGGAGCTAAGAGTGATTGATTTGAATTTTGGGCTTGGGATTCTGGGAAGGGCAGGGAGGATCAGTGAAGGTTTCACAAAGAGGGAGAAGTTCAAGTAGGACTATTTTGGTACCTATTGATCTCTAGCAGTACAACTATGGAAAAACATAAAGAAGCTCATTCATTATCTCAAGGCAAGCTATGTGCCTGGACCTGAGCTAAGAATTAGAGCTATAACCTTAAGCAAGACAGAGTTACTGCCTTCAAAGAGTGTATAGCCTGCTAACACACTCGTGATCACACCACCAAGAGTTAACCACTGCTGATATGTTGGTGCGGTCCTTCCCAATTTGAAAGAAAAAAAAGTTGAGATTACCCTGTGCGTACAGTTTTGTGCCTTGGTTTGTTTTTTCTCTCCTGGTGCACAGATATTGTGAGAATTTTCCTCACAGCATTAAATAATCTACAAAATCATGATTTTGAATTGATACATCACACATTGTCATATGAATATATCATTGTTTACTTGAGCGATTCTCTGTTGCTGGGAAATGTTTTCTAGTTTTTGCTACTACAAAATAACACTGTAACAAATATACTTAATCTTTATGCTTCTCTCACAATTTTCTTAGGGTAAGTTTCCAAACTAGCTAAATAACTAGTTCAAAAAGAAAGAACATTTTAGAAGCTCTTGCTGATAGTTTTTCTAATGTGGCTTATAGAAATGTTGTCCAGGTTTCTGTTTCCCTAGCAGGTATCTGAGTGTCTTCTGCCTGGAGATTGTCAAGCGGCAGACCATGAGGAAAGCAAGCCTGGTCCCAGGAATGGGGTGGGGAGTTTTGGCCAAGCGTGACATGAACTAAAAAATGCTGAAAGAAACCAAAAGGCAGGCTACAAACTACAATCAATGACTAGCTAGTAGGAACTTGGCAATTAAGGAAATAAATTGTAGGAAATGATTACAACACAGTCCAAGTCAACACAAAGATTTTATTTGCTTCTAGCACAATTTTAGGGCACCATTCTGAAACCTGTGTGTGACTAAAGGGATTCTGAGAAACAAAGGTGCATTGTGGGTGTAGTTAGAGCTCCTTGAGTAGCAAGCAACAGAAACTGACCTTGGCTCATCTAAATCAAAAGGGAATTTACTGGAAAAACAGCTGATCTTTCAATAGCTCAACTGGAAATCAGGTCCAGAAACTAGGAAAGAACAAACAGGAACCGGGGTGATGCCATAGGCAAGAAGCAGCACAGAATCAAGACCTAGGACCTCCTCATTGGGGTCGCTTGGCTACACAACTGTGAATCACAAATGAGCTCCAGTTGGTTTCCATCTTTTGATGACTTTGTTCAAATGTCAGATTCCAAGGAAGGAGGATCTGACCGACCTCATGTGGTTCACATGCATTATCCCAGGCCAGAGAAAGGCAGACACCCTGACTAACAACTTTCCATATGTAGAATAAGTAATTCTTAGAGGTAGGTCAGGGCACAGCCAGCCAAAACCAAAACTGTTTACCATACCATGTTACCTGGCAGGTGAGGTACACTAAGATTTAACCATTGTTAATCTCTGAGCCCAAATTAATTTCCCACATCGAACTCCTGCCTCCCCACCCCACCACACCCCACCAAAGTAGAATTCTGTGGAAGTGAAGAGACCCAGGAACTGTTAAGCTTTGATCAGACACGACTGAGAAATTCTAAATACCAGCCATCGTGTATGTGGTGCTGTGCTGGAAGTTGGTATGAATAAATAATTAAAATAAATAATCCTGCTTTAACTTGAACTGAGGTTTAGCCTTTCTCCCTCCCCACTTCTTTTTCATCTGGAGCTCTTGGCTTTGACTGATTAAAAACAACAAGGGAGCAAGTGAACTGGAAGGAGTCTTGACTGAGAGCCAAAGCCAGACTCCTGCTGCCTTCTGCTGGGCCAGAGTCCCCTCCTCCATCTGATGAGCCTAGTGCAGAAAAGAGAGCCCAAAAGATATTGCCTGGCTTTGTTTGAGAGGAATGCTAAAACCAGATCAGTACAGGGGGCAATGGGAAGCTGGCTCTCCCCAAGAGGTCTCTCCCTTGAGACAAAATCTCCCAGGCTTGTCTTTCTCTTCTGGCTTGTAGGAATCACGCCTCATCCCAGTGGCTATAACTGAAGCCATTGGCCCTGCGTGCGCTGCTTCTGGTACCCGCGAACAGAAAGAAGACACCCAGTTCCCCTCAGGCACCCTCATCATTCAGCCAGGCAGTGATAAGATGAAAAGGGGAAGTGATAACTTTCAGGAACAGAAGCAAAGTAACACAAATCTCATGGCACTGTGGCACATGACAAGTCACAGGATCAGGGCGGGGGTTCATGCAGGAATGTAACACGGGAGATGAGCTGCCCTTGAGGACAGGGCGGTGGTCAGGAAATGGCAGACTCCACTCTTTCTGAAAAGAGGCCAGGAGTCCTGGTCTCAGGTTCTTGGGTGCTGCAGAGCAGACGTCATTAGACATTCCCTTTGAGTAATCAGGACTGCAGGTAATGAATTACTCCCTTGGGAAGTGGGTTTGGGGCTGCAAAGTGGGGACAGCGATCCTACACTGATCTCCAGAGTCAACTCAGTCTTCAAGAGTACATTCTAGAAAGACTTTGGGATCTTTACATCCACAGAGCCAAGGCAAGATCCCAAGAGCTCGGAGAATGCTCTTCCAGAGTCCCAGAGGAGTGGAGAAATGACCATTTGGTCCAGGACACTTGCTGATTTGGGAAGGGGCGGCCTTGCCAGTCTGTGGAGCCAGGGTCTGAGTAGAATCATCACAGAGTCCTCGCCCAGAAAGAGTTACAGTGGCCCCACCACATGCAGAATTTAGAAACTGCCATGCCATACAATACTAGTAAAAATATTAACAGGGTTCCAGTTTTCCCCACGATAAACACTTCAATATTTTTTTCTAAAATATCAAATCATTTCCATTTTTTCTCATTTTCTAGGGCTTTGTTTGCCTAGTCTGCTTCGGGTAACGATGTGCTAGGCATGGCCCCAGGAGGCTCCACCAGACTTTGTTAACTGGGAAGAGGCTGCTTTTGTGCATCACAGCAGGAAGAAAGTCTACATGTGAAAAGCTTCCTGCTTGGAACGTGGGGGTCAAGAGGACTTGCTCCTAAGGAGGAGAATATCTGTCCTGGGCAGGCTCTGTTCTCCCCCACAGGGCTTCTCTGGGTGGGCCCCTCAGCCCCATCTGCAGAGCGGAGGCTGAAGGACCAAGAGCAGGTCATGTGGGTCTGAGGGCACCTGGGATGAACTGTCACCCTGAGAAACATCTGTTGAACGCAGCCTTCTCTTCGGTGACACTTAGTCCCAATCTAAGGGTCTCTGGCATGGAGCGTGTCAACTCAGCATGCAAGCTCTGCTGCACCGGCCATCCCTCTTCCACAGATGCTCTTGCCTGCCTTTCCCTGTACTCATTCCCACCCTCGCTCTGTGTCCATCCCTAAACCCACTGTAGCTGGAAGTCCATTTCTTTCCTTCTATGGGGCACTTACATTCTTCTGACCTTTCACCTGTGTTGCCTATACTTAGCTTTTCCTTTTAACTTTTAATCTGTTTTGGGCTCATATCTAAAGTCTATCATATGCTCCAGAAGGCCAGGGTCATTTTTTTTCTATTCTCTGTGTGTCCTGCACAGTCCCTAACACATAATAGGTGCTCCTCTGTGTCCCTTTTTCCTCAAAAAGCTTGCTGATAATAGCTCAATTACAGGACACATACATCACCTTCACACATTACCTAGAACAGTGGCCCTTAACCTCTTAAGAGTGACTATATTCTTAAGAATATAGTGAAAGCGACAAACCCCTCCTCAGAAAGATGCACATGGACATATATGGAAAAATTGCTTCATGCAAATTTCAGGATTTTACAGCCCCTCTGCAACCTGTTCAGCCATTGACTCTAAGCTAAGAAACACTGTTTAAACCGGTTCTTTTAACTGCACTGCGAGGTGGCTGCACAGACATTGTGGCCTGTGTTTAACAGGTGGGAAAAACTGAGGGTTGGAGATGGGGAGAGACTCCTCCAGACTGCTCTATATGGTTGATTGGTGTGGCTCCTTGCCCAGTGCCCACATCTCCTTTGATATCTATTTTGCAGATTTGCCCTGAGAAGTGCAAAATCAACACAGAAATATCTCTTCCATCAGTACCTGTGCATCAGGGCAGAAACTGTAATTCTTGTCATTCTTGCCCTTGCTATGACGTTTGGCATCTGATGAAACAGTGCCTCACAAAGTCCAGCTGCAATTCTTGCCAGGGCTGAAGCGAGTTCCTCTCCTGGTGTCAGAGGACAGCTTGCTTGTTGTTGTAAATTTTTTATTTTCTCATCAGAGGCTCCCAGCTGTCTCTCCAAATCTGAATACAAGAAGTCAAATGTGAGAGCAGCCAGGTGGAGTTATTAGCATTGAGGCAGACTTTCTCATCTCAGCAGCTGCATCAGTTATTCTCGTGTGTTGGCTCGAGATGCCCTGCACCAAACCATGGGCCCTTTACTCAATCGACCCCATGATTCGGAAGGCCCCGGCATCTCGGCAGGCAAATGACGTGATGAGGAAGGAGTCATGGAAGGGCATTGAGCCAGCACCTTACACAGCAGCTTCGGTTTCCACTGTCAGTGCGTGATATGTGAATGAAAATCCCTGCGTAGTCATTAATGCATAATGCCTCAGTCACTGCCTCAAAAATCAATCTTTTACTGCCTCAACGAGGAAAAAAAAACAATCCCACTGCTCTCCCAGGCCCTGTAGTGTGAGTCTATCATGGCCACTTGGGCATCACTTGGGCTTAGCTCCCTGACATGACAGAGTGTAATAGCTTCATAAAAAAGCAAGGGTGGTGGTTTTTTCAAACACCATTTGCTGTGTTTGAACAAATGTGCTTCATCACAGCTCCGCCTGCCTGTGGGCTGCTCTGTAGCTGACAGATAGCCCCAGCCTAAGGAAGCTAAGGTAAGGATACATGAAGTTCACCTTCCTGCACACTCAAAATATTCAAATCTTCTCTAACCACAGCCACAGGGCTCGTGCCAAATAGGTGTGCCCCTTCCTTGAATTTGTATGTGTGAATATTTCAAGCAGTGATGGCCCTGTATACCTTCTAAGGAAAAATATGTCTCTCAAATCAGCTGTTGTTGTTACTTTTTGCCCTTGTGGTTTCCCGGCATGACCCCAGGCACCTGTTAGTAGCTGTTGTGCTCCAAGACCACAACCTCCTAAACAAAGGTATTTATATTTCAAAGGGGATGAGGCCTTATTCAGTTCCTTCCTTCCCCACCTCCTTTAAGAAAATTCCAGCATTTGGGCTGGGCGTGGTAGCTCACTCCGGTAGTCCCAGCACTTTGGGAGGCCGAGATGGGTGGATCTCTTGAGGACAGGAGTTCGAGACCAGCCTGGCCAACATGATGAAACCCCATCTCTACTAAAAACACAAAAATTAACTGGGCATGATGGTACATGCCTGTAGTCCTAGCTACTCAAGAGGCTGAGGCAGGAGAATTGCTTGAACCCAGGAGGCAGAGGTTGTAGTGAGCCAAGATCTTGCCATGCACTCCAGCCTGGGCGACAGAGTGAGACTCCATCTCAAAAAAGAAAATTCCAGTGTTTGACTAGCGTGCACTGTGATAGCCTGTCAGGGAGAAATATTTGGCCAGAGGTGTAAGTGGCTGCTGTGCACTGTTGTATTAAAATGACGGTGACTCTAGGAGTCAGGACACTGTGTAGGACATCACTGAGCATCATGTCTGGTACTTCCTCTCAGCCTCCTTTGGGAATCACCTGCATGAGTGGTTCTCAACCAGGGGTAGTTCAGGAGACATTGTCAATGACTGGGGATACTGCCAGTGTTTTTGATATCATAACTTGGGAGGAAGAGGAGGAGGAGGAGTGCTACTGGCATCCATTGGGGAGAGGCCAAGGATGCTGCTCAACATCCAGCAGGGCACAGGACAGCCCCCCACAACCAAGAATTATCCAGCCCAAATGTCAATGGTGCCAACGTTCAGAATAACTGACTACATTGACTAAGTCACTGCCACTTTCGCACTACAGTCTGTTCCAATAATCTGTGGTAGAGATACACATCTGGATAGGAAAATTGTCATCCTTCTTCAATTCATTTAAATTTCATAAAAATGTATTGGATGTCTAACCTGTGTAAGGGCCATGGGAATGATGACAGAGAGCGTCTCTGCCTTCCAGAAACTTAAGTCCAGTGACAGAGACAGACAAGTGCGTACCAACCATGCAATGCCATATCAGGAGCGGGTGGCGAGTGCTGTCACAGCATACAAGGGGCTGGGAACCTGAGAAGCAGAGATGACCTCCAGCCGGCCCAGAGGGCAGGCGGGCTACGCAAAGTTTTCAGAAAAAAATAGATGTGAGCTGTGGGGGCTGCAGGGATGAGGAAACCTCACACAGGTGAAGCAGGACGGGGAGCTCTGAAGACTCAGGGAAGAATGTGAGCAAAGGCAGAGATGCTGCCTGGTGGGATGGTGGGAAAGGAAGTAAGGGGCTGATTTCTGTGGCTTGCCCTAGGCCGCCTGGTGCACTAGGGTGGAGGAGGCTGACTTTCTTCCTTTTGTTACATTTACTATTTTGGAATAGTGGGCCACATATTTACATTTCAGACTTTTATAGTCTCTTCCTTTGTTTGCTACGGTCACATTAATATTCAGTAGAGAATCTTGCCATTTTTATGCAGTATTTAGTGGAGAAGAGACTTTTCACCTAAAAGTAAATTACAAGTTTCTCCTGCAGAGAGTGGTAGCTCATGCCTGTAATCCCAACACTTTGGGAGGCTGAGGTGAGAGGACTGTTTGAGACCAGGGATTTGGGACCACTGGCAATATAGTGAGACCCCATCTCCACAAAAAATAAAACAATTAGCCTGGTGTGGTGGCGCACGCCTGTTGTCTCAGCTACTCCGGAGGCTAAGGTGGGAGAATTGCCTGAGGTGGGAGCATTGCCTGAGCCCAGGAGGTCGAGGGTGCAGTGAGCCATGATTGTGCCACTGCACTCCAGTCTGGGTGACAGAGCAAGACCCTGTTTCAAAAAAAAAAGATTTCTCCTGAGGCCAGAACTAAATAAGCTGCTGTATTTGGTTCAGTCGTTAGTAATTCACATGAATCACAATTTGGTTTTAGAAAAACTCATTTTTAGTGCATATATTTGAAAATATCTCAGAATCATGGATTCCAGAGACGGAAGAGATCTTGAAAAATGCTCAGGTTCAGTTTTGTCTGGTCCAACCAGATAAGCTATTTTCGTCATCATTTCACAGATGAGACAATTAAACATCTGCACATTTTAGACAGAAAATAAGCCTACGTTAAGTGGCAGGATTTTTAAACCTGATGCATTTGCTAAGTGGTGCAGTACTCGAGATTTGGAGGTGAGAGAGTAACTATCGTCCAGACTCAATTGCCCAGAGATCAAGGAGGTAGACTTGGGGGTAGAGGGATACAGGCTTAAAGGGCAGTAGGAAGCCATCCAAGCTCAAGATTTATTGGAGGACAGATTCTCATCTCTATACTGATTGAGTGACCCCAGCCAGTGAGATCTCCTGGAAGCAGATGTGGGGAACAGTTGTGATTGTTATAAGTCAGAGGACAAAGTTCATCTGGAGAGAGCATCTGTCCAGGGAATCTCTGGAGACTGGAGCCACTGTAGGAAATTCGGGATTTCAACAGAGAAAAAGCTTCCCTTGGGTGTGGGCAGGCAGGGGATATCCCTGGGGATCTTGACCGTAAGTGACCACCAAGATGTGCTCCAGCCCAGACTTCCCTGACTCTGGGCAGCCTGTGGACTCTCCTACCCTGGCTCAGAATCTCCGCCTTGGTTACAGTTCGAACTGAGATGACCTCTTGTTTCCCATCAAAAATGCACCCTTTTCCTCTCAACATCCCCAGTATGGGGCTCACTGCCACATCATTTGCCCCACTCCAGGGCAGGGCCCACCCGGGAAAAAGCCCTGGTTTTCTTTCTGAAGACCACCCTAGTTTATAATAGCAAATAAATATGGATTATTTTTCTCAGTACAAGTTCCTGGGTATGGGACTCAGAGAGTTGCTTTTGTCAGCTCATGAGATGGAGAAGGAAACAGTGTGGGGAAATCCCAAATCCTTGGCTACCCCATTTCCTAAAGTGAACTTTACCCCTGGCATCATTAAGTGACTTTAACAGCCTTGTACTTGCAAAGTGAACTAAAAAGGCAAATGTATAAAAATCAGGTCCTTTTGGGGGGATCACAGAGATGCTTTATGAGATCCTTTTACAGCTGCCAGTAATCATTCACTCACATTTTGCTCGACACAGGGGAGGTCCTCTTCTGCTGGAAAGAAAGGCAACTTCCTATAAAACAGACTTGCGTAGAATCCTTGGCAGGGAGAAGAAAGCAGTGAGATCACTTCTGGGCATGGCTTCTGGGGACTGCTGATTTCCTTGACGATAATGCCAGTCAGGCCCATAGCAGTGCCTGGCAGCTGCTTCCCTCCCACACCAAAGAAGCCCAGGCCTCCTTAGGTTTACAGGCCCCTGGCCATGGGCTCTCTGTAGGAAGTTGGTTGTGTATTTGTTCTGGAAGTGAGCCCTTGGGGCCAATGCACCAGGCGATCACTGGTAATGTCTTCTTTGGAGCAAATTCAGGTAAACGACTCTGCTACATGTGGCCTTGTTAAAACAGACAGTTCTGCTCAGCACATTTCCCTGGACATTCTAACACTTGTTATTACACAGGAGTGAGTAACCAAAGGCAAAAGGCATCCATGTT
Organism: Pan troglodytes; assembly: GCF_028858775.2. Lineage (NCBI taxonomy): Eukaryota > Metazoa > Chordata > Mammalia > Primates > Hominidae > Pan > Pan troglodytes. Next base: position 160,271,408 of record NC_086015.1, read on the forward strand.
AGCACTTAAGGTCTGTTTCCACTTTGGGTTCCAGTCCCATGGCCTGTGTCCTTTTCCTCAGAAACTGTGGTCTCACGGGGTACCCTCTTCCTCAAGCTGATCCTGGCAAACAGATGTGGTACCAACTCTGACCATTGCTCCTTGGAGTTGGAGGTGCAGATTACTTGTCAGAATCTCGTGATGTCCTGAGTGGTCTGGGATGCCCCTGCTCAGAACTACCATTTCCTGAATGTTGACTCTGGCAAGGTGTTTACATATGTCATCTGACTTAGTCCTCGCAAGGATCCTGTGCTCATTTTAGAAGAAAAAGTCTCCCTCTACCCAGGCAGTGTTCCCCCACATCTGGGCCAAGGAGCCTTACCCGAGGGTAAAACTAAGCTGAGGGGCAAGCAACCACACACCCCATGTTTGGTCTCAAGCACTGGCTGTTTCCTTACAAGTTTAATTTTTTTTAGGAAGATGCTACTTGAGGCCAGGAACAGTAGCTCATGCCTGTAATTCCAGCACTTTGGGAGGCCAAGGCAGGCAAATCAGTTGAGGCCAAGAGTTAGAGACCAGCCTGGCCAACATGGCAAAACCTCATCTTTACTAAAAATACAAAAATTAGCTGGGCGTGGTGGTGCACACCTGTAATCTCAGCTACCTGGGCAGCTGAAGCATAAGAATCAGTTGAACCTGGGAGGTGGAGGTTGCAGCGAGCTGAGATCACACCACTGCACTTCAGCCTGGGTGAGAGAGAGAGAGAGAAGAGAGAGTAGAGAGAGAGAGAGATGACAGAGGAGAGAGAAAGAAGAGAGAGGAGAGAGGACAGGAGAGAGAGAAGAGAGAGGAGAGAGAGAGAGGAGTGAGAGAGAGAGAGGAGTGAGAGAGAGAGGAGAGAGAGAAGAGAGAGGAGACAGAGAGAGAGAGGAGTGAGAGAGAGAGGAGAGAGAGAAAGAAAGAAAGAAAAGAAAAGAAAGAAAGGAAAAAAGAGAAGAAGGGAGGGAGGAAGGGAAAGAAAGGAAGAAGGAAGAAAAAGAAAGAAAAGGAGGAGGAGGAAGGAAGGAAGGAGAGAAAGAAAGGAAGAAAGAGAGAGAGAGAAAGAAAAAGAAGGAAAGAAGGAAGGAAGGAAGGAAAGAAGGAAGGAAGGAAGGAAAGAAGGAAGGAAGGAAGGAAAGAAGGAAGGAAGGAAGGAAAGAAGGAAGGAAGGAAGGAAAGAAGGAAGGAAGGAAGGAAAGAAGGAAGGAAGGAAGGAAAGAAGGAAGGAAGGAAGGAGCTACTTGAAACTCTAGGCCTCCTGGTGGGAAAGTGACACCAGGAGGTACCTTGGCTGTGGCTGGCCCAGGGTAGCAAACAGCCCAGGAGTGGGCACAGTGGGCTGTAGAAAACCCCAACCAGTTGTGCTATGAATTCTGCTTTTATTTTTCTGAAAGAAACTGAAAATCCTGGGTTTTTGTTTTGGTTTGGGGTTTTTTGTTTTTGTTTTTGAGACAGGGTCTCACTCTCTTACCCAGGCTGGAGTGCAGTGGTGCAATCATGGCTCACTGGAGCCTTGAACTCCTGGGCTCAAACGATCCTCCCACCTCAGCCTCCCAAGTGGCTGGGACTACAGGTGTGCACCACACCTGGCTCAGGGTTTGTTTAATGGGAAAATCTTACAGTTTTAAATGTTGGCAATTTATTTAAAAAACAAACAAAACAAAGCTTGCTTAACACTCTGCAGATGAAACAACACACTTGTGGACTGGTTTGCAATTTCTAGGTTAGGCTTTCCCTCTAGACATAAAAATTCAAACACGGATAGAATAGGATCAAATCTTTCATTCTCTTGATTTTTCATGAAATATATTTTTTATTACAATGTATTAAAATTCTCAAATTTTAGAACAAAGTTCTAAAAAATATAAATGCTTAAGTGTTTTTGTCACTAAGTTTATTTTTCGTATGAATGATACCGCTTTCTGTTCATTGACAGTTCACATGGTGATTTGAGATCTACATGTTATTTATTGCTCACAAGGCAGCTGTGAGGTGGGTGCTGTGACTTCTGCAGGCATTCATAGAGAAACTGAGGCTAAGAGAAGTTCACTCATGCTCACATGACCACATGTTTGAAAGAGCCTAAAACCCAGCCAGGCGTCCAGACTCTGATAGACCTTTTCATTCAGTAAACCGTGGTTTCTAGTTTCTCCCACTAATACTACTGTATCGATGATTATTCTTTGCTTCAGGCCACATGATTTTTTTTCTGAGTTGCCTCTGGTGATTAAATAAAAGAGAAGTCATGGGCCGGGCACGGTGGCTCATGTCTGTAATCCCAGCACTTTGGGAGGCCGAGGCAGGCGGATCACGAGGTCAGGAGATCGAAACCATCCTTGCTAACATGGTGAAACCCTGTCTCTACTAAAAATACAAAAAAAAAAAAAAAAAAAAAAAATTAGCCAGGCATGGTGGCGGGTGCCTGTAGTCCCAGCTACTTGGGAGGCTGAGGCAGGAGAATGGCGTGAACCCGGCAGGCCGAGCTTGCAGTGAACCACTGCACTCCAGCCTAGGCGACAGAGTGATACTCTGTCTCAAAACAAAACAAAAACAAAAAATATAAGAGAAGTCATAAAATGTCCTTTAAGCTAGGACTTAATTTTTTTTCTTTTTGTTTTGTTTTGTTTTGTTTTTGTTTTTTGAGGGAGGCCAATAAGGGAAATGTGGATGGTTTTTAACCTGGAGTTCAGGGACCTAAGAGTGAGTCGAAGGGAGCCTGGGAGAGGGGCTGAACCCCTGGTAATTATTTGAAACGTTTTGTAGAGACATGTATTGGGGTATGTTTTGGAGAAGGAGATCTGTAGCTCTTTCCAGAGTGTGTCTGACTTCCTCAGGGTAGGCAGGATCCATGCAGGCTGGACTCCAGCCCTTGATCTTTATCGACACTGGAACATAACTTCAGCAACATTCCTGAATCTGCAAATTGATTTCTCCTCCGTGGCTTTATTCTGTTAAAAAGATGTAATGCATGCATGCCACCTAGCATCTGGAATTAGTCACCACCAGTGGCTTTGCTTGAATCCCTTGTTTATTATGCCTCATTACCATGCAACCAGATTGTGCTCCTGCAGGACAGGCCTCTGCAGTTTTCACAACCTCCATCAACCCTGTGACTCTGATTCGTTCCTTCTTAAAAGATGCAAAACCTTTTTTCCTATAAGAAACATTGCAAAACGCCTTTTAATAAAATATAAGTTTTCATGAGCCAATAATCAACTCATGCTAACAATTATGTGTCAAGAATATGTAAAAAATGAGAATGACATTGGGGCATTAATTTTGTTACAAAGGCTTTTGGGGTAGTGCAAGAACCTTTCAGGAGCAGGTGCTTTTCACTTAATGGTAGAAACTGCATCTGGGACCTAGAGATTGTCCTTTATAATTCTTTATAGGACACAATATGTGGGGAATTTTTATAATGGGGACATGAGGATCACCAAAGACTACATCAAGGGTAACCACAGAGCAGGTGTGGCATCAGGTGGCCTGGACTTGATATCCAGCCTTGCAGCAGCTCATGGTGTAACTGAGGACAAGGCATTTTACTTTTCCAGGCTCTGAGCTTTTCATCTCTTAGACAAATGCTCAGAAGGGAAAGGCAAGGTAAGAATAGCATCCATTGAGAACCCACCAGGTTGCCAGGTTCCATTCTTGGTGTTACTACACGCACCCTCCTGCTTATGCTCACAATAGGACATTTGGATTCATGCCCAAGGACACACAACTTGTAGGTGGCATGGCCAGAATCCAAAGCTGGCTCTCTGAACTCCAAAATTAAGCTCTTTCCATGACCCAGTTCAGTGTTCCTCAAGCTCTGTCAATAAAGCACCCTCAGCAAGAGAAGAGAATGGCCACATGTATTAGTTTGCCAGAACTGTCGTCACAAAGTACCACAAACTGAGTACCTTAAAACAAGAGAAATTTGTTGTCTCACAGTTCTAGGGGCCAAAAGTCTAAAATTTGGGGCTGTGAGTGAAGGATCTGTTCCAGGCCTCTTACCTACCTGGCAGTTTTCTGGCAATCTTTTGCATTCCTTCTTGGGCAGAAGCATCACCCTGATCTCTGCACATGGCTGTGTCCAAATTTCCCCTTTTCATAAGGGCACCAGTCGTATTGGACTAGAGCCAACACTACTCCAGTGTAACCTCCTCTAAACTTAACTAATTTCAACTGCAATCACCCTATTCCCAAATAAGTTCACATTCTGAAGTACTGAGGGATAGGATTAGCACTTCAACATATTCTGGGAGGACACAATTCGACTCATAATTCTACCCACTTCAGGAATCTGAGGGGATCACTTATGGCACCTGTTATAAGCATTGAATATTTTCGATGCATTGAACATTATCTTTAAAATTCATGCAAATTAAGCACTCAGCTCCATTATTACACTACCACTTAATATAAAAATAACATTTCCCAAAAGTTTACGAGTAGAATTACTGATCCAGAAAGCTGCTCCATGCTGATCCTTGGGGTTCAAAACCCCACTGTCAAATCCCTGACCTGCATCTTTTCATGTCCTCAGAAGATGCGGAGACACCTTTAAGGAGGCACATTCAACTTAAATGAGTGCGAAGAACGTGGACCTATACAGGGCTGAACAAAAAGCAATGCAAATTAAATGCAAACAGAAAATCTGAACATCCCTGACCAAAATCAGTGACAAAACACACCAGTATGGAAACAACACTTGCAGAGAGCTCTGTTGGAACTGCACGGCTTCATTTCATTCTCCTCTCTTTCGTTTTTAGAGGAAATCAGCATTAGACAAGCACAGTTTGTCCTGCTTCCCCAACAACAATGGCTTTTGAAGAACATGCTTTTAAAGTACAGGATCGTGGTGTTTGGGGACAAAGATGATGGTTGTGGTAGTAACAGACCTCCTAACACACTGATCAGATTCATATTTTTCTATTACAGTAACTGTGTGTCAAGTAATAGAACTTACCAGCAAAACTAACCATGGCCATACACTGTTCTTTTATTTCCTAAGAAATAACATTTTCAAAAGTGACAAAGGACTCTCTGACAAAGGCCCAGCAATGGATGTGAGAATGAGTCAAGGGGAGAAAAGGGCCTCTCCGTGTGGTTAGCTTAATGCCCCACTTGGTTCGTTGACACAAAAACAGGTCCAGCCAATGCATTTCCACATCCTGAGGATCTGCTGCCAGCCCAGCAGAGATGTGCTCTGGCCAGGACCCAGAAGATGGGCAGGGCTCAAAAGACAGAACCAGGCACCCTGACAGCATAGAAAAAGAGATGGCTTTCCGCTTTCCACTTTCCTTGGTTGAAAACACGGAGACCACAATGTTCCTTTCTTTTTCCTGCCACTCTATTGGGAGAAATACAAACTTTCCAAAGGCATTCACCATCCACTTAGCAGAAACATCTGTCAGCTTTAGCTACAATCAAAGAGAAAACATCTCCGGAGAAGGAATATCCCACAGGGTAAAGCAAGGGACAAACCTAGAGAACACTCGTGACCCATTGCTCTAGCTCAGGGGCAGCAAAGAGGCTGCAGCTCTGTTCAGAAGTAAGCCCTGCTGGTCTCTAGGTTCTGGGAGCTTTGCTAAACAAACCCAGAATGCAGGAGGTCATTCACCGAGTTAGCAAATGCAGGTGACCAGACCCTTGAAATTAAAAAAAAGAAAAAAAAAAAGGCACATGGGTCAGGCGTGGTGGCTCACGCCTGTAATTCCAGCACTTTGGGAGGCTGAGATGGGCAGATCACTTGAGGTTAGGAGTTCGAGACCAGCTTGGCCAACACGGTGAACCCCCATCTCTACTGAAAATACAAAAAAAAAAAAAAGAAAAAAAGAAAAAAATAGCCAGGCATGGTGGTGTATGCCTGTAATCCTAGCTACTCGGGAGGCTGAGGCAGGAGAATCTCTTGAATCCAGGAGGCAGAGGTTGCAGTGAGCCAAGATCGCACCACTGTACTCCAGCCTGGGTGACAGAGCGAGACTCCGTCCAAAATAATAAATAAATAAATAGGGCATGTGATGACAGAGTGTGATGACAAAGAAGGGTGGTCTACAAGGGAGGAAGGGCTGGGGGATCTGCAGAACCAGTGCCTGTGCCGGGGAGGCACAGCCCCTTTCAGCCAGAGAGCAGCTCCCGCTCAGGGCAGAAGTGACTGTGCCCATCTCTAGGGAGATGAGCTCCATACAGAAGCAGAGCATTTTCATCAGGCTTTCCCACAGCCTGGTGAGAATAGCTCCTGAAATCAACCAACGCCCTCTGTCCTGACTCCACCTCTGCCACAGCTACTGCAGTTCTTTGGTCATCCTGATAACCGAAGGCCACTCTGGAAAGGTGTCCACCGGGAACGACTGGCACTCTGCCTTGGGACACCAACATTCACTGAAGCAGACACCGCAAATTATTTCTAAAGATCGTGCACATCTTTAAGCTCTCACTCTTCTCTTAAATCCCAGCTTTTTCTCTGCCCCACCCTCTCCTGGCCACAAAGGTCATCCCCTTGGCAGCTGAGACAGAAAGGGCCAGACATCCGGGCCAGGGCTGGGGCCCACTGGCCTGGGGCCCTACGTGCACTCTGGGCTACATTTCATGCTGCTTGCCCACGTTCCAACTCCGGGTGAGGGCTCCGGGGATACGCATTTTAAAGCAATACTGTAATAGTCTGGTGTGCAGCCCAGTGTCTGGTGAGTCCAGTTTTGGTGAATTATTGCTCCCAGTGGCTTACTAATTCACAGGGAAAAGAAAAAAAAATCTAGTTCCCAGATCAGCAAAGTGGAAAAGCAGAGTCCTAAACACAGTATCCTCATGAGGGCAGTGTCCAGGCCCTAGGACAGCAAAGCAGCCCACTGGTGCCTCTCCCAGCAAGTCATCATGTGCCCGTCAGAGCTTCCAGAAAGCTATTCCTAAAACAAGATGGGATCAAGCCACAGAAAGCAGGTCCAACCTAGTGCTAATGGTGAAAAAAAATAGCCCCTAAGGGGAGAAAAAGGGCAAAGTGGTCAAATGCTGTATAATTTAAATGCATTTGGAAGACTCTCCTCTCCCAGCTGTCAGAGCAGAACACCATGCTGCTTTCACTTTTATAAAAACAAAACAAAAACCTCCAAAGAGAAGAAGAACACCTAGTTATGACTATCATTTCCTTTTTTCCATGGCTTCCCTCTTCCACCTTTATCCCTTAAAGCAGTAGCTCTCAACCAGGGGCTTTGCTCCCCCAGCCCACCCTAGGGACTTCTGGCAATGTCTGAAAATGGTGGGGCATGCTACTGGCATCTATGGGTAGAGACCAGAAATGCTGCAAAATGTCCAGCAACGCTCACGACAGCCCCCACGACAGAATTATCCAACCCAAGATGTCAACATGCTGCTGTTGAGAAACCTGGCCTTTAGAAGCAGTCTTCTAATCTTATTTTCTAAGAATAAGAAAATATTATTCTTAGTTTATCCTGCAGCTAAACAAAATGCATAGGGGAAGATTCATGATGAGGAACGGGGCAATGGTGACTAAGAACTTCACAAAGTCCTGAACCATTCAACCTTCATTCTGAGAGGATGGACGATCAGATTTAGTGATTCACTTCTCTGATTGTAAGTATCATCTTCTGAAGTCCATTAAGTGTTTAGTCATGCCCTGTGTTTTTGTCAAGTGGTAGGCAAAGGGAGTTAAGTGGAACCTCAGTCCCCTAAGAGTTTATCATCTAAGATGGGTAACAATGACTAGGCAGAGATATAAAGGTGAGATGGACAAATAACCAAACTACAGAGTAAGGCCAAACCAATTGCAGAAGCTGGGAGCTGAGCATAGTGTGAGGAATGGGGAGGGCAAGTTATCCAAGTGAGTAGGTGGCATTAAAGAGAAGAACTAGGGATGGCATCACTCTGCACCTCCATTTATCCATTTGCTTTCACTAAAATATGTACCACATGCTTCTGGGCATGCAGAAGTACATTTCATACTCCAAGCACTTGCAATCAAGCCAGTGTGACAAGATTCATACACAAATAAGCAAAACACAAAAATTCCATTCTGAGAGGTATAGCAAGTACATGTCACAGTGCTTAGAGAAAGAACTGATGCCTGCATGTGGTGGAACTGGCATTTGGCTGGGCCTCGGAGTGTGGGGGCTACTGGGGAGCAGAGCCTGCCTGAGAACCTAGGGCAGGGTGGCAGCAGGGGTGTTCGCTGTCCTACAGACAAGAATCTCCAAAAATGGAGTTCTGGCTTAAGTGTTTGTCCTGGCTTATCTTTTGGCCACTCAACAAAACTTTCTGTGCCTCATTTTCTCTCTTCTTCCCATTTCCAAGCAACAAAACCATGTCCATCTACTCTTATTAAAAATCTCCAAGAGTGGTGGCTCATGCCTGTAATCGCAGCACTTTGGGAGGCCGAGGCTGGAAGATTGCTTAAGGCTAAGAGTTCAAGACCAGCCTGGACAACATAAGGAAACCCTTTTTCCAAACAAATAAAAATAAAAATTTTTTTTTGTGGGTATGGCAGCACGCGCCCATAGTCCCAGCTGCTCAGGAGCCCAGGAGTTCAAGGCTGCAGTGAACCATGATTGTGCCACTGCACTCCAGCCTGGGCGACAGAGCAAGACTCCAGCTCAAAAAAAAAAAAAAAAAAAAAAGAACCACAACATACCAAGTGAAGCCTTATGGAGCTTCATGCAAGAAGATCAACATGCACCAGGTTCAAGGGAGATGCTAGCAGTTACAGCTCACAGGCTACCTCAGGTTTCTCTCTTTCACATGCTTCTGGCCTTACCCAGTAACAGCAACTCTGAACACTATCCAAGCAAAACGTCATATGCTTTGAAGATGCACTAGTATTTCAACAGGCTAAACGTTTTCCAGAACAAAATCTTTACCAAAGCTGCTAACAAGCAGTCAGATAGACTGCCCTGTGAGTGTTCTCCTCCAACAATGAACCAGCAGAAAGGTCAGCAGCCGGACACAGAAAGAGGAGAAGGGTCCTAAATAAACACAGTTTAATCAACCGTGAAGAAACCTAAAAGTTGCCCGAAAGTGCTTTGTTAATGGGAGAAGCAAGGCCCCTGCCCTCAGAGAAAGGCAAGGAAGGTTGAAGGTCACTTCAGCTGACCAGAGGATGCCATGGCGGCAGCGACATTCCCTGGTGGGAATCTCAATGGAAGACGCAAACGCAGAAGAGAAGGAAGGGAGAGGAGAAGCCAAAAGGTGGACCTTTTCCAAGGACCTGGCAAGCAAATGTTCCCTAGAAAGAAGATGAAAATTTAGGTCAATAAGAAGGAAAGACACTGTTTTTAGAACCATTATGATGACTTCAGAGTTGGTTCTCCTTCAGGCTTTTGTCCATCAAGTCTGTCATGTCTGATTCCAGACTCCTCAGGATATTTGAAAAAAACTAATTTATTTGAATTACATCAATGTCCTTTACTTGCATCTAAAAAATCAAGGTCAAGCTATGCTGATATGTGAGAGAGAATTGAGATGAATGAGGGCTGACTCCCAGTCTCTGCCCCTGTAATTACTTTCTTTGTAAGCCTGAATACCCAATCAGATGGACGCCTTCTGAACGCATTTTTTCATATTTATGAAATACCTTTGAACAATGAAATCTGGAAACTCTGGCAACATCTGTGTCCAAATATATCCAAGTGTGTTTATGTTTTTAATTGAAGATCAAACAATTTTAGATGAACTCATCTATGGTATCATAGAAACTGCATATTTTTAGGTAATTCTTGAGAGCATTTCGCAAACTATTAAAGTAACTTGATATCATGCTATATCTTTAAAAGATATTTCTCAGCTGTGAATACTATTGGAATGAAATCGGGACTTTTCAAAAAAGTCTGCAGCATGAAAAGGTTTGCATATGAATTCTGATTCCATTAGAAAACCATTTCTTTTAGGACTGTTTTATCATTCTCTATTGGTTCATGTAATATGATTGGTTTGTTCTTATTCTAATTAAAGATGCAATTTATTAAAGAGTCTTTAACTTCACTAAGGCAAAGTTTTAAAAGCTTCTAATCAGATATTCTTGGTAGGCAGGAGAACTATAACCTTCAAACTCTCTGATGTTGTATGAAGCAGCTCTCATCTCTACACAAAGATTTTCACTTCTGTGATCTGGCCTGGTAAAACATTTATTCCTTTATACTCAGTCCTAGTTTGTTTTAGATCTGGGCCTCTGGGCCCATTAATTTGTATAGGATGATAATTTTTATAGGAAGACAGGTGTGCTGTTTTTCTTCAATCCTTGAGGATATTAGGAAAAACTTTACCCAATTAAGGGATTCCATCACCTGACGTTTCTTTGGGGAAAATGACTTTTGACGGCATGTGGGGATTGTCAAGGAAATAATTTTCCCTTTAAATTACATGTTTGTACGTAACAGGAGTGCTGAGCAGGATATCAAGAGGCAGTGGTCACTCATGGCACTATTTTCAAAGTTAGTTAAACAAGGAAACCAACTCACATTTCCCCAGTTTAGCTTCTCATTTTTAAAAGTTGCTGAATTCAGGTACATCTCGATTGCTCGTGGTAATAAAGGAGACATTAGGCGTGGATAACAAGACCGCAAATGGTGAGTAAAGCAAGACACCAGGTATCGTTTCTTTCCTGTTTATTAACATTCACTCCAGGCTGTATACTTTGGTTACCATGGTCGCGTGGTGTCTGATGTCACAGGCCAAACCACATAAAATCACAGAGGCCACAACAGGCAGGAGGAGCGGCCTGGCTTTGTCTGAGTCAGGCGGCCCAGCGTGTGGGATGTCAGGCTGGATGTGCTGGGCCTGACCAGCCGCCCGCTTTCCTCTTCTCTTGCCTCTGCCTGCCCCCTCGTGGACAGCTGGGGTAAAGCATGGGAGTGCGCCTTTGGGGTCTCAGTGGGGCTGAAATACGACTCCTCCCCTAGGACAGCCTGCCTCCCCCAGCCTTGTTCTCCGGCAAAGTCAATTTCCTGGAGAATCGAGGCTCTGCCTCAGATGTTCGGAGCCTCCGCAGGATGAACACCTCCATTTCAATTCCAGGGGCCTTGATCAACCTGTGCCTCCCTTGATCCCCAACTTGTGGGCACCTTCCCTTGAGCAGTGCCCCCACGAGGTACACCTTTCCCGGGAAACAAAAATCATTCCTTCTTTGGGTCCTGCAAGCTGTAAAGAACCAATACAGCACTGTGCTACTGAACATGTTGCCACTATAGAAGCCCCTTGTGTTTTGAAGAGTACATCTCTATAGCCATTCATTTATTCATCAGAAACCAGCTAGAAGCCAGGCCCTGTGCTGGGCACTGGAGACATGGAAGAAACTGGGCTGAGGCTCCCGCCTTGAAGAGCTTGTGGCCCAGGGAAGGGACAGTTAATCTGTCATTGATTGCCACGTGACAGTGTCTATGATGCTAAAAAGATGCCAGTGCTGTGCTGCAGGAGCAAAGGCCGTGGAGGAAGGGGCTTTGGCTTTGTTGCGAGTTCTTGCCAGAGCCAGGCAAAGCCAGTTACCGCTTTGTTCAGATGACTCAGGTAAATAAATGAGGCTACACAGGCTGTCCTGACACCACACACCTCTAGAATACCCTGGCTGTGCTGGGAGCTATTGGTGTCAGCTGAGTATTTTCATCCCTGTCCAAGTCACAATGATCTGACTGTACCAGCCTGTGTGGATGTTGCTAAGAGGAGGCAGACAGCGCCATGAGCTCCCTTAGATGACGATCGGCATGATGTTCCTGCTGTGGCAGCGCTCAGCTCTTGCCAATGCTCTTCTCTGCTTTGCTCACTTTAAGCCTCTCTTAATTTTTTTGAAGCCCAGTTTCCACATTGCTGATTCACAGATATGCAAGACTCAGGCAGGAAAAAAAAAAGGTAATTATTTCAAATGACTCAGGCGCCCTCCTTGACTCTGGGATCTCTGTACAGACTTGCACTTTAAAAGCTGAGGGTAATGATGTTGTCATTTGTATAGGAAAGGCTGGAAGAAAAACACATTAGTGTTCTTCCAAACTCTTGACTTTTGGAAAAAATTAGCATAGAGAGGATGGATGCTCAGCCATGGCCTGAAATCGAATGCCTAATGCAGAGGTGAAGACACCTGTGCAGTCCCATGCACTGGCGAGCTTCCTGGGGACAAGGGCAGTGCCTTGATCACCTCTCTTCCTCATGTAGTAAATGTTTGTTGGATGAATGGTTGTCAACTCTAGTCCTGTCAGTCCTCCCTGAGCCCTGAAAGAAACAGAAATTAGGAAATAAAAACAATTAGCAGGTCCTATACTCCTAGATTTAAGATTTTTGAACAAATAAGGGAAAATTATTTGCCTGCTACAAAACTGCTAAGGGAGATGACAATGAAGGAAGGGTGGGAATCATCTAAGGGAAAGAAGAGGGGAATCAATTGCTCCACCAGTGGCTTGCTGAAAAGCTTTCCACGCTTGTAGAAAAAAATCCCCCACCGCCAAGAGTAGAGGCCCCAGCAAGGGCAGTCACAGCAATGGTGGCCGTCAGGTGCCCTATGCAGCAGAGTGGAGCCATGGGCAGCAAGTAGATCATGCTGGGATAAAAGCTGTGGGGGCTGTGCTAGGGGTGGCAGTAACACATGGAGACTCTCAGTAAGGGGGCCTGAGGTGTCATCCACCCCCAACTCGACCATTCCTCCCCTCCCCAGAGGAGAGCCAGCATCAGCATCTAAGGGAGGGAGGGCTAGTGTGGCTGGATGGGGTGGCAGGGGTAGGAAGCACAGCCAAAGGCTCTGGAAATCAGCTTGAAATCTTAGGTTTTCCCTGAGGCTGCTGTAGCTTGGGGGAATGGAGTTACATCTAACTGTAAATGTTGTTGACACTCAGTCTAAAGAAAGTCCAAAAGTCATTTTAGGATGGTGGTGTACTTCAAATTACTTTTCTATGCCCCAGTTTTGGGTTCCATTAAATTCTCATTCTTCCCACATTTCTGTTTTTCCTCCAGGTACCCTCACAGAGCACCCATAATTCATTCATTCATTCATTCACTTATTCAACAAATACTGATTGAATCCCTGCTCTTTACAAGGTTATGCTAGGTACCAAGAATATAGGGTCAGCAAAGGCAGGCATGGTCCCTGCCTTCAAAAGGAGAGGACCTTGATCAAACACACACACAAATTAACATCATTGCAATGTGTGGGGTCCTGGGTATACAATGAGGGGATTTGGTTAATAAGGGACGTCAGGGAAATCTCTGAGGAAATGAGTGTAATAAAATCTGAAGGAACAATAAGATTAACTAAGCCCAGTGGGTCCTGGGCATCCCCTAGAGTGGGGCTGCACATGTGTATTCAAGGCCATGAAAGATGGCAAGTGTGACCTGAGTGCAGACAGCAAGGAGGTGAGATTCTCAATCAGGCTGGGGAAGGCCATGCACGGGGAGCCACTGAAGTGTTGAAGTGGCCAGGTGATGTGATCCAATGTGCATTTCAGAAAGAGTTTGATCTCCCTGTGGAGAACAACTTGGAAAACGTCATAACTAAATGTCATTAGACCAGTTAGGAAGCTATTTGCTGCAGGTGAATTGGGGTCCAGGAGAGGAACAATGGAGGGGAAAATGATGATGGGGTAGATAGGCTTACAACATATTCCACTCCTGAAAGATCTTCCAACAGCCTTGCCCTGCTATGAGCCCTTCCCTTCATGGGCTAGATCACCATCTGAGGGAAAAGCACAACCTTCCTTTCTTTCAGCTTTGTCCCTAAGGATGTCTCTTTAACTTGTCCCTTTGGATGCCTTCATGGTTTCTTTCTAGCTTGCTCTAAAAATGAAGTAAAGCATGTCCATGATACCTGGGACATATCAACTTCAAGGTCATGGATTGAAATGATGATAACTCAAATTATAGAACTGTCAACTTTCAAGCCCCCCTGACCTTAAGTGATGGATCAAGGGGCTGGAATCAGATCAAGAGAGCTTCAAACCACTGCTGGCTGCTAGAGCATTCAATCTGCTGACTGGATGCTTAATATAATATATAATATAATATTGGAATATATATATATGTGCATATATGTGTGTGTGTGTGTGTGTGTGTGTGTGTGTGTGTGTGTGTGTGTGTGTAGTCCAATTACCCAAAGTGGTCTTCTTCCAAACATTTTGAGGATGCTGTAATAAGATCCCTGCATCAGGTGAAAGTGGAACTAGTTACCAGATGTTCTCTTCTGCCTGGGATCCCTGCTCCTGCAAGACAGTCAGTAATCCGTTCCAAGAATGATGTTTTACCATGGTGCTGTGCTAGGCACCAGGGATTGGAAGATGAAGAAACATTTCCTGTGCTCCTGGAGCTGCAGCCTAGCAGGCCTACCAATAAGGACAGTGCCATGGGATATGCTGCAGCACAGGCAGAAGCAAAGCGCTGTGGAGACCCCAAGGCCGGATATAGGAGCTCTGCCTGGCTGAGTTAGGAAGGTTCTCCAGAGGTCACATCTGATCCAGGTGTCAAGGGATGAGCAGGAATTTATCTTGTGAAGAAGAGGTGGCTGGTTGTTTCAGCAAAAGAAATAGCTCCTAAAAAGACACCTGAGAGTAAAATGTGCCCCAAAAGTGTCCCCAGGGGTGATAGAGAGGCTGTAGCAGGAGGTAAGTCTGGAGACAGAATTCTGGTGGGGTTACTGGAGCAGGAGGGTCTGTCTGCTTTAGGGAATATACTGTGTTCGTTTTCTATTGCTGCATAGCAAATGACCCCAAAACTGAGACGCTTAAAACAGTCAACATGTGTTATCGTATAGTTTTCATGGGTCAGGAACACAATTGTAACTTAGCAGTCCTCTGGCTCAGGGTCTCACAGGCTGTAACCAAGGTGTCAGCCAGGACCAAAGGCAACTCAAAGTTCTACCAAAGGAGGGTGAACTTCCAGGTTCACTCCTGTGGCTGCTGGCTGGAGACATCAGTTCCTTGCCACATAGGCCTCTCCACGGGGCAGGTCCCAACATGGCAGTTGGCTTAGAGAGAGACTTTTTGTAACCCAATCTTGGAAGTGACATCCCATCACTTTTGCTGTATTCAATTTGTTTAAAGCCAAGCACCAGGTCCATCCAGCCCACGCTGAAGAAGAGGTTACATGAGACAGAATACCAGGAAGTGATGATTACTGGGGGCTGTTTTAGAGGCTGCCTACGGCATATACCAAGAGCTATTTATGGCCTCATTGCAGCATTATCCCACTCTGCATAAATTAGAGAAAGACATATAATTTTATTGCATATTAGTTTTTGTTGATGGGTACATTCTGGTCCCTAGGAGCCCTGAAGAACAATGTGCTTCATTTCACAGCTCTCCCTAAGGATTTTATACAACCCACTTGGCACTCACACTGTTATTATTAAATGGATTCAGCCAAAAGCTGCCTGTGGGGGTAGAGATCGGTGGGAAGGTAGGGCGGCAGAGAAAGGAAGTGCTCAGGACCCCAAATTGAATAAAGAAAAAGGTCACATGCCAACTGCAAGTTAGAAATGAATCTGAGTGAAAGTAAGTATCCTGGTTGACAGCTCACACATGATGCCAACTTGCCACAGCTTGGCAGCGCCTTTGGTTTTCCCACATGCAACTGAAAATAGCTAGCATTCATCCTGAGGGAGTGCTACTAAAATAAGTAACTACTTGGAGCTATACCTCACTGCTCATTCAAGCTGGAAGCTGTGTGCAATTATTTTGCTGAAATTAGATACAAATTAAGTTGCCACTTCCGGAACTCTTTCTCCTGTGCTGTATTACAAAAAAGAAAGTGATTTTTGAACTCGGATAGCTTAGATGTTGCTTCTTAAAAATAAATGTGATCTCTTGACAGAATATCTAAAAAGACAGATTGTTGATTTTAATCTCTCAGGAGACCTAACCTCTTCACGATCCAGGTTTCCTGATTTTCAGAGCTGAGTTAAGTTGCTATGGATACAGAGTGACAGGCCAGTGAAGGAAACTGGGGACAGGGAGTGGCCTGCCCACAGGTGAGATATACTGTCTTTAAACTTGTTAGGGATAGAAAAGGGGGCTAGCCTAGAATTGTCCTCTGGGATGTAAGGTAATGGTCCTGCTCCCACTTTTTAAACAGTGGTTTGAAAGTTTTCTCAGGGTGTGCATACATTTGGACGTACAAGTTCTGCTACGTTTTAGAAAGCAAAACAGAATAAACAAACATATATGAAAACAAACAATAATAATGATAATCTGGGGCTTTCCTCAAACTTGGCTGGAAGTTACTGGCACACAAATAGTAGAGGTGTTTGGGGGTTTTCTGCTATGAAGGAGTCCTTGATTTGTACTATCTCAATAAAGCAACACCTTCTTTTGACCTGCCTTTGGAAGAAGTAGGTGAATTTCTAAGAGCCCAGCTGTGCTGGACCCTAGGAGGCTGTCAAGACTCCCAGGGTAGGAATGTTTCTCCACAACTTTGAATTTCAATTTCCCTTTACAAAAGGCAAAATTTGTTTTATTCCCCATTGTTGGAGACATTAGTCATGGATGAAACACATTTAAAACTCCCCCTATGCCCTGCTTCTTGCCCACCCCACACATTCCCACTCTATATCCTCATTCCAATCTAGTGAATCTTAGAAATGACACATTGAATGAAGAGCTTTGCAGGTAACCTTCCCTTCCTGATGAAGTTTCCTTTTTGCGGGGTTTTGGGGTGTGTGTGTGTTTGTAGTTCCA
Source organism: Pan troglodytes (assembly GCF_028858775.2). NCBI lineage: Eukaryota > Metazoa > Chordata > Mammalia > Primates > Hominidae > Pan > Pan troglodytes. The sequence goes on from NC_086015.1 coordinate 160,288,063, forward strand.
TAATTCTCAAATGAAAAATTGCTAAAAGGTCATCTATACAAATCCTTAAGATGGTGAATCTCTACAACCTTACTTTAATTTTAGGAGATATTTCATTTCATGCCTTAAGTTTTGCAATTATTTTCAGTGTCTCCTTTTCCAGACTTCTTAGAGGACTTGGAAAGAAAATGAAATGACGTTGAACGAAATCGAAGTAAATTGAGTGATCTGAAACGATTTGATGTCAGCAAGAATTCCCCATACAGCTCACAGCCCTACCCCGAGCACGCCTCCCTCTTGGGTATGGTGAGTTCAGCTCCAAATTTATTCTGACAAGAAAGCACAGGCAATGGCTCCAGTGGGTCTAAATCAGGTGAAAATTCAAAGCAACCACCCTTCCTGGACAACCTTCTGCTTTCTCAGTGCTTATCATGGTCTGAAAATTCCTATTTAAAGAAGCAGAGCTTTCTTTTAAGTCCTAACAGAACAAAGTCACACTCAACAGTGCACAGGCACACGCCGGGCTCGAGAATGCATTTTTGGCAAAAAGTCTCCTCTTTTCTCTGTCTCCTCCAGCTCTCTGCAGGCCCAAACCTTGCAGAAGCCATTCCATGTTTCCTGAGCAGGAAAAGACAAACTCAGACCGACAACCTTGGACTTCAAAAGACGGCACACAAGGGGAGGAAGGACTGAGAGTACCAAGGCGTGAGAATTCAGAATGCTGCTATCTCATTTATTTTTACCATTTAGGAAACGTTTTGATCTGCATCCTTTTCCCTTCCCTGATTTCAAAAAATAAAAATAAAAATGCTTCGGTTCTGAGGAGTAACTCTCCAGATGGAAGGGGAAGATCAGGGGATGAATGGGGGAGGGCTGCTTGCGTCCTCTCCCCTGCCACACACACGCTCTCTGTTTCAGCCAGTGTAAAAATAGCCGCCCAGGTTTATGTATTCATCCCTAAGCTGCAATGAAGCGCCTGCCTCCCGGCCAGAGTCCGCTGCCTTTTAGTAGCTTATAACATCAGGTGACGCCTCCAGCCCTCCCATTCCCCGCCCCAGCCCGGATAAACGTCCTCCGTGACCTTAGAAGTTTTCAGTTTAATCAGCGGTATCGTTTTTGAGAGGAAAATCCTCCCAGCTTTGCGGGCTGGCAGGGCTCTGGGGCCCTCCCCTGCCTCCCAGCCCAGGCCGCAGAGCGAGAGCGTTTCCATCTGTGCTGCGAGCGGGAAGAGCCTCTCTGTGCTCCCCGGCACGTCCAGCGCGCGGGCGGGAACACGCTCTCCTGTGGGGGGCAGCTTTCCCAGGGACCTTGCCTAACGAGGGCCAGGCGGCTCCCCCGTGGGCCCCGAATGGCTCCTGGCAGGCAGACCCCTATCCCTGTCGAGAGCACTGATTTCCCCAGCGTAGGGGTAGGCAGCCGCGCCCTCCTGGAGCGAGGCAATCCAGCGGTCAGGCGGCGGCGAGGGCCTGCGCGTGAGCAGAAAAGAGCTGCCTCCGCGCCAGGCAAGGGGCGCGAGGGCGGAGGATGGAGGGCGAGGGCGCATGCGTCAGCCGTGCCGCTGGGGCCGCGTAGGAGAGCTGAGCTGCTGGGTCCTGCCGTCAGTGCAGTTTCTTGGCAGCACGTTGGGGACACTGCGCCATGAGAACAGAGCCACAGAATGTTAAAGGCACAGCCTCCTTCGAGGGCATTTGCATAATGCCTCCCGTTTACAGATGAGGAAATTGAGGCCCAAAGAGGTGATGGGAAAGGCCCAAAGCTGCATTTCTGGATTCTGGCAGCTGGGACCAGATCCAGCTCGTATTGACATGGTTTAAGCACTTTTTCAATGAGCACTTATCAAAAACCTAGATACTGTGTACTCAGTGTCTTGAGTGGCAGCGAAAGATAACCACGAATACGTCAGAAGCAGTGTAGCCACGGCTGCTCTGGATTTGGGCATAGAAACAGACAGACCTGGGTTTGATATGATGATTTCCAGGACCACACTACTAGTTGGATGGCCTTAGTGAAGCAGTTAACCGCTCCATGCCCTAGTTTTCTGGTCTGCAAAACGGAGATAAAAATAGGCTAGGGTCGTGGGATTTAAATGAGATAAGGTGCACATTGTTTAGCACAGTGCCTGCGCATGGAAGGCTCTCAAATAAATATTCGTGCAATGTTTTGAGAAGTAGAAAGTGCTAGGCACGTAGGCGTTCAGGAGACAGTCACGGTACTCGTTTCCAGACAGAAGTCATGAGGAACAAGAGGGAAGGTGCTTTCCCGTGTGCAGCGCTTGGGGAGACTCACACAGACAGAGGATCTGGCATGACAGGGAAAGGAGGAAATGGCTTCTGTTAATCTCTCCTTCAGCTTCTCCCGCCCTTCCTATGCACCCTTTCTGTTTCCCTTTCCAGTTCTCACGGTGACTCAAGGTAGGTGGCTGCAGAGAGACATTGAGACCTCTTACCAGGGAAAATATGTTCCGTAATCTGGCATAATTTAAGTTTTAAGTCCCATTTTATCATAGGGGTTCCCCTCCCCTTTACCTAGGTGTGATAGGCACAAGAAAAAGGAATGGAGTTAAGTGGATAAGTGACTAAGGTGTCACATTGGAGTAGTGTGGATCATAGATCTCAGAGCTGAAGATCATCTAGGTGGACTCCCTCATATTAAAGAAGAAGCAGTGAAAAACTGTGAAAGGCAAAATGACATCAAGTTTCAGACTCAAGTTGGAGCCATGGTGTTCTGTAGCACCATAGTTCATTCATCCACTCATACACACTACTCTGGGTGGATATCTGATATACTGCCAGGTACAAGGTTCTGCCTCAGTAGGCAGGGAAAGGGGAAAGGAAATAGAAATCCGGGAGGATTCTCGGGTTCTTTGTGCAGCTTCATGGATGTTGATACCATTTACTGTGATTGCAAGTAGAGGAACAGAAATTGACCTGAGAGGAAGATGGCATGTTTTGAACATGGGTTTGATGTGGCTGTAGGACATCCAGGTGGAGACCTCCAGGAAGAGTTAGGAACATGAGTTCTGAGCACAGGAGAGAGGCCTGGAGGTGCCCACTGGGGAACAGTCAACTTAAAGATGGTCACTGAAGCCAAGGCAGGGCTGGGATGGCCCAGAAGAGCAGGCAGAATGAAAAGACTATGAAAGCATGAAACCCAAACCTGACAGATACCAGATCCTAAGGATCAAATAAGAGATCCTGAGGAACAGATGGAGAAATGGAAAGAAAACCAGAAAAAAGTGGCATCAAGCAGTTCACATCAAGACTCTCCAGGTTGAAGACGTAGTCAGGAGTGGGAAATGCCACAGAGATGTCAAGCAAATGAGCACCGGAATGTGTCTGTTGTATTTGACAATGAGGAAGTCATTGATTACTTGTGAGACATTGGTTTTAGTGGGGATGTGAGGGCAGAAACCAAATCACACTAGGTTAGAAGCAAAATGGAGTCAAAGAAGAGAAGAGGCAGGGGTAGTGGGTATAAACCACTGCTTCAAGAGAGTTGGTTAGGCAGGGAGGGGGAAGTTACAGCTAGAAGGGGAGGCAGGGAGAGTTTCCTTTATTCATTGTCGTTTTGTTTTATTTGTTGTGTTTTGTTTTTGCAACTATGGGAAACTGGAACGAGCTTATAGGAAAGGGGAAGCAGGAGGGGTCAGCAAGGAGAAATAACTTGGAGTCTCAGTACAACCCCCAGCACCACCACAGGGTGAGTGACAGAAGAGGGGATTCTGGCCCCAGATAACCCAAAGGAAGGGATCCTCTTCCTTGGTTATTTTTTTTCTACCACTGGAAAGGAAGAAATGTACATGGGAGGTTTAGAAATGGACTTGGGGAGCTCTTTAAGCAAGGTTTATCTGTGTCAGGATCTAACCCTGGCAGTAATCTTACCATCAAATGCATTTAATCAGACCCATTTGCATGTGGAGCTGTGCCCAGTGCTATTCAAATAATGTGAAATGGATACTGTTATTACCATGTCAGTCAGGACTATGGGTAGCAAGTGACTGAAACCCAGCTCTAACCACGGGATCCGTGGGTTTGCTAAAAACTGGGTAGACTGGCTTTAGGCCCAGTTAGATTTCAGGTGCTTTAAAGGTGTTGTCATGTATGATAGGCATAATGTTTTGAAATTATCAATGTAGTTTTCTCTTTTGCCTTTCAAAGCATATGAACTTAGTCTACTCTAGGCATTTATCTGCCTAGGAAGAGATGAAAGTTCTTTCCAGAAAGTATGCAAAGAGAAAGAAAACATAACACTCAGCTTCTGGCATTCAAAAATAAATTTTGTAGCAAGGCAATAGCCATGTAATTCAAGCCCTTACCTTGAGAAAATATCCTGTACATTCCATTACCTTCCTCTTCAGAGGGTCAAGAACTGAGCTTGGTAGACTAAACCTTAGGGTTTTATATTCGAAAGGTCTAGACCAGGAGAAAGTGGGGAATATCAGAAGACAGAAGTAGCAGAATAAACAAGAGGCCTGAGTGGAGAGATTGTATTGGAAAAGTAAAGCTTAACCACAAAGGCAGAGGGAGATCGTTCCCCCACGCCCCCTCCAGAATTATGAGAGGAAGAGCCCAGTGTTGGTCGGGTAGCAGCAGGCCCTGCTATGGACTTTTCAAGCTGTGTCAGGTCCCTATGAAGGCTAGATTCTACCCAGACATAGCAGAAAGCCTGTAGCCAGCTTGCCAGAGGTGATCATTGTAGTGAGGTGACTCAGTGGTTTGGGCTGCCGAGGAGACCCCTGGGACCAGGGTTGATAGGAAGTCATGGACAGAAGTCAGAGTCTGTAGCAGCAGGAAAAGCAGAGAAGGAGCTAAGCCAGTCAGGAAACACCTTCGGGAGCACTGCTTCAGATCACCTCAGATGGACACAAGCTCCCCATCCACAGACCCCCACATCAGAGGCTTGCAGTGCACCCAGGACGGACAAAAAGTGGATGTTGTCTCAAAATAATCACATACAAGGCAGCTATGCTCAAGGACCAGTACAAGGACAAAAGTTCCCTTCCTCTCAACACCATGAGGACACAGAAAAGACACACACCACCATACTACCTCCACCCCAGCACACCCTACATGGATGATGATCAAAACATTTAAAAATCCTTACAGGTTCAGGCGCTGAGGAGTATAAATGGAGATGTCTTACTATGTCCAGAGTTAACCCTTTAGTTGATGGATTATGAGGAACAGGGACCTCAGGGCAGAACCTGTTTACCAACTGCTCCATGCATACTTTAGTATTTTATCAATGAGGGCAGCCATAATGCCATGTACCTGTTGAATATTGGCCATGCATCCAGATGGCATCTTTATAGGAGAAGGAGAAAGAGGAAGCCATCTGAGAAAGCGAGCATGTTCTCAAAGGCGATATTGAATTATTGGATTGAATCAAGATTTAAACCCTAACTAGTGAAGGACCAGACTGGTTATGGACAAACTAGAGAAATTATATTTTATTGGCACATCCAAGTTGCAGTATGAGTTGAATTTACCATCTGTCTGCTTTCTTTGTGTTAGTTTCACTCTCAGGTAGAAGCTCCAAGCATCAGCATACCAAAGGGCAAAGAATCTCTTTCTTAATAGTGCCTGCAAAATCCCAGTCAGGCTCACATTGGCTTAGCTTTGGTAATGTACCCATCTCTGAACCAAGCCCTGATTGGCCAAGCCCAGGTCACATAACTATTCCTAGCGTCATGAACTGAAAGTGGAGCGAGAGGTGGCTCCCCTAAAGAAAATCAAAAGGCTGTGAGCAGAAAAATGGGGTAATGAATGTTGGGTAGGCAGGCACAACAGATAGAACCACTATTGCCTTCTGGAGTTTAACTCTCTAAAACTCAGAAAGCACAGTATCTCCATGGCAGGAAATGAATTGGCACCTGAGCACTTATTCATACATCGATCAGTGTAGAAAACTAACTTTGAAAATCATAAAGCAGATTTATTTTTCCCTCTTAAATTTTCTTCCCACACTGATTAAATTAATTTTAATAATTAGAGTTGGGAAATATAATCAACTAAATATCTAGTATAGTTTAAAGCTTGGTATAAGCTATAAATTGTTCCACTTAGGAAATGCTCAGTCTCCCTTTTTATTGATGTGAAGACAATAACTGTTTTACTTTTTCTCTGTGTATTATTTTCTCTTTTTTAAGAATCACCTTCTTGTTGGGCATGGTAGCTCACACCTGTAATCCCAGCTACTTGAGAGGCTGAGGCAGGAGGATTGCTTAAGCCCAGGAGTTAGGGGCTGCAGTGAGCTATGATTGCACCACTGCAGTCCAGTGACAGAGAAAGACTCTGTCTCTACAAAAAGAAAGAAAAAAAAAAACCATAGAATCAACTTCTCCTAAATCCAAGATGAACTGCACAATTAATTTATTGCCTATTTTTAAAAAAGGTTTTTATAATAAACAAAAGTTAATTATTCCAGATACAAAGAGATAGTAAAGGCAGCATCAGCTTTTCTTCACAGACTCTTATTTTCAATGTCACAAAACACTTCCACATAAATTTTTAAATCCACATGATTTTAAAATCAGCCCTAAGTAAAAGGAGATATTTAAAGTCTAGAAAAAGGAAACATAGTCATCAGTTTTACTCCAAAATTTATGCTGTCTTTTGGAAAGAATATTGTTTCATAAAGGATATCTTGATATTTACAATATATAAAACTTAAATCTCAGAATTGAAAAACTCTTTGGGAAAAAAAGTATTAATCATAATAAAGGAAATAAACTCATCATCCTCTAGTGTCTGAGTCACATAATTAATTCAGAAGGGGCTGGCTTTCTCTGCATGTGGGATCCCAGGTATTCATTTATGCATCAAATATTTATCACACCATTCATAGCTTCTCCGCACTGTGCTGGGCACTGGGGATGTGAAGATGAGTAAGACAGGCTCATGTCTGGGAAGAATGGAGACAGATGGAGAACATAGAGCTCTATGCTGGGGGTATAAGGGCATAATGAGGGCTTGCAAGAGGAACAGTTCGTTTTCCAGGGGGTGATGGCTCAGAGACGAGCTGGGATACTAAGCTGCCTGAAGGGTTTGCATTTCCCATGGTGCCCAGTGCAGTGCCGAGAATGAACTTGTAGACCATTTATTGCTGTGGCTAAGATGGAGGAGGTTTGGAAATCTTTGACAGCTGAGCCCTGTGACAGAAGAGAACAAGAATTCCTGGTCCTCCCAACACCTCGGTATGTGTACTCTGGTGCTGATGTTCAAGGTCATGGTCATTCCAGTCATGCATTCAGCAGGCAGTCACTAAGCACCTACCAGACACTGCTCAAGCAAAGCAGACTAAAACCTCAATGAGCTTACTCCTGAAGTAAGCTATACGTTTTGCTATATATTGTGTATCAAAATGCTGATTAATGCTATGGAGAGAAAGGAAACAGGAAATGGGAAAGCAGGGATTGTAGGTTGAGGGTTATGTAATATGAAATGGGGTCTTTAAGAAGTCTGAACTGAAGACAGCTCCCTCAGTTACCTAAGCACCAACAACTGTGGCTGGTGACACATTAGGAGCCCTGCAAAGAAAGTGGCCAGCCACCTAATCCCAGAGTTTCCAGGAAGTGGCCAGTTGGAGCCAAGACAGGGTGGTGTGCATCCTCCTTCATGCCCCAAGAGTTTTATTATGTGGTGAGTGGAGCTGGTACAGCCAGAGTCTGAAGCAGTCGAGAGGGCATGCCTGGGAAGGTAACAGTCCTTTGTTCTGGAAATGATGGGAAGGTTTGTTTAGATGTAGTCAGGTCCCCAGGCAATGTCTTCTGGGGAAGAAGAGCATCCAGCTCCCTAAAGGAAAGATTTGGCAAGGCCAAGAGAGAAGGTCAAGGCCCTGACCGAGAGAATCAGAATGGAGCATAGATGCCACATCGCTGGAATGGGCTAGGAGGAGTGAGCACATGGGGTACAGGCCCCATCTTTCATGGGCATCAGGCTACAGCTGGGAGGAGAGAAAAGAGAACTTAGGGTCATGTGTAGACCTTTAGGCTGGAACAGAGGGTTGGTATAGGGTGACCAGGTTATAGGGGCTTTGGAATCAAGTCAAGGAATATGTGTTTTTCTCAGATCTACTAACACTGGCTCAGGTGTATCTTTGCAGTAGCCAGGACTTGCTTGTTCTGTCATCTGTGTAAGCACCACAGTTCTTTTCTTTTCCTTTTTCTTTGGTTGGGGGGTGGGTGGGATGGAGTCTCGCTCTGTCGCCCAGGCTGGAATGCAGTGGCATGATCTCCACTCACTGCAACTTCCAGCTCCCTGGTTCAAGCGATTCTTCTGGCTCAGCCTCCCGAGTAGTTGGGACTACAGGCGTGCGCCACCACACCTGGCTAATTTTTGTATTTTTAGTAAAGATGGGGTTTCACCATATTGGCCAGGCTAGTCTCGAACTCCTGACCTTGTGATCTGCCCTCCCTGGCCTCCCAAAGTTCTGGGATTATAGGTATGAGCCACCCGTGCCTGGCCCCACCACAGTTCTTTTAACCATAAGCCAAATAACAATGAAATAAACTGTAAGTTCACTGGGAGGGCAGCTAGGAATGGGAAGGAAGGTGAAATGGCAAGGAATCCCCGTTTTTCGTGCCCAGAGTATAATTCTCAGTGGAAACCAAGCAGAAACAGACTTAAACAAACCCCTGGGGAGGAGAAAAGCATGTCTAGTAAAGAGTGACCAGCACAGTTTGCCCTCCTGTATGAATACCAGGGTCAGAACAATGTGTCATGTTGCCACTTTGATCACAGGATTTTGGTCAGAAAGAATGTGGGATTTGGACTTTGAGTTTGGCTCTTGACTGTCACCTGTTCAGTGTGTGACCTTGGGTAAGTTTCTTTACCCTCTGAGCCTTCGTTTCCTCATCTGTATAGTGGGAATGTGCAATCTGGAGTCTGTGCTAGGATTCCGTCACATCTAGTGGACTAGTAGGGAAACCCTACAGGGATCTGGGAAAACTCCCTTCTTGAGGAAATGCAGGGAGCTGCGCACAGTGGGCTCACCAAAAGGCGAAGCATCATACTGGAGAAAGGAGTAGTTTTGAGTACACTGTGGTAACAGGGGCGGAACCCCATCCTTCACCCTACCCCATATCAGACCCATGTCTCATTCCTGGGCAGAGTTGTCCCTAAAAGCTAAAGGGACTATTTGTTAGTGCTTCATAAGACACTGGAGTACAGGGTCACTGAGATGAAACTCCTATAAATGAACATAAGAGAGAAAAAGGCAACTTTTCCACCTGACAATCCACAGAGCAGCTTTACCAGAGTGAGATGGCAGAGCAGAGTAAGGGACAGTGCCTGGGCATTGATTTGCTGATGAGCACATGTAAGACCTCCTACCCCAGGAACTCCCCAAAAGTGCAGGGTAGAAGGTGCTTTGCAGGGAGCTAGGTTCAAAGTGAGAAATGGTAGTAACAAACTAACATTTAGATTATTAGTCTTGATGTGACTTTATTTGTGCATGCGTAGTGTATCACACAGGGTTCTCTAGAGAAACAGAACCAATAGGACATATACAGATATGTAGAAGGGGATCTATTACGGGAATTGGCTCATGCAATTGGCTCGAGAAATTCCATGTTATGCAGTCTGCAAGCTGGAGAACCAGGACAGCTGGGGGTATAATTCAGTCTGATACTGAAAGCCTCAGAACCAGGGGAGCCGATGCTGTAACTCCCAGTCAGAGGCCCAAGGTCTGAGAACGCAGGTGACAGCTTATGTAGAGAACGCAGCTTATGTAAGTCCCAGAGTTGGAAGGCCCAAGAACCTTGAATTCTGGTGTTGGAGGCGAAAGAAGATAACGTCCTGGCTCCAGAAGGGAGAGCAAATTCACCTTTCCTCCACATTTTTGTGGAGGCTGAGGGCCAGTTGGATGCTGCCCACCTGCATTGGTGGGGGTGATCTATACTTAGTCCACTGATTCAAATGCTGATCTCTTCCAGAAACACCCTCACAGACAACCCAGAAATATTGTTTTATCATCTATCTGGATGCCCCTTAACCCAGTGTGGTCGACACAAAATTAACCATCACACCTGGTGGGGGAAATTTGGCTAATACCTACCTCATGGGAATCAAACAGGATGTTCCCAAGCATGAGCCTGGACATGGCAAATACACAGTAAATGGCAAATTCCCTCACAAACCACCCAGGGAACCCACTGGAACCATTGCAGAATGCTCAGAACATCTCCTGGTGTGTTTGGGGATTGGACAACATTCTTGTAGCAAATATCTTTAATCAAAAAGTAACTTAACACATATCTTTGAGCATGTATATGTTCCAGTAAAGTATACATGCTAAGAGGGGTTTGAAATTATCTTTTCTTCTCAGCACTTTACAGTTTACAAAATACTTCAATGTGAATTTTAGTCACGTTAGCTCTTGCAACAACTTAATAATGTAGGATCCCCATATATAAATCAGAAGATTGCATTTCAAAGAGGTGAAGTGACTTGTCCTTAATAACCCAGCTAATAAGGGGTGCGGCTGGACTCAAACCTGGTCTCTTTCCATTAAAGTCTGGTAGAAAACTAAGACCAAAACAAACACAATAATGACAGAAAAAAAAAAAAAAACCACAGCAAATACGAAAACCTGTGGTTCTGACTCAAAGTGCTGGAGACAAAGACAAATGTCTGTGGCTGGACATCCAGAAGGAGTCAGCTGGGACCTGAGCCGATCTAACTAGAAAATGAAAGGGTGCTGCTGAGGACAGGGAGGCAGGGATGGAGGAGGCAGGTTTCCAGTGGGACCTCACCTGGCACCCCTTGAGCTGGCACCCAGCTTTTCACATTTCACAGAGCATTTCTACTGACCTTTCCAAAGGGCACTGCACCTCACTGCTCCCAAATCTCTGAAAGTCAAAACGGAGGCTTTGCTCCTGCATCACTGTCTGGACCATACAAATCACCTCTTGTGACTTTGGCAACTGCTGGTCTCAGGGTTTGTATCCCAGTCATTTCTACTTCTTGGAGAATCATTTATGACATTCTAAAAGTATAGAAAACCATCTACTGAAATGTGTCAACATTAAAACATTAGTTAGCTAGAAATGATGCTCATTTAAGTTACAGAAAAAAACAAGAGACAGGAAAAGACATGAGCATTTATGGGCCAGCCTCTGTACTAGCATCTCTCACACTCATGATCTCTTGTTATATTCACTGCAATACAATTTGGGAAATGGTATCATTCCCACTTTGACAGCTGAGGAAATGGACACTCAGAGAGGCTAAGTAACGGCTAAAGTCACACAATTAATAAGCAGCAAATCTAGGATGTGAATCCACGTCTGACTTCAGGGTATTTTGCAATATACCACAGTTTATGGCCTGTGGAATTCAAATGGAATTAAGAGATGACCAGTAAACATAGTTTCATTGCCAGTAAAATTCTTGACTTTGCTTTTTTATTAATTCATATTTACTAACAATGCAATTTCCAAATTACCAGCTTCGGAAGAGTTCTTAAATCATTGAAGTACTCAGGATTCATGGAGTCCTAACAATTAGGATTTGACACTGAGAGAGATGCCACCAGATGACCCACGTGGAGCTGAGTGACTCTAATGTGAACTTTCTTTTTTGACAGTTCTCTGTAAAAATGTGGCCTATCTTGCACTGGATGGAAGACGAGGAAGAGATTCTCAGTCAAACCTGCCTGGTTTCCTCAAACTCTGTTTAATACAAATGCCAAAGTTTGACACATTCTAACCACTTTGCTTTCTTTGGCAACTCCAACTTTGACAAGAGAGTAAGAATGTCTCCTCCTTGACAGGAACAATGTGTGAAATGAAAGACCTCAGGTGATGTATTGGCTCTTGACAGCTCTTCAGAAGAAAATACCTCCTGCCTGTTCTGTTCAGTCCTGGTGCAGGTGAGTCACTGCCTTGCCAGCCAGGCAAGTATTTTAAGAAACAAAATCTAAGCCGGAACCAGCAGAGAAATACAAGGGATGGATTAGCGCCATTAGCTTTGATGGTGTCTTGTTGTCATGGTGCTAGGAAAATCACTATCATTTAGAGTCCCACTCACCAGCTGTTTTGCTGGAATTTTTGACATGAGAGGCTGGTGGCCACCCTAACACAGGCGTGGGACATGGGTGTGCACACACACGTACACCTGCAGCAGACACCCACTCTAGAGGGCTCACGTTGGTTGTCTGGGACGTGATTCAAAGGCTGTACCCATGTGTATGACAATCCTGTTTCCCGTACATCAGCTTCCAGGAAGCCAAATGACCCACCGGCTTACCCACATCGCAGGAAGCTTTGGAGCAGAGTCAGTGACTATGTGAACCTGCCTCAACCTCTGCTCCCTGGTTCAGCATTTGGCTTGGGAAAAATGACACTATTTCCTGTCTCTTAAACATTATTTCAAGGCACAGGTCTTCCACCATTCTGAGAGGCAGGGGGATCTTTGAGTTCTGCCAGGAGCTGGGGGTTAGGGGTAGGGGAATCCCGCCCAAGGGAAATGACTAGAATCTTTGTCAGGCTGTGGAACACAGGCATTTCTGGGTAGGTGGCCTCCCCTGTGGCCTCTCCTGGCATCTACACTGCAAAGTCCCCCGTATCTACTGAAAGGGGTGAGGGTGGGGGCATTCATTGGTACTGGGAGGCAAGCTTTGAGTGGAAAGGAGCTTCTCTCGTGGCCCTCCAGTGAGCCACACTAGAGGAGGCCTCAGATGCATAGTGCTCCCTGCTCAGACTCACACTTGCCTGACTCCCTCCCTCGTGCTCTTCTTTCGGCTGCCCTTACCTGGGGGACTACAGTGGCTGTGGGGGTGCAGCAGGGGTTGGGGGGGCGGCAAACCTCACTACCTGGCTTTTCCCAAGTCCCTTTAATTAAGCCAAATCTTTGTATGAATGTAAAACACAAGTAGGCTTTATCCCTGGGCCCTGTGCTCCTCTGCCCCAGATTCTGACTCAAGGGCTTGGAGCAGACTTATTTTTACTAAAAGCCCAAGTGATTCGATTGCAGGTGGTCCTGGACAACACTTTGAAAAATGCTGGGGCAGAAACAAGCCAGCAAGCATATGGGATTCATCTGCTGTGAGTGATAATTTATCTAGTTTCTAAAAATAGTGTTATAGGCTGGACTGTGTCCCCTTCCCGTGCCCCGCCGCCATGCATATATGGACGCCCTAACCCCTAGTACCTCAGAATGTGACTGTATTTGGAAACAGGGCCTTTGAAGAAGTAATTAAGTTAAAATGAGGTCATTAGGGTGGGCAGTAATACAGTATAACTGGTGTCCTTATAAGAAGAGATTAGGACACAGATGCACACAGAGGGAAGACCATATGAACACAGAGGGAGAAGACAGCCACCTGCAAGCCACAGAGAGAGCCCTTCAAAGAAACCAACCCTGCAGACAATTTGATCTCAGGTTTCTGGCCTCCAGAATTGTGAGAAAATAAATTTCTGTTGTTTAAGTCACCCAGTCTGTGGTATTTTGTTATGGCGGCGAAGCTAACAAACACAAACAGAAGGCTGATTTCACTTAATAATCATCTCAGAAGGCAGAGATTGCTTCAAACTATTGCATAAACAAGGCTGGTTTGTGAACCAAAGGACATGAGCCCCAAACCTGGAGTCGCAGAGGCAGCATGACAGCACAGACAGCACAGCTTCTGGTGTCAGGCATTCCTGCACTCAAAGTCTCAAAGAACCTTCCTCCCTAGCCTTCCACCTGAGTTACTTTAGACAAGGCAGCTGTTATTTTATTTAACAAATATATGTATACAGTGCTTACTATGTGCCAGATAATAGTCTATGCACTGTACAAATACTAAGTAATTTAATCCTCATTATAACCCTGTGATAGATACACTGAAGAGCCACAGTCCCTTATTCAAACCCTTGTTTGGAACCAGCAGTGCTTGGCATGTCAGAACTTGGGGATTTGAGAAAGATATACAGTATATGTACCATAGGCTTTATAACACCTCACGGCATCTGCAACAGCATCCTGTTATGAAACATACTAATGGTTCTAGTTTCTGTAGTGACACATATATATGTTGCATAAGTAAAGACTGTAAGTATCCTTGCGTCAACTCAAGATACAAGGATACTTTTAGTCAATGTGCTTGTTTCAGGTCAGGTTTTGCTGCCAAATGAATTATAAATACATTTTTTCATATTTTGGAGCTTTTAACGTTTCAAAATTGTGGGCCTGTGTTATCCCCATCTTACAGATGAAGAAACTGAGGCACAAGGAGGTTAAACAACTTACCCACATTCATTAGCTCATGGGAGGTGGGACTGGGCCACCAACCCCCTGGGTTTTGCAGCCTTGCTGTGAGGACCCAATACAAGGTAGACTTCTGGGTTGAATTGTGTCCTCCAGAATTCATATGTTGAGGTCTTAACCTTAGTACCTCAGAATAGAACCTTATATGGAAATAGAGTCATTTGAAATATAATTAGTTAAGATGAAGTCATTAGGGTGGACCCTAATCCCAAGTGACTGGTGTCCTTATAACAAGGAGAAATTTGGACGCAGAGGCAGGCATGCACACAGGGAGAGCACCATGTGAAGATGAAGGCGGAGCTCAGGGTGACACTTCTACAAGCTCAACAATACCAAAGGTTGTTAGCAAACTGCTAGAAGCTGGGAGGGAGGGGCATGGAACAGATCCTTCCCTGCCAGCCCTCAGAAGGAGCCAACCCTGCTGACACCTTGATCTTGAATATGTGAGACAATACATTTCTGTTGTTTAAACCACCCAGTTTGCAGTGCTTTGTTACAGCAGCCCTGGCAAACCATTACATGATCCTTACCCAGTGCTGGATTCTGAGTGGGAGATCAATAAGTGGTAGCTAGTCATACTTACTATCAGTATGACTGAGGCCTCAGACTGTTCATTGAAACATAAAGTCAGTAAATTATTTCTAAGACCTCTTTCAAGTTCTGGGTCTAATTTTTTATGTTTATAACATGAAGATAATTCAACTTCACTTGTACCCCCAATGGCCTGGCTCTTATAGTGTTTCTTTGTTGTTTTAAAAATGGGAGCCAACCCAAATGTCCATCAATGATAGAGTGTATAAAGAAAATGTGGCCCATATACACCATGGAATACTATACAGCCATAAAAAAGAATGAGTTCATGTTCTTTGCAGGGACATGGATGAAGCTGGAAACCATCATTCTCAACAAACTAACACAGGAACAGAAAACCAAACATCGCATGTTTTCACTCATAAGTGGGAGCTGAACCATGAGAACACATGGACACAGGGCAGGGAACATCACACACTGGGGCCTGTCAGGGGGTGGGGGACAAGGGGAGGGAGAGCATTAGGACCAGTACCTAATACGTGTGGGACTTACAATCTAGATGACGGGTTAATGGGTGCAGCAAACCACCATGGCACATGTATACCTATGTAACGAATCTGCACGTTCTGCACATGTATCCCAGAACTTAAAGTAAAATTTAAAAACAATAACAACAACAAAAAGATGGGCTAAGCTGGACACAGTGGCACACACCTGTACTCCCAGCTACTTGGGAGGGTGAAGTGGAAGGATCCCTTCATCCCAGAAGTTTGAGACCAGCTTGGGCAACATAGCAAGACTCTGAACAATAGATGGGCTAATGTAAATGTGGTCTTAGAAAGCAAAACAACAAGCCAGGCTCAGTGGCACATACCTGTAGTCCCAGCTATTCAGGAGGCTGAGGCAAGAGGACTGCTTGAGCCTAGGAGCTCAAGGCTGCAGTGAGCTATGATCAAGCCACTGCACTCTAACCTGGGCAACAGAGCAGTAGGCCATCTGTAAAGAAAAATGCAAAACAAAACAAAGAACATTAAAACCAAAACCATGTGGGCCCTAATTTTCCTGCTGATGTTTCTGCTTGCATTGTGAATTCACTCAGTCCTTGGCTTTTCTGAGTCTCTTCTGCTTGTGTCTTCAGGCCTGTGGAGTTAAAACCAGTGTGTTCAGGCTACAGATTCTGCAAACGAAAGCAGAAATCTAAGTTAGAGGTTCTTTTCTGTGAGTTAAGAGTGTGTTGCTAGAACCCTATTTAGGCTTGGACATTTTGATTCTTCATGTGGAAATTTGTCCCAAAACTGCCACTTCACTGAGGAGATAAAAGCTGCTTTAAGAGAGCAGCTTGAATACTTTTTCTGTTCATAGGACAAGGCATGGTTGGGCCCAGTCTAGGGAAAGAGGTAAAATGATAAAAAGTGTTTTTTTGAGATTTAGTGACAGGAATGCCCATTGTCAAGCTAGCTTGGAGCTTTAAGCCTCTGCCCTTAACACTCTACCACATCAATTCAGAAAAGGATTTGCTATGGGTGGGGTGTGGTCCCAAACTCTCATCTGTGGAAACAGGACCTCAATGACTTTGTGTGTTCAAAGAATGGACTTTGGGTTTCCTTCCAGCATCTGATTGTGGCATGTAGTAGTGGTTCTTGGGGCTGCCTCTCTGACTCCCTGTCAGTCCCTCAGCCTTTGTCCAGGAAGCGGCTCCCAGCTTCTTTCCTGGAAGCACTTTTGCACCAAGTCAAGGGGCCTCTCTCATCTCCCCGCAGCCCAAGCCCCTCCCAGAGCCAGGGGTGGTTTTAGCATTTGCTTACGGTTTTTCATCTTTGCTCCTTGTTCCTGGATACCATCTCCTAATTTTAGAAGTGTGTCTTCTCCTATCAGTGGATGCAGCCCAGTGGAATTCCATGGGGATACAAAAATAGTTGCAGGATGGGGAGTATCACTTTTTGGTTGGTGATTCTATGCAATACCAAATGAGAAATTTAAATAAGCAAAAAAACCTGCCTAATCAATTGAACTGCTGGGGAGTAGAGATCACATATTGCTCATTTTTGAATCCCAGGTGCTTGGCACAAAGTACGTGCTCAGCACATTATTTGTTGAATGAATCCATCTTAGTTTTCTTCCTTCTTCAGAGAGGTGCTCTGACATGCATTAAGTTTAAACGTGGTTGCACAAACAAAGTTGGAAGATGTTTCTGCTTCATAATAGCTGTCATGAGTCATGTCCAATAAAAACGTCCTGGGATCAGGAGGAAAAGGACACACAGTCCAGATCCAGCTCAGCCATCACCCAGGCAGCCCCAGGGTCTTCAGCCTCCCTGTGCCTCGGTGTCCTCCACTGCAACAAGAAGGTCATAATTTCTGTTCTGCCTCCCTCACAGCTGGTTATGAGAATGTGGCAAGAACAGACATGAAGAGATCATACTGGAGGTCCTACTTTTATTGTCATTATTATTACTACATGTAATTGTAGAGTTGAAGTGCTCATAATTATTTTTTACTACCTCAATCTCTTTTCTTCTCCATGAGCCTTCAAGGACCAAAGCCAGGTTTACCTCCTACCTCAGCTGAAGAAATGTCCATCCTGGTGAGGACTTCTTGCAGCTCGACCATCTGCTTGCTCAGCAAACATTTTCTGCATCACAGGTGGAGACTGAAAAGTTAAGTTGTGGAAGACTAGCTAAAAAACAGTTGTTTGCTGACACAGTTCCTGTGCTTGAAGCTACTCAGAGCAGAAACAGTAGGGTCTTCTCACCCAGAGACTATGCTCCCCAACAGAATCCTTGAACCAGCTAGAGAGCTCTCAGCCCCAGTTCTGCCCAGAACAGGCCCAGGAGGTGAGGAGATTTGTTAGGGGCAGCCAGCCAGCGGCCAGCAGAGAGGCCAGGAACCGAAGCCTCCTGATTCCAGGCCAGTTTTTACTTTACTCCCCACGCCTCCAGTGGGGGCATTGGTAGGTGGTGCTTTGCTTCCTCTTGTGCAGATGCTGTTGCTAAGGTAACCGGGTAAGCATAAAACAGAAACAGCCCATAGGGTCTTGCTGCCTCCACCTGTGTGTCCAGACAGTTTCCCATCCCGGCCAGAGAGACACAGTCAGGCTTATTGATCCAGGCTGAGCATGCGTGTTGGAGCCTGGAGAGAAACGCCTGATCTGTGTGGCAGCCTGTATTCTCTGAACATTCTTCCTGGGCATGGTTTTAGACAAGATGTTAAAGATGGAGACAGATGATGAGGAATTGAAATTGCTTTAGTATACCAGTTGTCAGTGTGACATGGCTAAAACAGTCCAGGGCCTGGGTTCTTGACATATCCTTGGTTTATTCAGGGCATCTGTAGAATAAGAGGGCTGAAAGTACGGCCTCAACTCTGAATTCTGTGTCTAGCTTTCCTGTTGTACCCCAAGATGGAACCCTCCAACTTTCAGACAAGGGACTTTCTTAAAGAGCTATGTGATACTGTGTGGCTGATTTTCTCTTGTTCCTGGGAAGGGTTAGCTAATTAGTGCGTTAACCAGGGTCTTCCTTACCTCTTTTTCTTAACCCTTCCCTTAGTAGGCCCACCAGGGTTGGTCCCAAAGGAGAGAGGAGAGAACATAAATGAGCCAGTTTGGCTGCAGTGACAGCTCACAAGATGGTCAGATCATGGAGAGGGACTGAAATTCAGTCTAAGCTGCAGAAAAGGAGGAGAAGCGAGTACAATTCCTGCATTTCCAACTTTAAGTGGCCCCTGGAAGAAGCAAAGCATGTCCACATTAAGGCTGGACCTCACTTAGGGACTCCCTGGCTTAGGATCTCACTGTGACTACATCCCCAGTTTCTTTGGGGTGCACGTTGGAAGAGGCAAATCGGTCCTGGTAGCTGGTCATAGAACAGTGGCCTTTTGAGGTCTGAGAGAAGCATGAGATGCTGCAGGGGGCTAGAAACTCAAACCTTGAAATATGAAATCTGCCACCCTTACAGGGGACCACACACACTAACTCAGCCCCTCTCAACAGACACACAAACTTACCACCCACTTTCCAGGCAAATGCAACAGCCAGCTGCTCCCTACATGTCCTTTGCTTTTCTACCACTGTCCATTGCCACCTCTCTCCACTTAGCAACATCTGTCTTAGACAGGATACATTGGTTGCAAGTTCAGAACCCAACTCATATGAGCTAGGGAAAAGGAGGGCACAGCTGATATTTGGGAATATCTGGAGTCAGGGGCTCAGAGTTCACGACAACTCTCCCACTCCCACTCTCACCTCTTCTCTCCACTTCTCTCCAGGTGCCTATTTCATTCTCTCTCATGGCATACTGATTTCGTCCACATTGCAGGAAACACGGCTGACCAAATCCCTCCCTGCCACACCCACATACAGGAACCTCCTGAATTTAACCTCTTTAGGCTTTCACTAAAGATATTGCCAGCTTTAAATCTGAAAATCCCAGGTAAGACTAATGAGTGGCTGGCCTTGGTCAGGCGCCCACCACTGGACTGTCAGGCAAAGCAGGGCGAGGGCAAGCTCATAGCATGCAGTTCCTATGGGCTGTGGGGAGAGGGCTGTGGGGAGAGGATACTTTCATATGAGAGAAGAGTGGTAGGCAGACAGCCCCACAGACATCCACAGCAAGGCCTCCCTCCAACTTTAAGGCCCAATTCAACAAAGTTTCTCCAGAATCCTCTTCAGCTCCACCTGGACTGGAAATAGCCTTCTCCTCTTCTCCACCCTTCCAGTGTCTTCACCTGTACCTCCCCGTGCACTGAACACCTGTTGACCACGTGGTCACCATTTGAATAACTTTTCCTATACAAATACTAATGTGTGTCACTGAAGAAAAAAATTGGAAACATAAATAAATAAAGAGAATAAAATAAAAACCACTCATAACTCTGCCATCTGGAGATAATCACTTAGCATTTGGGGGTGTTAGCAGCTGTTAGATTGATGTCTTTTTTTCTCTGCCTACATTCAGCCCTTCAACATCTCACCTCTCTGTGCTCCCCCAGAATCACCACAGTGCTTCCCATTCAGCGTGGGCTCCCTTTGAGCATGTTAAATAAGCAGTGAATAAAGGAATAAACAAATGGATGAGTAAATAGAAAGTCGGAGAAAAAGCTCTCATACCCAAAAGTTGCCCCAGAGAAGGTATCAGGAAGGCAAAAGAAAGGTACCAGTCCTCAGAGGGCACAGTCACCCCACCCTCCCCATTCCTTCCCAGCCTTCTCTGCTCCTATTGGGGCAGAATCAGTGCCAGAAAGTGAGTGGTGCATAGTGAACAGGCCAGGCCTGGGCCATAAACATTAATGAAAATACTGTTAGGGACGGAAGCCCTATCCCTGCCATGTGACTTAGAAATGTTGCCCGTGGCTTCAGGGAAAAGAGGATTCATGGAAACAACCAAGTCAAGGTCACCACATGCATGCAGTATTTTAGGCCCAGCAAGCAATGTGGCATATTCAAAGCTTCTGATGAATGGTTTCCAAGAAATCTGATTTTTAGCAGTGCTGTTGACACAGGAGTTGCAACAGCAACCCCCATGACTTGCCCCTCACTGGGTTGAAGATTATCATTGATTTATCTGGAGCAGAAACAGCAGGAATCCACATCACGCCTTGGAAGGCAGCCTGGGCAAAGGCAGAGAATTAACAGATCTTTGTTATTAATTCCAATACCACAACTCCTCATGGGTCCGTGCAGTAAAATCACAGGCTCTCTTGACAGGAGTTTCTCTGTGTTTAAGAGGGCTAGTGTTTGTTTTGTTTTGTTTTGTTTTATGGGGCAGGTCCTTATTCTTAATTACAAAGACAATCCCAAATCACAAATATTCATTAATCACACACCAGCTCAAAACATGTTAGGTGCTACAGGAGGTGCAAAATAAGTAGCACAATCTCTATATTTCATTCATTTGAGCATCAAACATTTATTGAGGCCGTTCTATGTGCCAAACATTGTGATAGTCATTGGACTTTATAGCACGGTTATTTTCCCTTTTAAAAGTGAAAAGATGAGGTTCAGGGAGGTTAAGCAACTTACCGAGCTTGCCTATAGTCACGCAGTTTGTAAGAGACTTGGGATGAGAATAAAGGGAAAGAATCTGACAGTTTGTTATTATTTTTATTATCATTGTAGTGCCATTCATGTAGCCTTAGAAAAACTCAACCTCATGCATTTGCATGAGCCTCCTTTTCACTAACACACAACAAGCCACAATTCACGTTGGGGAGTAGGAAAGTGGTTTGTGCCCATTTACTCTTCCTCCGGTGAACCTCCCAGGAGCAGCTGGTGTGTGCAAAACCAAGAGCCCATGGCCCTTGCTCTGTTCTTATGCACAGTGGTCTGTTGATAGCTGCCCTCCAAACAGCCCTGGCACAGGGGTCAATCACAGGCCCACAGCCAGCAAAGATGAGCAGAAGGAATGCAAGTTTTGGTCTCCCAGCAGTGCTTTGCTTCTGACCCCTATGTTTTTCCTTCTTGACCTGGAAGCAGCATTTGGGTGCTAAAGGAAAGGACCCTGAATGCTGGAGTCTTGCAGGCCAGGATTTAAATCTCAGCTCAACCTCTTGGAAGTTGTGTGAACTTGGGCACAGCTCTTAGCTTCTCTGAGACTTCATTTTCTCCCCACTAAATGAAGGCAATACCCACCCTGCAGAGACGTTTAATAGAGGCAATACCTACCCTGCAGAGAGGTTCAATTGGGTAACATATGCACGATGTCTGGCACGCACTAATTGCCCAATCAATAGTAGTTATTATTACTGTCCAAACTAGATTTCACCCAAGAAGTGGAGTCACAATTATTAAGCCATAAACTAATATGCATTTATTAAAGATCTATTTTTAAGTAGGATTGATAATGGTTGTGAGAAAAACCTTGCCCACCCCCTCCAGCAGTTAGGGACCCAGACAGGGAGTAAATAAAACCCATGGCAATGAACAAGTCACCAACAACTCAAGTATCTAAGATACAAGAGGCGAGAGATAAAATTTTCCTAGGTGTCTGCAACTTTGGAGATAAGGGCAGTGAGTGTGGGCAGATGGAGGCCCTAGGGAACCCCCTGTCTAGGCCCCACTGCACTACATCACAGGTACCCTTCACAGGCCTAGTATCCATGCACTGTTCTTTTCCCCCCTTCTCCAGAGTTTGCTTTTTGGCTCATTCAGGTATTTTCCTTTCTGAGAGCCACTGGGGACTCAGAGCATCCTCAGGTTATCTGTCCCCAGGCCTAGCCGGCTCCTTGCTGGGTTCTGACCTCACCTCTGGCGTCAGTCTTATCAGGTGTGGACAGAATCGTCTCCCCAGCTCCTGGAGCTGGAAGCCCAGGATTCTCCCCACACCCAGGCCTCATCTGGTATGATGGAGGAGGGCCAGGCACCTCTGGGACTAAACACAGTGGTCACCTGCCAAATCAAAATGACCACAGGGGTCTGCAAGCAAAGCCATGAGGCCCAGAATCAGGGAGGAAGGGTGGGGTTTACATAAGTGTTGACAAAGAACAGAGCAGATGCCATGCTCCGCCAAGCAGGAAAGAGGGAGGAGGATGCTGGGGAGAAACAGCAACCCTCTGCAGCCCAGGTCTTCATAGGGACACTAGCAAAGGGACAACAGGTCATGATGGGGATTTAGTGTCCTCTGGGAATTTTTTCCTCCCAGGGAGCATGAAGATCCAGCTGAGCTCAGTCTTAAGAAATAAGTCTTAGGGTGACTGAATAGGAAGCGAGTGAGCTCACTGGGAACCAGAGAGGTAGACATACTGGGTACCTGGACAGAGGTACCAGCTGCTCTGTGTAAACTCATATTCCATAATCAGAAAGCACACTTCATTTCTTTTCTTTCTTTCTTCTTTTCTTTTCTTTCTTTTTTTTTTTTTTTTTTTTTTGAGACAGAGCTTTGCTCTTGTCGCCCAGGCTGGAGTGCAATGGTGCAATCTCGGCTCACTTCAACCTCCACTTCCTGGATTCAAGCGATTCTTCTGCCTCAGCCTCCCAAAGTAGCTGGGATTGCAGGCTCCTGCCACCATGCCCAGCTAATTTTTTTGTATTTTTAGTACATACACGGTTTCACCATGTTGGCCAGGCTGGTCTTGAACTCCTGACCTCAGGTGATCCACCGGCCTCAGCCTCCCAAAGTGCTGGGATTACAGGCATGAGCCACTGCGCACGGCCAGTACATTTCATTTCTACGGCACCTCTGGTTTGTTTAAATTTGTCGGCTGGCTTAAGTACTCCTTGGGGTTAATGGCTCAGGTGGGGTGGGAGTGGGTGAGTATTTAATTAGAATTCATTTCACAGGGGCCTCTTTGTCCTGTTAGGGTCAGCTCCAACCACTTGTTTCTCTGCACCGGGACTGCTGCGTTTATTGGACTTGTTAGTGTCTGTCAGTAAATGATAACTCATTTGAACTGTCTCCAGAATCACAGTGGTGCAGGGCGCAGAAGCTTCTCACATTGGTGTTTCACATTCTAGGGCTTAGAAGGGAGGCAGGGGTCAGGCCACTCCTCCAAACCATGGAGACTGCAAGCCAGAGAGCTGGCAGGCACCCAAGGAGCCAGGCCTCATCCTGGGGTGACAGAGAACCAAGGGAGCTGCAGACCCCCAAGGGGGCAAGCCTGGGACTGGCACCCTGTCAGCAAGAAACTAGTAGGGAACTGTGGGAATAGGCAGGCGGACAGCTGGGGTCCACAGAAATGGAAAGCCAGAGGAACAGAAAGCATTTCCTTCCCTGCAGGCTACATTCCACATGCAGCCCCACTGTACTCGGACCTGTGAGCCACAGCCACGAATCTAGCCTTCAGAAATACATCTGTGCAGAATGACAGGGTGCCACTTTGTTCATTGTACCATTGCTTGAAATAGCAGAAGACTTGGATCAATCTAAATCTCATCAATAAAAGTCTGATTAAATAATTCACAGTCTGTGCAGACAGTGGCATACTTCAAACAAAGCGCCTCACACTGTGATGGGGGATGACCTCCGAAATACATTGCTACATCAAACAAATACAACTAGGTTCAGAACTGTGTATTATCACTTGTTATTTCTTAAAAGGGGGCAAGTAGAGTGGGGAAGGGAAGAGAATATATATTTATGCACTCATTTATGCATAAACTATCTTTGGAAGGATTCCCAGACTGGTAATATGGTAATATTTTATTCCTCCAGGAAGGAGGGTGCCGGGATTGGGTGTGAGGGATGGGAGGGGACTGTATCCCAGCCCAGCCCAAACTTAGTAGCTTAAAGCAACCCCCATTCATCCAGCTCAATCTCTGTGGTTTGGCTGTGGTGGCTGGGGCCTCTCTGCACATGAGGACCAGGAGGCTGGTCCTGCCTTCACAAGGCAGCGTCAGAGTTCCCAGGAGCCAGAGACTCCTGAGCAGAGCAAGCCCAGTGAACAAACACTTTCAGACTCTTATTTGCATGATGTTTGCTGACATCCTTTTCGCCAAAGCAATTCACATGACCAAGCCCAAATTCAAGGCAGAGAAATAGACTCCATTTCTTAATGGGAGGAGCCACCAAATATTATGGTCACTTGTTTAAATCTACCTCATGGTAGGGCAGGGATGATGACGGAGGGAGAGACTTTTCTCTTTTTAGCCTTTTGAACTTTTTGAATTTGAGTCATGTCAATATTACCTAATCAAAAATAACTAAAACCTTAAAATTTAAAATAGATTCCCTGAGATTAGCTTCAAAATAATCCAGCTGTTGAAGGAGATGAGGCAGGGAGAGGGGAGAGTTGAGACACAGGCAAAATGAGATTGGCAGTGAGTTGGGAACTGCGGAAGCTGGGTGATGAACACAGGAAGGCTTGTAATAATCTACTTTGTGGATGCTCAAATTTCTTGCAGCAGGAATTTTTTTAAATAATAAAAAAGAAATAACTAATAGCAAAAACTCACACTTACTAGACTTACATGGTAAGTGCATTGCCTGCATCATCCCCTACAAGGTGGTCGGGACTCTTGTGGCCTTAACAACAGCTTTCTTGAGTGGCAGCTGCAGAGTGAGGCCACAGGGCAGCCTAAAGCAGAGAGGAGAGCAGGGAAGAAAGGAACGTAGGAAGCTGCCTGCCAGTGTGGGCAGGACTTGTAGCTGAAAATCCAAGGATTGGGATGGTATTTGGTGGTGGCATGGAAGGTGAAAAATACTTGATTGTCTCAGAAACACACACAGAGCTTACGAGGGTTGGAAACAAGACGGGAGCCTTTCCAAGGATTCCAGACAAACACTATGGGGCATGTGAGCACATTTGAAGGAAAATGACTCAGTAGGAAATTTTCTCAATAGGTACATTTTCTTGCCTCTTATCACTCAAAATGACCACATGTGTGACCCTGGGCCTCCAGTCACCCACATAGCCTGGGCCTGGCGCTGAAAGGCTGGTCATGGAGCAGTTCTGAGAATGCTATTCTATGGCAGAGGAGGAAATCCTTCACCCTATCTTCTGAGTCCCTGGCCTCCCTAGCTAACCCTTAGAACTCTCTCCCTGTTCCAAATGTCTGCTAGGAGTTTTCCCAGAGGCTGTGGCTTCTGAAGCCATGTTCAGCCTCTCTGGAAAGCTCAGCTTTTAGGTGTGTTCCTGTGAATGCCAGTGCGTGCACCTGCAGATGCTCCTCCTGTGGCGGCTACAAGGTGGACACCTCTGTAGGGGAAGTGACTGTGGCACTTTCTAGGAATTTAGGGGTGTCCCCCACCCCAACTCTAGGCTAGGGTAGGTGACACCTATATCATGCCTTATTCCTGTCTTTATTGCTGAATCTCCACATTGTTTAAAATTGTTCATCACTATTCAAAGACTTAGTATTAAAGAATTACTGTTAAGTTTTTAGGTGTGATACTGGTATTGTTAAATTTTGCTTCATCCTTTTATTAAGGTATAATGTATATACTGAAAAGTGAACAAATTATATGTGTACAGCTGAAGAGATTTTTAAAAGAGAAAACACCTGTGTTGCCAGCCCGCAAGTCAAAAAAAGAGATCATTGCAAGCAGGATATTCATGCTGGTTAAAAAAGAAGCTTTGTAGTAATATGTCCTTAAGGATCTACAGAGGAAATATTGATGTCTTGGGTTTGCTTCAAAATAACCTGGAGTTGAGGGAAGGCACAGACTAAACAACATTGCTCACCAATTGATAACTATTGAAGCTGGTACGGTTTCCATAGGCCTTCTATGTATTCTCTGTCTTGCTCTCTGTCTCACATATTTAAAATTTCTCCGATAAGATTTTTAAAACAATCATTAGGAGCCTAGGCTTTAACTGAACCAGAGGTGGCTCTGAGGCATGAGGTAAAAGCTAAGAGGTGAAATTAAAATGTCCCTTTAGGATATTACTTGGTAATTAAGAATCTTTGAGTCTACTGGATTAAATATGTAAATAATCTATCTTTTTAAGTGGGTTTTTATGTGCCTATCTTCTCTGTGTCACTGAGAGCTTCCTGCAGGTGCTGGGTTTTATTCCTATCTGTATCCCTGCTGCTTATGTAGTACCGTTCTTGGCACACAGGAGGTGCTCAGAAGTGCTTGCTGAGCAAATGAATCCTTGAATGTTATATCATATCCTATGACAAGGTCTAACAGAGCACCAAGGTGGTGTAGGTGCCCAAAACTGCTATATCACTTAAATTGAAATCAACACCACCAACTTCTTTTCTCTTTTGTAGTTGCTTCCAAACAATAAGTTGCTTAAATCCTAAAATATCAGAATTGAGAGGGACTTAAAGGTCACTTTGTATAACCTGCTTATGTTCTAGATGAGGAAACCAAGGTCCAGAGAACTAAGTGACCTTTTCAAGGTCACACAGCTGTTAGGGACAGAGCCAGAGCTAGAGCTCAGCCTTGTTGAGCCCCATCGGGCCTGTTGTTATTATATCATCCAGCTCCATGGCTGTTAATTTGACACACGCAAAATCCTATTTTCACAGGTAAAGAAAGAGAATTTCAAAGAGGTGAATATAATTTTCCCAAGGTCTTCGGTCATCGTGACTCCATAGCTCTATCAAAAACAGTGTTTGCCACCTTGGGTTATGGCCTTTACTTTGAGAAAATTTAAAATTCAGAAACTTTAATTTTAAGAACAGAGAGGTAATTATTCTCATTAGAAAGGACTTTGATGCACGTTTTTATTCAAGAGGTGAATTCTTCTTTCAAATGTCTTTGAAATATGAGCAGATTTTTAAAACTTCCATCTGCATCTAGCTTGTTAGGAACAAAGCAACTGTATAAAATCAAGCACAGCCCAAGCCATGTCCTGTCCTGTCAAGTGTCACAAGGGTGCTTTCAACATTCCCAAGCCAAAAAATAAACCAATCAAAGATAACACACCAAGACTGGAAATAAATGAAAAACCCCAACAACAAACAAACAAAAAAAGTCAACCATTTCATAACATGGTATCTTTTTAAAAAAACATATTCGTTTAAAAAAAGTTGTTAAATTAAAATGTTAGGATAACCATACCTTATAATTTAATTTTGTTGTCTCTCAAAGCAGCATAACTATAGTGGTCTTTTGTGCCATTCATTTTCTGGGCTTTTCCATGCAAAAGTATGTTGCAGCTTTGTCCAGTGCCTTTTTCAAGCATCTTGTGACATTTCCATCCCCCTACCTAACAGGGTGGCCAGATTTCTTTGCTGTTAAGAGGATTACTGAGACGTTCCCCTTTATATAACTCAGAAGACTCCGTAAATAACAAGAAAGAGCAAACAAGAGATGTCAAGGAGAGAGGTTACAAGCAAGGGCTGCATTTCAGAGAAGCTGGCTAAGCAAAAAGAGGTCAAAGAACTTTCTTAATTGACACTGATAAAGCTGGGGCTTGAGAAGCAGTGTCCTGGGCGCCATTTTCATGGGCAAGCAGAGGGGTTAGCTTACATTCATCCATCAAGGGTTAAGCTTTAAACCCAAGAACTTCGGGTGAGTCAGGGCCAATGACCGGTAAAGGAATGAGACACCTTATCTCTAATCAACCCTGCCTCAAAATAGCTCTCTTCCCTTGGGCAGAGACTCCCAGCACACCATAGTTCAGGGAAGTGCCTGAGCCACACTTAGTCAGAAAGTCAATGAGTATGCTTTGTGCACAAAGTTAAGTTAGACCTCTCTGCGTGGAGCAAGGCATAATTTAACAACCCTCACTATGGCTTGCACCAAATCAGGATGTTCCAGCCAGGAAGGAACTTACAGTTTACCTGGACCAGCTCCTCATTTTACAGATGAATAAACGGAGACCCAGGGAGATGGATGATTTGCAAAAGAACACCAAGGGAGTCAGTGGCTGGGCTGAGGGCTGAAACCCTGCGCTAGAGCAGACATTCTCTTTCTCTTGGCAATTCTGCTATACTCATCTGAAAAATGAATGAAACACTCATGCCCCTGGTCAATTTTCCTTCCGTTGTTAAGGAAATCATTGCCAATGCTCCAATAGTTTCTAAGTCAACACATTCACAGGCAGTTCTTGTTAAACCCTTTCATTGTGAGTCTCCCAAACTTCCTCTTCTATCTTCATACTTCAGAGAGCTTTACTTTTGAGGTTCACTGTGTGGGCTGCCACTGTTGTTCCTTTCTCTGCCGCTGGGAGAATGTTACAAATGGGTAATTGAAGTACTTGGGGTGTTGCTCTTAGGATGGGGTCAGACAAAAATTGACACCAGCCTCATCAGCTGTTCACCCCTAACAAGGGTTGTGACTCACAGCTCAGGACTGCTGTTTCAGAAATGATCTGTGACATGGCACAGCTCAAACATTCCTGCCTCGATGCTTCCTACACCGCCATTTGCATACTGTGTCCCCTTTGTGCGTCCGCCACACAGTATGGGCTCTGTCCAGAGCTATCAGAGGCACATGAGGTCTAAATAGGAGTGGGGGAAAGCCTGGAGCTTGCAAAAGACTGCTGAAAACTGTGCAAAATAATAAGGATTTAGGACATGGACAAAGTTCTGGAATGTGCTGTTAGAAAAATGCCTGGCCCTATCTAACTTGAAGGAGTTTTGTGTCATGTTATTACTATCCAAGACTTTGTGTCAGAGACTGAAGAGAAATAAAGCACTAAGGGACAGGACATTCAATTTTGACACCCCTTCGTTTCTCCATGATTGTCATTTCTTAAATGTTCCACTTATTTCCTCCATGAGTCAACTGGGCTGGACTTATTGCAGCTCTCAGGTGGAAACTGGTCCTAGTTGTTCTTCATGCATGAGATTTATCTCTTCTAGCTAGACTCCAAGTTACTCTATAAAAGTCTCAGGGCTTTATAATTCCTGCAAGGTTTCCTACTGAGGGCTGGACATACAGGAGGTGCTTAATAAGTGTTAAATAACCATGTCCTGCTTGGTCAGCATCACAGTTTTAAACTCACTTCATGCTAAAGTCAGGTCATGCTATTCAGGTGCTCATTGCATTCATGAGAAGGCACGAGAGCAAAGAAGAATGATCGCCCGAGGTTTATACCCAGTGAATGACAGAGCCAAGCCTCAATCCCAGGTCTTCTGAAATCAAATCCAGTTCTCACTAACTCTTCTGTCTATCATAGGATGGATAAAGAAAATAGGCTAAAGACATTTAGGTTAAAGCTGGTGAAAAGTGAAATCGTTCATTGCTGGGGGTGGAGGGTGGGGCAGGTCTTAAAATTTTTAAAGGACAATTTAACTGTTATATCCTCAGCTTACTACATAAGTTACACAAAGACTTCCATACATTTATGTAATTGTAACAGTGTAACTTTTTTCTTGCAAGAGTTCCATCATAATCAATTGGTTTAGCAGAATAAAAATTGGTTTCTTTTTAGCTGAAGAACTAAAAATAGGAGGCAAATTAATATTCAGCAAATGAGATGAATCTCTATGAGGTATGGCTTTATTGTTCTGATGAACACCAACTCAATGTGGTGTTCGAAATGTCTCAGTAACACCCATATTCATGTTCAAAGATGATGTCACCAAGGAACATCCACAGGCATTCACTGAGTGCACAGCACGGTTCTGGATGGCTTTCCAGAACCATCAGCTAGCTATAGGACCTTAGGTACATACTAAAGGACCCAACGTTTTTTTAACACCAACCATGTTCCAGAAACCTTGAAAAACACTTTGCATGTTATTACATTTAACCCTTGTGACAACTTTATGATTTAAAATGAGGACCCTGAGCAGACAGTAGTCATTAATTTACTCAAAATGACATGGCCAATAAATGGCAAAGCTGGGAGCTGTATCAGATATTAGTGACTCCAAAGCCCATATTTTTCCCGCTATACCAGAGCTTCTCAATCCTAATTCATATTAGTATCACCCAAGGAGCTTTCATATTGTAATGATGCCTGGGTCTCACCTCAGACCAATTACATCAGAATATCTGAGGATCTATCCTGGATGTTTTTTTCTGGGTGTCTTTTCATCACCCTAAGTGATTATACTATGCAACCAGAGTTAACAACCACTGAACTGGGTGTGCTGAGACTCAGTGCCTTCAACTGTAAAGTAGATGGAGATCTCTACTTTCTACTTCTGTAGTCACCAGAAGGCTAATTACCCTGGGGCCAATAGCTGCCTGAGAAGCCCCAATCTGCACCTAGAGTAAGCAGTTGTCACCCATACTGTCAGATATTCTCCCAACTTTCTACTTAAGTGTGGGCTATGAGTACAGCTGTTTAAACTTCCAGGAATGGGACTCTAAAATATACAATTATTTCATATATTCATATATATGTGAACCCCAAATATCTGAGACAGATCTCAGTTAATTTAGAAAGTTTATTTTGCCGAGGTTGAGGATGCATGCCCGTGACACAGCATCAGGAGGTCCTGATGACATGTGTCCAAGTTGGTCAGAACACAGCTTGGTTTTATACATTTTAGGAAGACATGAGACGTCAATCAATATATATAAGCTGTACATTGGTTCTGTCTGGAAAGGCGGCACAACTTGAAGCTGGGAGGGAGCTTCCAGGTCACAGATACTTGAGAGACAAACGGTTCATTTTTGTGAGTTTCTGATTAGCCTTTCCAAAGGAGGCAATCAGATACGCATTTATCTCAGTGAGCAGAGGGGTGACTTTGAATAGAATGGGAAGCAGGTTTGCCCTAAGCAGTTCCCAGCTTGATTATTCCCTTAGTGATTTGGGGGCCCGAAGATTTATTTTCCTTTCATATATATATATATATATATATATATATATTTTTTTTTTTTTTAAATCAGAACAAGGCCCTAAAACTCTAGAAAGATTCCCATGCCATTATTTTCTCTGTCTTTCTTTCCAGATATCAATCATAGCTATTTTGGTGAAATCCCTATTGCTCCAAACTATTTTAGTGCTGCCTCTCTGCCATCATGACAACAAAGGTCTTTTGAAAAATGTTCATAACCTTTGACCCAGAATTCTTTTAAGGAGGTAAACCAAAAGCAAGGAAAAAAAAGAACAAAAAAAGCTTTGGGAAGAAAGATGTTCACTGCAGTATTATTTATTATAGTGGAAAACTGGAGAAAACTCTTATGTGTAACAGTAGGAAAACAATTTAATAAAATATGAGGTAGCTTACTAAATGGGAAAATGCTTATTGCAAATGGTTTTTACATAGAGAGTTAATATGGAAAAATATTAATTCATGTTAAAATGCTGAATGAATGCAGGTACAAAATTACATAGTGATCTATGAGTTACATTACATAGTGTCATATCAACTATGTATGTCTTTTTATACACAGAAAAAAGAAGAAAAAAATTATATTATTCCAAGGTTAAAATACCTAAAATTTAGAATATTTAGAATTGGGTTAAAGTACCTGAAATTGTTTCCACTATCAACCCAATTCTATATGTTTGAAGAACAGCATGTGAAGGTGGTTATGGAGCAGGCCCTGTCCAGAGAAATTTTATATCCGGCCCTGGGACCTCTAGGCTTGTATACACAGATAGAGGACTTATAAACAGCAGAGTTGAAACATGAGTGAATCTGAAAGAGCCAGTCCCTCAAGATGAATCCTGAGTGGCTACATAAATTTAATATAGAGCCAAACGGCCATTTACTGACTAGAGATTACACACTACTCTGAGTTCCTGGAAAACCCACAGTCGGCTTAACACTGGGGCTTTCACAGCTGACTGTTACCGCTCATGTGGCCTGAAGCAACGGAATAGGCTGTGCTCCCCATCAACCAATCAGGACTCAGCTGCATTGATCAATCAGAACCAAGCCAGTTTGAATTGTTCATTTGCATAAATGGACCTGATTGGGAACCCAGGTAGGAATTTTCTCTGTAAACGCCAAACTGTCTCTTTGTTCTCTTCATTTTACACTTAGGGCTATGTTTCCTCGTCTGTAAACTGTTCATTGTAATAAAGTCTGTTTCCTCTAAATTCCTTTTCAGAGAACTTTTGTTCACACATAAAACCACAGGTCACGTGATTTTTTTGTTTGTTTTTGGAATGGTATGCACAGATAAATTTAAAATTAGAGTCAAGGGAGGGGTAGCTAAGACAGCCCAGTGACGATGATCAATTCTACTTCAGGAAGAAATCAAGAAGAAAATGGGGTTCACAAATGAGTTAGTAACAACCGAGATTTCCACTTTGAAAGTATCTTCACACCGTTATTTCACGGGATCCTCAAAACCCCCTGAGGTGGTAGGAAAGTGATTGTTGGTGTCAGTCCCATTTTGCAGAAGAGAAAAATGAGTGTCAGGCAGAGTGGCTCGCTCGGTGCCCTGGCGGCGGCAGCGCGCCAAGGCCCAAGGCCCCTCTGGTCTCTGGGCTTAGACCTACGGCAGGAGGCGGGGGAAGCCTGCAGCGCAGCTCAGCAGCAGGTGGCAAGCTCTCTACCCGCTGGGAACGTTCAGGGTTATCAGCCCGTGGGAAGCAAGGTAGGACCTGCAGCTTGCAAGAATCTGCAAGGTGGGAACGGCGCTTGGGATGTGTTTGGCCCCCCAAGGCCAAGGCACGAAGGGGTCCCAGGCAGGTCGCCAGCGGCGCGGCTTACAATGGCCGGTTCGACCCAGAAGGGTCGCCCCCGCAAGGCGGGAGCTTTCCCGCCCTATGCGCCTGTTTCCGCGGGCCAGGCCGTCTGCCCGCGCCGCGTGGCCTGCCTAGCTGCACCTTAGCCCCCATGCGCCGGATAGGCCCGGGCCCCGCCGCCGCGCTCTGAGCCCGCGTGGGTCTCACAACCATGGCCCTCTTATCTGCTCCTGTGCTTCGGTGTTTGGTTTTCCCTGTTTGACAGACTGAACCTTGTACTTTCGCAAATAACAAGTGTTTGCTCAGCAATCCAAGCAGCACCGGCAAGATTGCAGGTGCTGCGGCGGGCATGAGAGGTCATGCATTCGGGATGCCAGGAGGTCCTGGAGTCAGGAGCCCTGCAGCCCCCTCAGGGATGCCAGTGGCTTGGGCTGAACCCCAGACTCTGCCCTCGAACTTGAAGGGAACTTGAAGCTTCTTTAGGCCAAGTTTTATTGAAGGGTGTCCTGGGACACAATTCAGTGACTAGTAAATTTTGGCCATCGGAAAGCTCTCTTTACCCTAAAGAAAGACGAATACACTTAATGACAATTATGATAATAATAAATTTAGAAAGGCAATGGTAATTCTTTTTTTCCTAACTTGTCTCACTCTACTTCTTTTAAATTCAAAACAGGTCCCCCTTTTGCTGTTGTTAAAAAGGATTTTTTAACTTCTGAAATTAAAGCAGAGTATTTCACTTTTGTTAAAAAATAGAACTTAATCCACAGTTGAGATTTTTGTTTTTCTAGACTTGAAAATCTGCTTGTAATTTGCACAAATGCCTTTCACTTCAAAACCTTTTATCCAAATAGAAGCACAAAGTTGTACTTGCCTTTCCTTCCACAGAAGGCGTTTCCAGTATCTTGCATACACAACAACTTGTTCAGGTTAAACATAGTTTCATTAAAGAGCTATTAAATGGTGCTCTTAAAGTTTATCTTTGCATTTTAAAAGGGGTATAGATGTTGCCAAAACAGCAAGGATAGCATGTAGGGTACTTTGCAGTTCTCTAAACTTTTTCCTCCCTGGAGTCACAGAAGTCCCTTCCTGGATTAAGTCACTTTGGTACTCAATACAGTGTTTGTTTACATCATTTAGCATTATGCCCCTTAGCTTTACCCAGTGTCATTTTAAGAAATGATCGGGTGAAAAACAGCTTTAAATTATCTGTAAAATTGCCATAGATATTCATTATGTTGCTTCACATAAAAAATTCCTTGTAACTAATTTCCACTTGGACTGTAGTACTAGAATGAAGTTTGCCTATGTTTTCTTTTTTCAGTTAATGAAAGCTGTGGAATGCATGGGACTATTCTTTTTGCCTAGGAATCTCATAACTTAATTTTGAGGATCCTCCTTAGCCTACATTTTCTGACATAGTTCTTACCCTATATCTCCCTTTCCCCCAACCACCATCAGATATTTCTTTCTCTAAGTTATTCATCCCATCTTCGTTTTAAGGTACCTATATGTTCTTTTATGATTCCCTTAAAAAAATCCCAGAAGTAGGAAGATATAAAAATTAGTTATTCTAGACTTCCCCAAAATGTTCTTTCAATCTGCTTTTAAATGGCATATACAATCATTCTCGGCTTTGGTATTTGGTTCAGGTGACACCTGCAAGTTACCTTACCAAAGGCCTACCCAGAATTGTGTACAATCCCAGCAAACAAGGCTCTGCCCCTCTCAAGAGTACTCTCAAACAGCAATGCATATCTCATCTAATGCATTACTATTTTGTGAGTCACTAACAAGCTTCAGTACTTTGTTTTATTAGTAACAACTGACTCACAGCACACCTTGTAGCTGTGGAAGCCCCATCTGATACCCAGACCCCTGATGCAATGCAGCTGCTCTGAGATATGCCGGGAAACCACAGCTTAGGAATCAGTTCTTATTTTCCTTCAAGTAGCAGCACAGATTTCCTTACTTTCAACTGTCATGAGCTGAACTCATTTTTCAACAAAGTCTAACATCTGTGCTTCCTTCCATCCAGCAGGAAAACTTTATTTCCCCAGAACTTATTTCTTCAGTCAGAGGTGTCTGCCAGTTCTCAAGAGAGCTGTACTTACAAAGATGCCCAAGAAGCAACTGGGAAAAACTCTTTGGGGTTCTGAGGACCCTTAGAGGAAAAGCTGATGGAAAAGAGGAAGGGAGTGAATGTCTCCTGAACCCCGGCTCTGTGCTAGGCACTCCTTGGCAAATTTCTTTTAGCCTTACCAGCAGGCCTCTGATTTAGACACATTTATATGCATTTTCCCCATTGAGGAAACAGGCTCAGAAGGGCTAAAGAGCTTGATCAAATTGCATCACTGTTGTCTTAGTCCATTTTGTCCTGCTATAACTGAATTCCAAAAACTAGGTAATTTATAAACAACAGAAATGTATTTCTCACAGTTCAGGAGGCTGGAAAGTTCAAGATCATGGTGCTGGTAGGTTTGGTGTCCGGTAAAGGCTGTCTCCATTCATAGATGATGCCCTGGACACTGCATCCTCTGTAGGAGAGAAACACTGTTCTTCACATAGCAGAAGCATGAGGGAAGAGCTCTAATGACATGAACACCTCCCGTTAGGCCCCACCTCCCAACACTGTTGCCTTGGGAAATAAGTTCCAACATGAGTTTTGGAGGGGACAAAAATGTTTAAACCATAGCAACTTATTAAGTGGTGAATCCTGGATAATAGCTCAGTTGGCTGGATGATGGGGCCCATTCAGTGTTCACTATAGAAACTGCCCAGAGAGAGTGAGGCTGTTAATATGCTCCCTCAGACTGGTTACACAGAGTACCCTATAGTTCAGGCCACGTGCAGGGACTCTGAGGCTGCAGGGCCTGGGTTCAAATTCCAGCTCTGTTACTTGTGCATGACCTTGGACAAGTTACTTAATTTCATGGGATGCCTGTTTCATCACCTTTAAGATGGGTTAGTTGTTTGGAGCAAATTATTTAATCCTGGCACAATATAAGTATTCAACAACTGTTAGCTATCGTTATCCATTCATATCCCACTGTTATTTTATTGCAGGGTAAAAAAAATGATGCTTTCTTGCCCAAATGGTGGTGTTTTTATGTTGCCTATCATTTGGAAATCATTCACTTGGAATGGTAGACCTGGTAGTGGGGTCATCTTTGGAATCACCTAGACAGTTTTTTAAAATACTGATGCTTGTGTCCTACTCCTAGAGATTCTGATTCAGTTGGTCTCCTAGGCATGTAGGAGAAGGAAATTTTTAAATGCTATTAAATGCTCTTAGTGGTTCCCAAAGTCTATCCCTGGACCAGCAGGCTTAGTATCACCTAGGAGCTTGTTTGCTGGAAACACAAATTCCCAGGCCCCACCCCAGACCTAGTGAATCAGTTACTTTGGGAATACAGCCCAGCAAAATAAGCCCTCTGCATCATTTGATGTCCATGAAAGTCTGCAAACCATTGCTCTAAGGGAAGGCAGTGCCCTGCAAGACTGCTTCATCCTAAACACAAGGCCCAAAGACTGATGCCAACCTACAGGGCTTATCTGTTCATTTACATGGGGCAATGTAGCTCTAGTATACTAGTCTCCCCTAGGGCCATAATATGCTGTGACTTTATCAGTGCATCCTCTCCTAGGCCCAAGGAAAGCCGGGTCCTCATCAGAAGTTTCTTTATTAAATGTTAAAAGATATCAGCTGTCCTTTGCCTTGGTTATGCTCCTTTTTCTCTGTTCCAACTATTCTGCCTATTTTCCCATAATCAACATAATCTTTCTCTGGTATTAATATACTTAAGGAGGTTTTAATTGATTTTTCCAGGCTATAGAGACACTCTGCACCTTCTAGGTGACTTTGTGTAACTCTATTCTGATCCCTGATGTGAGGCTGTGGCACTCTCAGAGGGAGGGGTATTTCTTTTCCCCTCTTTCTTATAGAGGAACTCTCCATAGTGTCACATGCTTCAGCACCTGAGTCTTGCTCCTTGCTTCTGCTTCCTTATCCATCATTATTTTCTTTTGAAAATAAAGAAATTTTGCATTAAACATTTGCCTTCCATGTTTATCCAAATTATGTGGAACTTTTGATCAGAAGATGCTTCCCTAAGCTTACACAATCTATCTTTCATCTGATTAAAGAGAAACACTATTGTAGCTCCTAGTGGAACAAATGCCATCTCTGTGTCTATGCATTTTAACTTCTCACAGAAAAAACACTGATGTTTTCCTCATTGGGTTGCATGTAACTACCCTCTAGGAAATCTAAACTAAAATTTTACAAATTCTTTTTATAATGTACTTATAAATAACTCCGCATCAGCTTTCAGCACTGAACAAGCAACAGAATCATCAAAACAAGGGCAAAAGAACAACAGCAGAGCATGAATGTGGGAGAGGAAGCAGAAGAGAGATGATGTGAGTGAGTTAGCAAGGAGGGAAGG
This sequence comes from Pan troglodytes, assembly GCF_028858775.2. Classification (NCBI taxonomy): domain Eukaryota; kingdom Metazoa; phylum Chordata; class Mammalia; order Primates; family Hominidae; genus Pan; species Pan troglodytes. The sequence goes on from NC_086015.1 coordinate 160,325,197, forward strand.
TAGGTTCTGAAATGTAGGCTAAGGAGAAGCTATGCAGGCAAGTGTTACACTCAGTCTTGGTGATCAAGGCAAAAAGGGAAACACAACAAATTCCACTGCCCTATAGCAGGCTGTTAAGGGGGGGCTTTTCCTATTGCTGCAGAGTTTCAGTTGATTCCTCAAAACCAAAAACAAGGGGTGTTATGTGCCCACTACACATTTTATGCAGGGTTGCTAGATCATCAACACTGACCTTGCTAAGCAGTGACCCTGAGCCCATCACCTACCTCAGGGGTGTGCAGCAGAGGGGAGGAGGTGAATGAGGAGGACTAGAGAGGGGGAATTTATTTCAAGAGAGTTGTCAGTATGCTGAGAACATGAATCATCCACTTCAAGTGAAGAGAGCCACTCAGAGAAGGTAGGATGTCTCCCAGGAGGAGAGACTGACAGCTTGCTTCCTGGCTGGATTTTTCAAAGCCCTAGAAATGGTTCAGCCTTAAGCCATCACAGGACTGAGACAGAATGTGAGGAGAGCAAGGGCTGAAAAACAACCTATTGTGTACTATGTTCATTGCCTGGGTGACAGATTCATTCCTACTTCAAACCTCAGGAGTGTATCATACAATATACCTTTGTAACAAGGCCGGGCGCGGTGCAATCCCAGCACTTTGGGAGGCTGAGGCAGGGGGATCATGAGCTCAGGAGTTAGAGACCAGCCTGACCAACATGGTGAAACCCCGTCTCTACTAAAAATACAAAAATTAGCCGGGCGTGGTGGCACATGACTATAATCCCAGCTACTCAGGAGGCTGAGGCAGGAGTAATCACTTGAACCCGGGAGGCGGAGGTTGCAGTGAGCGGAGATTGCGCCACTGTACTCCAGTCTGGGTGACAGAGTGAGACTCTGTCTCAAAAAAAGAAAAAAAAATCTGCACATGCACCCCTGATTCTAAAATAAAAGTTGGAAAAAAAAAAGAATGTGGGCAGAAGGTTTTTAGGAGGACTAAGAACTCTCTGTCCTAAACGACCTGTGTCCCAAGAGTTTAGGAAAACAAAGACTGGAGGCTGAGTTTTATGATGCCTGTGATGTAATCTGATATGCTTCGACATAGGCCGGGTGATACTGTGTGTGTTTGCTAAGCTGTACTCTTACCCACACTCCAGAGGCAGCTACCATGAGGATATATAAGATTATCTTTACCTTTGAGCAACACCAGAGGCTTTGCTAATCAGCATAATGAATACTTAAAATGGATTTCATGTTGTGAAATTAGCAATATTCAAAATATTTGAAAGACTCTCCTCACACTTGCATTAATTGGGTATAGATTTAGGGGAGACTGCAGCATAAGCCCTTAAAGTCACCTAAAGCTTGATCCTTAAGTGATCCTATAACCAGCAACTGGTTCAAAGGAATCTGGCTGTCTGATGCTAACCCTCTAGTTTATTTGAATCTTGCCTCTACAATATCATCATATTCGCCCTCAATTAACCTTTCATGCAAAGGAAAGCATCTTTCATGATAACCCAATAGCAGAATTATGGAGGAATAACCAACCCTCATCTTCCCTCTACATAGTAGCGGCTACTATTATCTACCGCAAAAAAATCCAATGGTCACGGCTGGCCAAAATGGCTTAGGACAGTTCATCACACTGAAGCTAACCTGAAAAAAATCTAAGTTGAGTGACGGCAGGAGCTACCTGGGATTGAGGAGTGAAGAGTGATTAATCAGTGAAGCTCACTGATTAAGTGAGCTGAGCACAGCAGAGAGAGGAGCTTAGCTTTGGGGTGTCATCTCAAAGGAGACCCCACCCAAGGAGATAGCTGCAGGAGTGAGATGGCACCAACAGAAAACTGGGTTCTTGCAGGGGTAGTATTGATGTAGGAACTGAGGGGAGAGTTGTTAGGGGACCGCCAGTGATTAGGTTGCCTTGCCAGAGAACTGTGTGGTTGGATGTCTCTGAAAGGCTCGCTGAGTGAAGAGCCACACACTGAGTCAATGAAGTCTTAGCTGCCCCTTACCTCTCCTCCCTCCCATTTACCCTCTCCCACCCTCGAAGGAGCCAGAGGCAGCAGAGTGAGTGGCAGAGCAGTGGAAGAATAAGGAGGGAAACTAGTTAGGAAACTGACCATCTTACTCCCCAGCACCTGCTCTTCATTTCTGTAGGCCTTGGGGCCTCATCAGGCCCAAATTAGGGCAGAAAAAAAGCTTTATATTGGATGAGACATTGAAGCTTTGATGGGAGACTGGACTGAACTTTCCAGACCAAAAATTAGATGTTTAGTAAAACCTGAAAGCGACCAGAAAAGCTTTGGAATATGCCTGGCATTTCATCCAGGAAAGTTGAAGAATAATTCAACAGAGTGAGCTTAAAAAGATGGCAATGAAAGAGAATTAAGTTGGTTACTTTTTGTATCCAACTGGGTCCAACTTGATCGATCTTCTACAGGTTTCATTATTGAATGAAAGGGACTTAGTGTCTTTCCTGTAGTTTTTCCAATTATTTATTCTTATATCTCATTAAGTAAAAATCAGGGGGAGGGGGATGACTTAGTTTTCAAGCATGTTCTTTAAAACCACAAACTAGAGAGCAGTGGGGTGGGGAGGTGCAGGGACATGTATGGGTTCCCATTGGTGCTATAACAAATCACATAGCAAAGCTTGGCAGGTCAGGATGGGTTTCACCGGGCTAACATCAAGGTGTAGGCCGGGCTGCATTCCTTCTGGAGGCTCTAGGGCAGAATCTGTTTCCTTACTTTCCAGCTTCCAAAGGCCACCTGCATTTCTCAGCTCATGGCCCCTTCCCCGCCAGCAGCAGGGTAGCATCTTCAAATTCTTCTCTGACCCTGGCTCCCCTGCCTCCTCCTTTCATGTAGAAGGACCCTTGTGATGACATTGGACTCCCCCAGTAATCCGGATAATCCAGAATAATCTTTTCATCTCAAGATACTTGATCACATTTGCAAAGTCCTTTTTGCTATATAGAGTAACACTGTATATTCACAAGTTTCAGAGATTGGGGAATGGACGTCTTTGGGGGACCAGTCCTCTGCCTATTACAGAAGAGGCCCAGGTGCATGAGCTGGGCCTGTGATTCACCTCTCAGAGAACACCCTCCCCCTTGCCTGTGGGTCAGCCAGGAATAATGGTGACAGAGAGGAAAGAGGCTCTGTGTAATCTTGGGGAAAGTACACAATCTGCCAGTACTTCAGTTTCTTCATCTGTGAAATTATAGCCTTAGCTGTCCCTAAAGTCCCTTCCAAATCTAAGCCCTTTGCTCCTTTTATCTTTTGGCAAAATAAGCATTTGAAGAAATCTGGCTATCTCAAGAACCCCAGCTGATCTTCTAATGCACACTGTCAGGCCTCCACCACCCCCGGGCCAAGAGGGAGTCTCTGACAGCTGAATTGTGGAAGCCTCTGGGTGAGGCAAGCAGCCCTTTGCTTTCTCCAAGGAACAAAGAGGGACGAGGAAGGCACTGGTGGGAGGCTTGGGGTGAGAGGCCTCTCCACCAGGGCAATGAGTTATCCTGTCCCTTTCTACTGACTCACCACTGAAGGCCTTGGGCAATTGTGCCAGCCAGAATCACAGAAGTGGCTGTGGACTCAGAGCTAACAGAGTGGTCCACGGAAGCCCCAGTGGACTGAGTCATGGCCAGGCTCTCACAGCCCTCTTCTCGAGTCAGCATCGACTCCCTGTGATCTCCCTGGAGCCTCAGACTCTCAGAAGAGCAGGTCTCAGAACACTGGAGATGAAAGGAACCTGAGACACCATGTCATAAGCCCTGCCCACCAACCTCCCTATCATGTGACTTCTTGGGCTGGTTGTGTTTTTTTTTTTTCCCCAGCTACTCTGATAAATCACATTGTTTGGATGGCTGAGCTCTGTCTCTGGTCTGACTTTAAAATTAAGGTTCACTTTGCCCCTCAACGCCGTGGGTCCAGCTCTCAGGACTCCTCCAGGCTACCTTTACCTTCCATTTTTGAGGTAGTGTCATCTACCAGCAAGAGCTCTGAGCCATAAATCAGGAAACCAGGGCTTCCTGCTTCTGTCCTCTGACCAGACAGAAATGGAGCATTCACCAAGTCACATCATCTCTTTGGGACTCATCAGGGTTTGACTGTGTTTTCCCCAGAGTCCCTTCTAGTACCAACAGGAGAGGATCAGATCATCCTAAAAGCCCTCTTCAATTCTGAAGTCAGTCATCCTCTATCAGAGTTCCTGAACACAGCCAGGCTGGTTCTGCCGGGGATAGCCGTGGCTTGTGACTGCCATGCCTCTCCTCCTCCCAGGAAGGTACAGAATCCACAGCCTCAGGAATGCCAGGCATTCTGCCAAGGGCTCCCTTCCTTTTCTCGGTCTGGTTTCTCAGTCTCTCTCTTCCCAATCTAGACTAGACTGTCACCTCCACTCACCAATCCCGTGGAGGGGTCAGGGGTGGGACGGAGGAGAGCCAGAAACGATGAACTGCGACTCTACTCCTCATCTGTGTGGCAGGCCTGTCATTCCTCCTCCAGTCGGGCCTGCCTAACCAGACCAGCACTGGGGTCACTCTGCGTGTGAGTGGGGAGGGATTCCTGCCTATCCAGTGACCCTGCTTAGTGGGTGGATGCCACCTCTGTCCCTGGAGCACCCGAAGCACCCAGGGGCCCCCACCTACCTGTTTCACTTCTCCAGGGCCTCCGTGTAAGGCCACCTCCCCCACCTCAGGCCTGGCCCCTCTTTGCTAAGGACTGCTTATCCCCAGGATGTTTTTGGCACCTTCTGGGCCACAAAGGTGCTTCCTGTAAAAGAACAAACCGCCCCAGGTTGCCTTTTGACACATCTATTTCAGGGTCAGTTGGCATCTTATGTTTCACCTAAAAAACTGAACAATCTTTTTTCTCTCATCCAGTAAGAAAAGTCTTCTTTTTATTTTCACATGGGTTTATGCACCCCCTGCCCCCCACCTTTTCAGAAGGAGGCTCAGTGCAAGTATCTGTGTTATAAACTAGCTTCCTACACTGGCCCTGCCCCTGCGCGGACTTAGCCTTCCTAAGAAGGGGCTCCTTTTCTCCTGGCATGTGCTCGGCTGCTGGAGAGAAAGGCCTATTGTTCTTCATGTGCCCAGTACACTCTGCCAGGCAACACGCTGGGTGTTCCTCCCAGGAGGTAGAAAACCGCCTCCCCAAGATCGGATCATTTTATACCTTGTGTTTTGTTTGGTTTTGTTTCTGGCCTTTCCTTCTTTGCTGTACCTCCTTCCCGAGCGCTCAGAGCCCATAGAGCACTTATTTCTTTCTGTTCCCTTTGCACAGTGAATTGCCTTTTGTACGCCTTTGATGTGATTGCTCAGCTTCCAAGGGAGGGGAACGAGTGTCTCGTCTCTCCCACCTAGAGGCTCGTGCTGCGTGTGGTCAGGAAGAGAGCGAACAAAGGCGTGCTTGGCCCCGAGGGAGGCTGGGGTAGGGCCCACGCGTGGAATGTAGGGTCTCTTCTGCCCAGAGGTGGAAAGTCGAGCAGTGCTTTGGGGTCTGCGGGGCTCTCCAGCGATGATTTGGGGTGCTCATGGCAGGGCTGAGCTGGGCAACAATATGAGGAGAGGTTTTGCTTCTTGGTCCCTGTCCCATCTGCTTAGAGTATCCGGGTTGTCTGGGGCTCCGAGGGAGGAGCACTACAGCAGGAGCCAGGAATTCGCCTGCCTCTGCCACCGTGTGACCCCGCATGACACTGACCCTCCCAGGGGGAGCCTCCCTTTCCTGGCCCTTGAGTGGGGCAATAACTCCTGCCCCACCCGCTGGCTTTCTGGGTCTCATGTGGTGAGGAGCAAACACGACACTCTCTGAGGAAACGCGGTGAGAAGCAAGAGCCCTTTGTGAGTCAGAGGTGGTGGCTGTTGCTGTCTTTCCCACTGTTTACCAGGCGCCCCCCACCCAATTTCCCGTGAGCATCTAGTGACCCCATGCTACCCCCTTGTGGCCAAAATGCGACTCATCATTCATTGCTGTGAAATTACATTGCTATTAAAATCGTAAGGAAAAATAAATAACGAAAGTAATTAATAATAATGAATATATAGTAATCAACCCAGACTGGAATACCTTTACTTTTCATCAATAAAGCCATAAAATATAATTTTTAATACTTTTTGATGGAGGAAATGGCGCATGAAGAAAAAAGTGCTTAATGTGGGCCCAGACCCAAGGTGAGCGTGGGACTGAGGGCGCCCTTCCCGGCTACTACCCAGCTGCTGGCGGCGCCAGGGAGGCCTGCCCGAGGCCAGACGGTGGCCACTTGCCGAGGGTCCCCTAAAAGGTCCTATATGTCCCCAAGATGATGGGGCCAGGATGAGGAACAGGTGAGAAAGCACTTGGCCGCTCTTCCTCAGCTCTTTAAAATCTTTTCAGGTCCCTCAAGATTACAAAACACTTTAATAGCTATCTTTTTCTTTACTGAGATAGAACCGGTTGTCTGGAGGCAAATTAGAGCTCCTGCATATTGAAAAATAAGTGACCAGTAACTGCGTGTTTCCTCGTTACAATCTCCTTCCTCAGACACAATCTCACCTTCCACTCACCACAGCCCTGAAGTAGAACTATCCTCGTTTTCAGACGAGGAACTTGGGGTCTGAGAGATCATATGCTGGTCAGATGGAGCAACAGCCTGAACCCAGGGATTCTGATATCAAACCCCTCACTTTTTTCTTTTCTTTTTTTGTGGGGGGGGGTGGTTGGGGGGACAGGGTCTCTCACTCTGTCACCCAGGCTGGAGAGCAGTGGTGTGATCACAGCTCACTGCAGCCTCACACATGTGGGCTCAAGCAATCCTACCACCTCAGCCTCCAGAGTAGCTGGGACCACAGGCATGCACCACCACACCCAGCTAATTTTTGTATTTTTAGTAGAGACAGGGTTTCACCATATTGCCCAGGTTGGGGTCGAACTCCTGAGCTCAATGAATCTGCCTGCTTTGCCCTCCCAAAGTGCTGGGATTACAGGTGTAAGCCACCATGCCTGGCTCCCCTTACTTCTTTTACTATGTGAAGGGCTTGGAGTTGAATACTGGGTGAACCCCAGCCCTGCAGAATGAGAACAGTCTATATGGAGAGGAGGAAATGCTGCAAAAAATGTACCAAGACTTTTCCTTCCATACCTGTGGAATAAATCTAGTCAACAGTCATCCTCTAGTCACGATGAATAATCTCGTGGAAACTCATGCCTTTGACCTGGATAAGTGCTTTCCTTTTCCCTTCTCCTCTGGCAGAGATTCCTTCAGAATATTCACCTCTCCAGATGTCTTCTTTACTTTCCCGATAGCCTATGCCCAGGTTTCTGAGGAGTTTCCTTTCAGACGTGGCTTCCTGGTGTTGGTGTTGTAACTGGGATGCAGTCTTGCCCTCTGTGTCCCTCCAGCCGCATGTCCTCCCTCTTTTCCTGAGAAGGCAGGGTCATGGACATCTAGAGACCCACTGCAGAAGTGAGAATTTTGTCGACTTAGTGCCAAGTATTGTCCTGCTTTGATGAAACCAATGAGCACAACACTGAAGAGCTTGTGAGGGTCTGACAGTGGAGGAAGGCGCAGGTGGACAGGCACAGAAGAGCACCCCAGAAGACACCCCTAGAGCACCCCAGAAGACAGTTGGACACCCCCTCTAAAATGCTGCTGGTTGCAGTACCAGGCATCCACAGAAGGGTTTCCAACACTCACAGTGCAGTGAAGTGACACACAGGCTCACTTTCTTACCAATGAGGACCTGAGCCAGAGTGCAGAAAGCCTTCTTGCAGATCTTCCATGTCTGGGGTACACTAAGTGAGATCATATTTGTGTTCTTACACTGTCTAGGAAAGCTCATAGTTCATAAACATCTCTTGTGTACCAGTCTCTGGCATTTTTTAATACATCATCTCATAAACATCAGGAAAACCCTCTGAGGTAAGGATTATTTGCCCTGTTTTGCATATTATTAAATTGAGGTTCAGAGAGGTTAATAGACTTGCCCAAGATCACAAAGCTAATTAGGAGAGTCAGGGCATGATGTGAGCTCCAGAAAATGTTACACCCTTGAAACTATGGTTTGCCTGACCAAGGACACCTCTGGCCACTTTTCTGCTTTGGGGTGGGAGTCCCTTGCATCACATTAGATGAGTGCATATGATCTTTCCATTGATTGCATTTATACATTGAGTGATCAGGTAACTTGGTTACACATGGATATGCCTGCACCCAGAATTGGCCATTGTGCCAGTTTCCTGCCCCCTTCTTCCACCACACACAAAGGCCAAGTCATGATTGTGTCAGTCCCTGTGGCCTCATTCGTCTGTCTGCCACAGATGTCTGAGCAGCTGTGGGGCAACTGACCAAGCACAGAGAGAACGTGGGCTTTGGAGCCAGGCAGGCTTGGATTTAAATTCTAACTCTTCCATTTTTTCAGGAAAAACTACCCAGATTCTAAGATGGGGATGGGGACAAGGAAAGGTGGAGAGGAAGTTAGGGTCAGAATCATGGGACCTCATCCTAGTTCTGAGAAGAGGAGGGGGCAGGTGCCAGGGCCACTGCCCTATGCCACCAGCCCTCTCCAGAACAGTTGGGGCCCACTGCTGGTCACTGGCAACCCTCTGCTCAGAGGACACAATTTCAGGGGTCCAAAGAAGACTCCGGTGGTCTTCCAAATTCTCTCTTACACACTGATTTAAAACTCTTTTAAGGCCCTGGCCATAAGCTAAATGTAAACATCCCTGGAAAGTTTACAATGTGAGAGAAGCAGCATGGAGTTTGGGGGAGCACTTGCTGTGGAGCACGGTGGAATCCAATCTTTATACATGAGCAATAAGCCTCTGTCTTCTCATCTCTGACATATAATAGCTAATACTACAATAAGAATGGTTAACATTTCCCTCTAGCTATTCTAAATGCTTTTTATACATAAGTTAACTTCTTTAATGCTCACAATAGCCCAATTCCCATTTTGCTGGTGCAGTGGGCACATAGGTCCAATCCTCTGCCCAGGGTCACACAGCTGGACTTTGAAGTGAGGCAGTCAGGCAGCAGTGTCCCTGCGTGTCACCTCCACACCATTCTGGTACTTAGGAGAATAATGAGGCCTTCCTCTTAGGTATGAAGGCAGGATTAAGTGAGACATGAATCTAAAGCTTCTGGCACAAAGCAAGGACTCAATTAATGCTCCTTTCTTTCCCTGGCTTTTTTCATTTGTGAGGAGACAGCTCCAGCCCACCTCTCTCAGCAAAGGTCTGCCTTGCATATATAAGTGCTCAGTCAATGTCTGAAGAATGGACGAAAGGGCAAACTTTGATAAGGTGAGTGGCAGGAGGTGAGGGGAGCATGAGAATAAGAGGTGTTGATAGGAGGCTCTCGGAGGGCTGTGGCTAAGTGCGGTGGTTTTCCTGGTGCCATTATGCTGCCTGGGGCCTTTCAGTCCATGATATGGGCTTTGGTGCCTTCCTGCCCCTTATAACATGGTGTAAACCTCAGAGCTCACCCAAAGTCCTGGAGTCCCAGGTGAAGACCAGCGCCAAACTCAGCAGAGTGGTTCATGAAGTGTGTGTGTGTGTGTGTGTGTGTATTTGTGTGTCACGAGAAACAGCACAGAGGAGACAGAAGCATTACTCTGACAGCCCCCTCTAGTGCAGAGAAAGGTTTGAGGCTACTCCTTGGTGGTGGCAGTGGTGTGGGGGTGGAGGGTGGGATGTAGGGGCCTAGTGTGGAGAAATAGGGCTGTTCTGTTCCAGGCCTAAGATAGCCCAGAGCCACAACCAAGTAGTGGCTGTCCCACCCCTACCCTGGCCTGTGTCAACCACTGGCAAATGGGAAGTGTCTCTTAGAATCCAGAAAGAGGTCTCTGTAGGGCCAGATATAGCCCAGGCCTCTGATGGAAGGTCTCCAAGCCATACTGGCCCAATTCAGCCATAATCTGGCTTCACCAACACAGGCTGTACAGGCAATGATTACTGAGGTGCATTCGTTTCTGTTTATCAAGATTCCATGGGCCAAGGCCAGGTGTACCCGGGCCAAAACAAGCAGACCTTGACCAGGCAACAAAGCAGTGCATTGGTTTCACCATGTTCTCTCCGAATGTCCCTCAGCTCAACTGATGCAGCATGATAGGGATGGTCTAGGGTGACAAACACGGACTGCCACACCCTGCTTATGCTTTAACTATTTCTGTTTATATGCACAGCCTTCATATCCAATGCAAAGTGAAACAAGGTGGTTTTTGCCCACAGAGCGGAGTTGCTGAATGTCAGTTGCTTGTATGTCTGGGGAGTGGTTATTTAAAAATCCTACCCACTGCTTCAGTTTGCTCTGCTCTTTGTAAGTACAGTCACAACCCAAGACTCCAGGAGAGATTAATCCGGTGTCCTTGTTCTGTTTCATTCCATGTGAACAGCTGAACTGGGCCTTTCTTGTTTGAGATTTGCAAAGGATAGTCAAGATCCTACTTCAATCACTGGCATTTCAAAAGGGTTCTTGAAATGACAAAATGGTTCCTTTGCACTGTCGACATTTTCATCATCAATGAATATTTATGAAGTGCCCACATGGAGGTTGCTTGCCAGTTCCGAACCCAGATAAGAGGGAAGGTTCTTTATTCTGTTGCAGAGGGGCGTTTAGTCAGTAAACTGCATTTCTTTTAACTTCTGAAAGCCTTCCTTTTTTCTGGGGAAAAAAATGTCATTTTGCTTTTGCAAATGAGAGAGTAAAGCTTTTGGCTATTGCGTAGTATTTCTTCAATTATTATTTGGGTTTCCAGACAGCACTTGTTTTCTGAAACCCTCAGATTGCCTCAAAGATATAATATCTTCGTGCTAAAAATACTTGTCAGTCAAACATTGGTTGAACTCATGACTTGTGGCACTCATGAATTCAAAAGATGGTTTCATTTTTTCCAACCCATTCTCTCCTTTTCATCCACTCCATCCCAGAACAAATCATTCCGATAATGTATTGCTAGAATGACTCACAAGGGGAATCCATCACTGACCGGGTTTGTCCAAGGTCTTGCACTGACCTCTCATGGTGAGGAGAGCAGCAAGCTGTCCCCCACACTTGCAGGCTGTTATCTTGATGGGAATGAGAGCTGTTGGGCTGCTCTTCAGGAGCAGGAGGTAAGAACAGCCTGTGGGGTCCTGAATGGCCCCAGCGTCCTTGGGTACTAAATGCAATGCTATGTACTCCCCAGTGTAAAAAGCTTCCTGGTTGCATACTTGGCTTTTGCCTTCTGTTTGAGACACAGTGAGCCAGATTACTTCAACAAAGTCATTCCCTGGGAATTAGATGCTCAGAAAAGTACATTAACTTTTCATGTCTTGGCAAAGCTTTTAGCCACAGCAGGAGCTCCCTGAGTGAGGGGCTGGGTTTCTTTTACCTCAGTATTCTTGGAATCTGGCCCACTGCCTGACACATAGTAAATACTCCATAAATACTTGTTAACTGACTTCAGTTAATAATTGTCATCGACAGTCATTGAGAGCACCTACCGTTTTGGGTCCCTGATTAAGACTAAGGATACAATGAAGTATAACAAACAGTTCTGGCTCTGATTGGAGTCTAGTTGGCGAATCAGGCCAAACACGATAAATGACACTTGCCAGCATAGAGTGATGTGTTTTAATTGCTCAAGGAATAACACAGGCCATAAGGGGCACTAATGTTTAGGAAAAACAAGAGATCCACCTAGGACAAGATACCAGGGTCAGCCTTTCTGCTTGCTAGGAATTGGGCTATGCCTTTAAGGAAGAGATAATAGCAAGATGTATCAAGTACCTCCTACTCTGTGCTAATGTCTCTTTACATACATTACTGAATCTCACAACAATCACACAAGGGAAATGTTTATCATTGTCAACCCACAGATGAAGAAACTCAGGCTCAGAGAGGTTAAGCAATTCTGTCCAAGGCCACATGGCCACTGAGTAGGAGGACTAGACTTCTAATGCAGGCCAGTTGAACTCCAGAACCCATGCCTCTTTCACCATCTTGGCCAAGGAGGAAAGACCTCAAACTATATCAGCTACCTTGGGGCTTAATTTGAAGCAGCTTCCAAAGCAAGCTGACACTGCTTCTAGGAAGCAATAGCAAAGCAAGGAAAAGCTGACACCCTCAGGTTCTCTCAGCACCACACTGAATGGGGTGGCAGGTGGAGCCACAGGGTTACTGGAGTTGATCTCTGGACCTGGACAGCTTGCAACCACAAGGAACGGGCTGGGTGCAGGTGTGGGTATGTGCATGACTCTGCTGGACAATTTCCCAGTAGCACACACCTGGCAAGCAGAATCTACTGCTGAGCTCTAAAAGACTTTTGATGAGTTCAAACCTCATTATGTGGATGCTTTGTAATGAGACCAGTCAGCCCGGGCTTGGTAGAGTGGTTAAGTATACAGACTCTGCAACAAACTAAATCCTGGCTCAACCACTTACTAGCTGGGTGAAATCACCAACTCATGGGTTCCTCTCCCACCACACGGTTTTAGAAAGAGGTCAAATGAGTTAATATATGTGAAGCAGAATGGCATCTGGCACATAGTGCTTATATAAATAAGGGTTGCTATCTATTCTTCTGCCAGCAGAATCTAGCAAAGGTATGTACCTTTAGAGTTATTGCCAAAGGTTCAAGTCTGGATTAAAGGCCTAAATGAGGCTTAAATGGATGTAGCTAAAGACATTAGTGTTCCTTTGTAAACAGACAAGCCTTTATTGTGTTCAGAATAAGGCTTGCCAGTCAGCTGAAGTAAAACTTAGAGCAAGATCTTGTATCACAGACAGCCAAAGAGTGACCTCTAGTGGCATAGGTTCTTATTACTGACTATGCAAACTGAAAGGCGTTCAAGGAACCACAGATTGTAGGACTACGGAAACCGATCGTGCATGGGTGTCTTTGTCCGTTTGTGTAACTATAAAGGAATACATGAAGCTGGGTAATTTTTATTTTATTTTATTTTTGAGATGGAGTCTTGCTCTGTCACCCAAGCTGGAGTGCAGTGGCGCGATCTCAGCTCACTGCAAGCTCCGCCTCCTGGGTTCACACCATTCTCCTGCCTCAGCCTCTCGACTAGCTGGGACTACAGGCGCCTGCCACCATGCCCAGCTAATTTTTTTGTATTTTTAGTGGAGACGGGGTTTCCCTGTGTTAGCCAGGATGGTCTCCATCTCCTAACTTTGTGAATGGCCCGCCTTGGCCTCCCAGAGTGCTGGGATTACAGGCGTGAGCCACCACACCCGGCCCCAAAGCTAGGTAATTTATAAAGAAAAAGAGGTTTATTTGGTTCACGGTTCTTCAGGCTGTACAAGAAGCATGGTACCCATCATCTGCTTCTGATGAGGGCCTCAGGAATCTTCCACTCATGGCAGAAGGCAAAGGGGAATCAGTGTGTACAGAGATCACATGGCAAGAGCAAAAGCAAGAAGAGAGGAGGAGGTGCCAGTCTCTTTTTAACAAGTAGCTCTCACAGGAACTAATAGAGTGAGAACTCACTTACTACCTTGAGCATGGCACCAAGCCATGAGGGATCCACCCCATGGCCCAAACACCTTCCACCAGGCCCTGCCACCAACATGTTGGGTATCAAATGTTAACATGAGACTTGGCAGGGCCAAACAAACCGTATCCAAACCACAGCAATGGGGAAGATTGTCCTGGACCAAAAGAAAAGTTGTTCTGGAAACTGCAGCCATGAGAAGCCCTATACATTGGCAAGGTAGTTATCCTGATCCTTGAAAGTTATTTCATCCCCTCTGACGCCAGTGCTGATATTCTCAAGAACTCATGTTCCCAAGAGCTTCTGGTTATACAGGTCTAGAGAAAGCACAAATGGTGTGAACCTTCTGGAAAGGTACACATGTGGGAAAAAGTCTTTAAAATATTCATCTTAAAGGTCACAGGAGGCCGAGTGTGGTGGCTCATGCCTGTAATCCCAGCACTTTGGGAGTCCAGGGCGGGCAAATCACGAGATCAAGATATTGAGACCATCCTGGCCAACATGGTGAAACCCCGTCTCTACTAAAAATACAAAAATTAGCTGGGCGTGGTGGTGCGCACCTGTAGTCCCAGCTACTCGGGAGGCCGAGGCAGGAGAATCACTTGAACCCAGGAGGTGGAGGTTGCAGTGAGCCAAGATTGCGCCACTGCACTCCAGCCTGGCGACAGAGCAAGACTCCATCTAAATAAATAAATAAATAATAAAGGACACAGGAACTATCTTAAAGGGGTTTCCATTGGCCACATCGGAATTTGAGTAACAAAATAATGATAGTAATGGATTATAACTTCATAGAATGAGTCCATACTGAAACATAAACAAATGAATAAATGAAGGAGAAAAGAAAGCTCTTTCTTACAGTGGCATTCCAACTAATAAATGTCGAGCGAATGCTGAAATTTAAAAATCATTTTCAATAATTATTTCAGGTAAAAATCATCAATGGATGCTAGAATTAGTAGGCAGAAGTTAATTAAGAAGCACTATTGATACTATCTAGGCTGAGTGCGGTGGCTCACGCCTATAATCCCAGCACTCTGGGAGGCCAAGGTGGGTGGATCACCTGAGTTCAGGAGTTTGAGGCCAGCCTGGCCAACATGGCGAAATCCCATCTCCCCTAAAAATACAAAAAAAAAAAAAAAAAAAAAAAAAGCTGGGTGTGGTGGCAGGTGTGTGTAATCCCAGCTACTTGGGAGGCTGAGGCAGGAGAATCACTTGAACCCAGGAGGTAGAGGTTGCAGTGAGCCCAGATCATGCCACTGCACTCCAGCCTGGGAGATGGAGCAAGACTGTGTCTCAAAAAAATAAATAAAAAACAAAAGAAACAATATTTATATGATCTAAAGTATCTCCCCCAAAAGCTACTTGTTAATTACAAAGCGTAAAATAGTAACTTTTTAATAGAGAACACTGGCAGACAGCACCTTAACCAATGATCATAGTTAACACCATTGGTTACTGGTGCAAATTAACACTGTGCCTCCTAATGAGACACTGAGGACACAACCTGGCTTCTGCTGTATTTCTCCTGCCAAAAACACAAAACCCAAATCTAATCACAAAAAAAAAAAAAAAAAAAAATAGGGCAAACTCAAATTTAAAAATATGCGACAAAACCATCAGTTTACAACAGGGGTGTCCAATCTTCTGGCTTCCCTGGGCCACATTGGAAGGATTGTCTTGGGCCACACATAAAATACACTAACACTAACAATAGCTGATGAGCAAAAAAAAAGAAAAGAAAAGAAAAATTGCAAAAAAGTATCATGTTTTAAGATAGTTTACGAATTTGTGTTGGGCCACATTCAAAGCCATCCTGGGCTGCACGTGACCCATGGGCCGTGGATTGGGCAAGTTTGGTTTTCACTCTTTAAAAATGTCAAGGTTATGAAAGCAAAGACAGATTGAGGAACAATTACAATGAAAAGAGACTAAAAAGATTACAACTAAAGACAATGTATGATTCTAGGTTGGATTCTGGACCAGAAAATAGGGCACTAGTAGGAAAATTGGCAATATTTGATCAATAGATCAATATTTGCAATATTGGCAATGTCTGGTTGATAGATTACAGTATTGGTCAATATGTTAAATTCTCTGACTTTGGTAATTATATTGTGGATATGTAAGATAATGTCCTTGTTTTTAAGTAATATATACTGAAGTACTTACAGGTAAAGAAACAATGACTGCAACTTACTCTCAAGCAGAGCAGAAAAGACACCACAAAGAGTGAAAAAGCAATTGTGGTGAAATGTTAACATTTGGTGAATCTGGGTGAAGGATATATAAAATTTCTTCCCACAATTTTTGCAACTTTTTTGTAAATCTGAAATTATTTCAAAATGAAAATTTCTTTAAAAGTCCACTTCAGGTTCTTTATTATTTTTCTTATGTCACTGAAAAGGGTTGACTAGTGTCTCCCCAAAATTGATGTCCACCTAGAACCTCAGAGTGTAATCTTATTTGGAAATAGGGTCTTTGCAGATGTACTTTGTTAAGATGAGGACATACTGGGTTAGGGCAGGCCCTGGTATCCTTAGAAGACATACACATACAGAGAAAAAGGCCATGTGAAGATGGAGGCAGAGACAAGTGATGCAGCTACAGGCCAAAGAAAACCAAGGATTGCCAGGAACCACCAGAAACTACAAAGAAACAAGGGTGGACTTAGAGAAAGCATGGCCCTGCTGTCATCTGGATTTCAGACTTCTAGATTCCAGAAATGTGAAGGAGTAATTATTTGTTGTTTTAAGCTACCAAGTTTATGGTAATTTGTGACAGCAGCCCTAGGAAACCCTAGGAATTACAGTCACCCACTTTTAAAACAATGGCGCTCTGGTCTACAAGACGCCGTAGTCTGGCATCCTCAAGTGTCTGAAGATGCTAATAATGATAACGTTTATTGGACATTTACACACCTAACACTGTGTTAAGTGCATTATATACATTATTTCCTTTAACCTTCATATCTGAATACACTAGGCTTAATTACTAACTCATTACAGAAGGGAACATGGAAGCTTAGAGTGGTTAAGTAAGATGTGTAAGATTGCACAGCTAATAGAGGATGTCAGCATTGAACACCATCTCTTGGGCCTCTTCCTCTTTGTCTTTCTTTTTTTCTTTTACCCTGAAACAGGGTCTTGCTGCTGTTGCCCAGGTTGGAATGCAGTGGAACAATCATAGCATACTACAGTCTCGAACTCCCGGGCTCAAGCGATCCTCCTGTATCAGCCTCCCAAGTAGTTAGGTCTACAGGTGCACCACTATGCCAGGCTTCCTCTTTGTCCTTTAAAACCTTCTCCCATCCAAAGTGCAGCCCACATTCCCTGTCCTCTAAAAATTTTCCAGGGCCTTCTAGGCCACAGTGGTCCATCTTTCTTCTTTAAACTTGGCACTCATTGTACTGTTGCTTGGCTCTAAAATATACTGAGGATTATTCTGGATGTCATTTGGCTTTTTAAAACATTGTCTTTGCCTCCAACTGAATATTAATTACATGCAGGTATGTGCCATGTATCTAAGCATTGAGACTTCACCTACCCTTATTTCTCTAGGTAGAAACCTATCATTATAGTCCTCATCAGATTATATGCAAGTAGACGCTTGACATTTGCAATTTGACTGTTTTCAAATAAGTTGGAAGTTTATCTGAGACTCTTGATTTCAATTGCGTGTGTAAAAGAAGTCAGCTAGGGGCTGAGAGCCCGGCTAATCAATTTAAATGTGGCTTTATTTGTTCATTGTTGGTCTATGTTGTATTAATTTTTGTTAAATGACTAAAATTTGGTTTGAAAGGTCCATGAAAATAACACATCTGGGGCAGAAAATCATTTTGGGCAAGAAATTAAGTTTTGTAATTTAGGATGGAAAACTGAGCCTCACAGTGAGATTTATGTGCCGTGCCCTCTGTACAAAGATATGATGTGTCATGTGCTCTGTTAAGTGCTCTAGCAGTGTAAAAGTCACTGAAGTGAGAAATTCGTTTGAAAAGGTTTAGCTATATGGTGGTTCACTACTGATTTGGGGCACAGAAAACAATCTGATTTAACTGACCCAGGAGCCTAGTCAAACAATGCCACATTCACAGATTTGGTGATTCACATTGTCTTGGAATATTCCGTGAGATATCAGGTGTCAAGAGCCAAGTAAGTAACATCAATGAGCAAAAGGGCAGAATTCAAGAAAATAGCATCAGCACACTGATACCTGCCAACTGACACCTGCACCTGGCTTCAGTGTTACACAATTAACAGGGGGTGGAGGGAATCCTCATGCACTGCAGCATGCAGCCTCACCCGGATGGCTACTGGATGCTAGTTAACTGTGGCCTGGAGTATTGTGGATCTCATGTTTTTTGTTGTTGTTGTTGTTTTGAGATAAGTCTCGCTCTGTAGCCCAAGTTGAAGTGCAATGGCACGATCTTGGCTCTATGCAACCTCCGCCTCCTGGGTTCAAGTGATTCTCCTGACTCAGCCTCCCGAGTAGCTGGGATTACAGGCATGTGCCACCACGCCCGGCTTTTTTTTTTTTCGACAGTCTTGCTCTGTCACCCAGACTGGAGTGCAGTGGCACGATCTCGGCTTACTGCAACCTCCACCTCCTGGGTTCAAGCAATTCTCCTGCCTCAGCCTCCTGAGTAGCTGGGATTATAGGCACCCGCCACCATGCCTGGCTAATTTTTTGGTATTTTTAGTAGAGATGAGGTTTCGCCATGTTGACCAGGCTAGTTTGGAACTCCTGACCTCAAGTGATCCGCCCACCTCAGCCTCCCAAAGTGTTAGGATTACAGGCATAAGCCACAGTGCCCAGCCGTATTTTTATTTTTTAAGAGCAGCTAGAAGTCTAGGTTTTTAATGTAAATATTTCCAATTAAAAAATATTATCAGCCAGTTCATTTATAACAAACATTGTACAACTCAAACAAAATACAGGTGCAGGCCAGGATTTGGCTCAGGGCCCACCAGTTTGCTACCCCTAGGATGTTGTTTACATCTATGAACTTTAGGAACCTAGTCCTCTCTTTGTAACAGGTACAGATATTCATGGAAGGGTGATTGGACATGCCCATATGAAAGACAAGAAAGTGTGAATGATGATGAAGGCTTTAAAAAGAGTCACTCAGAGAATTGGTAGTATGTTAAATTCATTCATTCCTCAAGTAATATTTATTACATACCCTAATATGGGCCAGACACTCATAGGATTAGGTGAGGGACATACAATAATGAATAAACTACAGAGCTGCCCCTCCCTTACGAGCTTACATTCTAATGAGGAAGAGATTAAATGATAAAGTAAATTTCAGTTAGTGGTAAGCATTATGAAAAAATTAGTGCTGGCTAAGGGATAGAACATGATAGAGGTGTTTAGAGAGGCTTACTTAGAAGGGGTGGTGAAAGCAGCCCCTCTGGAGAGGACTGCAGAGTGGGACCTGAATAAAGACTATCTCTGAGACAGAAACATCCCCACATGAGGATGGCAATAAAGGCTCAGGAAGAGATGTGCATATACAAGAACAGAAAAAGCGAGGTTGATGGGAGAGGCTGGCAAGGGGCATTTTACAGAGTGATACGGGACACCACTGGAGGCTTTATATATTAGAGCAATGTGATTAACACTTTAAATAGATCATTTTACCTACTGTTCAAAGAAAGGATTGTGGCAAAGGCATGACAGACAGAAATCAGACTACACCTACCAGAAAAGTGATAGCTGATACAGGGAAATTTGATGAGCTATAAAAGCAGGCAGGGTAGGAATTTTCTCCATACTTAGAACTGGGTTAGAATTATATTGAACATAGATGGCAAAAGCAGAAGGGAGAAGAGGACACCTGGAATCAAAGAGCCCAAGCAGTTTTGCATGACTTAATTATGAAAATCTTGTACTGTTCAAGATTTTCTATAAGGTACATACATTATTGAAGATATTGTATTAGTATTAGTTAAGAAGCATTCTCAAACAGCTATCTTTTGAACTGTGTTTGAGAGTGGTAGAATTCAAACTTCTGAATATTTGAGTGCGTTCCAATATGAAGTTTGGATTGCAATGGTAAAAATAAATCCTATTTGCCCAACACATATACTACACAAAATGTTGTAAGGGCCAGTAGACAAAAGGTAAAATAACTTGTCAAGTCACTGTGGAGGAATGATTTAAAATGCAGAGCTGACATGGAAGTCCATGTTCCTTCCATGTAATGGAATGTTCAAATGATTACAAAGCCAGGCTTTGAACAAATGTTAAGTGTTCAAATGGTTAAAACATCAGACTGTGGCTTCCAGCCTTAGAGTGAAAGGGATGAGGGGCTCAAGGCCCACACAATGAACGCTGCTCCGTTCCTATTTCCACATAGGGAAGTGATGCTCCCCTTATCAAACCTCATGCACATTCTGTCTCTCCAAACCCTTCAGTATGCCCATGCATAAGACCCTCAATATGTCCATGCTTTTAACTTCATTTTAAAAAATCTGGTATGTAAATTTTGAAACTTATCTTCATAATCTATTACAGTTCATGATGAGTTAAGAAATGGCTCTTAGAACAAATGATTGTTATGAAATTATTTTTGAAAACTCTCATGAAAACTAAATGTTTTAAGTAAGCTTTTGATGCAGACTGTGGTGTTAATAATGGGGTTATAAGTGGCAACACTTAAAAGCTATTAAAGCAAAACCTAGAACTTCAGTTCTAAGAATGTCATTTTTATGTTCGCTTTGTTTTAAAATGGGAACGTGGTTAAGAATTTCACTGGTCTTTAAACTAAAGATACCAGCTGCAAAGGACAAATGTAATGTTCTATAACATGAAAGGACTTGTACTAAAAATCAGGATTTTGCCGGGCGCGGTGGCTCATGCCTGTAATCCCAGCCCTTTGGGAGGCAAGGCAGGTGGATCACAAGGTAAGGAGATGGAGACCATCCTGGCTAACACAGGTGAAACCCCGTCTCTACTAAAAACACAAAAAAATTAGCCAGGCGTGGTGGCAGGCGCCTGTATTCCCAGCTACTCAGGAGGCTGAGGCAGGAGAATGGCATGAACCTGGGAGCGGGAGCTTGCAGTAACCCGCGATCGTGCCACTGCACTCCAGCCTGGGAGACAGAGCGAGACTTCATCTCAAAAAAAAAAAAAAAAAAAAAAAAACCAAAACGGGATTTAATTTGTGGGTCACTTAAAGAAAAAAAGTATCAGGATCATTAGGACAAATAACATTTTCATTGCTGTAATGGGCCAACCAAAACATGAGACAGAGAACAGAGGGAAAAACAGATACAAAAGCCAGTGAGGTACAAGCACCAATGGATAAGAACAGAGAACCCAGTAAAATACCTGGTGGATGAGGCAGCAACCTAGTTTTCAGTTCTAAAATAACAGTCTGGGTGTCCAGGCTTCTAATTCCAGACAAGTAAAAAAATTAAACCTAAATCTGATCAAGCCTCAAGATCTACCACTTTACCACACAGTGGACAGAAAAATGTGGTCAGTGACAGCACAGTTACAATGAACAAACCCAGGAGACAAAAAATTCTTCAGGACATGACCCAATTTCTTCAAGTAAGAAATATGGAGAGGCCTGTGGTTAAAGCCGATGCAACATATTTGGACTTTGAACAAATCAGTTAAAACAAATTAGAGATGAGGGCTCTCTGGATACTGACAGGGGTAGTATGGCATTACTTTTAACTCTTACAATAAAGCTATATGGTTATGTTTTAAAAATCCTCAACCTTGTGGACTGAAACACTTGGGAACAAACTTTACTTGTATGGGATTTTCTTCCCAATAGCAAGGGTGGGAGGTAGAGTGGTGAACTGGTGGGGTACAGATTAAGTTTTGCTATTTTGGAGTTAATAAACAGGTATTATTGGTATTGCACAACTTTGTTTCTCAAAATAAGTTTGAAAATGAGTATTACTTCTAGAGAAAGTTTTTAAATAGCCATAGAGTGGCATGAGGTTAACATCCTGACAACTTAGAAAACGGATTCAGTAACAGACAATAAGATAAAAATCAAGACCCTGAAAAAGATCTTTGCCTAGCCCACAAAGCCACCTCTAAAAACACCTTTAACATACAAACCTCATTCCACATGCAGGTGTATCCTCCACAACTCCCCATCTTCACAAACAACCCTCACCCACAGCACTCCTATTTCCAAGCAAAGATTAGGGACATAAGTAATTTCAACACTATTAAGAATTTAATACTTGGGAGGCTGAGGTGGGAGGATCACTTGAGGCCAGGAGTTCGTGACCGACCTGGGCAACGTAGCAAGACCTCGTCTCTAAAAAAAAAAAAAAAAGTTAAAAAAAAAAATCAACATTAATTTGCTAACAGGGCCTTTGCTGACATTTGCCTTTGCCTTTCTTCAATGTCTATCTTGTACGGGAAGCAAACTGTTCAGCATTTAGAAGCAGTTAGCTTTTCAGAAATATCAATTTATAATTCAGCAATGTGTATTACAAATCAGGCAGAAAGAAGTCTTAATGAACTATCTACCCTCTTTCAAGCATGAAGTGGCTAACTTATGCTGGGTCTTGTTAGTTTCTGGTTAGTCTTTATAGTTAGAACTATAACTGATTTAAGTAGCACACCCAACACTTTTATATCCTAATGAATCTTAATCTCCTTCAAAGGAGTTGCCTTGTGAAGCTATTTTTTCCAGCCTCCACCACCTGCCATTGGTGAACACATTTTAAGTCTTTGGAATCTCCTCTTCAGAAGCTGTAACTTTATTTTTAAAAATATCCTTAGGAGTAATACATCTTCCTCTTTGTGGGTGTATTTTATTTCTTGAAACAGCAACAAATCACTTGGAGCCAAGTCTAGTGGACAATTAAAGTAGGTAAAATAAATGTAATGGAGACCTTAGTGTAATTATAAAGCGATGCAACATTTTGACTCTGTAAACTGATTTCCAAAATGTTGAAAAAAATAGTAAATGTGAGTAACTTGAAAACATTCATCTGGATAGAAATTCCGGCTTTTTCATCAAAACTTCACTTCTTTGTGATCAGCTTGTATTCTATCAACCACTCAAGTTCAGGGGCCTCACATTTTCTCCTAGCCTACGTAAAAATCGTAACATTAAATGCCTAAATTATACAGAACTGTGAAAGCTCAATAGTTACTAAGTTTTGGTTCATTCAATAGGGTACCTCATTTCAGAAATAGTACTTAAATCTGACTCAAAATTACCTTATGACACCATTCAAAAGCAAATCAGGTTTTTTGGTTTAGTGCTAAAATATAACATTTAATGTCACATTGTTGGGCGACTCCCATTTACTTTTTCCATATATACAGTGAAGACTTACAATAGCTCACAATGCAGTTAAGAATTGCATTTTAATAATCTCAAACTACCATCTAATGGAGGAAAGAATAAGTTTGTCAGAAAACCAGTACAGCCATTTTGCTATTAAAATTTTCCTTTTTAATAATTTATTTAAATAAGGTATTTGAAGCAGTTTAGAAAAAACAAGATTTGTATTTTATTTCCTTGTAAAAATCTTTACACATGCAGACAAACCAGTGTTAAGAAAGTATTCACCATCATTTAAACAAATAACCACTTAAATAGAACAGTGTCTGCAATTTTATCTGTATAAAAATAAGATACATTTTTACAGAATTCACGCTCCAGTTCTTATAGCAATAAACAATACACAACTATAATAAAGTACAATTGAACCTGACCATGGTTTTTAATTAGATACTGCTAGGGCATTTTAATGTGCAAAAAAATTAACATAGTTCTTTTCAAAAGAAACTGTCCTCAGTGTTCTAGAGACCTAGAGGGTTTCAAGAAATCAAATCCTAATCAGTTTGCGTTTAATGTTTTGATTGAGTCCATACATCACACTGTAGATAGGCAAAACCAAGAACTGATGCAGGCTCAAAGGAAGAGAAAGTCAGCGCCTGTGCCTGCCATGTCCTGAGCGACTGCCACCATGGTGCTTGCTTTTATGGGACCTCTCAAAGGAGCGAGATCGTTCACGCCTGTCCCTATGATGTCCCCTTTCATGCCTGTGTTTCTTGGCTGCATCTGAGTGATCCCGAGACTTGCTCTGAGATCGAGAACGAGATTTTTTCCTTTTATGACCATGTCTGTTTGAACTTTTTAAATCATCTCTGGTATGCTTGGCCTTAAGGTGAGGAGAACCATGATTATGATGTCTTCGAGGGCTTTCACTGTGACTGCGGGACCTGCTTCTTGATCTCGAGCTGTATGTTCCAGATCGACTCCGCCTATTATTATAGCTTAGATAATAAAAATTTGAAGTTTAGGTTCAGTTTCTATGGGGAACAGATTATTCCGGTGGTTGCTCATAACAGGTTCAAAACAAAACTACCAGCTACATAAATGAGAAACCAGAACTTTTCAAAATCTCCCCACCCCTCACTGCTGTATGCCCAAGCCTATATATAAGATATTAAATCGTAAGCAAATGTTCTTATGTCTTTATTCCAAGGGGAGTAATTAGCAATTTTTATAGTGTCCTAGAGCTATGCTTTTTATTAAGTATCTCCCACATGTTCAAAAGACATTGAAGAGCCACGAGGAGCTAACAATCTAATTACAGGCCTAACTAAGGAAGATTCATTGACTGGTTAATTTGATTATTGGTTATTAATAAGGGGTTAATGAAACACATTTTCTAACTGAAATTAAAAAAAAAAAAAAAAGAAGTTTTCACATTATGAACAATACTATGGCCCTCAAGCACTTTGTGGGTAGCTCCTACACTTCTCCAAAAAACATGGGAGAAAATATAACAGAATGCCATTAAGATACTGTATGTCCAGAACATCTCCAAACTCATTTCTCATAATTTGCCTCATACTAAAAGACTAATTCTAACCTAACTTTGAAAATAATCTATGTTCAATTTTTAAAGAAAAAGCAATAACCTTTAAAAACTCCAAATAAGACTGCTTCCCTAAGAAAACATTTACTTACTGTCTTCTTGGAGTATGTGATCTAGAACGTGATCGTGTTCTTGACCTCGATCGACTTGCACTTCTGCTATTTCTACTTCTCTTGCTGTCTTTTCTTACACTTCAAAAAATCATGACATATTAGTTACAAACTTAGTGTGTTAAAAAGTAAACACAGAAAAGATTCCTCAAGCCAGTTTTCCAGCCCAAGTATACTCACCCATTGTAAGGGCTTTTGGAAGCCTGTTGTCTATCCTCAGGTTCTTTTTTGACTGTCTTCACATTAATGGAGATTGGTGATTTCTCTTCAGCTTTTACTTCTCTTGGTGATGCTTTTAAAAGATATAATAACAACATGTTAACTACTGGATTTAACAGAGGGCCAAAAGTTGTTTCTAAATGTAACTCAAAGTACCATGCTTCCGCTTCCATGTTAGTTGACTGCCATGAGAGAACATAGTAGCAGTTTCCTAACATCATTTTTCTCTATGCAACTTTCAAATGTAAAAGCTCTCTAATAAAGACACACTTTCAGTGCCCCCAAGTCATTTTAATTCTAAATACATCTTACATGGCTTGGAAGCTGGAGAAAATCCACCCAGGGTTGAAAGGGCTGGAGTTCCATCCGGATTCAATCCCTTTGCTTTTAATTTGGCTTCTTGTAAGGCTACTTTTCTTTTTTCTACTTCTTTTTCCAGTAATTCATAGTTTGGCTGTTGGAGGAAAAAAAAAGTTAGTATTTCTTCCTTAGAGTAGCTTGGACTCTTAGCATGTTGGCACAAACGAGTAAATAGAGAATACCTTTTTTCTGGTATAAAGCCTAAGTGTTTCTATGCAGATTTCCTGGATTTCCTCTTCTGTAGTACCAAAAAGAAGAAACCAATGGGGACGAGTTGGCAACGGAATCTAAACCATAAGAACAGAATGTTTTAAATTAAATTTTTGCTAAATCTGTATTGGAACCACCGAAAATTTGTGTGATTTATCCTACAGAACAAAATGGGAAATATACACCTACCTGAAGTGCTCTAGCTGCAAGGTAGATGCAAGCACATGCTATAGTCTCTGGTTGAAATCGAACAAACACATTGGTTCGAAGACTGTCATTCATGTAATTCCTGAAAAATATTTCAACTATAAGCTTGCATGTAAACAAACCAGTTCTTCTGAAGCTTACATAAAATTGGAGACTCAATCTACTTTATTCTTTTTTCTTCTCTTATTTATATTCACATCCTCATATTCTAGCATATAACAACTCTTAACTCAAAAAAATCAGTAAGCAATAAGAATTTAATACTAGGACCATATGCGATTTTCCTATATATGAGCGAAGCCCTTTTAAATTATTTCGTATTACAATCCAAACTAGAAATTACTCCTAAAAAGTTAATATATTTCTGTAAAAAGCAATGCTTTTCAAAGTCAATTCTGACACGATTAGTTTCAGAAATGATAAACCACTCCAATAATACTTCAAGCCATTAATTACTGACCATCTCTCCTTTATCCACAATAAAAGCAGTGTCAACCAAGTTCTTTCCAAAAGCTCAAAATACCGTTAACAGGGGTAAAAAGGCATTTTCAGTAAGTACCAAGTTAAACTTATATTAAGAAAGCTAAGATACTTAGAAAATCTAGATAGGGAAATAAAGAGCAATAAACACATATAATGGCCTTGTTTACATACCTTTTTTGTGACTAGGTAAAAGAGATAAACTATTTCAGTTAAAAAATTGCTGAACTTTTATTAATGAACCCTCCCCACAACATTCCTAAACTATCAAAGAAATTTTACAGATCATTTAAAAGGTTAAGCTGAAATTAAATGGACTATTTCTTAAAAATCCTAAACCATGAGAACTGCTATAATCCATTTTATGCAACACATACTTAAAATGTCATGCATTTTATAAAAATAATGAGACTTTTCTAACATTACAAATATTTACTGAATCCAAAAGAAGCATGGCAGTCATAAAAAGGACATCTTGCTGGGAAGCCCAGAATATAAAAATTACTTCACTAAGTCCTTCACATCAATAGTCTTAGGAAACAGTAGTTGTGGCTGAACCACAAACTCCTTGGCTTGACCTTTAAATAAGCCAGCACTCCAAATCACACATCTGCATCTCAAGAAGTCCAAGTGCTAAAGCATTTAAGCAATATTATAGTAACATCTCTTTTAAAAATGAAGTGCTTCTTGCTTCTAATATTATTACCCGCAATACAGCCAAGCAGTTATATAAATTAAGCCAGTGTGGGAACTGGTGCCCATTTTAAGCTGCAAGTTTGTCGTCTCCTTTGGTAGTATTCATGCTATACACACTAAAAATAAAAATTTAGTCAAACTCCTAATAAGAAACCATTTAATTCATAATGGCTGCACAACAAATCTATCAAAAATGAACTATTCATTTTGATAGTTACAAGTATACATTAAATACATAGGCATGTCAAATAGTTACTTCTAGAAGCAAATATACAAATCCTTTTGACACCCCGACAGAACTAGAAGATGCTGCCAGATGGATATGGACCACTTCAGTGAATCTCGGATGAGAGCTTGCACTGGATTGGCTGGAGAGCAGGGTAGCCAATCAGGCCATCCTGAGGTCATGGGCTGAAGTGCAGAGGGCAGAGTTCTATGACTTACCATCATGGACTACCCTTTAATTAAAGAGTAGAAAAAAGAACAAAGTTAAATTGAGTTCTCCATTAAAAGTAATTAGTCAAGCCAAGAAAACAGGAAGCAGAAATAAGCATTATTTACCTTTTGGTTAAAAAAACAAAACAAAAAAACAACGAAAAGCCCCAAACAAACTTATCTCATTATTTTGGAAAGGGAAAACGAAACTTACTTTATTTCTGCTTCTGTTTTCCTGGCTAGGAAAGAAATCTAAAAAAGTGACTTACCAGGCAGTTTGAACCAGGGTTTGATTACGTTCACATTCTAAGACTTGTAAATACATAACAATGATCTGAAGGACAAGGGAAAAAAACTCAATTTAGTATACTGGTAGTTCTTTCGGAGTAGAGTTCAATGAAAAAAGTAATTGAAAATGTTAGACTCAAGTTCTAATTGTGCATTGATAATACAGACCAATTTAAATGTACATAAGATTCTAATGTGAACTGTTACATGACTAGATTTTATATAAATTATGTTTAGAAGCATATTTCAAAATTGTACAGGAAAAAAGGCAATTAAAAGAATATTTTTCATTGGCACTTTACTATGTGATGGGCACCGTGCTAGATTACTTCACCTAATTTCCCAAGGTACATTTCTAACCCAGGTAGTCCTGACCCGGGTAACTCACTCTATGGCTTATATTGATAATGAAAGCTAAGAGATGTTGGGAGAAACAAATTTCCAATAATGGTAACAGGGAGCAGCCAACACACTTAGAACATTCTACTATGATGATAAGTGTGCCAGATACTTTTGTAGCTACCCATTTATTCCTTGGAATGAGGAACTTTACATCTCTGTTTTCTAGGTGGAAAAACTGGGACTTTAACCACAGAAACAAAAATAACTTCTCTATGAGCACACAATTAAGATTTAAGATTTGAACCTACATTTTTGACTGTCATTTTACTGATAAATCTCAACATCCAAAAGAATGTTGTTCGATGAAGCCTGAACCTTTAAAAGAATGCTTTTTAAAACCAAGGTTAACACTCAGATAGAAACATAAATTCATATAAAATAAAATTTTTAGAAAAGTCCTAATACTTACGAACCCAATTTCTGTACTCTACAACTCACCTTATGAGGATGCTTGACATGAACACAAAATCCCAACTCCTTTAGCACCCTCCTCTCTGCTTTGATAACTTGATTTTTGGTGTTAATGTAGTTCTGATCAAGGATCAGGGGGCTTGGAGTCCTATAGTTTGTAAGAAATAAAATCAAAACTGTTTTGCACATCCAAAAAATTTTATTTGTGGCATCTCCATTTTCCCTTCCAACCAACTATTGGCAACAGAAACCAGCTTTTTAAACTCCTGCAAACAAGTTAAAGCATTAATCTTGTGCTGTCCAAGTTATGCTAATTAAATATATACATCTACGAGACTAAGTTCCTAAAGGAACTAACAATTCTGTAATGAAAAAAATTCACTCTAATGTTCTTGAATTCATCCCTGCCAACTTTACCATTCTGCTTATATTCTAGGTGTGTATATATATGTATTTAACTTTAACGATAGCATGATTTGTCATCACAAACCTCAAAGTCTCTCCAAGAGACTTTCCACTGGCCAAAGTAATGTGCTCCAGGCTGGTCCGATGGTAGTGGGTTATCAGAACTTACTAATATCAGTGTCACTAAAGTTGGTATACAATCTCCCACTGCTATTTGACTGGCAAAACAAACAAACAAACAAAACAACTAAAGTGCTCCTAAGATTTACAGTACTATAAAGTCCTCATAAGATCATACTGATTTTTCATGCATTCTATATGGCCAAAATTTTTCAAAAGTTGGAGGGGGGGAACAGTGGGTAGTTAATCCAGATTCCCCTCCAATGGGGTATTATGTTTTTAATAATTTGTTCTAAGAGCCTATCTGTTTTAAAAAGTAATCTGAAAACTAAAGATTCAGCTCAATTACCCAAGTAAATTAAAAATCGTATTTAAAACTCCACATGACCCATGAGATCCAGGCCCAAATTTGGTCAGGGTTGTAGTTATTAGGCAACATGCTTTACTATTAACACAGAAGAGAATGAAGGGCCATAATGAGGGAACCAGAACATATTCAAGGGCTCTGTACCAGACTAAATTTTGGTAACTCAGAAGTTTCTATAATACAGAAGGCTTATGTCAGTGGTTTAATGCTTTAAAAGTAGCACATTCAACTGATGTTATCCCCAAATGTTTTATTACATAGTTTAAAAACTTATAATAAAAGACAATCTTATTTATGTCATACAATTCAAAACTGGTTTCTTCCTGAGAAGTTTCAGTCAGGAAAGGTTAAGGAATTGGGCTTTTGTTTTTTGTTGTTGGTCATGTCTGAAATTTACCCAAGTCCAACACATTCTTAGATTCAACCAACAAAAACTACTATTTTATCAAGACACTGATTATACGGTAAGTTTACAAGTAGAATACTTCAATATTTTTGTCCATACTCAGTTCATTTTCAGCCAAAAGACTTAAGAGTCTTTGCTCTAGGCAGAGTACACGATCTATTTTTAAGACAGTCATCCTCTCTACCCCAATGCACACCAGATCCAGAAAAATGTAATCTCATATTTTTAAAACAACAATCTATTTCAATACATGCACCGAAGGTTAGAAAACAATCTGCGATGAACTTCATTACCCCTATGGTAACATCAGAGTAAAAAGTCAGTTATCATACATTTTCCTTACTTTCTTCCATTTAAAATTATTACAGAAACTGGAATGCTTACTAAACAAAAACTGGCAGCGCTGACAAGATAAAAGACAGCTGTTACTTAAAATGGCCTTCCCTCGGTTTCATTCCTCACACCTATGAGGAATGAGGCCACCAGCTGGCCTCATTGAGCTGCTTTCTAATATTAACGTGTAATGATGAATCCATTTTATCAGGACAGTAGGCTACAAATTGCTCTTTGGAAAATAAGTCAAACTTAATTCTCATGAAAACAACCTATCTCTCTCTCCATATATATACATACATACATACATACATACATACATATAAACATATTCCAAAGATCTTAAGGTCTATGATCAGGTTTTATCATCACAGGAAATTTGGAAAAAAGTTAAACCAACCTCAGACTCTTTTTAACTTACGGCTGTGTTATCTAATGGCTCTCCTTAACTGTCATTAAGAGATAAAATAGCTCCAGTGTTACAGCTGCACACACCATTTTAACTCTTAACCCCTTGCAATCCAGACAGAAGACGGTATCATCAAAATCCCTAGTAAAATGTAATTTTATGAAAACATAGTTGTCTCATTTTTCTCCATTTGTTAATAAAAATTATCTATACCTCTTAAGATAACCTGCTTTAAGAACTGCCTTCAAATGGTGATCTAATTCATTTGTTCTTGCAATTACACTAAAGAAG
Organism: Pan troglodytes; assembly: GCF_028858775.2. Lineage (NCBI taxonomy): Eukaryota > Metazoa > Chordata > Mammalia > Primates > Hominidae > Pan > Pan troglodytes. The sequence continues at coordinate 160,355,678 of NC_086015.1, forward strand.
CTAAATATGTTTGAATTATAGCTACTATTTAGTCCCAAATCAGACTTAATGATGCCATTTTCTTTGTTTTTGTGTCAAAATCCCAATGACATCAAAATAGATTTAAGAAAACCAAACCCATTATTTACTATAATTCAATATATACTTAACTTCTTGCTTAATCCTGCTATTTATTACCTGCAATTTTCAAAGTTAACTCTGTGGGTATATAACCTAAAACCAGATACCTTTATTTTGTTCAGAATTGGTTCTACCTCACAAATCAAGAGTGCACACGTAATTTACAACTACCTGGTAGAGATTACTTTGTATCATAAATTTAAAAAATATATCTCCATCAATCAGCAGTAAACAAAGTCTCAAAGTATACATTAGTACTTTCTGTTGCAACAAGCACATTAAATTAAGGCCTGCTAGAATTTCTTCCTCCCCAATCAGGTAAACTTTCTTTGCCAATAAAGTTTGAGGAGGTGGCATTTGAAAATCTCTTTAAAAAAGAAGTCTTCATCTATTCAGAGAAAACTCAAAAATAATTTTCATTATCAACACACAAACTAACTCAATCTCTGCTTTAAGTTTCTATTGTCCAATTTTTCTGATTTATACGAGAATTATTTTCAGCTTTAGAAAATCCTGGTCTTTGGTCAGAAGTTTATTATTATGGTTTGTTAGAGGAGCTATTTTCCTTTAGCATGATTATGTAATTGATATATAACTCAACAACAACAAAAATTACAAAGTCCAAACATGGTTAGTTTCATTTATGTGTTACAAAGACTGAGAAATATTGGAACCAAGTCTTCAAGAGACTATAACAGATTGGTAGTTTACAAAGAGGCATACTGCCAAGCAATATACAAAAATTTGTAATGCCTACTTAAAAGTAGAAACATCCTTTATAGGTATTTAAACAAACTGAAGGCCACCTTGTAGAGCCACAGAATTATACTGTAGAAAGGTGGTAGACTAAATGACATCACTTAACACCCTTCCAATTCTTACCTATCCAACTTTTATTATCTATGGATACACTGAAAATACATTGTATTTACTAATGAGAATGGTTAAACCAGTCTTTGAAAATTTTAATACGCTGCATCTCAAAAGTAAATATTTGCAAACTAGAACAATGAAAAAGCAATCCCCCCTCTAAATTTAGCTGTTTATTATGAACTTAAAAGATAATTATCGAACCACAAAAAACTGAAGGAGGAATAGGCCAAACAATCCAGGTTGGGGACTAAGCACTGGTACTTTTTAAAAAGCTCCTCTGCTAATTCTCAATGTGTAGCCAGGCTGAAGAGACCAATGACCTACAAGCAACATGAATAATGTATCTCCACTGTAATTGTCAAAGTCACACTACAATTTAAAGTTATGAATAAACTAGATTAAAACAAATAGCATCATTAAGACAAGTGATATGCTTTACCTAACTAATGTATAATACTGATAGTACTTTCTAATGACATTAACCTATGCAAAAATAAATACAAAGCTATAGTTCTAATAACTTGGACAGCAAAGACAAAAGCTTATAACAAGAAACAGGAGTTTTTCTAAATGGTTCACCAGTGGCCAACCTGTTAGTCCCCGATTCCAGTGACCTATTCTCAGAGCACTGGCTTCTCCTTGGGGATTTTCGATACTTCACTCACTGTTGCCATGACGACAGCTTCATCTCTATGTACCACTCCACATCACCCAGGCTTTGGTAAATGTAGCTGGTCGCTGTATAGTCGGTTGCAAGGGAAAAAAGAGTTGAAGTTAATAACATATACAAGTTACGTGCTTGAGTAAACTTGTAATATGCATAGAAACACTTTTACATCCTGCTTTAAAAAAAGGCTTCCATGCAATTAACAACTCCTTTTAAATTTTGCTATAATCAGATTTCTAAGATGGAAACAAAATCAGTTTCTCTGTAATAATGACCCAAAAAACAAAGTTACATCAGACACAACAATCAGGTGAGATTATATTATTTTAAATTCCATGGTTTTTACAGTTAAGACCTATTCTAACATCAACGAAGTAAACTCTTTAGTCTCACAGGAAAATTCCACAAAAGATAATCATGTGATTACATAATAGTTGGCTCAATGGTTCAAAGAATACTAGAAAACCATTTCCTTTAAGCAAAGAGAAACCTTTGACTAAAGATAGAGCCTTGTATTAGTGTCATTACTTTAAACATCCTGAAGAATCAGCCAGGTATCTAAATACAGATTTAACCTCAGACCATACCAAAGACCAATTTGAAATCTTCCCAATTCCCAGGGACTCATCAACAAACTAAAAGATATTTTAGAATTTAAAAAGTACTCTATCCCTGGACACAGTTAAGGTGAATGAGAAAAGATGGGGGAGAAAAAGTATGTAGGAAAACTGTTTCAGACTTTTTGACTAGGATACTCTTTTTTTAAAAAAGAACTGTCTGTAGACTCACAGAATAGACTAGTCATCTTAAAGTTGCTTTAATATTTGCTTGTCTGAATAGCTCCATTACTGCCAACTTACAGATTCAGCCAATAAGGACTACTCATATAGAATACTAACAGCACTAACCAACATACCCAACCCCCAGAACAACTTATAATCCTTTTAATAACTTCCTTTCAAACTCAGTACAATTTGTCTAACATCACTACAATTCCTTAAAGAGTGAATGCAAAAACTATTCTACACCAAATATATCATTCTGCAGCATGTACTGGAAGTCACCTGTAGATGCAGGAAGTCCTGCAACAAACTTTTTGGTACTGCCTCACAGGAACACATAGGTCCACATAAAATTATGTTACCACAACACCTAGGAGATACTATTTCAGTCTCTGTATTTTCTTACAACATCAAATAAATGGCCCTATCTAAATGCAACCCAATCAATCTTACTTGTTAATTTTCTAACCCACTCACTGAGACTGTATCTAACCAAAACAAAATACCTGTTTAATCCCTTTGACTTCAAACTTCAAACTTTATCATCCTGCAGTCCTTTCAGATCCGGTATTATTCGATTTATCGTAGTTCAATGTTGAGAAGTACTCTAACAAAAGCCAACCTCAATTGATAAAGAATTAACTGGGACTTCGAGTAGAAAAACATAATCTACACAGAACTTTGCCACAATATTAACTTAAACTACAGTGTTTAAACTTCCAGCCTTCAGTCTTCCAGACAGGGGAGAGGAAAAATAACTTACAGAATACACTCACACTTGAGCCAAATGTACTCCCTTTCTTGTTTAATCTTAAGCCACAGGCCTGGCTTCACAGCACTGTTAGGATTGTCCATAAATGCAACTGCCTCTACAAACTTTAGATAACCGGTTAATTATGTTTCTTTTTTCAAATTATTTTAAATATCAGTGTTCCTATATGAACTTTAACACCTAAATTAAAGTCCGTTTTCTTTTGCATCCGTATTCACTTGAGAGGAAAGATGTTTTGATTTGATGACTGGTGCACGGTACAGCAGTAGCAAGAGATACTACGTTCAATAATGCCAATCTTACCTTTTTCCTCTTAACTGGCGGAGGTGGTGGAATACATTAATCACATCTCTTATTCTTCTAGGTGCTTCTTCGATTTTTGATGCAAGATTAATACAAGCCATAGCAACAATCTGAAAGAACCCATGAGCCACAAAAGCCATTGTTAGATTAAACTCACTTTGAAGAATAAAATTTAGAACACAATTGGGACAACCTTTAGTAAAATTAGAGAAGACATCTCTATGCCGTAAGTCTACCAGCTATGCTAGTACTATACTTTTTGTTGTTTCACTCATCTTAATTTTTGTTCCAGAGTCAAACTCAATCTTACAGGAGTTCTGCATTTGGTTGAAAACTGTACTTTTCGTTAAGAGGGCACTTAGGCTCGTGATCGATTTTGAACCACATTCTAAAGGTTTCCACTTCCTGGCGAGTGAGAAGTAGGTACAAAGGCCTAAACTAAACCACTCCCTTTCTGGAAAAGCTGGCTGCTGACACTACCCCTACTCTGCCCATTTCCGGATGAAGAAATCCCTTTTACCCGCCTCCGCTGTGCTTACCTCGAAACTGTGTTTGACGAAAGATTTGGAGTAGAAAAAACGATGAAACAACACCTGCCCCGTTGCCATCGCCACCTGCAGACAAGAGAGGAGAACGGAAGCGCAGGGGTCAGGCGGGCCCGCTCCAGGCGCCGCCGCCATTTTGTGCCGCCGATCGCTTCCCTTTCCCCTCCCGCCGCCGCCGCCGCTGCGAACAGCCCGCTGCCAAGTCCTCCCTCCGCCTCCGCAGCCCCCCGCCCCGGCACGCCCCGGCCGCGGCTGGGCCCCGAAAGGGAAAGCCTGAAGGAACCGTCCCCACCCTCCCGGGGCACGGTGATACTGAGATGCGGCGTAGGGGACGGAGGGGAGGAGAGGAGCGCCCGGCCGGCCCGGGGCCGGAGCACTGACCTGCGGCAGCCGGAGAAGAATGCCGGCGGCCTGGATGAGCTCGCAGCCCAGGATGCGTAAGTCCGTCTCACTGGGCAGGTCGAGCCCATCCTGCATGGATGGGGTGGGCGAGAGCCTCTCCTCCGGAATCAGAGAGTGGTCGATGGTAAGTGAAACTTCCGAGTACAGGCGATCGCCGATCAGGATCCCTCCCGTCGTGGTCGTCGTCGTGGTCGCCGTCCCGGAGCTGGAGCCGCCTGCGCTTGGGGCGGCCGATGAGGCGGCGGCGGCAGCAGTAGCTGTCGAATGAGGCCCGGACGCCATAGTCTTAGCGAGCCGCACGCAAGCCTAACGCAGCCGGAACCCGAAACAAGACTAACCAGCGTTCTCGGCGCGACGGATATTCCCGTGACCGCCGGGTTCTGTGCCGCTTCACGCCGCGTGCGCTTCCGCCCTGACGTCACCACGCCGGGCAGCCGCGCGCCAACTAGTCCCTCCAGGCCGCGCCTCCGCCCTCGGCATCTGGGCCTGCGAGGGGAGTGTTGGGTGCTGCGACAGACCTTGGGATCCTCAGAGGCTAAGGAGGCCTTCTCTAGCCAAGGCCGGTCGAAACCACCTTGTTTGTGATACTTAGCCACACGAATAACGGAGCTTTACAAGATCCCTTATACCCAAAATACAGGTGGCAGCATTGGCTAGCATCTCTGCGCCCCTTCGCCCTGCATTCCGGCCTCTTCCTTTAGCCTCGGCGCGGCTTGCGTTCCGCGTGTACCAAGGGAAGTGGCGGCCGACCTGAGCGCGCTTTGGCGGGTGGAAGTGGTGACTTTGTTGTCGTGTGTGGACGAATGTGTAATATAAAGTGACCCTCAAGGAATCTGGAGAGGGCTGCTTTACAGTATTTGAAGAACACAGGGCTGTGGACCCTATCGGTTCCCAAATGAAAGCTCCCCGGGGAGCGTGTTTTTGCCAGTATGGGGAAGTAGGGCGGAGGCATAGGAATGACCGCGAGGGTGGCTGCTTTCATAGCTCTGCTTGCGAAACTCCTGCCCGGCCTTTGACACCGCCACGGCTTTCAGTAATCTGGAAAATCCCTAGTTTCCAAAAATAGTCTTAGGGCGAGGACTTGACAGAGGTAATTTGATTATGCCTGGGAGTCTCTATTCATACATGGTTACCTACCGCGGGTAGGGTGAAGTCAACCTCGTGTTTTTTGTTTTTTTCCTGTGATATTAGCTAGCAATTTCCAGCGTTTCCTGAACCTTGAAGTAAAAACAATGATACTGATCTAAACTACTAGAATCTAGGTTGGAAGGAAAGGAATGCATCACGTTTTACTCTTGACTCTCAGAAAGCGATACCCCAAAGACAGAGGCTTTAGAAGCTGCCTCATAATGCAGGTCCCCCAACCTTGACTTGTTGCTCCCACTTTTCCCAAGTGCAGGGAGGTACTCTCTGAAATTTCCTTCCCTGACTAGAGAAGCCTCTTTGTAGAAGAATCAATCGCATTCCTCCCCTCACTGAAATCTCGTATCGTATTTCAGAAAGACTCAGAAATGCAGCCATGCCTGGAGGGACTTTTTCACAAGATTACGCAAAAGAAAATTATTTACTAATTTCTGTCCATTCATTGTTCCTAATAATCATTTGCTGCTCCTCAAAATAAATGTCTACATTTCTCATCTACCCTTTCCCCTATGAAAAAAGGATATAAAATCTTCTGTACTCCATTAAGCTACTGGGTAATCATCCTCCTGCTTTTACCCCGGTGTTATGTATCCCTTTTCTCCTGTTAATCGCCTGTTATCAGTTGATTTTTTTTTTCTTTTTTTTTAGATAGAGTCTCACTCTGTCGCCCAAGCTGAAGTGCAGTGGCGCGATCTCGGCTCACTGCAGCCTCCGCCTCCGGGGTTCAAGCGATTCTCCCACCTCAGCCTCCCCAGTAGCTGGGATTACAGGCACACACCACCACGTCCAGCTAATTTTTGTATTTTTGTAGAGACGGGGTTTTGCCATGTTGGCTAGGCTGGTCTTGAACTCCTGACCTCAGGTGATCCGCCCGCCTCGGCCTCCCAAAATGCTGGGATTACAGGCATCCAAAGCGCTGGAATTACAGGCATGAGCCACCGCACCCGGCCTTATCAGTTGATTAAGTGAACCTTCAGTGGGCAAAGTTGTTTTAAAACGTACTGATACTTGAGCCTTGCCTGCAGAGGTTGATGTCACTGATTTAAGGTGGGCCCAGCCAGTGGTTCAGTTTTGCCTGTCTTCCAGTGATTGGAATGTACAGCCAAGAGAGTGTAATTATGGTGCTGGCAGAAGTATTAACCTATCTGGATGTCACTGTCTTCACTTTCTGACTAGGCTGCTTCCAGGGAATCTTTCCACCTCAATATTTATGAGATATCTATAATTTTATAACAAACTTTTAAAGGAGCCTCGGTTTCCTTAAACACAATTGATGACACCAGTTTTCTGGTTTTCTTCCATTTTTGTTTATAGAGCCAGGGTCTCACTGTGTTGCCCAGGCTGGCCTTGAACTCCTGAACTCAAGGGATCTTCCCACCTCAGCCACCTGAGTAGCTGGGACTATAAGTGGCACACCACTGTGCCTGGTCAGTTTTCTGGTTTTGATAATCTATGGTTGTGTGAGATATTATCATTGGGGAAAGTTGGAGGAATATATAGGAGTAGTCTATCTTTGCAACTTCCATGTCTTATTTCCAAATAAAAAGTAAAAACCCTCATTGATTATGTACTTCATTAAAACACTGGACTTCAATGAAATCATCACCTATATTTGTAATGACTTGAGAGTAATATAATTTAACTTTATTTTTGACTTCTGAACTTTTTATTGGCCTCCTGCTCCCCAAAGGGTACCCTGCTTCTGATGGCTTAATGTCTCAGAACTTTGGTGTCGTTGGTCTCAGATACCACTTTGCCATCCACTATCCAGCAGATAGTGGTCTTTTGGATGGTTTGCATGGAGTTGCTGCTGTCCAGGGCATCACCAAGATTGAAGTCCTTGCCATCTTCCAGCAGGCGGCGGTAGGTGGCGATCTCAGCCTCTAGCTTGACCCTGATGTTCAGCAGGGCCTCGTACTCCTGGGCCTGGCACTGTCCCTCTGCCCGGGCCTGTGCCAGCTCTGACTCCAGGTGCAGCAGGATCCCGTTGAGCTGCTCCATCTGCAGGGCGTGGCAGGCCTCCACCTCCCTCAGGCTGTTCTCCAAGCTGGCCTTCAGATTTCTCATGGAGTCCAGGTTGATCTCCAAGGACTGGACTGTATGTCTCAGCTCCGTGAGCGTCATAGCAGCTCCAACCTCGACGGACTGCGTGGTGACCCCTGTGTTGCTCTCCTCAATCTGTGAAGACCAGTACTTGTCCAGCTCCTATTGGTTCTTCATGCCAGCTCATCATATTGGGCCCGGATGTCTGCCATTATCTTGGTGAGGTCCTGAGATTTGGGGACATCTACCTCCACGGTCAACCCAGAGCTGGCAGTCTGGGCTTGTAGGCCTTTTACTTCCTCTTCGTGGTTCTTCTTCATGAAGAGCAGCTCCTCCTTGAGAGCCTCAATCTGTCTCCAGCTGCAGCCGAGTGACATTAGTGTCATGGATTTTGTTCCCATGGATGTTGTTCTTCAGAGACTGGTGCGTGGCCAGCTCTGTCTCATACTTGACTCTAAAGTCATCAGCAGCAAGATGGGCATTGTCAATCTGCAGAACGCATTGTCCACAATATTTGTGAAGATCTGAGCCCTCAGGTCCTCAATGGTCTTGAAATAATGGCTCCAGTCTCTGACCTGGGGTCCCTGCTTCTCCAGGTGCTCCCGGATTTTGCTCTCTAGCCTCTGGTTCTCGGTCTCCAGGCTCCTCACTCTGTCCAGGTAGGAGACCAGGTGGTTGTCAGGTTTTGCATGGTCTCCTCGGTCTGGATGCCTCCCATTCCTGCCAGAACCCTGGCCATCCCCGCAGTCAGGCCCCCGGACCTCATGCTGCCCCAGAAGCTGGTGGAGCGGGACATGGAGATTCGGCAGCCAGAGCTCCCGGCGCCTGCGCAGACGCTGGCCATGCTGCTCACCAGCCAGGAGTCGTAGCTGAGTGCCTGGACAGAGCCCAGGGACCGGTAGTTGGTGTAGAAGGCGGAGTGAGTGGTGAAGCTCATGCTGTCCAGGGAGGAGGGTGAGAGGACAGAACTCAGGCTTTGCCGACCAATTTAACTTATTTTTAAGACATATGTTAATAGAAGATTTTCTCCTCTTTAGAGTCTTCCACCATGCCTCTGCAATAAGCTGGCTTGGTGATGTCTTGATATACTTTATATTTTTACCCACTACATTCATGGTTAATCCAGTAAAGGTTCACAAGCATAGGAGGGAGAAGTCTGGGGGATGAGGGTGGGAGGAGGGTCCCTTGCTCTCTAGCAGTGCTCCTCTCTACTTCTGAGATCTGTTCCCAGTGGACCTCTACTCTCTGCTTCCTGTATCTGGCAGTCATTTCCAGGAGAGCAGAGCCATCCAGGGCAGTTCCATAATTTTGTGCCCATTTCCCACTCATTTCTGACAGAACCTTTCATTTTATTGACAACACATGATTGTTTTTACTGTTCCTCCCTCCCAGCTTCAACAAAGGTGGAGGGGGTGGGTCAATATTTTATATAGGTATTTACTTAGCATTAACTCTTCAAACTGTCATGTTATTTTAAACTTTAGTTTCATTTTTTAAAAATCTATGACATACCCTAATTGGAGATGACAAAAAAAAAAAAAAAATCATGGATAATCCAGAGGATGGAAGGCATTGGGGCTAGTGGCTCTACTCCCCAAGGTTTTGTAAGGATGGAGGTTTTAAAAAAAATGAGTCTATATCTGTGGATGGAAGGAAAAAATAATTTTAAAAAATGATAACTCTGTCCTATTCTTTCAGGGTCAAATTCCAGAAAAATCATATTTTGGAAATTCTTTTCTTTCTCTTTTCCTCCCCCCGCTGCCCCACCCCCACCCCCAACACACACACACCTTTTTTTGAGACAGGGTTTCACTCTGTTACTCAGGCTGGAATGCAGTGACATGATCACAGCTCACTGTTGCCTCGACCTCTCTGGGCTCAGGTGATCCTCCCACCTCAGCCTCCCAAGTAGCTGGCACTACAGATGTGCACCACCACTAATTTTTGTATTGTTTTGTAGAGACAGGGGTCTCACTATGCAGCCCTAGTTGCTCTGGAACTTCTGGGCTCAAGAGACCCGTCCACCTAGGCCTCCCAAAGTGTTGGGACTATAGGAGTAAGCCACAGGGCTTGTCTGTGTTAACCTTGTTTCTGTTACTTTGAGGAAGGTTGCTTTTCCAAATGTACCTACTTACAAAACATCAACATTAAAATGCAGATTGGGAAAGACCACTGGGCGCAGTGGCTCACACCTGTAATCCCAGCACTTTAGGAGGACAGGGTGGGAGGATCGCTTGAGCCCAGAAGTTTGAGCCCAGTCTGGGCAACAAAGTAAGACCATCCCCCCTTTAAAAAAAAAAAAAGAAAAGGAAAGAAAAAGAAAACAAAAGTGGAAAGGGTAAGACCTAGTCACAATTATAAAGGATTCAAAGTTAGGAAGAGTGAAGCTCATATTTTTTTGTTTTTATTTTATTTATTTATTTACTGAGACAGGACCTCACTCTGTTGCCCAGGCTAGAGTGCAGTGACATGATCAAAGCTCACTACAGCTTTGACCTCCTAGGCTCAAGTGACTCTCCTACCTCAGCCTCCCCAAAAGCTGGGACTACAGGCACATGCCACCAAGCCCAGCTAATTTTTAAAAATTTATTTTTTGTACAGACAGAATTTCACTACATTGCCCAGGCTGGTCTTGAACTCCTGGGCTCAAATGATCCTGCTGCTTCCATGTCCCAAAGTGCTGGGATTACAAGTTGTGAGACACTGCACCTGGCCAAGCACCCCCTGCTTTTTTTTTTTTTTTTTTTTTGAGATGGAGTCTTGCTCTGTCGCCCAGGCTGGAGTGCAGTGGCACAATCTCAGCTCACTGCAACCTCCGCCTCCCGGGTCCAAGCAATTCTCCTGCCTCAGCCTCCCCAGTAGCTGGGACTACAGGCACACACCACCATGTCTGGCTAATTTTTGTATATTTAGTAGAGATGGGGTTTCACCATGCTGGCCAGACTGGTCTTGAACTCCTGACCTTATGATCCACCTGCCTTGGCCTCCCAAAGTGCGTCAGCCACTGCACCCGGCAACCAAGCCCATGTTTCAATTGTATATGTTGGTGCAATAGTAATTACGGTTTTGCCATTTTAATAGCAAAAAACGCAATTACTTTTGCACCAACTTAATATAAATGCATTATTAGAAATGAATCCAGGTAAGTAAGATGAGACTACTGGAAAGTAAATGATTGAATTCCTTGTCACTCTAAGAAAAAATGTAATAGTAAGTCTGTAATTGTACACACACAGCAGAGGTCTGAATAGTAGACCCTGAGTTCACCCATGTCTAAAAGGAAATCCAATGATAAGTAAACATATCATTACATATTACTGTTTCAACACAGGCAGGCTTCCAGTGACAACTGAAGAGACAAGTGGAATTATCAGTGGCCTACCTGAGGCTACTGAAGAATGATACACCTGATGTTTAAATTAGTTCTCATTTTACTAGACTCTGTATCCTCTCTGGGGAGCATGGTTTTATTTAAATTTCAGGTTCTTTAATCTTAAAATCACACTTGGCATCATTCCATTAATTTCTTCAGCAATCACCAGTAGACCACAGGAATTTAATACCTTGCCACCAAAACTTAGGCAAATTAAGTCCCCAGCTAGAAGGAGCTACACTCAATACACAGAAAGACAAATGTTAAGGTGACCAGCAAGTGTAAAAAGCAGGCAGAGAAGGGATAAGTCATCATGCTTTTTGCCATTATGGAGAGGGTATAACCTTAAGAAGTTGCTAATCACATTTCTATTGATGGCAGGGAGGAGCACCTGACTTTATGCATGAGCTGTTCATGTAGTTAAATGACTGTTATAAAACATGACCTCTCTGTTATATGAGTACACACACTCTGAACTGGTTGTTCTCTTCATTAGAAAGAGTCACTCTGTAAATGATTTGTAATGAACACTTAGGCATACGCTGCCTGGTACATCTCCTGATAGCCCTGGCCTGGAAATTCTGCTGCTGACTCTGTTGAGAATTAGTCCTGAGACTTTGGGCAAACATAGTTTTCTCATCTTTAAAGTGAGGGAGTCCGACCCTTGCAGGTCTAAAATTATTTGTCTCTGGTCATAAACATATCTCGAACTTCAGACTCATTTTTGGTTCTTATTTCTTCTTTTTGTGTTAATCACCAAGTTCTGTTGGTCCTTCCTTCTAGGAAGGAAATTGTTTTTGAATCTCCCTGTTCTGTCTATTCTCACAGCTACACATCTGCTGTTACATCATGGTTGGACCATTATAGTAGCCTCCCAAATGGTCTCCTTGTCTCTATTTTCTCCCATCCTTATTTGTCCTGGGAAATCTCTCAATCTTTTTGAAATACCAATTTCCCTACCTCACTTTTTTGAATAAAAACTTTGGAGATAAAAAATAGAGATTGTGACTTCTTGGCCTTTTGACTAAGATCAAGTGTAAAGGATAGAGATTAAACATCTTTTGGCAGTTGAGGCTTTCCACAATCTAAATTTACCTTGTCTTCTGTTTCCTTGTGACATTACCACCTCACCTTATTCCCCACTGTGTTTCTGCCTGAACCAAGACCAACTGGACCTGTCTGCTCACTAACAAACATGTTATTTACTTTCCCTCCTTCTATTTCTCAACCCTGCAATATTCTTACTACTCCTCCTTGTTAATCAAATCCTAGCAACTTTTTTGAGACTTGGGATGTTCTACGTTTTGCCGAAAGCCTTCCCCCACCTAATCTAACTTATGCTAATTTTCTCCTTTCTCAGAGCCTCTCCTAGCATTTATGACCTCTGGTATGTATTTTGACATGTTTCCTTACTATTAAACGTTATTACTGATCTTATCATGGGTGTATGTCTGGACAAAAATAAGACCATTTTACATTTATTTTGCATCCTCTACAGCACCTGGTAGACACTGTGTGTATGTTAAGCACATAATCAGCACCCGTGGACTGAATTTGCCCACTTGTTTCCTAGTGCCTTTCAAAGACAACCTGGTTTTGCCTTTTCCTTTCCATTCAGGAGCTAATTCTATCCTCACGTGTCTGTCCTACCAATACAGCTGTCTCTCCCTAATAGAGGGTCCAGGGCCCCCATTTATCCTGTTCTCTTTGCAGCACTTTGTAGCAGATCAGCTGTGTTTCCACATTTGCTCTTTGTTTTCTTACAGTGGGCTACTTAAATAGTCCATAACTTCTGCTCCATACAGGCACGGGCTGCAGAACAAGAGGCCTGTTGGAATTGCCATAACCAAAGAGATTGTGTATATTGTGGGGGCTGGGGAGTGGGTAGAAACTCAAGAAAGCAGTATGGTGAAGGGTTTTGGTGTCTGGTATACACGCAGGCTCTGGGACAGTTTTGGAGATAGGTCTGGAAATTGGGTATATGTGACGGAGATGTATGGCCAAAGGCAATTTCATAAACAACTATAAAGTCAACAAACCCACAAATTTGCTTTTAGAGCTAAAGTTAATATTATGCAGTTCAGTCTCTCTTTTTTACACACAAGAAAACTAAGGTCCAAAGAGGTACTTGCAAATAGTAGATAATAAATATTAGCTGATTGCAAATAATCTAATCAAGTCAGTCTTTAGACAGATTCATTCTTTATGGTATTTAATGTCAGAACGAACTAGTCTTGGTTTTAGTCAGCAATTCAAGACTAAATCATACTTGTCAGCATGATAACTAAACAGGACCCATCAAGGGAATCTGGCTTTGCTGACACCTTGATTTCAGACCAGTGAACCTGACTTAGGACATCTGACCTCCAGAACTATAAGAAAATAAATGTGTGTTGTTTTAAGCCATCAAGCTTCCTGTAACTTGTTACAGCAGCCCTAGAAAATATACAGTGACCTTAGAGATTCTTCAAGTAAAGGTAAACTTCAGTAATATCTTTATCTCAATAGCACTGGAAAATCAGATAAGCCATATTAATTATGTTTTTTAATGTTATCAGATGTGGGCCACCAGCCTTAAGCCAGAGGGAGCTTTGTAAGACAGGAACATATAAAATGATAAAAGCTTCTCTACGTACAGTTTTCCTGACTCTGATTCTGCGTGGGACAACCAGTGAAAATTGCAGGTGAAGAGAAGAAATGTGTATTTATTCCTCCACTGGGAAAAAAAATACCATCCAAAGCTACATGACTTGAGGTAAATTAATTTGCTTATTTAGGCAATTATTTAAGCTCAGTTTACTCACCAATAAAATGATAATACCTACCACAAAAAATTGTTAGCACATAAAATGATTATAGATTAATTCATGTATTTTCCAGTCCTTGGAAATGCAGATTCCCTATGTGGTGTTGGTCAATGGTTAATGCCTGTTGTTCTGGCCAGGGATTTTTGATCTGCCAGCTGTGAACAGTTTGTCTTCATTCATTCATCTTTAAATTCTTACTTATTAATTGACAACTAAGTACCAGGTTCTATTCTAGGCATTGGGAATGTTTCTTTAAAAGTTTCTAAAAAGAAAAATAAAATAAAAGGTTGGATCTCTGAGATATATTATTAAGTGAACCAAAGGAAGTTCCAACACAACATGTATAGTGTGATACCTTTTGTATAACATTATGTATATATCATATAGAGATATGTATATATCTGGCCAGGCATGGTGGTATGTGCCTATAATCTTAACTACTTGGGAGGCTGAGGCTGAAGGATCTTTTGAGGTCACAGGTTTAGGCCAGCCTGGACAATATTGTGAGACCTCATTTCAAAATTTAACAAAAAAAAAGAAAAAAGGAAGCAATATGTATATATTTGGAAGGCTAGATATGATGCTGCTGCCTTTGGGGAAGGTAACAAAATCATTTTGGTGAAAATTGGGGAACACAGGTAGGTGGGATGGAGGCTTTCATATTTTACTTTCTGAAGTTCTCTGTTGCAATGCTTCTCAACCTATAGTGAAGAAACACATTTGGGAAACTAGTGTGGAATGATACTTCTGTAAAAATCCAATAAAGATATTAGTAAAATGATTTTTAGTTTTTTCTTTTTTTGAGACAAGGTCTTGCTTTGTCACCCAGGCTGGAGTGCCATGGCATGATCATGGCTCACAGCAACCTTGACCTCCCGGGCTCAAGTGATCCTCCCACCTTAGCTTCCCAAGTAGCTGGGACTACAGGGTTTGCACCACTATGCCTGGGTAATTTTTAATTTATTTTGTAGAGATGGGGTCTCACTGTGTTGCCCAGACTAGTCTCAAACTCCTGAGCCTCCCAAATTGATGAGATTACAGGCCTGAGTCACCTCATCCAGCTGAAATTTTTAAAGACACTGAAAATACAAGCCTGCATTGTTTATCATTAGATTCAACAGACATCAAATTATTCTGTCAACATGCCATAAAAGTTTCTAAATGTTTACTCTCAATTCTTCACTTACCTCGTTGAAGTTGGGTAATTAGTTCAGAGTCAGGTGCCAGTCCTTGGGCCACAGGCCACTTTTTGAATGGCATTAAATATATATAAATTAATATATATGTAAATTAATATATATGTATAAAAATATATTAATTTATGTCCCTGCAGACATGCCCTATATTCTACCCCTAGGATTTTCAGTTACATGAATACATAACTCCTTTTTATTTATTTAATCTTAAATCCATCTTAATGGAAAGACTGATAAAAGGAATATTGTGGTACGCTAGAATGTGGAGTCTATAGATACACACACACACATATTACACTGAACATTATGACTTATAGAATTGCCATGACTTGAAAAAGAATTTTGACTCAGTCTGGTAATAATAGAAACAGATACAATGCACAGAAGGAGTTCAGAGGATGGAGCAATTTTTTTTGACAAGGTAACAAAAAGGAGGTAATATGTGGTCTAGGTTTTAAAGACTACATTCATAAACATTGGTCAGAAGGATAAGTGTGGAAGACCATTTTAGGCAGAGGGAAAACAGGTGCCAAGATGGGGAGGTATGAGATCGCTGGGTGCATTGAGAAATACAGCGAACATCTGTGTTTCAGCCTGCCCAGTGCCCAGTCTCCCTTCCTCAGTTCTCCCTTGAGGACCTGCAACTTCTCCATTCTCAGCAAAAGTGGTTTGGGTAGGACTAACCTCTTTCCTACTTTGTGAACTAATCTGAGTCTCCCATCGCCCTTCCCTCCCACACAGCGATTGGTTCTGAATGTCTGTCACATCCAGAACTCTTGCTGGAACACTTGCAAGGGGAGGAGAGAGAAGTGCTTGTTCTTGCTGGGATTACTGAGGGGAGGATTTAAGCACAGAGCTACTGAGTGCCATCTTGACACAAAAGAGAACCAGCTGGAGAATGGAACCAGCAGAGAAAAGAGCAGAGACCAGAGCTAGAAACAGAATCCAGTCACTTAGTTTATTTCCCTGCAGCCATGCCCTGTATTCTACTGCTGGGATTTTCAGTTACACGAACACTTAACTCCTTTTTACTTATTTAATCTTAAACCCATCTTAATGGAAAGACTGACACAAGGAATACTGTGGTATGCTAGAATGTGGTGCATACGTGTGTATACTAGGGACTAATGTGGCTGAAGAGGTGGGCGAGGGCAGGCATGTCAGGCATGTGAAGGGCTGAGGAACAGACCCTCATTTTAGGGGACTCTCAGAAACTCTGGAGGGTTTAAAGCAGTGTTTACCTCAACAAGAAAATCAAGAGCTATAAATCAGAAACTGTAATATTAAGAACATTTAGTTTTTCAAGCTTTTCTAGTAGTTCATTTCTTTTTATTGTTTGTCTCTAATAATTACAAAACTTGAAAACAGGAGAAGGAGGGCTACAGAAGTAGCTGGGGCTGGAGCAGTGACTTCAGGGACTGGAGATAGCCCTGTACAATTAAAAATAGAAAGGACCTAGCAAGTCCCTGGAAATGACATTTTAAAAATGATTCCATTTTCCTCTTAAGGATTAAGTTGTAATTTTATTTTGAGCAATGAAGTGGCTGACCCCTTTTAGTAATGTTTTCTATTTCATAATAAACATTCAACAGAAATAGAATTTCAAGAGGAAACTTTTATAAATAATGAGAATCAGCTATTCCGAAGCTCCCTACACATTTTAATTAGTTTTCTCCCAGGAACACATTCATTAACTATTTTGAACACTATAAAACAAAAGTAAACCAGCACCACATCAAGTTCCCTGCGTATAGCTGTCATGTCTGTTTAAATTCTATAGCAGTTTGTGTGTGTGTGCGTGTGTGTGTCTTGTGATATTTTTCACAATTCCAGGCCAACTACTTTGAAGCATGTTCCTAAATTTGGATGTGTCTGATTATTTCCTCATGATTAGATTCAGGTTAAAGATTTTTCAAGGAATACTCCATAGGTAATGTTGTATCTACTCCATGCTTCGCATCTAGGGGCACACGATGCCCAATTTTTTGTTCAATTATTGGCTAATTTTTATCATTTGTTAAGGTGGTATCCATCAGATTTCTCCATTGTAAAAGTACCTTAACACCCTTGCAATTAATAAGTAATCCATGGGATTATTCTTCCACAGTAAATAGCATTCTAACAAATATCAGTATCAAAGAAAAATGGCCCATAATGAAATTTTGTACAGTTAGAATGACTCTAACAAATCTCTACTGAGTATTCACTAAACTATGTTATGCTAGGCACTAAGACCAAAGTGGTGAACAAATAGAGTACATGGAATGCTACATGAAAGGGTAGAATGCTACAGGAGCATACAGGAGAGGAACAAAGACCATTACATGTGAAGAAATGGAAGTTCAGAGATGTGAAAGGACTCGACCAAGATTTTAGATCCAGTAGCAGAGTGAAATTAGAACTGTGGTTTTTCTGATGCCCAGTCCAGTGTTCTTTCCATGACCACACACAAGGGCTCTACTGTAATGTTGGTTCTCTGGAACAAGTATAGCATTTGTTACCACAGTGAAAACAATGATACCTTAGTACTAAAAGAACAAGCTTTCTCCAGATCCACCACAAGGTGCTTTAGAGAGAATTTCGATTTAAACTATGTGCATTGTAACATTGAAGTCACTGGAGACCTAGTCTAGTTTTGCCTCAGGGAACTGTTTCTTTATAGTGTCACTGTCACACACACATGCACATACACACGCAGGCACATGCATACAGCACATAACTGGATATTGCTTATCAGCCCCATCTTAAAAATAGCACAGAACAAGATTTTTATTTTCAGCAATCAGGAAACGTTCAGAGGTATCTACATCCTAGTCTTGAGAGTAACGACTTATATTTGATACCTAATTTTTATAGTTTTCACAGTATTTTCATATACTATCACTGGACTCTCAAAAACAACCCAGTTAAGGCAGGTGTGATTGGGCACAGCTGTAGTACCAGGTACTCAGGAGACTAAGGCGAGAGGATAACTTGATCCCAGGAGTTCAAGTCCAGCCTGGGCAACATAAGGAGACCTCATCTCTTAAAAAACACCTGAACTGGCCAGACGCGGTGGCTCACGCCTGTAATCCCAGCGCTTTGGGAGGCCGAGGTGGCTGGATCACCTGAGGTCAGGAGTTGGAGACCAGCGTGACCAACATGGTGAAACCCTGTTTGCGGTGTTAGCCAGGTGTGGTGCCGCATGCCTCTAATCCCAGCTACTTCAGGAGGCTGAGGCAGGAGACTCACTTGAACTCAGAAGGCGCAGGTTGCAGTGAGCCAAGATCGCGCCCATTGCACTCCAGCCTGGGTGACAAGAGCAAAACGCTGCCTCAAAAAAATACAAAAAACACAAAAAAAACCCCACCTGAATTTATTTCTTAAGGTAGGAAAGAGGGATCAGTGTAAAATGTTGGCTGGATTACTGTCTTGCCTTTAGATATAAAAATATCTAGTGTATACTTAATTTTCAGAATTACAAAATTAGGGAATGATCAAACGTATATATATATTATTTTTCAAAAGCCTGCGGCACCCAGTGTTTCAAGGTGGTCTCGCATTCAAGGACTAGCTAAGCAGGTCAGACCCTGCTTAGCTTCCAAGATCAGAGAAGACAGGGCAAGTTCAGGGTGGTATGGCTGTGGACCATGTTTTTATACCTATAATTTATTTATATTCATTCACTCAATCCTGCTGTATGCAGGACGATCTCAGCTTCAAATTCAAAAGCTGGATCTGGTGGTCAGCTCTTTCAGGCACTGTTTTGTCATGGGATTTAAAGATCTCTTGTGCTTAGTTTTGGATCTGTAAACATAAATCCCAACCTGGATTCTTCCCTGGGCTGACGGAGTTCAGGGAGAAAGGTAGCAGTAGATAAGTCATATGCTGGAAAAGCTTGGACTCTACCCTGTCATGAAAACTTTCAGGAACATTTCTTATTTCTTTTTAGAGACAAGGTCTCACTATGTTGCCCAGGCTGGCCTCGAACTCCCGGGCTTCAGCAATCCTCCTGCCTCACCCTCCCAGGTAGCTAGGACTACAGGACCGCGACCCGGCGCTGCCTAAGAACTGTTTTTAAACGTGAAAGCCACGACTATCATTTGCTTTTTGCTCTGCTCTTCATCTTCTGGATAAACCTCGTAACACACTGCTTGTTTTGGGGTAAGTGAATTTAAGTATTATTATGGCATTTCCAATTTTCACGGAAGGACTCTGGCGATATCATAATCGTCACAAGCCCTGAAAGGGCCATCAGAGGTCAAGCAGGGAGGTGGGTTTCCTGGAGGGCTTAACTGTGGGGTAAGTGACTGGAGGGGGCTGATCAGTTTCCCCTTTCCCTTTTCCCGCAGCTCAGTGGTAGTCTGCTGCCTACGCCCCGTCAGACAAGTGGCCTGAGTTCCCCGCAACCCCTGCAGGTCCGGCCGCCCGCGCCAAGCCTCAAGGCATCCAAGCCAGGAACGATCGCGGTCAGCTCTGCCACGGAACATGTGCAAGACCCGGCAGCAGGTTCCGGGGGAGGCGAATTGATTTCACAACGGTCGAGAAGGAGGACCCCGCCCACTTCGTCATTTCTCGGAAGCCCAGGGGACTCGCCGGAAGAGCGGCTCAAAAGCCGGAAAACCGGCAATTCCGAGTCTCCCGGCGCATGCGCGGCGCAATCGGCTTCGCGTGGTTGCAGTAGAGAGGATCCCTCCGCCAGCCACTGCATCCGGCGGCCGGATCTAACTTACCCGCTAGCGTTTTACCCTTGCGCGGCCGTGGCGTAGGCGGTCTTTTCCCTTGGTCCCCCGCGGCGCCGCCTCTTGTGACGTAAGCCGCAGAATCCTCTGTCTTAGTTCGGCTCTATTGCCGCAAGCTTGACTCTTCCTGGGTCTGAGGAAAAGTAAAAGTAATTTTGTCATTTCGTGAAACTTCAAGTTAAACCTTTAAGCTGTTCATTTCCTAAAAGGGTGAAAACGCGGGCACCCCTCGAGCTAGTTCATCGCCTTTTAACCTGTGAGTTCTGTTAAAAGGAAGTAACTGCAAAATGTGTTCGCTGTTAGGTTTCTTTGGAAGTTTTGGGTTGTGTTCATGCGTTCTCTCGGCGTGTGAACTGGGAGAAAGTGGAGTGCCAGCCATATGAAATGACAACTGTATATGGAGGCTGGGAGGTATAATGCCCATTCTGGCTTGATGAAATTAATGAAATTTTAATTAAGTTTAATTTTCATTTGAATTACCCAGGAATAGCATCTTGAAAAGCGGGGCGTAAAAAGCAGTTAAAGAGCTTCGAGAAACGGTTACTCGTTTTGTAAACTAAAGACCAAATGAAAATCCAACTGCACTAGAAAAGAAAGAAACTTATAAGGGCCGAAGGTTTTGTCTGCAATTTACAGCTAATTAGTCTCAAAGATTTCTGTGATTTGCCCAAGAGAGGTGGAGTTGGGGCCACTGCTTTCCCCAGGACACCGCCGCGGCCCGCTTGAATACTGCCGCCGTTAGGACCCGCCGTACCTGGCCGTCCAGGGCCTCTTCTTGTCTTCCACTCTCACTTGTCTTTTCTCCCCTTTCCATGTTTTTGGTTCCTTTCCTGAGTTTCCCTTATCTCCACTCCCCTCCCCCTTTGCTTCCTCTATCTCTTTAACTTCTGTTTTCTTGATGGTGGAGCCAACTTTAGTTTCCCTTAAAAGGCCATAAAAGGAAATAGAATAATTTTAAAAATGTCTTTTCATAAGGCTTGTTTTCTTGTCTTAAGCCTGTTTTTTGGTGGGGGGTGAAAAAGTTCATATGCAGATAGACATAAAACTTCTTTTGGTAAAAGCTGCCCTCTATTTTCTTCCATAGCTGTCCTGTGAAAGTAGGAGTGTGTGTGAATGGTGAAGCAAAGAGAGGGAGACATGGGGTCAGTAGAAGAGGGAGCACAGCGTGTGTAAGGAGTTAATTAGAACCAGAGGGCCTGGGTCTGTGGCTCATGCCTGTAATTCCAGCACTTTGGGAGGCTGAGGCGGAGGACCCTTTGCACCACTGCACTCCAGCCTGAGCAACAGAGTGAGACCCAGTCTCAGAACAAAAAAACAGAAAAACAGGAGAAAAACCATCCATATAAGCAGAGAGGTACTTAAAATGTTGCAAAACTAAATTCCAAATAACGTCTGTGGATTCTACAAAATCTAGGAAATACACTTTTCCAATAAATCTTTGTACATTCATCTGTAATGCATTTCCTTAGGTGATTTGAGTCCTTTAGGAGTAAATCTGTATCTTTAGCTGTCCCAGAAGTAATCACAGGCGTTCATTGTCTATTCAATGACAAAGTATTGTGAACTATTCTATGAAATAATAAAATATCAGTGTTTTCAGAGTACATGGCCTTTTCAGTAGCCTTTTCAGTGTGTTGGCACCTGTTCCCAGTTCTGCCAGTGGATATTGTTATCTTTGATCTACAATTGGGAAGCTAAAACCCAGAAAGTTACTTGTCTAAGACTATACACCTCCAAGAAGGCAGAACTGTGGCTGCTATTTCCAACTTTCTAGTCTCTGAACATGTAATAAAGAACTGATTTCCAATTTACAATGAATAATAGAATTTACTATAACAACTGACCAAAGTGTGCTGTTTTATTACCAATTTCTCTCTCTCTCTCTCTCTCTCTCTTTCTTTTGTGACATAGTCTCGCTCTGTTGCCCAAGCTGGGGTGCAGTGGTGAGGTCTCGGCTGACTGCAACGTCCGCCTCCGAGGTTCAAGCGATTCTAACTGCGTCAGACTCCCCAGTAGCTGTGACTACAGGCAGGCGCCACTACACCTGGCTAATTTTTGTATTTTTAGTAGAGATGGGGGCTCACCATGTTGGTCAGGCTGGTCCCAAATTCCTTGCCTCAAGTGATTTGCCCTCCTCGGCCTCCCAAAGTGTTGGGATTACAGGTGTGAGCCACTGTGCCCACCCCAATTTGCTTCTTTGGTGTTTGTAATTCTGCTTGGTCAACAGTAACTTGCAGAAATTGATTGGAACATATATTTTGATAAAGTATTTGAAGGTATTCCTGAAGTTTGATTTATGTTTCAGCTGCCTATACTGAAAGAAAATAAACTGCTGTGTATTCCATAATTTAAAAATAATTGTTCATTTTAGTGACATTTTGTAGTTGGATAGTGGAGACAAAAGATGATACTCTGTGTGATCTTCAATCTAAACATTTATGTTAGGACAAATTATTCCCATATCTGTATAATGCTATATTTCTGCCCTGACCTCTACAAATCACAGAAGCACCATTATTCGATCTTGTTCTCTTTTTCAAAAAATTCTACCTTCCAAGGTGGTGGTTCTTTAAGTTTATAAGTGAACCATAAAGTAGTTGGAAACCTGGATCCCAGGATGGTAGAAACATGAAGCTTGTTTATTCCAAGGACAGTTTTATATATGTATAGGACTTTATTATCCTTACTGTATACAGCATTTTAATGGGGAGGGGGAACCAGGAGCATTGTTGGGGGTTAATTTAATTTTTGTAGTTTTAAAATACAAACGAATGATTGTATCAGTCTTTTTTTTTTTGTATTTATTGATCATTCTTGGGTGTTTCTTGGAGAGGGGGTTGTGGCAGGGTCATAGGATAATAGTGGAGAGAAGGTCAGCAGATAAACACGTGAACAAAGGTCTCTGGTTTTCCTAGGCAGAGGTCCTTGTGGCCTTCCGCAGTGTTTGTGTCCCTGGGTACTTGAGATTAGGGAGTGGTGATGACTCTTAACGAGCATGCTGCCTTCAAGCATCTGTTTAACAAAGCACATCTTGCACCGCCCTTAATCCATTTAACCCTGAGTTAACACAGCACATGTTTCAGAGAGCACAGGGTTGGGGGTAAGGTTATAGATTAACAGCGTCCCAAGGCAGAAGAATTTTTCTTAGTACTGAACAAAATGGAGTCACCTATGTCTACTTCTTTCTACACAGACACAGTAAAAATCTCATCTCTCTTTCTTTTCCCTACATTTCCTCCTTTTCTTTTCGACAAAACCGCCATCGTCATCATGGCCTGTTCTTGATGGTCGCTGTCTCTTCGGAGCTGTTGGGTACACCTCCCAGACGGGGTGGCCGGGCAAAGGCGCTCCTCACTTCCCAGACGGGGCGGCCGGGGAGAGGCGCTCCTCACATCCCATACAGGGCAGCCGGGCAGAGACGCTCCTCACTTCCCATACGGGGCGGCCGGGCAGAGGCGCTCCTCACTTCCCAGACGGGGCGGCCGGGCAGAGGCACTCCTCACTTCCCAGATGGGGCGGCCGGGCAGAGGCACTCCTCACTTCCCAGATGGGGCGGCCGGGCAGAGGCGCTCCTCACTTCCCAGATGGGGCGGCCGGGCAGAGGCGCTCCTCACTTCCCAGACAGGGCGGCCGAGCAGAGGTGCTCCTCACTTCCCAGATGATGGGCGGCCGGGCAGAGGCGCTCCTCACCTCCCAGACGGGGCAGCAGGGCAGAGGCGCTCCTCACCTCACAGATGGGGCGGCCGGGCAGAGGTGCTTGCTTCCTAGATGGGGCGGCTGGGCAGAGGCGCTCCTCACCTCCCAGAAGAAGGGCGGCTGGGCAGAGGCGCTCCTCACATCCCAGATGATGGGTGGCCGGGCAGAGGCGCTCCTCACCTCCCAGACGGGGCGGCCGGGCAGAGGTGCTCCTCACATCCCAGACGATGGGCGGCCGGGCAGAGGCTCTCCTCACTTCCCAGATGGGGCGGTCGGGCAGAGGCGCTCCTCACTTCCCAGATGGGGCGGCCGAGCAGAGGTGCTCCTCACTTCCCAGATGATGGGCGGCCTGGCAGAGGTGCTCCTCACCTCCCAGACGGGGTGGCTGGGCAGAGACGCTCCTCACCTCCCAGACGAAGGGCGGCCGGGCAGAGGCGCTCGCTTCCTAGACGAGGCGGCCGGGCAGAGGCGCTCCTCACCTCCCAGACGAAGGGTGGCTGGGCAGAGGTGCTCGCTTCCTAGACGGGGCGGCTGGGCAGAGGCGCTCCTCACCTCCCAGACGAAGGGCGGCCGGGCAGAGGCGCTCCTCACATCCCAGATGATGGGCGGCCAGGCAGAGGTGCTCCTCACCTCCCAGATGGGGAGGCCGGGCAGAGGCATTCCTCACATCCCAGACGATGGGCGGCCGGGCAGAGGCACTCCTCACTTCCCAGACGGGGCAGCCGGGCAGAAGCGCTCCTCATTTCCCAGACGGGGCAGCCGGGCAGAAGCGCTCCTCACTTCCCAGACGGGGTGTATCAGTCTTTAAAATCAGCAATAGTGTTACACTGCTAGAACTTTAGAACATACAGACATGAAATAATATCCTCACCAGAAAAGTACTAACCAACTCTGTTACTGAGAAGCTTGAGAAAACATTTTAACAACATCTGCACTCAGGGATAAAATTTGAAACAGGAGTTCAAAGGACAAGATTTATTAACCTTATCTTTCTGTCTTACAATGAAGACAGAAGCTCTCATAATTAAGCAATTTGAACAGAAAGATTAGCAAGGGATTGGTCTTTGTATGTTTAATTACTCTGAAGTTATAATGGAAAACCTCTCGTGGGACAACATGTATTTACATGTTTTCAAATAATGCTTTACTTTAGATTATGTAGAAAATATTTTATTCCAGAGTATTGTGAACTTTCAAACATCTATTCTGTAGATGATTGAAATATTTTGGATAATTAATCTCTTAATTCATATTGATACAAATATCTTTGACTCTCATACTCTGTTGCAGTTACTATTGCTACATAGCAAATTGGCCCAAATTAAGCATCTTGAAACAACCATTTCTTATGTTCATGAATTTTGGGGAAATTCACATCAGACACGACAGGAATAATCCCTGCTTCTTCTTGTGTCAGGTCTCATCTCTTAAGCTGGGCTGGCTTAAAGACTAGAATTGCTGATGGGAACACTCACACCTGGCTGCCTTATGTGATTTGGTTTCCTTACAGCTAGTGATCTCAGGGTAGTCAGACTTTTTACCAGGTGGTTCAGGGTTCCAAGCATGAGTGTTCTAGTGCACAAGGCTGCATTGCCAAGCTTCATTATCATGTCCACAGTGGTCTGTTGGTTGAAACAGTCACAAGCCTGCCCATAGTCAAGAGGTATGGCCATAGACACTTCCTCCTCCACCTCTCCATGAAGAGTATAAAAAAAGTTAGGACCCTGTTTAAAAACTGCTACTTACTTTATCCAGCCCTCTCATAGTCATATTCAACTCTGAAGAATTTTTCTTTAGATATTTTCCCAAAGGGACTACATGTTCATAAACCCCCTACATGTGGGTGAAGGCCAATTAAACTGCCATGGGATGATTTTTCTTTCTCATGGGAAGCAGATAGAATTAACAGACTGTGGCTGCTGTTTTTAAACAAGGTATGCCAGTATTTGTATCCCTTCTGAGATGGGTTGTGTTTCTTCAGTGAGGGAGAACATGTAATTAATCCCTGTTGAAAGCCCTTTTATTTAGAAATCATGCTTGCTTTTACTCTTTATTATTTGGATATATATCTATGTCTGGAAATAGACTGAGAGGAAACTTGCCTGTTGATATCTTAATAAAAGTAATTAAAACATTCCCAGGGCTGGGACTAGGATGAGGTGAGTGAGGCACTTGCTTCAGCTGTGAAATTTAAGGCTACGCCAAAAAACTCAGTAATCCAAATAAATATTTTCATGTGATATTAAAGAAAATTAAATCTAATGCCAAGCAATCTATAATCAAATATCAAAGTTTTAGATAAAGACAGTACATTATTTTCCAAGGGCTGCTGTAACAAAGTACCAAAAACTGGGTGGCTTAAAAGAACATACATTTCTTTTCCGTCAGTTCTGGAGGCCAGGGGCTCTCAGGAGGAAACCTCATGCCTCTCTGCTAGCTTTGGGTCATTGCCAGCAATCCTTGGTGTTTGTTGGCTTGTCTCCACTCATCTTCGCCTTCATCGTCATGAGTTCTTCCCTATGTGTCTCTGTGTCTTCTCCTTTTCTTTTGAGGACACCAGTCACTGGACTTAGGGCCCATTCTAATCCAATATGACCTCATTTTAAATAATTATATTTGCAAAGACCCTGTTTCCAAATAAGATCACATTCTGAGGCTCTGGGTGGACGTGAATGTTTTGGAGGCACTATTGAACAATACAGACAGGATCAGTGTCACTGATTTTTTTTTTTTTTTTTTTTGCCATAAGATCCAATATGGCTGAGCATGGTAACCTCCAATCTGCCTCAATGTCCAAAAACTTGCTCACACCTATTACAGGAGTAGATATTAAATGTGTTTTGGGCCAGGCACGGTGGCTCATGCCTGTAATTCCAGCACTTTGGGAGGCCGAAGCAGGTGGATCACCTGAGGTTGAGAGTTCGAGACCCGCCTGACCAACATGAAGAAACCCTGTCTCTACTAAAATTACAACAAAATTAGCCGGGCATGGTGGTGCATGCCTGTAATCCCAGCTACTTGGAGGCTGAGGCAGGAGAATCTCTTGAACCCAGGAGGCGGAGGTTGCCTTGAGCCGAGATCACGCCATTGCGCTCCAGCCTGGGCAACAAGAGCAAAACTCTGTCTCAAAAAAAAAATAATAAAATAAAATAAATGTATTTTGACTCAAAATAGACAACACATTATGAGATTATTTTTTAGTAGTTAGCATGGGCTGGCTACTGCCAGGTGAGCTGCTGTTCCATCACCTCTGGAACCAAAGACTGAGAAGTTTCACCCACTCATCTATTTCAGCTTCCACATGCCTATATGATGACTTCTAAATCTGTCTCTCCTGCCTCACTACTGTATGAATTCTAGATTCCTTTTTCCAATGGCTCCTGGACAGCCCAACTTGTTAGCCTAAAGGCATCTCAAATGTAACTTGTATTTCAATGAAGCATTTATGTCTTCTTGTCCTCTTCCCCATCTCCTTCATTGGCATATTCATCCTCCCCATCCCCTAAAACAAACCTTGAGAGTCTCTCTACTCTGGTCTCTCCCTCTTTTCCAGCATCTTATCTGGTTCCACCTCAGAGACAATTCTGGATCACCTTCCTCTGCCATGATTCTCAACCTTTTATCAGCAGGTATCATCTTGGGTATGGAGATGTTCCTATAGAATATAATGTTTATCATAATCTGCTTGGAAAATAAGAGTTGTGACTGTGTAACAGGTTTAGATACTAAATATGTTTTGCCTCAGAAAATACAGTGAATTATACACAATTTTGTTAGCATGACTTTGACATTATATATGGTTATATATATAAAATAGACATATACTCTATATTATATAAACTATATATTTTATATATTCATAAACCCTATATATTTATACACACACACACACACACACACACATATATATATATAAAGAGAGAGAGAGCAAGCATGAGCCTGGGCTTACATGATTCTGCCCTCAGCCTCAGAAAGGGATTATGGGCATGCACTGCCACCCTCATACTGGATGTTATGTTTTGATGCTTTAGTATTGCTAAACCTGGTCATCCAAAGCAAATTCCTTCTAGTCTTCTTTTTGCTGTAATAGAAACTCTGCTCGTCCTGAGGATGCTGCTCCCTTGTGGCCCTCTCTAGTGTGGCTGTTCACAGGCCTCCTACCCCTCGCTCTGAAGCAAAGTGGAAGTCCTCCCTTCTCCTTCTGGTCACTTCTGGACCATTTTTCCCCCCTCCACCCTACCTGCCCCAGTTTTTTAGTCTCACGTTAGCAGATTGGCATGCTCTGTTCATGAACCTCCTGAGTTCTTCTCCCTGGTTTTTTGAAGATTTTTACCTTCAGGTTCACTGCCATTCTCTGAAATGACACCTGATTTCAGCATCCAAGTAGATGATCTTCCAGTAGCCACATTTCACGGTTTCTTGACTTCTCCTTTTCCAACAATTTTGTTCTCTCTCTGTAGCAGCCACTCTACTCCATGGACCTACTTTAAACTGTGTTATCTCACATCCAAGCCATCATCTCAGTCTTTCTTTACCACTTCTAATCTTTGCAGCTCACTCTTCCTAGTTCTTTTCACCCCACATTATATTCTCACTATTCTCTTTACCTGGTTTAAATTCCATGATCAGTCATTATAATCACTCCCTTGCATAATCTCAGCACCCAACTAAACCCACCCAGCATAATATAATTGCAGAAAGACACACAACCATGCTTCCTGGGCTCACTCTAAATGACCCCAACCTTGAGTGGACTCTTAATTCTGTGTGGCAACCACACATTTCCCTGGAACATTCACCTTCTCCTAGATAACCCTTCTGATAACAAACACACTCTCCTGGATACCTAGTTTTCATTCCTTCCCTTCTTTCTTCTGACCTCTCATACTTCTCCCATCATCACTCTGTCAGTTTCCTTAAGAAAACAGAAGTGATCTGAATAGACCTCCATGGCCCTCACCAGCTGTCCACTCACCTTCTGCACCTGGGTCTACATACTCTGCCTTCCCTGATGTTTCTGTGGGTAGACTGTCCATGATCCTAGCTAAGGGGCAACCCTTTCATTTGTGCCCAATGGCTCTTCTTCTTTCATTTATTCAAGGTAATTACAGCAGCAGTTGTACCCTCCTTCTGTATTATCAATTAACATCAATTGATTTTGAGATAGGGTCTCGCCCTGTCACCCAGGCTGGTCTGAAACTCCTGGCCTCATGTGATCCACCTGCCACAGACTCCCAACTCACTCAATTGATATTAATTATATATTAATCCATATCAATCAGTTAATATCATCAGTCAATGGATTGTTCATCAATACACAATCTCTACTTTGTCTAATTAAAAATCAGGCCTCTCTTTTGATCTCTCATCTCCTCTAGTTACTGCCCCATTTTTCTGTTTTTTTTGTTTTGTTTTGTTTTGTTTTGTTTTTTCACAGCCAAACACCTTGCTATGATTTGGATGTGGTTTGTTTGTGCCCTCCAAACTTCATGTTGATATTTGACCCCCAGTGTTGGAGACGTAGGCCTAATGGGAGGTGCTTGGATCTTGAAGGTAGATTCCTCATGAATAGTTTAGTGCCCTTCCTTAATGGTGAGTTCTCACTCTATTAGTTTCTGGGAGAGCTGGTTGTTCACAAGAGCCTGGCATTTTCCACCCCCTGCCCCCCATCCACTACCTTGCTTCCTCTCTGGCTGCGTGATCTCTGCACACACTGGCTCCCCTTCTGCCTTCTTCTCTGAGTGGAAGCAGCTTGAGATGCAGATGTCCAGTCTTCAATTTTCCAATCACCAGAATTGTGAGCCAAATAAAATATTTTTCTTTTTTCTTTTCTTTTTTTTTGAGACAGGGTTTCGCTCTGTCACCCAGGCTGGAGTGCAGTGGCACCATCTCAGCTCACTGCAGCCTTGACCTCCCAGGCTCAAGTGATTCTCCCACCTCAGCCTCTCTGGTAGCTGGGATTACAGGTGCGTGCCACCATACTTGGCTAATTTCTTAATTTTTTGTAGAAAAAGGGTTTTGCTGTTATCCAGGCTGGTTTCAAAACTCCTGGACTCAAGTAATTCCCCTGCCTTGGCTTCCCAAAGTGCTTGGATTGTAGGCCTGAGCCACTGCACCCAGTCAATTTTTTTTTCTTTATAAGTTATCTGGCCTCAGATTTCTTTATTGCAGCACTAAATGGAATAGACACATCTCAACATTTTCCTAATTCCTCTCTTTCCATTCTTTGTTGGACCCACTCAAACCAGGTTTCACCCTTGCTGCATCACTAGACCTGCTCCTATCAGGGTCACTGTGACTGCTCTACCATTGGTTAATTCTCACACTTTACCTTTCCCAGCCTATCAGCAGCTGTGACACAGTGGCCTCTTAATTGGCTTTTCTGCCTTTACCCATGTTCCCTGAAGTCTGTTCTCAACACAGAAGCCAAAGTGATCCTTTTAACAGCTTTGTCACTGGGTCAACTCATCCCATTCCTCTCCTCAATAAGTTCATACTATTAATAAAAGCCAAAATTTAAATCATGTCCTAAAACCCTCTCAGTAATTCTGGAACCTTCTCTCCTGCTGTTCTCTCATAGATTTCTCCCTTCCAAGCACATTGGCTTCCCAGCCAATTACTATAAAATTAAAAAAAGAAAATTCCAAAAAAAAAGTAAAAAAAAAAAGTCAAAAAATAACAGATACTGGCATGGTTGCAGAGAAAAGGGGACACGTATACACTGCTTGCTGGTGGGAATGCAAATTAGTTCAGCCATTGTGGAAAGCAGTGTGGTGATTTCTCAAAGAACTCAAAACAATTACTATTCGACCCAGCAATCCCATTATTGGGTATATATACCCAAAGTAATATAAATTACTATACTATAAAGACACATGCACATGAATGTTCACCACAGCACTATTCACAATAGCAAAGACATGGAATCAACCTATATGCTCATCAACAGTAGACTGAATAAAGAAAATGTACATGTACACCATGGGATAATACACGGCCATAAAAAAGAATGAGATCATGTTCTTTGCAGCAACATGGATGGAGCGAGAGGCCATTAGCCTAAGGAACAGAAAATCAAATACTGTATGTTCACACTTGTAAGTGGGAACTAAACATTGAATACACATGGATACAAAGAAGGGAACAAGAGACACTGGGGTCTGCTTGATGGGGGAGGGTGGGAGGAGAGTGAGGATCAAAAAACTACCTACTGAGTACATGTAATTTACCTATATAACAAACCTGCATATGTACCACTCAACCTAAAATAAAAGTTAAAAAAATTAACATAAAATATTTTCTAGTGAATATTCCCTATTCAAATTTCCTCAACTGTCACAGTAATGCCTTTGTAGTTAATTTTTTTTTTTTTTTTTTGAGATGGAATCTCACTCTGTCGCCCAGGCCAGAGTGCAGTGGTGGGATCTCAGCTCGCTGCAACCTCCACTTCCCTAGATCAAGTGATTTTCCTGCTCCAGCCTCCCAAGTAGCTGGGATTACAGGTGCCCACCAGTACGCCCAGTTAATTTTTTTGTATTTTTAGTAGAGATGGGGTTTCACTATCAGATGGCCAGCCTGATCTTGAACTCCTGAACTCAAGTGATCTGCCTGTCTCAGCCTCCCAAAGTGCTGGGATTATGGATGTGAGCCACCGCGCCTGCCCTAAAAATTTTTAATCCAAGATTTAATCAAGGATTATACATTATCTTATTTTTGAAATTTGCTTTGTTTTCCATGTATCTATCACTAATTCATGCCCATCATTTCCAAGGGAAGAGTAAACTCCTTTCTCAGCAAGGTCAAATAAATGAGAAATCTATCAGTTCTGTTTGTTTTTCTTGGAGATGCCGCTCCCAAAAGTCTTCTTTGTATTATATGCCCACTGCACAGTTTCCTCTGGACACTTGGCGTCACACATCGTCTCCCTCCTAGATTAGAGTCCATGTGAACTGGATCCCAGGTCTTTCTCTGTCTTGATTTGTTGTTCTTTTGTTTTGGTAAAAAAACATCCTTCAGTAGCTTCTTGCAGGAGGGTGCATTGGAGGTAAATTTTTCGAGAACGTACATGCCTCAAAATACCTCTATGCTACCCTCACATTCAGTTGGGAGTTTATTTGGGTATAGAATTCTAGGTGTAAATGTAACTTACTCTTAACATTTTGCAGGTATTGTTCTGTTGACTTCTAGTTCAGTGTGGATTAGACATCCAATACATTCTTTTTTTTTTTTTTTTTTTTTGAGACAAAGTCTCACTCTGTTGTCCAGGCTGGAGGGCAGTAGCACGATCTTGGTTCACTGCAACCTCTGCCTCCTGGGTTCAAGTGATTCTCCTGCCTCAGCCTCCCGAGTAGCTGGGATTACAGGCATGTGCCACTGCACCCAGTTAATTTTTATATTTTTAGTAGAGACAAGGTTTCACCATGTTGGCCAGGCTGGTCTCGAACTCCTGACCACAGGTGATCTGCCTGCCTCTGCCTCCCAAAGTGCTGGGATTACAGACATGAGCCACCATGCCCGGCCCCAGTACATTCTTATTACTTGTTTCATGTCTATAACCTTTCCCTCTTCCCTCTGAAGGTTTTTAGGATTATGTATCCCTCATGTTCTAAAATTGTGCAGTGGTATGCCTTCAGTCATTTTTTTTTATTTTAATTCAGGAAGCTGGGTACTAGGTTGATGCTTTCAATTTGGAAACTTATTTCTTTCAGTTTGGGGGAAATATTTTTGTATTATTAAAGAAATAATGTTCTTGTATTATTTCTTTAATAATACAAGAACATTTGATTTATTCTCATTTATTTTTCCAGATCCTCTTTAGTCTAATGTTGAGGATCCTGGATTTACCTCCTAAATATTTCCATCATTTTTCTATTTTCTCCTTCTGCTTTTTTTGAGACTTTCTGAAACTTTTCTTCTAACCATTTTTTTTTTTTTTTTTTTTAGACACTGTCTAACTCTGTGGCCTGGCCCAGGCTGGAGTGCAGTGATGCAATCTCAGCTCACTGCAACCTCTGCCTTCTGGGCTCAGGTGATCCTCCCACCTCAGCCTCCCAAGTAGTTGGGACTACAGACGTGTGCCACCACAACTGGCTAATTTTTGTCTTTTTTGTAGAAACTGTATTTTGCCATGTTGCCCATTCTGGTCTCAAACTCCTGGGCTTGAGCAATCTACCTGCCTTGGCCTCCCAAACTGTTGGGATTATAGGTATAAACCACCATACCCAGCTGTCTTCTAATCTTTCTGCTGAAGTTTTCATTCTTGTTATATTTTTAATTTCCAAGAGTTCCTTCTCATTCTCTGTTTCTTTTGTGTTTTTTTTTTTTTTTTTTTTTTTTAAAAAGGCTGGGCATGGTGGCTCACACCTGTAATCCCAGCACTTTGGGAGGCCAAGGCGGGTGGATCATAAGGTCAGGAGTTCCAGACTAGCCTGGCCAATATGGTGAAACCTCATCTCTACTAACAATACAAAAATTAGCGGGGCGTGGTGCTGTGCGCCTGTAGTCCCAGCTACTTGGAAGGCTGAGCCAGAAGAATCACTTGAACCCGTGAGGCGGAGGTTGTAGTGAGCCGAGATTGCACCACTGAACTCCAGCCTGGGCGACAGAGTGAGACTCCGTCTCAAAAAAGCAAAACAAAATGAAACAAAGCAAAATGAAACAAAACAAAACAAAACAAAACAAACAAACAACAACAAAAACCTGGGCACATGCCTGTAGTCCAAGCTACTCAGGAGGCTCAGAAGATCTCTTGAGCCTAGGAATTCAAGGCCAGGCTGGGAAACATAGCGAGACCTTGTCTCTAAAACAACAAAAACAACAACAAACCCTTCTTGATAGCACCTTTTTAATGTTTCATGGGTCCAACAGCTTTTCTTCTTTTTCAGAGGATACTAATTGCAGTTTCTTTGAAATTTTCTTCTTTTGTCTCTGTTTCCTCTAAGTTCCCCCACCCACATTTTTTTGCCTTGGTATATGCCTCTTATACCAAGAGGCTTTCCTATAATGTAGTTGATCTTTGGTTGTCTGTTTATATTTAAGACTGAGGATGGTAAGCTGATTGTGGTGGGAAGTGGGAAAGCCTGGTGAATAGTAAGCTTCCCTGGAGGATTAGCAAGCAAGGAGCGAGCCAATTTCTGGCAGCCTTGCCAAATGTTAGTGTCATAGTAGGATCTTTTCATCGCCAGTTTTGTAGGGAGCAGATTTCTGGGAAATGAAGGGGAAAAAGGCTGGGAGGTCTTGCAGGCCAGTATGCAGATTACCCCAATTTTTATTCTCTTTTCAGTTCACCCTGGCTCCTACTTTTCCAGGCACCTGGAAGAACTTTTGATGTCTGACTCCCAGGGTTCTGAGGTGAGGTAGGCTGGCTTCTTGCTGGTCTCCCCTCTGTTGTTGTGTGGGTTTCAGTGTTTTCCTAGTCAGTCCCACTCAGCCAGTGGCTGCCAACCTCCTGAAACTGTGATTTGGTCTGCTGTTGTTTTCTTCTTCCACTCTTTTTTTTTTTTTTTTTTTTTTTTGAGACAGAGTCTTGCTCTGTCGCCAGGCGGGAGTGCAGTGGCACGATCTCGGCTCATTGCAACCTCCGCCTCCCGGGTTCAAGTGATTCTCCTGCCTCAGTCTCCCAAGTAGCTGGGAGTACAGGCGTGTGCCACCACGCCCAGCTGATTTTTTGCATTTTTAGTAGAGGCGGGGTTTCACTGTGTTAGCCAGGATGGTCTCGATCTCCTGATCTCATGATCCACCCGCCTCGGCCTCCAAAGTGCTGGGATTACAGGCATGAGCCACCGCGCCCGGCTCTTCTTCCACTCTTTGTTTCTGTGTGGATTTATAACTTTTACTTTCCTCTTCTATCTTTTGAGAGAGCGTTGGAATGGAGTGGAGACAAAAGCTCATGTTCAGTTTTCCATCTTAATAGGTAATCAATTTGTTATTATGCTTTTCAGGTAATCACTTCATGGTTTTTCTTTAAAAGAGGACTTCTTCAATGACATGTATAATTAAATACATCATAGTTTATTTTATCATGGGAATAAATGCTGGACTAGTTAAAGGATACTTAGCATATATTAGGGTTGCCTAGTGGACAAGCTGAATTCAGCACCATAGGCTTTGACCAAAAGAAAGCCCCCTGAAACCTACAAAAAGAGTTAGAACGCATCACTTACTATATTCTTGGTGTCTCTGCAAAATCTCCCCAAATAGAAGAGTATCTCTTCTACTATATGGAAAGAACACACATGCACATTTATTTTGTGGTTTACTTTAGTATCTATTTCATTTCATCTTTATGGCTACCTTAAAATCTTACAGTTGAAATTTAACATGTTTTACTGTTAATTTCCTTGTGGGAAATGAAAAACAATAATTGACTGGACTGTTCTCCCTTCTTTATAGCAGTTTTTAAAAAAATTATTATTCAATGGGGATTAGATTCGATTCTGTTCTCCTCTGGGATGTTGTACTAGTCCACGGCTGGTCTTTCCTAGGAATTAATTGGAAAGGAAATGGTAGATATGATTAGATTGCTGGACCCAGTAAAAAGGTAGAGGCTGAGAGGTACCCGTGGCCAACTGAGACAAGCTGCCCATGAATTATGCTGCTCTGTGCTTATTAAGACTTCATGTTGCACAGAAATGGATTGAAAAGATGTAAGTTATCCCGTCTCTCAATATTTCCCTCAATAATTTACTTCCAAAAAAAAAAGAAAAAAACTGATGTGAAGATTTCAGGGAAGAATTTAAAATTACTAATCTCATTTCATAACTCCAAAAGGATTTTATGTCTGTCACTGTAAAACCTGCTGTGGATATTCCTAAGTCTCAATTCAGCCAACTTCCGAGAATTCCCACAGCATGAAAATATATGAATCGCCAGTGCTTGGGCTAAATGCAAACCAATTAAGGTTTTAAATAGCTGAAGTGTGAGCTAAAGCCTGCTAC
This sequence comes from Pan troglodytes, assembly GCF_028858775.2. Classification (NCBI taxonomy): domain Eukaryota; kingdom Metazoa; phylum Chordata; class Mammalia; order Primates; family Hominidae; genus Pan; species Pan troglodytes. Next base: position 160,391,057 of record NC_086015.1, read on the forward strand.
ATAATTTAAATGCCATCTAGTGGCCAAATGTCATCTTTAGTCCTCATTCAAAACAGTTTTGGTGCCTTCTGGTATTTATCTTAGGGTGATATACCAAATAGTTTTGAGTCAATCATATGATAGCCACTTCTGCTTTCAGAGTGAAACGAAATTGGAATATGATAAAAAATGTTTAACAGCTTGAAATGTGCATAAGTCCCAGCTTTTATTCCAGGGTCATCTGCTTATATGGCTATAAAACAGAGTTGTTGCTTGGTTTGACTAGTATACCATCAAATAGTACCCGTAAGCTGGGCACAGTGGCTCACACCTTTAATCCCAGTACTTTGGGAGGTCGAGGCAGGTGGATCACTTGAAGCCAGGAGCTCAAGACCATCCTAACCAACATGGTGAAATCCCATATCTACTAAAAATACAAAAAATTACCAGGCATGGTGGTGCATGCCTGTAGTCCCAGCTCCTCGGGGAGGTTGAGGTGGGAGAATCGCTTAAAGCCAGGAGGCAGAGTTTGCAGTGAGCCGACATTGCAACACGGCACTCCAACCTGGGTGACAGAGCGAGACCTTGTCTCAAAACCAACCAACCAACCAAACAAACAAAAAACCCAAATAGCACCCATAGTTATAATTTACTATTTTGCCATTGAAAAATTAAAGCATATATGTAATGTTAGGAAGCTAATATAGGACCCTATTTTAATCATTGATAGACAGAGGATTTAAAGGATCAGGCTTCAGTCTTAGCAAATGAAATAGCTGTGAGAGAGACATATCATTTGTCCATAAGTAAGTGCCATGGACAAGCACATTAGTATGATTATAATAATAGTGGCCTTGAGAGCAGCAGCCAACATAGATTAAATGCTTATATGCCAGGTACTGTTCTGCATGCTCTGCTTGTATTAATTCATTTGATCTTCACAATAACCTAATGAGGTAGGTATTGTGGTTGCACCCATTTTATAGGCAAATTGGGGCACAGAGTGGTTAAATTTCATGCCCACTAGAGAGAGGCCGAATAGGAATTGGAGCATTTGGAGTATCCTTTGGTCTTTTAGCTGGTTTGGATTTGGGGTAGTGCTTTGGTGGAAGGATCCTCAGAGAATCATGAAAGACCCTTTAATATAACAAGGACACAGTCAGCACTTGATCATCCTATGATCTAGGCAGAGTCTAGATCTAGGCAATGCTCTAGGAAGAGTCTGGGAATGTTGGCTCAAGGATGAGGCTGTGCAAACAAGGCTCTCTCTGGGTCCCTGACCAGAACAGCTTTGGTTAGACCTACCTGCTCTTTTGGCTCTGTGGGGGTAAATCATCTCTGGAGAATTGAGAGTGGATTTTGCTTTTGTATAATTGTGGTCTGGGGTTATTTGTAACGTCCTTCTCTCTCTGTTTAGATCATAGAGTTGATTGATTTGAGTGCAACCAAACTAGCTGTGGTCATTCAATAAATAAGACACCATTAAGCATTGTTCTTCTTACTGGTCACAGATACGGTTCTATTCTTTCGCTTTGGACATGTGATCATATAAAGCCTTAAGGATAAGAAATTAGGTTACTACCTCACTTAGGGATTTGTTGATTGTATTGTATTGCATTATTGTATTGTATTTATTTATTTATTTTGAGACAGAGTTTCACTCTGTTGCCCACGCTGGAGTGCAGTGGGGCAATCATGGCTCACTGCAGCCTTGACCTCCCAGACTCAAGCGATCCTCCCACCTCAGCCTCCCAAGTAGCTGGGACTGCAGGCGTGTGCCACCACACCTGTCTAGTTTTTTTAAAAAAAAATTTTTGTAGGGGGGTCTTGCCATGTTGCCTAGGCTGGTCTCGAAGTCCTGGTCTCAAGTGATCCTCCCACCTTGCCCTCCCAAAGTGCTGGGATTACAGGCATCAGCCACTGCACCCTGCCTGCTTTATTAATTTTAGTGAGCCTCACATACAGTTTTCAAAGTCAATAACCATGGGTTTATTATCCTCAATTTACAGATAAGAAAACTAGGATGAAAGAGATTACGTGGTTTGCCCAAATTCACATGATATATGGCTATAGAAGTAAGACTAGAACCTAGGCATTTCACTGAATATACTAAAACACACACACATATACACACTCATTTTTCTAGGTATATAGTATTAATATGTGCATATGTATAAATGACAATGACAATTGAGTATTTAAACATTTCAAGATGTGAACATGAAAATTATGCTAATTCTATTTTTTTAAAAATAGAGACTGAGTTTCACTCAGTTGCCCAGGGTGGAATGCAGTGGTGTGATCATAGAGTTGTAACCTTCAACTCCTGGGCTCAAATGATCCTCCCACCTCAGCCTCCACATAGTCTCCTCAGTAGCCAGGACTACAGGTGCATGCTACCGTGCCCTACTAATTTTTTAAATTTTTTGTAGAGATGGGCCTTTAATTTCAGTTTTGTCATCTATTCTGTACTTTCTCAGTTACTATTAAAAGATCTTCAATAGGACAGATAATCAAATCATCTATATAACATAAATAATTTAAATGTTTTACTGACTAAAAGACAGAATCTAGGTAATCTTTCAAGGCTTACTCTAGATTTCTAGTTTTATTAGTTTTTAATTTAAGAAATTTCTTAAGGATTTCTTTTCATAAGATGATATACCTTTACAGCAGTTTAACAAGCTTATCATGCTTCATACAATTTATCCAGAAGGAGGCAGCATTTTACTATTAAATTGATGCTTCTGCAAAGGTTCTAAATTGTTTTGTTTTGTTTTTTAAAGATGTAAACTATCTAAATACACACACCCTAAATCCTTTCAGGGCAAAGATTCCTGACTATCACTAGAGCTTTGCATATTGCCACAACTGTGAAATCCAAATTCCACTCAGATTAAATGCATCTAAAATTACAAATAGCATAGATAGTAGCGAAATTCATTGGCAGAAACCATTTTTGCAATAAAGATATTGATCAAAATAATTTAGAGTTGAACAGAAGATGGAGTAGAAAGAAGGGAAAATGAATGATTCAATTGTTGCTAACTTGTAGAAAATAAGTATTTGGTTAATAAGAGATCAACTTGTGGAAAAAAATTTGATTCACTCAGAAACAAGGATAATGAATTAGTTTTAATCATCTACCTAAATTCATAAATGGGACTTGCTGTTTCTTTTGATGTTTTTATTGAATCATAGGATCTTTAGAAAGAACCTTGAAATTTCCTGTGGCACATTTCAGTGACTGCTTGTCAGAACTCATTTCATCTATCACGGAAAATGAGAGTCTATCTGCTTTCAGAGGATTAGGAAGAAGGGAATTCCACCATGATAAGGGAAATTAAGTTATGAGAATAACAGGATGGCAGAGGGGCCTTTTTCTGTTGCCCTGTATTTGACACAGAGCCCAGGGCTAAAAACAGTAACTGGGGTCTGGTGCCTTCTCCAGAGTATTCCTAAGGGGCTAAAGAACTATACACCAGTCCCCACCCACCTCCTCTGTCCCTTAACACCCTGTCCTTGGGGAGTAAGTAGGGTGGAGTGATTTCCCCCCTGCCATCACTAAGGGGCTGCTTCCCACTCCCATTTCCAAGTGAAGAAAGAGACTGTCCCCATCGTGACCTCTGCTTAGGCATAAGATTTGCTAGGCTATTCATTCTACTAGAGCAGAGGAGATGCAAGCTAGGAGAGATGGGTGGTCAGAGAGAAGAGGCTACAGTGGAACAGTCAGCTTGCCTGTCCATTATGTGGCATGGCCAGGGTGCAAGAAATTCCTTAGGGCAAGAGGACATATGGAAGGCAGGTGCCTTCGAGCCAACTTGCTGTAACAGCATCCTCCCTTCCCAGGGCTATGCACCATGACTTGGAGTGTATTACTGGGGATACTTGAGGGAGTGGATGGGAAAGACCCAGCCATAGCTCAGTCTTCCATATGGGGGTGTGCAGTGGGAAGACACCCCCAGGGCCCTCTGACTGGCTCTCACATGTGCTCCAAAAGGTGGACTTGAGAGGCCGGCACTCACACTCAGGGTTTTCTGGAGAAGCAGAGCAGCGGGCAGAGTGAGGGCCACAGCTGAGCCTGTTGGGTGGAAAGACCCTGTCCCTTTCCTTCCCACTCTTCCTGACTAAAATACTCAAGGAGCAGGGCATAGGAGAGGGAGGAGGAGGGGTATCTCAGAGCCCGCACTCCCCCTCACCCATCTCACTTCAAACAGCCAGGGTCCTGACTCAAGCCTTCTTTGGAGTGGGAGGAGATGGAATTTAAAGGGAGTTTGAAATTGAAGTTTTAGTTGGTTTTTTAATAACGAAAAATGAATAGAAAGTGATGCAATTTTGGCCAGGGGCAGTGGCTCATGTCTGTAATCCCAGCATTTTGGGAGGCCAAGGCAAGAGTGTTGCTTGAGTTCAGGAGTCCAAGACCAGGCTGGACAACATGGCGAAATCCCAAAATTTACAAAAATTACAAAAATTAGCCAGAAGTGGTGGTGCACACCTGTGTTCCCAGCTACTTGGGAGGCTGAGGTGGGAGAATCACTTGAATCCCTGAGGTTGACAGTGCAGTGAGCTGTGTTCATGCCACTGCGCTTCAGCCTGGGTTACAGAGCAGGAGACCCTGTCTCAAAAAAAAAAAAAAAAAAAAAAAAAAAGATGCAATCTGTCTAGGATGCCATGGAGAGATGGGAAAGGAAAATATGGAATTTGGATAAAGGGTTAGGAAAAAGTTGAAAGATTTCATATTTATGATCCAGTAAGTAGAGCTAAATTGGCTATATAAGTATGTAATGGTAATGCTATTTAAACACTAAACACTAATATAATTTTTATTTTTCCTAATTCCTGTTCCTCCTCCACCCTTCATCATTAAGGCTTATTTAACAGGGAAAGAAAGGACAGTATCAAAGAAGTTCTGAGGGAAATCAAGATGATCAGTGTTCCTTAACCAACAGAAAGAGAAAATAGATAACCGTTTTAGTTTTTAGGAAGCTGTGTGTGTGTGTGTGTATGTGTGTGTGGTGTGGGTGGGTGGGAAGGACAGACATTACACACATACACACACACGTACTCTCACACTGTGTAACTCTATACCCAGGACAGGGAGAGGAAGGAGAGTGTAGGGGAAGAGACAGGGAATATGTGGTCAAATAATTGGATCCTGATTTTCTCCTCATACCTACATGGCCAAAGGAGAAACGGAGTTTTAAAAAAAGGTCTTTTGGTGGGGGCTATATATTCCCAGAGCGAGGAGGTTTGTGTCTAGTTTCCCTAGATACAGGCTAGGAAAATTTCAGGCCTTCCAGGAGAATCAAAATATCTAATACCAAACCCCACAGGCAGTGAATTAGACATGGCTGCAGATGGCATCTAAGCAGAGAGAGGGTCAAATATAGAGCCCCAATATCACGAATCATCAGATAAATGCAAGACAAAACCATGTTGAGATATCTTCTCACATGAGTCAGAATAGCTATAACTTGAAAGTCCAAAAATTACAGATGTTGGCAAGGTTGCAGAGAAAAGGGAACACTTATACACTGTTGGTGGAAGTATAAATTAGTTCAGACCCTATGGAAAGCAGTTTGGAGATTTCTCAAAGAACTGAAAACAGAATTGCCATTTGACCCAGCTATGCCATTGCTGGGTATATATATACCTAAAGAAAAATAAATGGTCCTACCAAAATGACACCTGCATTCATATGTTTATCATAGCACTATTTACAATAGCAAAGACATGGAATCAATCCATGTGCTCATCAATGGCGGATTAAATTAAAAAATGGGTGCTGTGTGTCCAGGCTGTAAAAAAAAAAAATAAAGACAAAAATAAAAATTAAAAATTTGGTACATATACACCATGGAATACTATGCAGCCATTAAAAGAATGAAATCATGTCCTTTGCAGCAACATGGATGTAGCTGGAGGCCATTATTCTAAGAGAATTAACACAGGAACAGAAAACCAAATATTCTCACTTATAAGTGGAAGCTAAACACTGGGTACACAAGGACACAAAGATGGGAACAGTAAACACTGGGGATCCCAGAATGGGAGAGGAAAGAAGTGGGACAAGGGTTGAAAAGCTACCTATCAGGTACTATGTTCACCATGTCAGTGACAGGATCATTAGAAGTCCACACCTTAGCATCATGCAATATTCCCATGTAACAAACCTGCACATGTACCCCCTGCATCTAAAATAATTTTTTTTTGAAAAGAGAAACTTTTGGAAGTCTTGGTTATATTCTCTATCTTTACTGTGGTGGTGATTTCATGGGTATATACATATGTCAAAACTTTTCAAATAGTACATTTGAAATATATGCAGTTTATGGTATGTCAGTTATAACTCATAAATCTAGGGGTTTTATCCCCTGAAAGGAATAAACTTCTGATACATACAATAAGATGACTGCATCTCAAAATGCTAAATGAAAAAAGAGCAAGACACAAAAGGCTACAAATGATATGGTTCTACTTATATATTATTCTGGAAAAGCCAATGTTACACAACACTACAGAAATCAGATCAGTGGTTGCCTGGGGAGTGGTGGTAGGTGCTGACTGCAAAAGGGCGCAGGGAATTTGAGGGGTGGGAGATGCAGAAATGTTCTATATTTTCATTGTGGTAATGGTTACACAACTACATACATTTGTCAAGACTCATTAAAACATGCGTGAAAAGGGATTTTACTGAATGTATATTATATCTCAATAACCCTGACAAAAGTAAAAAACAAACAGCCCAAATAGCCCCAAGAATGCCTTGGCTTTTGTGATGCGGAAGGATCCAGAAATTCTTACATTCTGCTGTGGGATTGAAACCAGAGGCCTCCAACCAGGGATCTGGGAGCAACATGTGGGTAAGACACCCTCTGCCCCGCAAGCTCCCTGGTGCAAGCCTGCCAGGGGCTGTTGGAGGAAGAGGTGGAAGTAGAGCCAGAGGATTTGCAGGGCCAGCCTGAATGAAGGCAGGGCCAGTTAACAGGGGCAAGGACCTATGAGACCCTTGCTTTACCAAAAAAGCTGACCACAGATGTCATTGGCAGGGTGTTACCAGGGAATATGTCTGAAGAGGCCAGCCCTGGGGTCAACTGTCTCCCTCAGCTGCCCCCGGAGACATGTAATCTCTGTTCTACACTCAGGTCCCTATTTTGTGAAGGAGCAGGGAGGAATGGGAGAAACAAATCTCCGAGGGCATTTGAACTTTGAACTGACTGCATATTGATCTGAAAAAGACTGTTTAAAGCGAGGTAACTGACTCTTTTTTTTTTTTTTTTTTGAGATGGAAACTTTCTCTGTTAACCCAGGCTGGAGTACAGTGGCATGATCTCGGTTCACTGCAGCCTCCACCTCCCAAGTTCGAGCGATTCTCCTGCCTCAGCCTCCCAAGTAGCTGGGATTACAGGCCGAGTAGCTGGGATTACAGGCCGAGTAGCTGGGATTACAGGCGTGCACTACCACGCCTAGCTAATTTTTTGTAGAGACGTGTTTTGCCTTGTCCCGGATGGTCTCGAACTCCTGGCTTCACGTGATCCTCCGACCTCAGTCTCCCAAAGTGCTAGGATTACAGGCTTGAACCACCACACCTGGCCGTTGACTCTTTTTTTTGAGACAGAGTCTCACTTTGTCACCCAGGCTGGAGTGTGGTGGCATGATTTTGGCTAACTGCAACCTCTGCCTCCTGGGTTGAAGCGATTCTCCCGCCTCAGGCTTCCAAGTAGCTGGGATTACAGGAGTGGTCTTGAACTCTTGACCTCAGGTGATCCACCCTCCTTGACCTCCCAAAGTACTGGGATTACAGACATGAGCCACTGCCCCTGGCTGGCCATTGACACTTAACCAGCAAATTCATACCTTTCCTATCCCACCCCATCCTGCCACCTCTAAAAGTGGGAATGGGGCTTTTGAGGAAGTTTATATCATTTATAGAAAGGCACAATGCTGGCTGGGCGTGGTGGCTCATACCTGTAATCCCAGCACTTTGGGAGGCCAAGGCAGGCGGATCATGAGGTCACGAGTTTGAGACCAGCCTCACCAACATGGTGAAACTCTGTCTCTAACAAAAATGCAAAAATTAGCTGGGTGTGGTGGCATGCACCTGTAATCCCAGCTACTTGGGAGGCTGAGGTAGGAGAATCGCTTGAACCTGGGAGGCAGAGGTTGCAGTGAGCCGAGATCACTCCATTGCACTCCAGCTTGGGCAACAGAGCAAGACTCCGTATCAAAAAACAAACAAACAAACAAAAGGCACAATGCTGCCATCTTTTTGGTGCATATAAACTGCAGCATGTCATTAAACAAATCCTGCTATGGGTATTTTCAGGCGTCATTCTCCCCACAGTGCCCGTGTGGGTAGAGGGTGAGACTTGGGTTGTGGGGAGGAGGCTACAGGAGAGAGAGAATTTGAGGGAGATGAAGAGGGAGAGAGGGATTGACTTGGAGAGGGGAATGAGAGGAGGAAACACAAGGAGGGACTCAGAGCCTACTAGAGTAAAGGAGTTTGCCGGGAGGACTGAGCTTTTGGGGAAAGGAGAGGAATTGGAGAGGATTCTAAGGAAGCCTTGCTCTGTGATGTGTCCTGTGATCCCCTGCTGATCTCATCGAGACACCTTCTGTGAAGAAATGTGTTCAATTCCACTCCCTGGAGTCTGCTCTCCTGTTTCCATTCTGAGGCTTCAGTGTGCTAGGATTGGCTTCAGGGCCCGGGCACCTTGGGGTCACACACTTTTCATACAGCGGTCACCCAGGCGAGAGCTGAACAGATTCCCCTTATTGTGGAGACTGTCTTTTGTCTATGCCTTTATGTTGAAATATATGGCGTCCTATCCTGTTTTGTCCCATTGGAGAGCTGTCTGTCCCTGATCTGCATAACAGCCATATTAAATGGAAGTTTACTAGGAAATCGGCTTCCAGGCTTTCTTAGGTGGAATAGCTCCAGTTTCTTTATTCTTTTGCACAAGTTGCTGTAGGCTTTCCTTCTTTGAGTTCTTTAATCATCTTTAAGCTTCCTGGGATTTGCCAGGTATGTTTTCAGCTAATTAGCCTAGAGTAGGATTAGCAAACATCCCAAACAGTGCTTGGCTCATGTATTTATGAGTCATGCTGTATCTCTTTTAACTACTTTACATTTATTTCTTCAAACTATTTGTTTAATTAAATAAAATGTCAAATTTTAGTTTTAATGGGCTCAATGATTTCACCTGTCTGCTAAGTTATTTGGGCTTCTTCAGACTTGGATCTCACTGCCTTTTGTAACAACATTGGCTTTTGTATGACATAGAGGACATTGGTATCATATATATATGTGTTTATATATATGTATATATATGTGTATATATGTATATATGTGTATATATGTATATATATGTATATATATGTGTATATATGTGTATATATGTATATATGTGTATATATGTGTATATATGTATATATGTTTATATATGTGTATATATGTATATATATGTGTATATATATGTGTATATATGTGTATATATATATATATATATTTTTTTTTTCTTGAGACAGGATCTCACTCTGTTGCCCAGGATGGAGTGCGGTGGTGCAATCATAGCTCGCTGCAGTCTCGAACTCCTGGGTTCCAGAGATCCTCCCAAAGTACTGGGATGATAAACTTGAGCCATGGCATCTGGCCCTTATGATTTTTTTTTTTTTGATAGTCTATTTTCAAGGTAAAACACTTAGTGAATATTTAGAAGTTTAGATTGTTAAAAAATTTAGTGTGTGTTTACTTAAAACGAGAGAACTTTAAGTCTATCATAAATGTCTATTTTGGTTGATTATGGGTCTAGTGAGGCATAACACACAAAAATGTTGAACATTCCATTTAACCATGTGGGAAAACTGGGAATTCTGAAGGATTAAATTTTGGTATAAGACAATGGGAAAATTCCATATAACTAAGAGGAGATGAGAAGAAGTATATAAGCTTATAATTTGCTGGAAAAAAAGTAAAAAGGATTTTTTTTTTTTTAATTCTGGGTAGAAAGGTAGGGGAAACAGTTTCAGAATTTCTAAAATATATTGCTTTTATGCCTTGAATTTTATGGTCCACTTTAAGGCTTGTAAATAGTATTTATAAAAACTGATTTGATTATTTATACCAAGGGCATCTTTCATAATCAAAGGCTACCTGGAGATAAACTCTATGATATTTGAGAATAGTATAAAACACTTCAATACTCATGATCTCAGGCACAACCTGTAGATGTATTTAAAAGGATTTCTTGATGCTATATTGATTTTTTTTGGACAAATAAAAGATATTTTGACACATCAAGTACATTAATTTATTTTGACCAAAAGGATAGAAAAGTAAAGCCATGCCTAAGAATGTGTTAGAAGTACAAAATATTATAAAAATTTGAGCTAATTATTTAGATAATTCAAATATTAAAGTTTGAATTATTCATTAGAGGTAAATTTCTGTTGAATCCTTTATTGAATTGACTTTGTTCTCTTAATGGAGAATTAGCCTCAAAACTAGGAAGTGATAAGTAGCCGGGGGCAGTGGCTCACGCCTGTAATCCCAGCACTTTGGGAGGCCAAGGTGGGTGGATCACAAGGTCAGGAGTTCGAGACCAGCCTAGCCAATATGGTGAAACCCCGTCTCTACTAAAAAATACAAAAATTAGCCGAGTGCGGTAGTGTGTGCCTGTAGTCTCAGCTACTCGGGAGGCTGAGGCAGAAGAATCGCTTGAACCTGGGAGTGGAGGTTGCAGTGAGCTGAGATCGTGCCACTGCACTCCAGCCTGGGTGACAGAGCAAGACTCCGTCTCAAAAAAAACAAAACAAAAAAAAAACAAAAAAAAAAACCTAGGAAGTGATAAGATTGGAATTGGAAATAATGTGCTTGGTTTTTTTTTTTTTTTTTGGTTTGTGTGCATCATTTTATTTATTTTTGTTTTTATTCTTATTTTTATTTTTATTCTGATTTTTTTTGAGACAGAGTTTCTTTCTTGTTGCCCAGCTAGAGTGCAATGGCACAATCTCTGCTCACCGCAACCTCCACCTCCCGGGTTCAAGCGATTCTCCTGCCTCAGCCTCCCGAGTAGCTGGGATACAGACATATGCCACCACACCCAGCTAATTTTGTATTTTTAGTAGAGACGGGGTTTCTCCATGTTGGTCAGGCTGGTCTTGAACTCCCGACCTCAGGTGATCTGCCTGCCTCGGCCTCCCAACATGCTGGGATTACAGGCGTGAGCCACCATGCTCAGCAGTGTGCGTCATTTTAGTAGTAAATTATTTATTTGATGCTTAGTTGAAGGGTACCTAGCCATTAGAAAATGTGTTCATTCCCGCTTTGTTTAGTTTAATATTTTGGACTTTTGCCTTATTTTCTTTCATTACTTCTTTTGTTTTCGTCAGTTTTCTTGTTTAAAATGGAAACAGAATGCTCTAGAATAAGCTTAGTTCTCAAGTTTGTCCACTTATTTTCTGACTGTCAGTGATCTCATTAATCATAATATAATCCTTGGTAAGCGAGGACTAGAGATATGCATTGTGAAAGAAAACAAAAAGAGGAGGGCACAGAAGGAAGATGGGGTGGATTCAGTCTCCACTGCCACTGTGGTTATATCAGACTCAGAAAGTAAACATGCCTGTGCTCAGATCACGCACATCTAGTGGCATACATTTGTCAACACCCAACACCACAAAATCATTAAAAATCAAATCAAAAAGGATAAATTATCATTCTGAACAATATGACACAGGTACAGTTTAGTCCTCTTCCCTCTTCTGATATCTAGTTGTGTCTTTCCATCACTGTAGGCAGACCGAAGTGATATCACATTTGAGGTGCAATCAATATAGTTAATCACCTTGGAGGTGAGGCATATTGGTTCTCAAGAACTGGGTCTGACGTCAAAGGAGAGCAATCTTGCAAGTGCAGAAGAAAGGAGTATCAAACAGTGCACCTATCTTGGGGACCTCGACCTTCCAATAAATCACATCATAGCACACCTACCATGACAATATTTCACATTTTCAAAACAATTTTGGTGTAAGTATCTTGTGCATTTTTTAAAAATTTTTTTGAGACGGAGTCTTCTCCATCACACAGACTGGAGTGCAATGGCATGATCTTGCCTCACTGCAACCTCCAACTCCCGGGTTCTGGTGATTTTTCTGCCTCAGCCTCCCAAGTAGCTGGGATTACAGGTGCCCACCACCATGCCCGGCTGATTTTTGTATTTTTAGTAGAGACAGGGTTTCACCATGTTGGTCAGGCTGGTTTCGAACTCCTGACCTCGTGATCCACCCACCTTGGCCTCCCAAAGTGCTGGGATTACAGGCATGAGCAATCGTGTCCGACCATCTTGGGTATTTTTAAAGAAATAGCACTGCTATTATAACTTTGTTTTCATGTAAGTGGAAATAGTGGATTTCCATGGGATAAAAGCAACAGGGCAATGCCTCTAGCATTGTTTAGTGCTAGATGAGGCTGGTAGTTGGTAAGAAGTATAAAAATCAAGGAGAGACCAGGCGTGGTGGCTCACGCCTGTAATCCCAGCACTTTGGGAGGCCGAGGCGGGCGGATCACGAGGTCAGGAGATCGAGACTATCCTGGCTAACACGGTGAAACCCCGTCTCTACTAAAAAATACAAAAAATCAGCCGGGCGTGGTGGCGTGTGCCTGTAGTCCTAGCTACTCGGGAGGCTGAGGCAGGAGGATGGTGTGAACCCGGGAGGCGGAGCTTGCAGTGAGCCCAGATGGCGCCACTGCACTCCAGCCTAGGCGACAGCAAGACTCTGTCTCAAAAAAAAAAAAAAAAAAAAAAAAAAAAAAAAAAAATCAAGGAGAGAAGGAGAGATATTTCTACTGACTTTAGCCAAAATAAGTCTGGAAATGTGATTTTAGCCAGTCTTCACTTTATTTCATCTGTGGGTCACATTTCCCTTCCTAACAACCCCAAATTCTTATATCTCTTTAAACCTGATCTTATGAATGTTGTAGAACCAAATTTGTGAATTTCAGACACGCTACTGCCTTTTCCAGAGATATTTACAGTTTAAGCCTTTTTTAAAAAAAAAACAAAAGAAAGATAAGCTTTATCAGTAAATGGAATTTCAAAGTCAAAAGAGGCTGAGCAAGAGCCTTTTTATTTGGAAGCAGAGGGTTCTTTCTAGTACAGTCTTCTTTGCTTCATCTGTAAGTTTGAAAGTCTTTTGTCTTTATTTATATTTTTAAGTAAGTTAGGTACAAAAGTTCAGAGAAAAGTCCCACTTGATTTGGTGGAAATTCATCATTTAACTTTCAGGTGGTCATGCTATTAAAACAGTCTTCTGGGTATATCCTGACATAAGCCAAGACGTTTTCACTGGACCACTTTTTTTTTTTTTTTTTTTTTTTATTTTTGAGATGGAGTCTCACTCTGTTGCCCAGGCTGGAGTGCAGTGGTGCGATCTTGGCTCATTGCAGCCTCCGCCTCCCTAGTTCCGGTGATTCTCCTGTCTCAGCCTCCTGAGTAACTGGGACTACAGATGTGTACCACCATGCCCAACTAATTTTTCTATTTTTAGTAGAGATGGGGTTTCACTGTATTGGCCAGGCTGGTCTCGAACTCCTGACCTCAAGTGTTCCTCCCACCTAGGCCTCCCAAGGTGCTGGGATTACAGACATAAGCCAAGCCACCCAGCCATTTTTTTTTTTTTTTTAAGACAGGGTCTCACCATGTTGTTCTGGCTGAACTTGAACTCCTGGGCTCAAAGTGATCTTCCCATCTCAGCCTCCCAAGTAGCTGGGACTACACGCTTGTGCCAGTGTGCCTAGCTCAATAGCATGTGTGTTAACTGAGTTAGTAACACAGTTCCTTTCTACCACCTCCACCTTAAGAGTATTGGGAGAGACTTTTAATTAAAGAAAAAAGTATCAAATTTGAAAAATAGAATGTACTAAACATTCTGGTTTTTAAAGAATGACTATTATGTCTGTGAAACATCACCTATATTTTGTTTGATAAAATAAAAAAAAATGCTTGGTTGAAGGCAATAGCAGGTTCATGTTTTTATGATTGCATATCTCACAATAGAAAAGTAAACTCATTAAGTTTGTTACAAGGATTTGGCAGTTTTTATGTGATTTACTCTTATTAACAAGGACAAATATATTGAATTACCATTTTATATCAAATCTATATCCTATAGGATTTAAAATGAACCAGTCTGGGTGACACATGGGTATGATGCAGAAAATCACTAATGAGAATAAAACAGGATTCCAAGTATATCAGATGTCCCTATTTGTGTATGTTATATATTAAAACATGAATTTGTGTTTCATAAGTGTAAGGCTTTGACTTGGTTTTAAGAATCTGATATTTTAATGACCTATCAAGATCCTTTCAAAAGAAGTCATTCCTTGACTATTTCAAAGACTTTACTTCTCTATTTCTGCTAGCCTTGGAAATATTCACCGTTGATTTTTTTCCTTTGGTCACAACCTTCCACCTCCTGCTTTTATCAAGCCCTTCAAAATGGTTCTTTTCATTCTGCCTTGACATTTCTCCATGTGCCCTGTGGCGGCCCACTCCAGCCTGTTGTCTCCCACTGCTCATTTAGGGGCTTTAGCTGGAACTGTGTCTGGGCTAGACCTGGTCCTCAAGAATATGTATTTAGAAAGGTGAACAGCTTTAGTCTCATTGTGCTGTCCTTCCCTCTGTCACTTCCCTGCTCTTCCAGTCTGTTGGCTTTTAATTTCTTTTTTCTTTTTTGAGAGAGAGTCTAGCTCTGTTGCCCAGGCTAGAGTGCAGTGGCACAATCATAGCTCACTGCACCCTCAACCTCCTAGGCTCAAGTGATCCTCCCACCTCAGGCTCCTGAGTAGCTGAGACTAGAGGTGCATGCCACCATGTCCAGCTAATTAAGTTTTATTTATTTATTATTATTATTATTATTTTTTTTTTAATAGAGACAGGATCTCTATGTTGCCCAAGCTGGTCTCAAATTTCTGTGCTCAAGCGATCCTCCCACCTTAGCTTCCCAAAGTGCTGGGATTACAGGTGTGAGCCACCATGCCTGGCCACCTTTCATTTCTGACTTCTTTATTTTTTAGCTGCATGTTTGGGGAAGAGAGAACATAGGGAAGGCCTACCATACACTTGACCACCTCTGCTCAGAAGTGACCCACATCACCTCATCCATGTTCTGGTGGCCAAGAAGGAGGCAGGAAAATGTAGAGGTGCAGAGAAATATTGATAAGCATTGATAGTTTCTTTGATGTCAGTCTTGTAGAATTATTTTGAGAATTAGATATGACAGCATTTAAAAAATATTTAGTTCAGTGTGTGGTAGATAATTAGATCAATAATTATTAAATTGCTTAGTATTCCAGTTCAATAAAAGTTGTTTTTCTCTTAAAAAAGGGTTGATGAATTAGCATTCTACTATATGTTGATATATTTCCGTGAGTTTGGTTAGTGCAAGCCAAAGTCAGAGAGGTTGTTCCATACTCAGAGTATTCATAAAACCGTATTTCTGGGTCTGCAAGAACAGTGACTTAGAAACCATCCTGTGGAGTCACATCTTGGGGACATTTCAGTCAGCTCCCAGGTGAAATTACATGGTCAAAATGATGTTTTTCTTCTGATTTTAGTTGAGCTCTCAATGTTAAGACCTGGGTTTGGAGTATCTGTTTATCAATATACATTTTTGGGGTCATTCTGAGTTATCTCTAGTAGGCTCTTTGTTCTATTCTAAAGCTTATTTCCTGAGCTTTCTGTGGGATGCCTGCCATGGAGTCGCCTCCTGCTGTAGCCTGGAGTGGGGTTTGCCTGGTGGTCCTGACACTGATTCCCTTGCCACCTGCACTCCAGGTGGCTTAACACCCAATCTTGAGAATGAATGTGTCACCCTTTCTGATAATCCCATACCATTTTCTTTTTTTCTTTTTCTTTTTTTTTGAGGCAGAGTCTCGCTCTGTCACCCAGGCTGGAGTGCAGTGGCGCAATCTCGGCTCACTGCAACCTCTGCCTGCCAGGTTCAAGTGATTCTCCTGCCTCAGCCTCCTGAGTAGCTGGGATTACAGGTGCCTGCCACCACACCCAGCTGATTTTTGTATTTTTAGTAGAGACAGGGTTTTACCATGTTGGTCAGGCTGGTCTCAAACTCCTGAGCTTGTGATCTGCCCACCTTGGCCTCCCAAAGTGCTGGGATTATAGGCATGAGCCACTGCACCTGGCCACCTTTGCATTTTCTAATCCCTCTGCTCTTTTGCTGCCTAAATCAGAACATGCCTACCCCAGGAAGAGGCAGGGCACATCCGCCTCAGTATCAATTCTGCTCACTAGGGACAAATAAAAGCCATTATTTTTATTTTGAAACAAAAATAAATATATTAGGGAATAGAATGTAAAATCCTCTTGAATTTTGAATCAAGAACTACAAGAATTTTTTTTTCTATAAATTGGGTGGAACTCTTGACCCATTTTTAGTTTGGTTTCATTTGCCATTTTGAAAATACTGTGGGTAGAGTTTAAGGAGCACACTTCTCTCACTTACATCTTGTTAACTTAAACTTGTTCTTATCAAGTCTAAAACAGATTCTATTCTAGCAATGCATCCTCTGATAGGTCACTCCTGATGTCTTCTGGCTGGTAGAGATGCCTCTTTGTAATGCTCACAGCCATGCATGGCTTTCTCTTATGGATTTTGTTTACATTTTATTTATTATTTTGTTATTTAGCAAACATAAAATGCTTATTAAAAGCAAGGCAATCTTCTAAATGACTAACTTATTTTAATTTTCACAACAACCGTATGAGGGAGGTACTCATTTGTGTGTATGTATGCATATATATGCATGTTGGTGTGTGTAAATATATCTCTGTGTATGTATTCTTATACGTATATATGTATGTGTGTATGTATATATGTGTGCATATATATGTATGCTTGTGTGTGTATGTTTATGAAACACTGAGGTACAGAAGCTGAATAACTTTCTCAAAGTCACATAGCCAATATAAGCCATAAACCAGAGACAGTTTTTGAAATCAGGTAACTGACTTCTAAGTCGATACTCTTAGCCACTATATTGCCTCTTGCTGTATTTTAATTGTTGGTTAACTTCTCTCTTTTCGTCTGGACTATAAGGGCCTTCTGGAAAGAGTTTTATTGATCTTGCATCCCTTGAGCCTAGAATGGAGCCAGACACACAATAACTGGGCAGCCAGTGTTGGCTAAACCTTTGCATGGAGAGGGTGGAGGTCATTTGAACTGTCTGCCTGGGCCGTGTGACTTAATGACCCCATCACCTTCTTTATGAACATAGCCAGTGGGTTCTAATTGTTAGAGGAATTGTACACTTATTTCATTCTGTGCTTAGTGGAACACGTTGTGAAATTTTTGTACATAGACAGTTTCTTGGAATATTTTAACAATTTCTTTGAATGTCTGAATGGGAATTCTAGGATTCCAATTTCTCTCTGTCCCTTGTTGTTTATGATTCTAGGAAATACAGCTTAATTCAAAGTTTGTGAAAGCTCAGGAATCTTTCTGCCATGTTCTGAGATTTTATTCTGTACTACCTGTCCTAGAGTTCTGATTTCAGGAACAGACTCCACCAAAAAACAGCTTTTGAGGCTTTGAAAGTAAAAGCAGATGCCATTACCTGCAATATCAGCAGTTTTCCTTAGAATCTTTCCGAAGTGACATCTCAAGGAGCTGATTTGGAGCAAAACTTTATATTCCCTGTGAGCCGAATCATTTTGAAAACACACTTGTTGCAAGTGATGACTGGTCAGAAGTAAATCTACTGAGTGTCAGCTCCATGTAGGAGTAATCCACAACAGCTTAAAAAATCAAAACCGTATTTTCCTTAGAAAACATGTTTTAATGGTAGAAATCTTCCTTATTTTGTTGATAATTAAAAGGAAGGCTTTGCATTACACCAAATTTGGACTCTCTTTGTGGTCCTTGCTTCCCCTAACCCTACTTTATTTCATACACACACATACACACATGCATACTTTTGTTTTGTTTTGCTTTGTTTTGAGACAGGGAGGGTCTCACTCTGTATCCCAGGCTAGAGTGCAGTGGTGTGATCATGGCTCACCACAGCCTCTACCTTCCAGACTCAAGCAATCTTCCCACCTCAGCCTCTTGATTAGCTGAAACTACAGGCATGCACCGTACTCAGCTAATTTTTATATTTTGTAGTAACAGGGTCTTGCTATGCTCCCCTGGCTAGCTTCAAACCCCTGGGTTCAAGTGATCCTTTTGCCGTGGCCTCCCAAAGTGCTGGGATCAAAGGCACATGCATACTTTGTTTCTATTTGGAATATTTTGAGAAAATGTGGTCTGCCTGCTGTCAGTTCCATGTCAGCATTCATTGACTCACTCATATGGCAAACATGCTGTATAACTTTTATCATTACCTTACTTGCATCTGATTTTCTTTTTCAAAAACTGGAAGTAGTTACATGTCTTTGTAGGGTCAGAGAATTAGAATTATATCACAGTTATTCTCTCTCCCTGTTTGCCTCCTCTTCCTTCTTTCTCTTTCCCCACCTTCAACTTTGGAAACAAACCATTAGTGCTTTTATAGTTAGAGAGTACCTTGAGGGAGGAAATATTTCTGTTTCCTCTTGAGGGCAATCTCGCAAATTCTGCTAACATACTAAGAGGTGTGAATCAGTACAGTGAGGCCAAAGGGATCATATGGTTGAATTCAGATCCTGAAGCAGTTACTCTGGATATAAATGACTTTGCCACTAATTGTTTATGGCATATTAAAGGCTAAGAGCTAGAAAGATGACAAAGGACATGCATTTAGGGTAGTGTATTATAATTATATGTTGAGTGTTACTTGTGGTAGGTAAACACAGTGTGAAAAACATAGTAACTGACACAGCCAAAGATCAATAATCCACATATTCTCAATTAGAATATGTATGTGTGTGTGTATAAATATGCATTTATTTATATATAGCCCTTCTTATCCCAGAAAGGAATGAAGATTATTTACCAAAATACACATGGTACAAAGAGATAAGTAAAATGGAAAACAAGTGGATGAGAGTACCAGAACCCTAAACGAGGGTAGGAAGATGCAGATGAAGCTAGGAGTTACATTATACATTAAATGTATGCTGTAAGAATGGGTCTATTTGCTCGTGTTGGCTACAAAGTCTGCCCTAAACTTTCCAGTAGCTAATATAGAAAGCGATATGGCCCCAAACTAAGAAGGAACAAAATTATTCCTAATGCTAAGAAGACCAGTGATGAATTTTTCATAAACAGGGTGTTGCAAAATAACTAGGCCCTCAGCAATATCCCCTGAGTAAATACAGGAATTAGTTTTATTGGTTTGCTCTCTGATCCTGTACACCCTGAGGCTGGCAGATATTGACTCTTCCAGAAATAGCTATTGTTCATTTGTGGAGCTGCTTATTGTTTACCAAGGCTCAGGAATCTTTGAGGAGGGATGATAGCAAAATATTATTGTTTTACTAGATTAAATTAGGTAACAATACTTTGGCAGCTAATCAATAGCTAATGTGTAATCAGAATAATTGTGTATATACAAGTATTTTTTATCCTAGAAGTAAACAAAACTTTTCTTAATTTCACTGAGTTATTATTATTATTAATTTTGCTGACTGTCACTTGATGTTGTTTATTTGAATATCACTTCTATAATTTCTGCTGTGTGTCTGAAAAAAAGAGGGCAGAATTTGAGAGTGTTTTTAAAAAAATTCTTACATGTTTCCTGTAAGAATTTTACATGTTTGCCTTAGACTCTTTAACAAAAATCATTTATTTGTAAAAGTGATACATGCTCATTTTAGGAGATTTGGAAAACACAAGAACACACAAATGACCTAAAATCTCATCATTTATAAATAACTTTGGCATGTTATATAGTATATGTCTTTATGTGTATGGTGTATGCGGTGGCTTAATTTCTTAATTTTATGAGGGTTACTACATGGTTCCACAGCCATAGAAACTAGCTTTATAGTTTCTCTACTTATGATTAAGTAAAACTATTGATTTCCTATCTGCTTGAACACACAGAACTATCCTAAGATACTGTGGAATTGGGAGCAAAACACAAAACCCAAAACTTTGAGTTTAAGACCAGAGACTTGAGAGAAAGTCTGACATTCACAAATACACTCCCACCACCACGTTTTTTATTTTGTTTTTTGGTTTTTATTAAACAATATTAGGTATCAGTTTCCACAATGAAATAATGTTCCCCAAGTGATGGTGCTACAGAAAGTGGGATGCACTATATAAATGTGAATGGTATTGTCCTTGTTAACTAACACTAGTGACTTCGAAACTGAACAAGAGCCCGGTGACCAGGGCTCTGACCATGTGCTCTTGACCCTTTAATATAGAAGGAATGGGGTAAAAAAGAGGGAAATTAGAAAGAATACTCCAGAGTAGTGGGATGGGTCCAGAGATATGAGTTGAGACAATAGAGAAGAGTGAGAAATATTGCTCAGAGGCATTGCCATTTTAATTTATTTCCCACAAGCATTATCTAAGTTGACAGGAAAAAGTAACCACAATTGGAAATATAAATAAATAAGGGGGCTGATAGGGATATGTTCATTCTCAGTGCAAGGAACACTATTGAGTGCCTGTGTGTTCCAGGAACTTGGGAGATGCAAAGGTGCTTGAAATGCAGCCTTTATTCTCGAGGAGTTCCAGGTGCATTTTGCATGATACTAAGAGTACAAAAATAAAAAATGGGAACAATCCAATTGAATAATGAGACTTATTTTATTTTTAATACATTTTAAAATTTGTAACAGTACCAAACTTTTAGAAACGTTGCAAGTACAGAGCAGAACAAAAAGTTTTTTTGTTTTTCTGACAATTTTAGAGTAAGTTGTTGACCTGATGTCTTATTACCTGTAAGTATTTTAGTGTGTATTTCCCTACAAGCATATTCTCCTACATAATCACAATATAACCATCAAAATCAGAAAATTAATACTGATACTGAAGTACAATGCCATGATCATAGTTCCCTGCAGCCTCAAACTCCTGGGCTCAAGCAGTCCTCCTGCCTCAGCCCCCTGAGTAGCTGGGACTATAGATTCACACCACCACGCCCACCTAATTAATTTTTTTTTTTGTAGCGATGGGGTCTGGCTATGTTGCCTAGGCTTGTCTTGAACTCTTGGCTTTAAGCAATCCTCTCACCATAACCTTCCAAAGCACTGGGACTACAGCTGTGAGCCACCGCACCTGGCTCATTGCTAACTTTAATCCTCAGACCCCATTTAAGTTTTGCTGATCATATGCTTTATAACAAAAGGTTCCAGTTCAAAATCACATATCACATTTAGTTGTCATTTTAGTTTCCTTCAGTCTAGAAGAAGTCCTCATTTTTTCTTTGACTTTCACAACCTTGACACTTTTCAAAGGCTAGTTATTTTGTAAAATGTCATTTAAATTGGGGTTGTCTGATGTTTCTTCATGATTACACTCAGGTGATGCATCTTTGGTAGGTGTGATGGTTAATGTTGGGTGTGAACTTGACTAGATTAAGGGATACCTAGATAGCTGGTAAAGCATTATTTCCGGGTGTGTTTGTGTGAGTGGTAGACTGAGTGGGAAAGATTTGCCATCAATGTGGGTGGGCACCAGACAATCATCTGGGGGCTCAGATAGAACAAAACGCAGAGGAAAGGTGAATTCAGCTTCTCTCCTGGAGCTGGGACACCCTTCTTCTCCTGCCCTTGAACAGCAGAACTCCAGGCTTCCCAGCCTTTGAACTCTGATTTGCAGTAGCGGCCGACTGGGTTCCCAGGCCTTCAAACTCAGACTGAGAATTACACCATCAGCTTCAACACTCTGTGCTGGGAAGCTCCCACGCCTTGATGTTTTCCTCACCCTCTTTGAGCTCTGGCAGCCCACAGCAGATTGCCCCTTTTTGGTGGACACTCTTCTTACTGAGCTCAGGCTTTAAAACCCCTGTGAGGCAGCCATCTTAGAGAGTGTCTGCTCTATCTGAGCTCTGACACCCTGCTCTGGGCCATGGTGGCTCTCCCCTTTGAGGACAAATATTTCTCTTACTCTGCCCCAGTTCATGGTTTTAGGACTGCATTATTTGGAAGGGAAGGAAAGAGAAAAGGGGAAGGAAGAAGAGGAAAAGAAGATAAAATCTATTTTAAATTATGAAAATTGGAAGAAATAACAATGTATATTTTGTATTTGTTTTCTATACTAATGATAAATGAGGCCTCTAGTTATCTTAAAAGACTAAAATTTTATTCATGTTTTTAAACTTTACATTTATTTTTTTCTTAGGGGACTAATGTAATGCTAGATAATTAGGCTCAGATTCCTTATTTATATTCTTATTTGGGGCCAGAAGGGAAATATATTTTAATATAAAGTCTCCCCTTTTTTAATATGCCCAGAAGGATTGGAAAATATTGGGAATTAACAATTATTAGTGAAGAGACTAGATTGTAAAGCTATTATATTTTAAAATAAAGTCAGCATTGCTCCTTTTAATCATTTCATGCAATTTTGCCCCAAAGGCATTTATCCTTGTCGTTATCCATTGAGTTGCACTGTAAACCCTATTAACTTAATCCAGATGAAGTCACAGAGTTATTTCTGACTCCATGTTGTGGTTCTATTGAGGTAATTACTACCAAGTGATCAGTGATTGAGTCTGAAAAAATGCATTTAAGTATTATTAATTGAATAACCACTGAGTTAATAAAACTGTCCTAAGATATTATACTGGAAATTAATTGAATACAATGTATCTACCTTCTAGAAGTTATGCCCTGAAGGAGATAATAAAGAAGTAACAATCTTTTTCAGGAAGGTGAAAGACACTTAATAAATGCTCATTAAATTAAATGTTTTCCTAACATTTGGAAGCTGGGGTGGCTCATGGGAGCTAAATGACAATTTCATTCATGCAAATTCTTAATATGGCAAGCATGTCAAGTTAATCAACAATGTTAGGCAATCCAGTGACTTGTCTGAGATTTTTAATATCTAAATAGTAAGCTGGATTTAAAATAATCAGTCTAGTCAATTATTTATTTTCTTATGTAAAATGTAGTAATAACATCAGGTTAAATCAAGGTAAATAACCTAAAGTTAGAAGATTAAAAATGTCCACAATCCCATCCCTTTCTTTTTCTTTTAAAATGTAAGGTGCCTAGTAATTTTCTTAAGTAATAATGTAGAATAATAGATAGCTTGTCTGTCTCTGACTGGCTTGACCTTGACTTGTTCCATGATTTCAGCTTAGAATTCTTACTAACCATAATGTGGAAGAATTGCAGGGCCTTAATGCAAGCTGTGATTCTGGAATTGCCTCATAAATTTACAGATAAAATAAAAAAAAAAGTGGGATGTTTTGCGCTTAGTAATGTAAAGAAAGCATTTGAAGAAGTTATCACAATCAAGTACGTCTGCAAAATTCAGAATCCAGGAAGTTAAAATTTCCCATTGAAAGAAGAGATGACCACAATACCCAACAATACATTTACTGATTCAGCATGACCTTAAAAATGCATTTCACTTTTTCTCTAAATGAATGTATTTGTTAAGAACATTAAACAAAGTCTGCATATAGCTTCAAGGATTCAATAATAGTAAGGAGCATCAAATAACAGAGTCAAAAGAAACAAACTGAAGGAAACTGTGAGCAAAGATGAAAAGGCAAAGTCTCTGGAAACAGTCAAGAAGAAAGATTACTGACCACTGGACTGAACTTGAGACTTTCAGCTGGATTCAGGTGTGCTCCTCGGGTCTCCTTTCTAGACCCAGGCTGAAGTGGCTGCACCTTCCTATAGCATGTTTTTCTCATGGTGATGAAGGAGAGGTGGGTGCAGGACGTGCACTGCCCCTGAAGACCTTGGCTCAGAACAAACACACTGTCACCTCCACCCACATCCCATTGGCCAAAGGAGGTAACATGGCCAGGCCCACATTAGTAGGATGCAAAATACAATCTTCCCGTAGTAGGAAGATTCTGAAGATTCAAGTTTTGAGAAGACAGAAAAGCAATAAAGTGATGCATCAATAGGAAAAGTACTTTGCTATGAGGCAAGAACAACACATTTGCTTTCAGAAGCAAATAACCCTGAGACTTCAAAGAAAACCTTTTGATTTCTATCTTTCATTTATTTTTGTTCAAATCTTTGTGTCTGATAACAGCTTGGAGGACTTTGGGAATCCACTGCTTTATGTTGGTATTTTAAGGCAGTCATTTGCAATATCCCTTGTAGTCCCTGTCCTCCTTTCATCCCCCACCCAACCTCTGGACCATTTCCTAACAGACACCATTCTGAAATTATTTGAACTAAAAAAGCTTGCCTGAGGAAACAGGGTTCTTTTAAATTTATGGAGCTTAAGGATCTTAAATAGGTAATTTTTCTAAGCACTACACTTGGTTAGGAGGGAAGAAAGGGCTGCCTTCCAGAGGGCTAGCTTGTGTTAAATTCAGTTCAGAAATATAAAACTTTTGGGCCCATTTGACAACAATTCAACAACAGTTTAGGAGATTAAAAAAGGAATGGATAGAGATTCAGACCACTGACTAATCATTCTGAACCCGGAAGTCTAGAGAGTTTCTGAGGTTTTAGATTGCATCATGTATAATGTCAAATTCTCATACATACGAAACCCAAACCATCTGACTATAAAGTCTATGGTTCTCAATAATGTTAAGAAGTCTTATTCTCCCTGCAGTAACCAAGATTATTGTCCCTAGTTCTTCACTTTGTCCTATAATAAAATGATATGTTCTTGTCCTTGGCCATGGGAATTTGAAGTCCTTCCTACTATGGGAAGATTGTATTTTGCATCCTACTAATGTGGGCCTGGCCATGTTACCTCCTTTGGCCAATGGGATGTGGGTGGAGGTGACAGTGTGTTTGTTCTGAGCCAAGGTCTTCAGGGGCATTGCATGTCGTGCACCCACATCTCCTTCATCACTATGAGAAAAACATGCTATAGGAAGGTGCAGCCACTTCAGCCTGGGTCTAGAAAGGAGACCCGAAGAGCACACCTGAATCCAGCTGAAAGTCTCAAGTTCAGTCTAGCCCTACTGAGTCCAGATGGCTTGCGGACCTATGTGGGGATATATAAATATTTGTTGTGTAAGTCACTAATATGCTGCTTCACAAGCTTCACAAGCTACTAAAATTTACTTCTTAGTATAAATCCTAAAGAACAAATGACACTACAAATGGCATGATCATCCTGACATACTCCAAATGCTCTTTCAGAATAAACTGCCTCAGAGCTTCCAAATAAAAAATGTAAGTCCTAGATTAAGTTATGCTTAATATCACTTAAAAGATCTCAACTATTTTCTTCACTATGATGGATATATGAGCTGTTACTGGACTGTCAAATTAAAAACAGCAAATCATTTTACATGAAAAAATAGCCTACCATACAGCCATTATAAAGATAAATCCAGAATCTTGGGACAACCCAATTCTTTGGCTTCTCTGTCCCTGCACCTGAGCAGCTGAATGTGGAGGGAGAAAACAGGTAGAAAAAATCCACTCTGCTGGCTGGTCTACTTAAGATTTATTGCAGCACGGCCAGACACTCCTACCCCAGTTTTATGGTAGGTTACTGTGTTGGGCTGTTCTTGCACTCTTACAAAGAAATACTGAAGACTAAGTAATTTATAAGAACAGAGGTTTAATTGGCTTATGGTTCTGCAGGCTGTACAAGAAGCTTAGTGACATCTGCCTCTGGCGAGGCCTCAGAGAGCTTTTACTTATTATGGTGGGAGGCAAAATGGGAGCAGGCACCTCACAGGGTGAAAGCAGGAGCAAGAGAGTGAGGAGGGAAGTGCTGCACACTTTTAAATGACCAGATCTCATGAGAACTCACTCACTATGGCGAGGACAATAGTAACAAGAGGGATGGTGCTAAACCATTCATGAGAAATCTGCCCCCATGCTCCAATCACCCACCACCTGGCCCCATCTCCAACATTGGGGATTACCTTTCAATATGAGATTTGGACGGGAACACACATTCAAACTATATCAGTCATCTTTTCCTTTCACCAGGAAGGACCATTTCACATATTCTCCTCTCCCCTCAGACCTCCAGTACCTTCTCCTCTGGCCTCACTCTTAGCTGATGACCTTGCTTCTTAGTTTACTGAGAAAATAGAGGCAATCAGGAGAGGTTTACCTTATCTTCTATCTCCAACTCCATCTGGCTATGTGTCTAGATGGTCTTCTCTCTTGTTATCATTCAAATGGTCCCAGTCCCTGGGCCTATATGGGACAGCCTCTCTCAGCACTGAATCTTTGAAGCCCATCCTGGGCTGCATCCTTGAGAACTTTGCTTCTGCAATCATGCCCTCTCCTTTCTGCAGCATCAATTTTCACCTTTGAGGGATCATTCCCATCGGGATACAATGTGTGGTGTCTCTCCCACGTTCTCCCCAAGTTATTGCTGTTCTTCATCACCAAACCAGTAAAACAGACAGCCTATATTTGCTGTTTCAGTGTCCTCACCTTCCATTTTCTCTTTAACTCATTCCAATCAGGATGTCATCCTCATGGCTTCAAGGTAATGATTCTCATCAGGGTCACTAGGGACCTCTATGCTGCCAAATCCCTTGGGCAATACTCCTTTTTCTTGAAATACTCTCTTCACTTAGTTTCCCATTCATTGTCCTCTCCCAGTTTCTTCCTTTTACTGGACGTATCTTCTGCATTTCCTCTGCTGGCTGTATCTGATCTCCTGAACTTCTAAATGTTGGAATGCTATAGGACAGTGTCCTTGACTCTCTTTGGCTGTCTATCATACCCCTTTCTATGTGATCTTAACCAGCCCCAAGGGTATCTATTTTCAGACAAATTCCAAACGTATATCTCCTCTAAGCTCCAAACTCACCTTTCCATTTGTATGTCTAATAAGCATCTCAAACCAGACATGTCCAAAACCAAACTCTTACCTTCCATACCCACTTCTTCCTCACTTTTTCCAATCTCAATAATTATAACTCTATTGACCAGTAGCTCAGGCCAAAACCTAGGTGTCATCCTGATATTGTTCTTTCCTTCTTTCCCCATATCAATCAGCAAAACCCACTGGCTCTATCTTCAAACTATCTGAAATCTGATGACATCTCACTCTTTTCACCCCACCACCTCCTGTGCCCTTTTGGCTTCCTTTTGGATTCTGTCATGATTGGCACCAGCACAGATGGAACAGAGAAAGGCCAGGTATTTCTCCCCCACTCCCTCTTTGATTCAGGGCTGCATCTCTAGAAGTCGCTGCATTCGCGCGACTCCAGATAACCCTTGTCCTTGGCCCCAGCTGGCACTGGGCTCTCCTGTTCTATTCTGTCTTTGCTCCTTCAGCCCTTGGAATAGTACTGCCTTTTCTCTTTTGCTTTGCATCCCATTTATGCCTCCGTGAACTTCAAATGAAATCTCTTCATCTGATTCATCTGAGGGTGAAGCTCTTTTTCTGCTGGGACCCTGACTGACACACTACTCTATCTAAAATATCATTCCTCTTCACTCCTTATCCCTTTAACTATTTTTTTCTTAGTATATACTATTAACTAAAATGTATGATCTGTTGTTTTGTCTTTGCTTTTTATTTTTTGTCCTCCCTCTCCTCTTCCTCAAAAGGTAAGCTTTCTGGGGGCTTTTATTTTTATTTCCACATCTTTATCCCTGGCCCCTGGAAGAACACCTGATATAGAGTTTCATGTAAATATGTTTCTATGAAAGATGGTTCTGAAGTGTTATGGAATCTGGTGTCATTACATTGAGGGGAAATAAAAAAGTGAGTTGAAGAATATCATGGCATGGTTATATTTTTAAACAATCTACCTATTCAGATATAATATTTGAGTTGTATAAAAGAAGCATATACCCCCAAAATATTAACAGGGGTCACTTTCCTGGAAGTGGATGGTAGGATTCAGTGGATTCAGTTTTCTGCTTTGTGCTTATCTGCACAATTTGAATTTGTAGGAGAAATAAGACCACCGGAAGCCTCTACGAAGTTTTTAGAAACATTAGAAAAACTCTTCCCCTAACCACAGTGGAGACACAGACCTGCTGGCACTAGGAAAGTGGATTTTATTTCTCACTGGTCACCATTTTGAAAACACAACTGTACAACATTATGTGTTGGTGTTGAGAACAAGTATTTTTTTAAGATCAGAAAAAATATCATTTATATATGCCTTTCCCCTCAATTTATTTTCCAACCCATCTTTTATGTTTTTTTCAAAAATGTCTTGACATTACATAACCAAACCCAAATTTATTAATAGTCCCTTATTACTTTTTCTTGACAAACAGAAAAAAAGTATACTCATGAGCAAGAAAGAAAACAAACAACAAACAAAATGAAGTAGGAAACTCAATGTTAACAGCTTAACACAGAAAGCCACTACAACAATGAACAAAAATTGCAAGTTAATGATAAAGTAATGTAGAAACAAAATTACAGACTACTAAAAACGTGGGATTGCCAGTTGTTCAGAAATTCCACAGATGGATCGTGAGTGGTAAGTAGCAGAAGGGTTCTGGGTACCCTCTACAGGCAAAGCTAACATTGCCAGCAGATCTGATTTTAAGTTGTGTCTCAGATATTTGACAGATCCCATTGAATTTTGATGACTTGACTTCTGGTCACGCACCCAACTAGATATTTTAGAAAAAGTGAGTTCAAGGGAACTTGAATGCAAAGGTGCTCAACTAGGCCCAAGAGATTTTCATGTCTGGAGAGCTGAATTAAGTGTCATGGAATCTGGTATCATTACATAATATAGAGAAATAAGATTTTTTGCATTTCCATCTGGTGCAGCTTGGTAAACCCCAGAGGTGGCCTCTCCAGGTCAGAGTTGAGACACATGGTTGGTGTCTCCTGGATGATGTGGGAAAAGCATGCCTTGTTGCTTGAGCTGCGTCCATCCTGACACCGGCAAAGTTGATCAGAGAGCCGGAAAACTTGGGTTGATCCTGGATAATCATGCCTGCCACAGGGACCAAAGAGAGTTTCCAACACGGCCATGAAGTCTGGTCCACATAATCAATGATAGGTGATGTAATAGTGATGGCCTGCCTGAGTTTCTTCCAGCCTGCCCTGCCACCTGGTCCTGAGCTTTGTGCTCTCTCCTATTTCCTTGATCTTGTACCTGCCTTTCCCAAAGAAACAGCCACACTGGTTATAAAGGATAAATATTTTGTAAAAAGCGAGTTCATAGGAACACCAATGCGCCAGTACCCATTTGGGCCACAGGCTGCCTGGGGATCAATTGTCCCACTGGTTGCAGAGTGGCTGATGTCCTCTCCCAGATTTTTAATGATCACAGCAAATGCTTTACAGATGGCATTAATAGATCTGGCCAGAACAATGATTCTCTCAGAAGAGTTGCCTTCTGAGATGTTGATATGTGCATTATCCTCCCCAAGCAGCTCCTTAACTGCTGTTACTTCCCACACTCTGCATGGTTCTGCCAAATTCCTTTCTACGTAATATGCTTTCGGTCATCCTGGAGTCTGTGGCAAGCAGTATCTGGAGATTTGGATACTTGTTAAGTGGTTGTTTGGTCACTGGTAGGAGTGACCAAACACTTTTCCTCTCAGTCATCCTGGGACCACAAAGCAAGCCTGCTTTGATAAATAGCGTGTAAGTGAAGATGTTTTATATTCCTTCCAGGTGAAAGGGTTTAAGAATGGAATATGATTTTCCATGCTCTTTTCTCTGGGCATGGTGATTGTGGAATGATATTTTGATACAGATGTCCACACGATTGAATCATGCAGGGATACCAAGACTCCACATGAAGGGCAGCTTCATTGAACCTCACCTGCCTCAGCTTTGTATGAGTGACAAATAAACTGTGTGTAGCATCACTAAGATTTTGGGATTGTTTGTTACCACAGCATAAATTGGCTTATCTTGACTATTCATTTGTAAATAGTGTATACTTATAGTGCTTATACAGTTTCAGGCACATTGGCAATACATATTCTTTAGTTAAATGGATTGAATTAAGAATAAATTTAACATTCACTGAACAAATGACTATAAATTATGGAAGTATATTAGCTAGAATAGCTCAGTTCAGTTTTATTTATTGACTGATACTGTGGTAGATATTGAGAATACAAAGATAAATTTGTTTTTAACCTGGAAGATTTTGGTTGGAAGATAAAATTGGAAAGGTTGATTACTGTCTGGATATGGAGGATCTTAAATTAAAGACTGAGCCATTTTAATTCATCTTGTAGACAATGGGAGGGAAAAGTAGGTGTCTACGGGTTTCGAGCAAGGGAGAAGTACTATTAAATTGACATTTTAGGAAAATTAATCTGCTGATGGTGAAGGAGGTATAAGCATACAAGTTGAGAGGCTATTTCAATAATCTAGGTGTGAAAAGATAAGGGTCCAGGCTGGAGTGTTGGTGATTGAAATGAAAAGGCATAATCGGAAATGAGAGAAATTAGAAAGTAAAAACAGGGTATTGGATATGTGAGGGGTAGGGAGGTGAGAAGGAAGAATGATTAACGAATGACTCTTAGATTCCATGTCTGTGATGCCACTGGTGGAGGTTGGGAGGATGTAGAAGATGATGAGATCTTTTTGTTGTGTGTTGAATTTGAGGAATGACAGCTCATTCATACAGAAATGTCCTTAAGGTTAGTTTGTGAAGTAGGATTGGATGGAGCTTGGCAGAGAAGTTGATGCCAAAACTAGATTATAGTGTAGTGATCATACTGGAAACAGTAAGAGTAGATGAAGTTTCTAAACGGGAGCTTGTAGAGAGAAAAGCATGGGATTTAAGAGAGATCCTCATTTAGGGACATGAGAATGGAGAGGAGTTAGCAAAGGACACAGGGAAGTAATCAGTAGGACAGGTAATTTTTACTGAACATTTACTATACTAAGAATTTTACATGCATTTTATTATCTAATTCTCACAGCCTCCCCTAGGAGGAAGAGTTATTCAATTTTATGGATGAACAAACTGAGACTGATAGGAGTTTAATAATTTTCACTGAGGTCAAATAGCTACTAAACAATGATGCCAGGTCTGCTTGACAACAAAATGTTATCATTTTGTTCTTAACTGTTGCGGTTAAACTCAAATGATCCAAGTTTTAGATGAACCAGCTTGTTATTGAGGAAGGGCTGGCCAACAGGGTCATATGCTATAAATTCAAAAGAAATGATGTTTGAGAACAGGCCATTGATTTGATGAACAGGAAGTGATGGTTTTGAGTGGAAGTGGGGGTAGTGAGCAGGAGCATCACTACAGGGGACAAGGTAAAGGCATGAGTGGGTGATGCTGAAGGAAGGAATCGGTGGAGACAACCAATCAAGAAATGACAGGGGAAAGGAACAAGAGGAAGGGATACATCCTGGGGGGGGATCTCAGGGTTACTTTCACAGATGTATTTATTTCCAAGACAGAGACACAATTTACATATAAGATAAGTGGATCCAGTGGAGCCAGAGAATGGAAATACCACAAAGATGGCGCCAGTGGAGTTGGTAATTTTTGAGGAGGATAGAAAGACTGGGATCTAAAGTCCAGGGGAAGGGATCAGCTCTGGAGGGAGAAGAGCAACTGCTTGCTTCAAGACCAGAGGGGAAGACCAGCTATATTTTAAACTAGAGATACTCTGGCATCTCTTGAATTTACTGGATTTGTGGAAGTTCCTTTCACCACATTGATACCAGTGAAAGCCAATTTTAACTTAGATTAGCTCAGAATTAAAATTTCCAGTTACTAAAATATCTATGTGAAAATGTGAGATTGTTTTTTAAACTTATAGATAAAAATTGGTTTTATAAGAAAAAATATTATAATTCTTTCAAGTTACATCACTGAGTCCTTAGTACTTTGTTTTAGAAAACAACTACCTGTTCACCTGCTGAGCTCATTTCCAGTGTCTGGTTTGAGTTCTGACCCTAAAAATGCTATTTAATAAAATGCTCTTATTTTGGATACATCTTATGCATATTTTAAAAAACATTCTTTATAAAAACATCTTTGCATCTTAAGTTTATTTGCTTTGAAAGCTTTAAGTCTTTTTTTTTTTTTTTTTTTTTTTTTGAGATGGAGTCTCACTCTGTTGCCCAGACTAGAGTGCAGTAGTGTGATCCTGGCTCATGGCACCATCCACCTCCCGGGTTCATGCAATTCTCCTGCCTCAGCCTCCTGAGTAGCTGGCACTACAGATGCATGCCACCATGCCCAGCTAATTTTTGTGGTTTTTTAGTAGAGATGGGGTTTCACCATGTGGGCTAGGTTGGCCTTGAGCTCCCGATCTCAGGTGATCCGCCTGCCTCGGCCTTCCAGAGTGCTGGGATTACAGGCGTGAGTCACCATACCTGGCCTGGCAGCTTTCAGTCATAATATATACATCTCAATTATTTTTATACTAACTTATTGGTTTCTTATATAAATTCCAAGGCATGTCTAATAGTCTGTCATTGCAATCTGAATCAGTTTTTTTTTTTCCTGAGCAAACACAATTAGAAGGGCTTTAGGATTAATTACGTGATTAAACATTTAGTGACTCCCAAAAACTTAGTGAAATAAAATGCGTAGAAATTGTTGACTCAGTATTCTAAATAAATCTAATCTTTAGGAATGTCCATGGCTTTGGCAGGATTCGAGGAACATGAATATTATGGGGAAATTTTTTTATGAGACTTAAAAAGGAACAAGAACACAACAATATAAAACATAAGA
This sequence comes from Pan troglodytes, assembly GCF_028858775.2. Lineage (NCBI taxonomy): Eukaryota > Metazoa > Chordata > Mammalia > Primates > Hominidae > Pan > Pan troglodytes. The sequence goes on from NC_086015.1 coordinate 160,423,761, forward strand.
AAGGAATCTAGTATTTTTGTCAGAAGCAAGTTTTCTCATGAAAATGGAAAAAATATATAATTTAATTTGCATGATTTTTTTTTTGGTCAACTCTGGTTTATTTTGTTGGTTTTGTTTATTTGTGTGCTTGAAAGGTTTGGCTGCTGGGCCCTTGGACTAAGACCTGGGAAACTCTAAGCTTCATTTTTCTTCACGTGCCAAGTGGTATAGGGAAAGTTGCTTCATCTTTTATATTTATGAATCCCTAGGATAAAAAAAGAATATACCACTTACTTTTCTGAAAGTATTTGTGAGTTTTTATATGAAAAACTGAACAATACTTCAAATTATAGAGCAGCGGGGGAAAATCGAGTGGGGCTGAGGAGACAGATTATGCTGCCTACCTTCCATGGGACTCTGTTGGGCTCACTTTGTAGTTCTGCCATTCAGGGCTGGCTTCCCCAGCTCACTCCACTTGTGGCTTTGGACACTACTTTTTCTCCACACTCTCTCTTCGTTCTCCAGCTTCTTTGCTGACTCCTCTTCCTTGACCCAGCCCTGAAATGCAAAGATTCTCTGAAGGTCTATCTCCACACCCTTCTCTTCTAGCATTATCTATATGCTAGTGCAGTCTTTTTCACGCCCAATGTTCCTGCCATGTTTCCACATACCAGTCAGACATCTGTGCCTATGTGCCCCACAGGTACTTTAAACCCAGTGCCCCCAAAGTTTAACATGTCTTCCAGTCCTCTATCAAAATGCTTCCCTTTCTGGACTCTTTGTGTTGATTAAAAGCTTCACCTTCTCATAGTCAACAAAACTAGAAATATGTTCATTTTCCTTGCCTCTCACATCTGATCAACTATGTGTTGTTAATACTATCTCAAATGATTTAATCTCCTTCATTTCCCACATCTTATAAGTAGCCACATTCTGTTTATATTATCTCTAAAATGTTCCCAGTGTCTCTCTCTTGTCCATTCTATCTTCTGCCCTTGTTCTGACCTCATCACCTATTGCATCAGCCAGCTACCTGGCCTTCTTGCCTCCTTCTCTGTTCATTCCATCCTGCACACAGCTGCCAGAGTTGTTTTCTAAAATACAAATTTAATAATAATAATCTTTTGCTGAAAAACCAATGGCTTCTGCAGCAGAGTCTGGCTGCAGCCTTATTTTCTGGCTACACTGTTTCTGCACCCCTTTCCACCCGCCGTGTAATACATGTGTGCTCTATCCTGTACATCCAGCACACCATAGACTTTCATGGCCCGTTTGTTTGGCCTTCTGTAATGCCCTACCTGTCTTTTCTACTTGGTGAAATTACACCAATCTCTCAAGGTCCAGCTCTATTGAAAAGATATAATAGACTATCTTTAGAATATAGTAGGACTCTAATAAATATTTTTTGGTAAGTTAGTTAAAAAGAAAATACAAAAGCCTTATGGTACCAGTAAAGGATGAGGGATTATTTTGTTAGCTGAGAAATATAACTGTGTCAAGTCTATACTGTCCAAGATCCCTACCTGCCATTTACATGGTCTGCCTCAGGTAATGCTTCCTTAGTTCCCTTATTAAAGAGAATTTTAGTTTAAAAATATATATATTTTTTTTAATGAAAAATGATACTGTAATGAACATATTTTATGGAATACTTTTGCAAGTATATCTGTAGTGTACATTCTTTTTTGTTTGTTTTTGAGACAGAGTCTCATTCTGTCATCCAGGCTGGAATGCAGTGGAGTGATCTTGGCTCACTGCAATCTCTGCCTCCTGGCTTCAAGCGATTCTTCTGCCTCAGCCTCCAGAGTGGCTGGGATTATAGGCATGCATCACCACACCCAGCTAATTTTTTGTATTTTTAGTAGATACAGGGTTTTGCCATGTTGACCAGACTGGTCTCAATCTCCCGGCCTCAAGTGATCTGCCTGCCTTGGCCTCCCAGAGTGTTGGGATTACAGGCGTGAGCCACTGCACCTGGTATATACACATTCCTTTTAAATTTAGGAAACTAGCCCTTTGTCTACAATATGCGTTGTAAACAATATTGCCAGTTTACCAATTGTCTTTGATTTTGTTCATTATTATTTTTTGTTGCATAGAAATTTAAAAATCTTTACAGCTAAATTTATTAATATTCTTCATGCTTCTATGTTTTGTGTCATTCTTTAAAAAGTCTTCTTCATTCTAAGATTATGAATAAATACACCCAGTTTTCTTTAGGCATTATTATAGTTTCTTTTTCAGGGTTTAAACCTTTGATCTTTATGAAAGTTACTTTGATATAAGGAGTGAGATGAGATTTGTCTTTTTTCCCCAAGTTGTTACTAGTTATACCAAATCAACTTATTGAAAATGCTTTTCTTCACTAGTCTGAAATGTAGCTTTTATATAAAATTCTATTGTATAGTTATATGTATTTCTGAACTCTGTACAATTCAATTAGTGAAAACTTTTGATGTCCCAAACCAGTAGTTTAGGAGATTTCAGCATTAAATCAGAGTTACTCTGGATCCAGATCTGTTAGCAGATATAAACTTCACGGTCACAAAATTCAGGTGAGCAAAGATGTAACTTTATTTCCCTACAACCCAACTTAGTTTAGCTCTTGAGCCCCTATGTCCATTTTGTGGTAGAACTCTTAATATAGCCAATTCAAGGTATCTCTGTGTCCCAGGGGTGATATAAGACCTGGGGGTTGGGGATGAGATAACTTTTTTCTCATCCAGGATTTCATAAAGAGGGTGATTCTGGTTGATAGCCATCTCTGTCTTCTGGCATCTATAAGATATAACTCAATCTGTCTGGTCCTTCTAATTGTGCACTGGCATATGGTTATGTCCTGGCCACGGGCCTTCATTTGCTAGTTCCAGGCACCTGTGCCCGACATCCCCATCTCAGGACCTCTCTTTGCTTTCCTGAACCCTTTTCAAGGGGGGCCCTGGGAACTCTTGTCTGCTTTCCTATACCACTGGAGGTGCTGAGTCTCACTGAAGCTGTGCTCAGGCCGATCTAACAGAACATCTCTCAGACTTTGCCGGTTTTCAGCTGTAGCCTAATGTTGAATATAGGCTTCTCCAAGAGGCTTTAGGTATCTCTGGGCTACATCCTGGGAAGGGAAGCAGAAGTTTACTATGCTCTCAGTTCCTTCCCAAAACTACTTTAAATTTCTTCTAGAGGCTTCACCCCAGCTCCATGGAGGCCCCTTTCTCAGGAATTCATATCAATTACTTGTTTTCTTGCTCTCTTTTCCCAATTATCTTCTTTCCTCACAACTGTGAGATTTGCCTCTGTTCTAGGGAGGCAGCAGCGGCTGTGCTGAGAGGAAAGAAATGGCTTTTACATTACCCTGTGATCTTTCCAACTCCAGTGTTTATAGTATAAACTTCTTGTTCAGACCTTTAGAAATTGAGCAGAGCTTTTGGAACCAAAACAATCGTTTGTCTCTAAACATTTTAGCTTTTAATATGATCATTTCTGTTATGAATTTTGAGAGCCTATTTTGGTAGTCATGGCCAATAATTTGATTCTTTCTTCTTGCTGCATCAAGAAGAGTAATGGGCACAAAGAAGCCCTGGGAGAAGGATGCCTTGGAGGAGCCCGTGTTATCTCAAATGATTATCTGCAACACTGAGTGAGTCCTTGATCTGGCTCCTAGACCGCTGTCTCCATCCTTGTGATCACTCCCTTGGTCTTGGGATTCATTTCAACTAGCTGCTGGTGCTCTTAGTTCCTTTCCTCTGCCCTTGTTTAGTCCCTGCTTTTTTTTTTTTTTTCACAAATTATATTGTATGTGGTTTATTATTTGTTTTAAAATTGACAGATAACATTGCATTGTGGAATAGTTAAATCTAGCTAATTAACAAATGCATTACCTCACATAGTAATCATTTTTTGTGGCAAGAGCACATAACATCTACTCTGTTTACATTTTTCAAGAATGCAATATATTGTCATTAACTATAGTCACCACGCTATACAATAGACCTCTTGAAGTTTCTTCCTCCTAACTGTAATTTTGTATACTTTAACCAATATCTTCCCACATTCCGCTTTCCCCAACCACCCAAGCTGGTAACTACTTTACTACTCTCTACTTCTATGAGAGCAACTTTTTTAGATTCCATATATGAGTGAGATCATGCAGTATTTGTCTTTCTGTGCCTGGCTTATTTCACTTACTATAATGTCCTCCAAGTTCATCCATGTTGTGCAAATGGCAGGATTTCATTCTCTTGTATGGATGAATAGCATTCCATTGAGTATATATACACCACATTTTCTTTATCCCTTCATTTGTCATGGGTACTTAGATTGTTTCCATATTTTGCCTATTTAAATAGTGCTGTGAAAAATGAGAGAATGCAGATATCTCTTTGACTTAACTGATGTTTTTTCATTTGGTTATGTAAACAGATGACCTACTGATTACAATTCCTTTAGATATATACTCAGTAGTGGAATTGCTGGATCATATGATTGTTATATTTTTAATTTTTTTGAGGAACCTAAATATTGTTTTCCACAATGGCTGTACTAATTTACATTCTCACCAACAGTGTATAAGGGTTCCCTTTTCTCCACATCCTCACCAGCACTTGCTATTTTTTTGTCTTTTTGTTAATGGCCATTCTAACTGGGTGAGGTGATATCTCGTTGTGGTTTTGATTTAACTTCCCTGGTGATTAGATTTATATTTCCCTGGTGATTAGTAATGCAGAGCATTTTTTTAGCAGCACCCCAGTGCTGCGCTAGTCTCTGGGGCATGGGCTTTGGGTGCAACCCAGCACTGCATCAGCCTGCCTTAGGGCTCCCCCTAGTGCTGCAATGGCTATAGCAGTAACCAGTGTGGGAACCTTGCCTGTCAACGAGCCCTGAATCTTTGGACAGGCTTACTGCTGAAGGAAGTACTTACTTGAACAACGTCCCTTACTGCCTTTTGAAATGGGGTTCTGCCTAAGTTCCCTCACCACAAATCCTCTCAGAGATCACAGTCCTAGAATCTACCCTCTTTGGCTGGGTCATCATTTTGATTGCAAAGCTGTCTACTTTCCAAACTTTTGCCTACTCTCTCTTCTGGGAGCCTCCTGATATAGTTCTCTATATGTCTCCTGTTGCAGGTTGCTGGATCTTTCCAGATCACCACACCACATCACCCAGCCACTCTGCCCAATGGGAGGGCAGACAGTGTTCCAGTGTGGGAGGAAGGGGTGTAAGGTGCAGGCAGTTTGTGAGGAGGGCACCAACGAGAGCTACTGCGAGAAAGTCTGCATGGTCAAAAAGTGGATTACCAAGAACAAAGCATCATAATGTTGTCCAGTGGAGCCCAGGTTAGCTTAAAAGGTCTAGTCTTTGATTCTTTATGGATTATTGTTTTGATGTATGTCTTAGTCTGTTTATGCTGCTATAACAAAATACCTTAGGCTGGGTAATTTATAAAGAACAGAAGTATATTTCTCACAGTTCTGGAGGTTGGAAAGTCCAAGATCAAGATGCTGACAGGTTTTGTGTCTGGTGAAGATATTTCTGCTTCCAAGATGGCATATTGAATCCTGCTTCCTCCAGAGGGAACAAACACTGTGTTCTCACATGGCAGAAGAACAGAAGAGAGAGAACCCACTCTCTCAAGCCCTCATATAAGGGCCTTAATCCTATCCATGAGAGCTTTCCCCTTATGATTTAATGACCTTCAAAATGCCCCACCTCATGACACTATTACATTGGCAATTAAATTTCAACATATGAATTTTAGGAGAAACGTTCAGACCATAGCACAATATTTTGGTGTAGTCAGTGACTCATTTTTAGGGCATTATCCTTTTCCTTCCCATTTATTCTCCTACTCCGAAATATTCTTCATGCCTAACTCTGAATATTTAGTCATTATAGGGATTTTACTTAATATCAGGAGGTAACTATGGTCATGGTTTTTTTGTGCCATGAGAAGCTTGATCTTTTTCTCTGGCCCTGTGTAAATGGCTGAGGATTTAAAAAGCCATTTTCTCTGACCAGTTTATGCTTGTTCTCCTATTTGCCATTCAGTAAGTAAATGGCCTTTAACACAGACGTTTGATTTTCAAACAATAATTAGGAAAGAAAGCACTTCATATGGAGGCTGAAGATTACAGGGAAATTGCACCATCTTCTTCCTTAGTACAACAATATGTTGCTAAACCAGCAAGAACAACTAGTTGCGATTTCTCCAAACCAACAATATTTTCTTTTCAGAATCCTACCTAAAAGTGAGATTCACCAAGAAAGTTTTGTGTTTTTGAGCAAGTCTAGGTTTTAATATTTTTTGACTCATCTGCTTCTTTAATGGAAAACAAGACAAAACAAACATGGAGTAGAAGCTTTAATCAAGTGTGTTCTAACACGCAAAGACTATGGAACCCACCTGAGTCCCACTTGGATCATTTCAAATGGCTCCATATTTTTCTGTTCCCAATTAAACTTCCTAGAATGTCTCACAGGAAGCTCACATTGATAAACTTTTTGAGTAATCCAGGAACTCTTAGAACCTGATAAAGTGAAAGGATTTGGCAGGAACGTTTCAGATATGAGGAAGATTTCTCTGCAGGGTATGTTTGTCTATTAATTGGATAGTATACCTGTCCTAACTATGAAGAAATTGGCTCCGACTTGGAGAATGACTGAAAAGTGGCTATTACTCATTGATGATTTTGGTGGGAGGAAAGTAATAGCTTGTGGACTGTTAGTTTTGTCATCATAACAAACTAGATACCCTGAAAAACCTCTCAATACAAAACACCTAGAAATGATGAGTTAAATATAATACATAGTCTTTAAAATATTGAGCTCAAAGGAAACAGAAGAAACTCTCATACACCAGAAGTGGTGAGGTGATGCTTATACTAGTCCCCAATCCTGTTTGAGGGTATTTGGTAATCTTGGCGATCAAGAGGTTTGGGTTTCTGACATGCTAGTACAATAGGCATGGCCTTGGCCTATGCAAGGTGGGGAGGCAGAATCAAGGCTCTGCATAATGGCTAGGGCCCTCAAAAGGCTATGCTGCCGGAAAAAAGATGCTCAGGCAAAGGGAAATGTCAAGCAAAGTTGTCTGTTTCCCCTGGCCTCTGGGTAGAAAAGAATTCAGATTCTGCCCATACACAGCTTTGAGGTTTAATTTATACAATCTGAGTGGTCAGAAACTCCAAGTCAAGGTATTAACATGAAATTGTTCCAGTTTGATAGCACATCCGCCATCTGGCAGAACAATTAAAAAAAAAAATCCTTTCCTGGCAGCCATGCGGGCTCACCAAGGGCTCCCGGCCATGCCCTCTCCCAAGATTCTCCATAAAATTAGTTGGTTGCTTCTTGCCCTGAGGCAGCCCAGTGAAGGCTAGGGTGTGGTGATCCCATGTTGTTGATGGGGAAAAAGGGAGTGATGGGGTGCTTGAGGGCTTCTTAAGCCATAGTTCAAGCATAGCGAGTGCCCCCTCTTCTTCTGAAAGGGCCAGATACCTGGCCTCATCCTCTCCACAAAGAACTCTCTTGGGATCCCCAGGGGATCCAGGTTAGGGCAGAGCCCTAGGGCTCAGAGAGGGGGGTCAGTAACTAACCTGGGCCCTAGCACTGTAAAAGTGACAGTTTGATCTCCCCACTGTCCTTCTTCCCCTGCCCACCAGGGACAAGGCTTCCAGAAAGAGGGGACCACTGGGAAATTCTGCCTCTTGTTCAGATAAAGTTCTTCCCGCTGCAAGGCTCCGAGCTTCATTCTTCATCCTCAGATCTAGAATGGGATGGAGGGCAGTTAATTTACAAAAAAATTATATAAAATAATTGTATGTAATATATATTATCAAAATAGCTCTCACAGCATAAATCTTATAGATAAACCTCACCAACATGAACTTACAAACCAAAATTATGAACACATGAAAAATTAAGCTACTAAGAGTAAGAAATTAAAACTAATAAGAAGCAAATGTGGCTGGGCGCAGTAGCTGATGTCTGTAATCCTAGCACTTTGGGAGGCTGAGGTGGGTGGGTCACTTGAGGTCAGGAGTTCAAGACAAGCCTGGCCAACATGGTGAAACCCCATCTCTACTAAAAATGCAAAAATTAGTTGGACATGGTGATGCATGCCTGTAGCCCCAGCTACTTGGGAGGCTGAGGCAAGAGAATCACTTGAACTTGGGAGATGTAAATTGCAGTGAGCCAAGAACATGCCATTGCACCCAGCCTGGGCGACAGAGTGAGATTCCATCTCAAAAAAAAAAAAAGCACAACGTGATTAGTGCTCCCCAAAAGTTCAGAAAATGAACGTATTAAATGTAAGATATTTTAAGTAATTAAAACGGTAAAATATGGATTAAACAATAAGAGAAAGGAATAAGATACTATTAAAAGTACCTGAAATATTAAAAAAAGGAACCAAGTAAAAATTCTAGAAATGAAAATATAACCATTGAAATGAAAACTCAGTGTATGGGACAAACAGCAGGACACAGTTGGAGAAGGAATGAGTGAATTGGGTAACAAATCTAAGGAGATTCTGTAGAATGTAGTACAAAGACATGAAAAGGTGAAAATATGAAAGATAGGATAAAACATATGGAAGGTAAGACGTGTAGAAGGTATTTCATTCAATTCCTAGGTATTTTACCCAAAAGAACTGAAAATATGTCACAAAGGAATTTGTACAATAATGTTTATAGTCACCTTACTAGCAATAGCCAAATACCAGAAATAATTAAAATGTCTATCTGCTGGAGAATGGATAAAGAGATTTTGGTATATTCATACAATGGAATTGTACTCAGCAGTAAAAAAGAATAAATTACTAATATACATAACCACATGGATGAATCTCAAAAACATTAAGTTAAGAGAAAGAAGCCAAACACAAAAAATTACATACTATATAATTCCATTTATGTATTTTTTTTATTTTTTTAATTTTGAGATGGAGTTTTACTTTGGCCAGGCTGGTCTCAAACTCCTGACCTCAGGTGATCCACCTGCCTCGGCCTCCCAAAGTGCTGGGATTACAGGCATGAGCCACTGTGCCCAGCCTCATTTATGTGACCTTACAGAATATGCCAGTCTAATCTATGTTGATTGCCTCTGTGGAGGGGCATGAGGAACTTTCTGAGATGAGTGTAATATTCTATATTTTGTTTTGGGTATTGATATCTTTGGCTTTTACAATTGTCAAAACTCATGAACTGAACATATGTAATATGAAAATTATATTGTATGTAAACTATACCCTTCAAAAAAATTACAAAGTAAAAAGTAAAACAAAGAATAGAAACTTGTCTGGTGCAGTGGCTCACACCTGTAATCCCAGCACTTTGGGAGACTAAGGTGGGTGGATCGTTTGAGCCTAGGAGTTTGAGACCAGCCTGGGCAACATGGAGAAACCCCATCTCTACTAAAAATACAAAAATTAGTCATGTGTGCACATGTGCCTATGGTTCCAGCCACTCAGGGGCTGAGGGAGGAGGATCACCTGAGCCTTGGGAGGTCGAGGCTGCAGGCTGCAGTTAGTCGTGATTGCGCCACTGCACTCCAGCCTGGGGGACAGAGTGTGATCCTGTCTCCAAAAAAAAAAAAAAAAAAAAAAAGAAGAGAAACCAACTAAGGGAGACATGCCTGGAAAATGTAAAGAATGTAAAGAGCCCCTTAAAAATTGATGTGAAAAAAGAAACAACTTAAAAGAAGAATGTGCAAAAAAAATATAAAGAGGAATTTCAAAGGAGAGAAAATTTGTAGAGTCAATAAATACACGGAAAGGGGAAAGTAGCAGTAATCAGAGGAATACAGATTAAAACACCACCACTTTGGCACCTATCAGATATAAAAAAAATTAAGTCTGAACCAAGTTCAAAATGCTGACAACAGTGTAAACAATGGGCATTTCAATATACTGCAAGTGAGAGTTTAAATTGATGGAATCATTTTAGAGAATAACTTGGGAAATACTTGGTAAAGGTAAATTATTATCTAGCAATTCTACTCTCGTGTATACCCTAAGTCAGCAGTTCTGAGACTCTTTGGTCCCAGGAGCCTTTTAAACTTTAAAACATTTTTGAGGATACCAAAGAGCTTTTGGTTATGTGAGTTGTTTCTATTGATATTTACCATATTAGAAAATAAAATTGAGAAATTAAAAATACATTCATTAAGTCATTTAAAAGGCAGTAAGAAACTGATTACATATTAACATGAGTGATGTATTTTTATAAACTCATTATATTTTCCAAAACAAAAATTTTAGTGAGAAGAGTGGCATTATGTTACATTTCTGTAACTGTGCTTGGCTTAATACAAGACAGCTGGATTCTGTTTCTACATTCAGTCTATTGTAGTATACTGTTTTGATTGAAGTCCATAAAGAAAATAAAGATACACACAAATATTGATTTGGAAAAGAGAGGAGAATTTTAATGGCCTTTTCAGATAGTTGTGGCAATTCTTCTTTGATACTCTACCCAAAACTAACAAGTGGTAGTTTCTTAAATGTTAATTTGAACCCATATCAATGAATTTTTCATACTCTGTTAAATTAAAATGCATAGGTTATATTATACCATGAGTGGATTTTTTACCCATGCATAATTTTGTAACATTTTGCATTGGTCATTTGGAAATTATTGGTTTACTGAATTACATAGATTTTCAAAATGTTGATACATTATACAGTGTCAAAAATCACCACCCACATCATTAGAGAAATCATGAAATATTGAGAAGCTGTAAAGTATAAAAATCCAGGGTTGGATTCAAGTTTTCAAAATTTCTAATTTTTTTGAAAGCTCAAATTTTATCATCAACAACAATACAGTCAGCTTTCTTTGGAGTAGCAGGCTCACATCATTCACTTTTGAGAAAATGTCTGCCAAACCCCAAGAGTTTAATAATCATAGTCTCAGTCATCCTCCTAAAAATAATGTTTAGTGAAAAAAGTAGTAGTTCATCTTACAACTCAAACAATCACACAAATGCTTTTTCGTGAGATGACCATTGCACTTTGGCATGTAACAGAGTACTTTGTGCTTACTTCTTATTTTAATATACAAAATATTAAATAGATGACTATGTAACAGTTGAAATTTAGTAAAATTAATATTCTTCAGTGATTTTTTTTAAAACCACAAGTGCATGGTGGTGAAGAATACAATGATTACTAGTATTGCTGGATGCTGCTGCCTTGATTCCTGCTAAGGTGCCAGCAGCATCAGTGCAAATGTTAACACGGTGAAAAAGATAAATGGTATTATTTTCTTCTTCTCATGAAAATGGTTTTGACCTCATGATTTGCTTGAAAGAGTCTTGGGCCCATGAGGGGTCTGTGGACCATACTTTGAGAATTGTTGACCAAAGAACCATTTGACTTTGCACACAAAGAACCAGTATTTCCATAGCAACATTTTTTTTTGTCATTGCAAAGATTAGAAATAATCATCCCCTAGAAAGTGGATAAAAAATTGAATGATATTTGAACCTGAATCCGAATGCCTAAAAACAATGGAATGATACAAAGGAATTATATACAGCACTGAAAATCAGTTAGACCTAGATGCAAACATGAGATGTGAAAACAGAACGATTCATGCTGTATGACACTACGTGAAGTTTAAATATATGCAAAACATACTATGTATTTTTAAAGCATAAAAATGGGTGGTAAGTGTGTATAGAAATATATTAGAATAATAATTAACAAATTCAGGATGGTAGTTACCTGTGTGAGATAGGGAAGGAATTACATTTGTGGAGGAGATACATAGAGGGCTTCAGATGCACATGTAATGCTTTATTTCATAGGCTGAGGGGTGGTTGTAAGGGGTTTATTATATTATTTTCTATAGCTCTTTCTATTCTGAAGAATTTTGTAATAAACAGCAGCCTGTCTATAATCATATTCTTTCAAATACTTGCTTGTGAATTTAAGCAGTCATATAGATAAACTATTAGTATTGAAACTTTGGCATGTAGATATAAAGTCAGTGAATAACTTCACAGTAATGATGTAATTCTCCTTAATAACACACACACACACACACACACACACACACACACACACACACAAATTCTGCTATAAAGGTCTCTTCATTTTTGTTACGTGCAATGCCTACTAAAACTCACTGTTTAAATGAAATGATGCTCCCAAGGCATCCATTCTCAATTACAGAAAGCATCTCTCAATACCCCTCTCAGTTGTAGGTCTGAGATTATTGTGTTCTGCCTCCACAGTGTTCCAGATCATCAATTTAGCCTCTGGATATTTTCAGCTTTCTCTGCCGACAGAGCTCTGTGTGCATCTGCTATTTTATTTATTTATTATTTTTGAGACAAAGTCTCACTCTGTTGCCCAGGCTGGAGTGATCAACTGGCATGATCTCGGCTCACTGCAACCTCTACCTCCTGGGTTCAAGCAATTCTTCTGCCTCAGCCTCCCGAGTAGCTGGGATTACAGGCGCCCACGACCACACCTGGCTAATTTTTGTATTTTAGTAGAGAAGGGATTTTGCCATGTTGGCCAGGGTGGTCTCAAACTCCTGACCTCAGGTGATCCACCCGCCTCGGCCTCCCAAAGTTCTGGGATTACAGGCATGAGCCATGGCGACTGGCCATGCTATTTAGTTTCATCTTCAGGAGGCTCTTTGCCCTCTTAAACTTTGTATCTGAAGTGGCCTTACTTTGCTCTGCTCCTGTCACTAGAACCCAGAAACCTCTGAACTTCCACGTATTTCCCCCGAGCCTATCCTTTCTAGTGGTTTGAAATTTAAAACAAACTGGCTGGACTTCAGCTTAGTTAATGGTGTCAGAGAACAAAATAGACATAATTTTCATAATGACTTTTTCATTTTGGGGGACATCACATTTTTCACAGCGGCTTTTGGTTAAACAACAGAGGCAAAACCTTCACAACCTCCCTAACTTCCTGTTTTTTTGAAACTGATATCCTGCATATGGAAATATATAAATAAATAATAGAGAATCCTGACTCCACTTGGATAAGCCTTGTTTGAAAGTTGAACAGTCTGTCCATTCCTCCACATTAAAATATATTCTTGACTCCATTGTGACTTACTGCACGCTGTCTGTTTGGGCCACATGGTTCTGAGCACCCACCCCAGTCACTTTTATTTTTTTCTATATACTAGCATTGTACTAGTGGTTTTCCTGAGGAATGTTATTTTGAAACATTGTAACAATCAGTTTGTTTATAACAATCAGTCTGTTAACCCATGTTTTTTTTTAGTTCCTTGTTATTAGTTTAGTCTTCTGCAGTGCCCTTTGGCCCATCCCCTGGCCCTTCTACCCCTTCAAATTAGGCAGAAGGCATCCATTGCCTCAGAAAAAGGATGTTGAAAAGAAATCAGAAGTAACAGTAAACTGTAAGTTTCAAAAATCTATTCTGAAACTTACCTGTTAATACTTTGAGAAAAGTAAGATTAAGTCTCAAAGGTCAGGATTAAAATTTTTTGACTTTTATTTTTAGAGACAGGGTTCTGTTCTGTCACCCAGGCTACGGTGCAGTGGTACAGTCATTGCTTACTGCAACCTCAAATTCCTGGGCTAAAGTGATCTTCCCGCCTCAGCCTCCTGAGTAGCTGGAACTATAGGCGAGTGCCATTGTGTCTGGCTAATAGAAGTCAAAATTTCGAGGTTAAAAAATTCATAACTCTGGCTGGGCATGGTGGCTTACATTTGTAATCCCAGCACTTTGGGAGGCCAAGGTGGGAGGGTTGCTTGAGGCCAGAAGTTTGAGGCTGCAGTTAGTTAGAATTGTGCCACTTCACTCCAGCCTGGGCAACAGAGTAAGACCCTGTCTCTCTAAAAATAAAATGAAATAAAATAAAAAAATAAAAAAATTCATAACTCTGAAGAACTAGATTATGAATCTTGTGGCATAAATAATACATTTGGAAGAATACTTGTTGAGAAGAGAAACTAGAAAAAACCTGAATAAATGGAGAATATTCTGAGTTTGACTGGGTTTATCCTGAATCAATGAACATTGCTTTTTTTGCTCCCAAGTGAAATGGGATCCAGCACTCAAGCAATAAATTAATTAAAACATAAGGAAATAAAGAAAATTATATTATTTGTATGTTTGAATTTGTAACTAGGGTTTGCACCCTTACATATCCTTCTGAAACATGCTATTGCACTTATGGAGAGATATTGAAGCTGTTGTTACTATATTACAGTGTTCTCTTTGTAAGGCCGATAGGAAAAAAATTCTTGGGTCTCAGTGTTGAGAGAGCTTTTCTTCCTCTGGGCAACTGGTTTATTTTTAGCCTGGGGAAACTCTGACTCATGAATCTGATTGAATGCCTCCCTTAACTGGCTGCATGAAAGCATGGTGTCAACTCTGAACGCTGTCTTTTGCTGGGATCGAGTTTCATCTACTTACCTTATCCCAGTGACTATTCTTCTTCCCACTTTGTTTTCCTTTTGCCTTTATGTCTTTACTTACTCTCAATCTGGTTGGACTTCCTGGGAAGCAGACTCTGAGGCAGTGTTTAAGGCGCAGGATGCCTATTAAGGAGCACCTTGGGGACCAACACCTGCAGAAAGGAGTGGAGAGGAATCAGTAAGGGGCAGGTGGAGAAACTGAGCTTCAGTGTTGCCCCAGTGATAGTCTCAACTGACCATGTGGAGAGCTCTGCAGGTAGAATGGTCCCTCAGAGTTGTCTCAACTTGGGCCTGAATGTCCAGGTCTTTACACTCTCCCATCAACTGTTCACTAGATGTCAGGTGCCCCAGGCATGACCTTGGCCAGGAGGCAGTCCTTGAGGGGAATGGCAGCTGAAGGCTGTCTGCCAACAGCAGTCCCAGCAGCTGGGGCACCAGGTCCTTCAGTGAGGGATGTTGGTGATGCATCAGTGCCCACCATACTTACTTTTAAAAATCTAGTATGTATTTCTACAAGAATTTGGAACAAAAACACTGATAAAGTAAGTAATTAAAGTTAAGTGACTCTTGTTCTCATCCTTGCCCATTTATGTTGTCTCATCTTAAGTGTGATCCTGAGTCTTGGCATATGTCATTTCTCTTTTTTGACTGTGAGAGTGTGAAAGGCGAGGTCTAAAATATAAGAAAATTATATTCTTCCTTCAACATCCAGCATATCATCAACTCTTCAGTGGAGGTTTAGTTGACTCCCCGGGCAGAGCCAGCAGCCCCCTCCTCTGTCTCCATCATGCCCCCACATCACAGTGTTGTGATCTCCACACATCTGTTTCTTTCATGGGCAAGATGTCCCTCAAACCTGATCCCTTTTGAATGCTCCTTTTATCATGAATGGAGCTACTGCCAACCCACGGGTGCCGGGATTCTGGAGAAAATTCCCGTCAATCACCAAGTCCTGCAATTTGCATTTCTAAAGTCTCTCTCTAACCCTCTATTTCTCTCCATTTCCAGTGCTGCTACTTTCTTTCAGGCTTTTGTTATACCTCTCACCTGGACTATTGTAATAGCCTTCTATTTTTCTCTCAGTTTCTATTATTGCTTTCTCAGCAAACCATTCTCTACACAGCAGCTAGAACCATCTTACGGAATTGCAGATCTAATCATACCATCCCTGTTTTAAACCCAACAATAGCTCTCCCACAGCCTTCATGACTTGCCCGCCTCCCAGCCTCACCACTCTCATCCACCCCACTAGCCCGTTTTGGTTCCTCTAATGTGCTACATGCCTTTTCTCTCCAAGGTCTTCTCACATTCAGTTCTTCCTGGTCTGCTTTTCTTCTACCTCTCCCTTCGACTAGTAATTTCCTGTTCATCTTTCAGATCTCAGGCATATGTCTCTTTGTCCAGGAAGCTGTCCCTAACTTCCTAACTAGATCAGACCTCTCCTTTCACAATCTCATATCAGTTGTGCTTCTTTGTAGGATAGGTCGCATGGCAATTTCATAATTAAGATAATACTTTAACATTTTTCTCTTCTACTAGGATACGTATCCCACAAAGTTTGAGACATCTTGGTCACCTCAGCATTTCTAATGCCCAGCACAGGTCCTGCACATAGGAGATGCTTTATGTATGGATTTACTTATTAAATAAAATATACTTATTGTGTTGGTCCATTTGGGCTGCAATAACAAACTGTCTTAGATTGGGTAACTTATAAACAACAGAAATTTATTTCTCACAGTTCTGGAGGCTGAGAAGTCCAACATCAGGGTGCTGGTAGATTTGCTGTCTGGTGAGGGCTTGTTCCTCAGAGCTGGCGCCTTCTAGCTGTGTCTTCACGTTGGGAAGGACAAACAAGCTCCTTTTGGCCTCTTTTATAAGGGCACTAATCCCATTCATGAGGGCAGAACCCTCATTATCTAATCACCTCCTAGAGGCCCCACTTCTTAATACCACCACATTAGTATTGACATATACTACTACCTAATGGTTTTAACATATAAATTTGGGAAGGGGGGGGGGGCACAAACATTCAGATCATAACATTTATTTACTGAGTTTGTTAAAGGCATGGACAATTTATTTATCATTTTTGAGTCCCCATGCCCTAGTATATGTTGGATGCTCAGTAAATGGTCTCTCCTTTCCTTCCTTCCTTCCTTTCCTTCATTCTCTCTCTTTCTTTCTTCTTTCTTTCTTTCTCTTTCTTTCTTTCCTTCTTTTTCTTTCTCTTTCTTTCCTTTCCTTTCTTTCTTTCCTTCTCTCTTTCTTTCTCTCTCTTTTTCTCCTTTCTTCCCTTCCCTCCCTCCCTCCCTCCCTCCGTCCCTCCCTCCCTCCCTCCCTCCCTCCCTTCCTCCCTTCCTCCCTCACTCCCTTCCTCCCTTCCTTCCTTCTTTCTCTTGCTATGTTGCCCAGGCTGGAGTGCAGTGGTTATTCACAGGCACAATCATACTGCACTATATCCTTGAACTACTGGGCTGAAGTGATCTTCCTACCTCAGCCTCCTGAGTAGCTAGGACTACAGGCATGTGCCACCATGCCTGGCTAATAAGTATTTGTTGAATGAATGTTTGAATCAAACTATGTAAAAGGTTGTCTTGGGGAAGAGGGAGCAGACATTATGTCTGGCTGCAGGAGAGAGAACCTGGACTAAAGGTTAGAAATGATGGAACGGCAGAATTTTTCAGAAAATAATTATATGGTATGAATAACCTAATGGGAATTATATTTGACCATTTCTATATTGTTGGGTTCTGAATGATCAGACGATTATGAATAATTTTTATAATTTTAGTAGTTTTTGGTATTTTCTGCAATAAACATTTTCATAAACAGAAAAAATTTATTTTAAAAAGATGTGAACTGATGATAAATTAATGAGCTCTCTATCCCTAGAAGGGTTTGCGCAGTTGGGAATGCCACCTGCCAATGATGACAAGAAAGGGACTTCTCCATGGGGTGGGGAGGTTTGGCCTGGCAAGTGTTAAGATTCTTCCAACTCCAATAACCTGTGATACTGTTAACTGAATGATAAATGCCAAATCTCCTTGCTTAGAAGAACTTGGCCTAGTTTATTTGGCTGCCTCACATTCTGCTAGTGGCTTCGTTACGTTGGAACCTTACTGTGACACTATTGGCTACGGTGGAATTTGATTTGTATTTACCTGAGGATGGTACAACTGCAGGATTTCTGGAGATGACAGTATTATAGTGATAACAAAAACATGAATATATAGGTAAGAGTTGTTTATGTGGAAAATTACATGATATCCCTCCATGAAGAGTTTGGGAGAGTCGTGATGAAAATGTTCTCAAATCAACACATACCCTTAGTATTATGGTTAATTTTCCAAAACAGGCATTGCCAAACTGTGGTTTTGGCTAAATTTTAAAAATGGACCTTCTGATTTTTGTGTTTATGAGCTAGTTTGGCAAACAGAATCATTGTTTCTCTCTCTTAAGAGAAATGACATTTAGACTATTTCCTCATATAGCAATAGCTCTGAATTAAGAGGGAACAGAACACTCCCAAAGGAAATCTGGTGTATAGAAGTGGATCTCCATTAAGAATAGTGGAACACACATAAGAGTTTCTTCTGATTACATGAATCTAGAATCTAGATTCATATAACTAGAATATGAATATATATTCATATATATAACTCTTTATATATATAATATATAACTCTTCTAGATTCTCAGTACCAAAATGAATTCTAATCCTTTTATTGCTTGAAAGACAGAGAAAATGCATTTTTAAATTTGATGTAAGATTTTCAAAGATTTGTCCATAAAGTCATAAATAAGCTATGTAAACACAATGCATCTGATTATCATTTTATAGAAAGTTCAAAGTTTTTCTTTGAAGCAGACAAATTCAATAGTACTGGGGTGCAGGGGCAAGGGGCATGAGAAGAGTGTTCTTGTGGAATGTCCTCTGCCAAGGCTGGGGTTCTCATGGCGGGACCCGGGAGCTAAGGTTATCATCAGAGCTGGTTGCCTGTTGTGCTTAGCACGTGGCTATAGGGCCTTGCATAACCAGGGAATAGAAGGACATTTATGAGGAGGTGGACCTGTTTCATCAAAGAACATTTAACAGAACCCCCCGCCCCCCCGCCGCCACTTCGCCTAGGCAAGTACCTGTAAAAATCAAGCCATAAGGGTGGTCTTGTTCTTCTGAAGTTCGTGCAACCCTCTGCCCATTCCACTGACTCTGCTCTGTGCCTTTCTCTGCTCTTCCCTGCTTCTCCAACTTCCAACTTGACTCTAGGCCTTGCCTTTCTACTCCTGTCTTTGGTATGGTTGACTTTGAAGGTCTCATCTGAAAATGCTCCTCCTACTTGATCTGGAATTCCTCCTCAGACACCCTTCTAAGTTCACCTCTAGGGTCCCCAATCTGTGATAGTGGGTAAAAGACATATCATATTTTTATGGTTTTGGGTTTTATATTTAAATCTTTAATCCATCTTTGGTTAATTGTTGTATATGGGGTAAGGAAGGGGTCCAGTTTCAATTTTCTGCATGTGGCCAGCCAGTTATCCCAGCACAATTTATTGAATAGGGAATCCTTTGTCCATTGCTTGTTTTTGTCAGGTTAGTTGAAGATCAGATAGTTGTAGGCGTGCAGTCTTATTTCTGGGTTCTCTATTTGGCTCTGTTGGTCTATGTGTCTGTTTTTGTACAACTATCATACTGTTTTGGTTACTGTATCCCTGTAGTATAGTTTGAAGTCAGGTAGCATGATGCTGCCAGCTTTGTTCTTTTTGCTTAGGATTGCCTTGGCTATTTAAAATCTTTTTTGGTTACATATGAATTTTAAAATCGTTTTCTTTAGTTGCGAGAATGTCAGCAGCAGTTTAATAGGAATAGCATTGAATCTACAAATTGCTTTGGGCAGTATGGCCATTTTCATGATCTTGATTCTTCCTATCCATGAGCATGGAATGTTTTTCCATTTGTTTGTGTCATTTCTGGTTTCTTTGAACAGTGGTTTGTAGCTCTCCTTGTAGAGATCTTTTACCTCCCTAGCTAGCTGTATTCCTAGGTATTTTATTCTTTTTGTGGCAATTGTGAATGGGAGTTTGTTCCTGATTTGGCTCTTGGCTTGACTGTTGAATGCTAGTAATTTTTGCACATTGATTTTGTATCCTGATACTTTGCTGAAGGTGTTTGTCAGCTTAAGAATCTATTGGGATGAGACTATGGGGTTTTCTAGGCACTATCATTTAGGACATAGGCACAGGCAAAGATTTCATGATGAAGATGCCAAAAGCAATTGCAACAAAATCAAAAATTGACAAATGGGATCTAATTATACTAAAGAGCTTCTGCATGGGAAAAGAAACTAACAACAGAGTAAACAGACAACCTATTGAATGGGAGAAAATTTTTGCAAACTACGCACCCAACAAAGGTCTAATATCCAGCATCTATAAGGAACTTAAACAAATTTACAAGCAAAAAACAAACAACCTCATAAAAAAGTGGGTAAAGGACATAAACAGACACTTCTCAAAAGAAGACATACATGTGGCCAACACTCATGAAATAAAGCTCAGTATCATTGATCGTTAGAGAAATGCAATTCAAAACCACAATGAGATACCATCTCACGCCAGTCAGAGTGGCTATTATTAAAAAGTCAAAAAACAACAGATGCTGGTTAGGTTGTGGAGAAAAAGGCACACTTTTACACTGTTGATGGGAATGTAAATTAGTTCAACCATTGTGGAAGACAGTGCAATGACTCCTCAAAGACTTAGAGGCAGAAATACCATTTGACCCAGCAATCCCATTACTGGGTATATACCCAGAGGAATATAAATCATTCTATTACAAAGATGCATGCACATGTATGTTCATTGCAGCACTATTCACAATAGCAAAGTCATGGAATCAATCTAAATGCTCATCATTTGGGCAATGATAGACTGGATAAAGAAAATGTGGTTCATGGAATATCATGCAGCCACAAAAAGGAACAAGATCATGTGCTTTGCAGGAACAGAAAACCAAATACTGCATGTTCTCTTTTATAAGTGGGAGCTAAATGATAAGAAGACATGGACACATAGAGGGGAACAACACACACTGGGGCCTTTCGGGGAGTTGAGGGTGGAAGGAGGGAGAGGATCAGGAAAAATAACCAGTGGGTACTAGGCTTAATACCTGGATGATGAAATAATCTATACTACAAATCCCCGATGACACAAGTTTACCTATGTAATGAACCTGTACTTGTACCCCTGAACTTAAAATGAAAGTGAAAAAATAAAAAGACACACCGTGTGCACCCCTGCCTCCATCTCTGCTATCTTGGCCCATTCTTTACCCAGCTTCCCTTTCAGGAAAGGAAACTTGGACAAAGGAGAGCACAGGCAGGGGGATATAGAGACACCATAAACATGGCTTGTATGTGGACATCAGCCATCCTTAGTCCTGTCAAAAGAGAGGGTAAGCAACTATAGGCAAAGCTGACCTCACACCTTTGAGGATGGGCACACTGGGGGCATTTTAATCATTATGTTTTAAAATTTGTTACATTTGCAATATGCTCTACTGTTCACAAAAATGTTAACATGCAGTTTTGATTACCGTGAAACAAACCTGTGTGGAACTCTTAATACTTCCTTCTGCTAACTGCTTTACATTTTCTTCCCCCACATTTAAATATCTCTGAAATTAGTACATGTTTTACAATCACTATGCAGTGGGAATGGCTGTGATGGGGTTTCTGTTGTTGCCTATTGATGTGCAAATGCTATCTTAGCTCTTTGTGTTGTCACATCCATTCAGATATGTGGATAGTTGACAGCACACGGGCTAATTGCTGTTTACTATGTCTTAAACAGGTTACAATTTGGTTTGACTTTGAAACAAAAAGTTATGTACACAGAAAAGCACAGAAGCAGAGGAGTGGGATGAAGTGTGATATTAGTGAACGAAAGAGCCAACATTGAAGTGACCACAGTTCCATATGCTCTTGCAAAGCAACCACTGAATGTTTTGCCTAAAAAGGAAGACATCAACATGTAATTATCATTAAGACATGGTATCATAGTTACTTAATGGTACATAAAAACTGGAGTGTCTTTTTCAAGCACCTATTATGTTAAAGGTTCTCTGCTGGTTAAGGTTATAGGTTTTGTGCTTTTACACGACATGTGTGTCTCACATCAATTCCACTCTGTGGATAATATTATCCCCAAACCAGGGATGAAGGATGAATAACTGGCTTAGGTTGGTAATCTAGTTTCGATAGAGTGAGAGATTGACTCTTCACGTGCCCACAGCCTGTGCCCCTTTCCCTACCTTGGTAGACGTCTTCTGGATTTTCCAACCCCTTTGTCTTTCAGGAGCATCTTTGGGAAGGATTTGTTCCAAGGGATCTATACTCTGGTGCTATTCTGAAACAAGATGACAGTTTGTTTTTTTTCTTGGTTTCTCTTCTAAAAATTTGGATTTTGGGAACTGGAAATCCTTATTAGGGCATTTAAACCATGGTATTTATTTGTCTGCAATGCACTTTGAATTCAGCTCACATATTCTCTCACCTTATCTCACAATTGTTTCCTAAAGTGGGTAATGCTTCCTTAAACGTGTAATCCTTATTTATGTCTGAGAATAAGTCATCACCACAAACAGGTTTGTGGGTGCCTATGGAAAGTAGGTGAGTTGGAGATGACCCAGTAAATGCCCCTTGACATCACCAGCTAAGGATTTTCTAGAAAGCTCAGTATTAGAAAAGTATTGAACATTTGTTTTTACCAAACTCCAGGTTCTCAAGAAGTAGCTAGATAAGCTTCTCATACATAAACATTTATATTTCCAATGCTATCTGGGAGGGAAAAAGAATAAAAATTAAATTAAAATGAAAGCCACTTCAATTTCGGTCCATGATTATAATTTTATTCATACCAACATTTTTAAAGGTTTAAGCATGTTTAGGAAAGTGGTTTCTTCTTAGATCGGGATCAGAAATGGCAGCCCTCTTGGGAAAGGCCGGTCTGTGGTAAACTCACCAGCAACCAGGGTGGAAGTGCCAGAAATATTCGCGGGAAGCTGATGATTCTGAGATTCCTAGTGTGATTCTGAACCCGGGAGAATTTACTTGCATTGGAATTATTGCATCATGGAATGAAACCAGAAAGTTCATTATTTACACTTCACACATTTACTTTTTTTAAGATCTGGCTCAAAGGCACTGAGAGTTATGTTGTAGATTAGAGGCATCCAGTTAATTAAATCACAAGGACTTTGTAGCAAGTAGTAAAAATAATTCTTTCCCCACAAATTGAGCGGAGGGGGCCATTCTCTTCTTTCTGAGGCCAAACATTCAGCATAACCACTGTTTTACCACGAGCTCTCTGCTGTGAAAAGTTTAAGCACACTGTTGGCATTCAAATTGTTAATAGCTAATGCAAGGTCACCTAATACTTTGTCAGTGTTTGTCTGTTACCAATTGTTCCTAATTGACTAAAACAGCTAGAGTTATTCACTGACTCTTAAGTATGGGGCGGTAAGTTTTAAAAGAATATTTAGAGAATCATTTACAACTATACTCATTCTCATCCTTTTCGTGCCCAACTTCACAGGAGTTGTCTGTCTGCAAGGTTAGTCGCCTATCTGTTCCCTGAATGTATACATCAAAATTAAATTTACCATCTGCTTATCTCTCAAAATGCTGCTTCTGAATTTTCTATTTCAGTGAATATCACCATCATCATCTACCAAGTTTCCCAAGCAAACACCTAGGGATCAGCAGAAACTCTTTCCTTTCCATTCCCATACTCCAACTCCATCCAATCCGCCAGTGTTCTGTCCATTTAACTAAATCAGTATTTTTCCTGCCTGTTCATTTATCTCTATTTCCTTTGGTACTACATCAATCCAGGTCCTCACTACCTTAGAAGAACCTCCCAAATGGTCTCCCTGCTACAATTTTTGATATTCTTATAATCCATTCTCTATACCACTATTAAGATTACCTTTCTAAATGCAAATCTGCTTAAAACCTTTTAGTGGTGCTTCATCATCTTATTTGTAATTTTTTTTTTCTTTTTTATCTTTATTGCTGCCACACAAATTAATGCCTCATCATGTTAAGGAAAAAGTTTAGACCCTTGGCATGGAACCAAGTCCTAAATCCTGTGGTCCTGCAGGCCTTTTCAGCATCACTCTGAACCATTTTCCATACACCCCTTATGTTTCAACCCTAGGGAAAAGCTTACATTTTGCAAATGGACCATGTTCCTTCTCCCTCTTTTGCATTTGCAGCGTGGTTCACCCTACTGACCATTTGCTCCTTGTTTGTCCACAGCAATCCTACTAGTTCTTTAAGACTAGCTCATTTTCTATCACCTCTGGGAAGCAGTGAGGGAGTCCACTCTGAGTTTAAAGTCACTTACAATGGTGTCTTCTCTTGTGTTTCCACAGGACCCTGTGCATACCTTCATCAAGGCACTTGCCGCGTAGTACTTATATTTCTGTTGTACGTATATGTCTCTTCCACTAAACTTTAAACTTCTTGAAGAGAAAAACTGTGTCTTTTATCTTTGTATCTCCAGGCCAAGCATGGCAACTGTTGCTTAGCACCTGCTCAGTTAATTGCTGCAGAATAAAGGAGTTTTAATCCCTTCCTATCACTTCTGGAAACTTTACTCAAGCAAAGTCATTTTTTTCCTCTTTCTTTCTGTATTTTTAACTCCTTCATCTTTCCCTTAATTCTTACTCATCTTAAAAAGAGCAAGAAAACACTTGCTCCATCTTAGCCCCTTCATCGTAGCCCCATTTTGTTGAAAGAATAGTCCAATTATTGCTTTAAACTCCTAACCTCCCATTGACACTTCAGCCTACTAAAATTTGATGTTTACTCCCTCACTCAAATGGAATTGTTCTTCCCAATGACACCAATTGCTTCCTGATTGTGGAAGTCAGGCTTTATCTTAAGTGATTACTCTTCAGGATTTCAAATTGTTGCCCTGTTTTTCCTGAAAAATCCTTATTAATTTGGCTTTTGTGACATCGTTTCTCCTGGTCTACATAATCTCTCAACACTAATCAGATACACCAGCTGCCTTTACTTAAATGCTGGTGTCTCAAGGAACCCTTATTAATTCTTTTGTCTTCTTATTCTCTCTGGGTAATTTCATCTAATTTTGCATCTTTGGTGACTACCTATATATCCAGTGATCCTGAGTTTTGACCTCCAGAACTCTATTTCCAATGTGTAATAAATTCTGTGACTCACAATACCCTCAAACTTTACTTGTTAAAATGGAATTGTTTCCTTTCGCAAACATGGCCCCTTTTATATTTCCTATCCTAGTAAGTTAGCAGGAGGGTCAAGGTGTTGACCATTCATAATCTTTCTCCAGGTTTCTATACTAGACTACATAATCAATAAATTTCAAGGAAAAAGTTATCCCTTGTATGTAGCCCAACTTAGCTTTTGTATTAGTTAACACTGCATAACAAATCACCACAATTTAGATTTAAAACAGCATACATTTATTATCTGAAAGTTTCTGTGGGTCAGGAGTCCAAACGTGATTTAGCTGGGTCCTCTGCTCAGAGTTTCACAAAGCTGCAAGCAAGGTGTTGGCTGGGGCTGGGCTTTTATCTGAGGTTCAGATGCTTCTTCCAAGATCACATGGTTGTTGACAAAACTTATTTCCTTGCAGCCGTAGAGCTCATGGCAGCTTGCTTATTTAAGGCTAATAGGAGAGAGAGTCTCTGACTGGTTCACTCTCTTTTAAAGGACTAGTCTGATTAGGTCAGGCCCACCCAGGGGATCTCTTTGATTAACTCAAAGTCAGCTGATTAGAAACCTTATGTATATCTGCACCTTCTCTTCACTTTTGTTATATAACATAACATAATATGGGAGAGATGATCCCATCACTTTTGCCATATTCTGTTGGTTAGAAGCAGGTTACATGTCCCACCCACACTCAATGGGGGAGAGGATTATACCAAGGCATGGATTATTGAGAATCACTCTAGAATTCTGTCTATCATAGTGTAATTATATATCTATGTAGTGAAAAAAATAGATGTTTGTAATTTGGAGGTATTAAAAAGTTGAATACAAAGAAAAAATTATAGAACTTTAAAGTCTTAATTTTAATGGAGATGGCACATTATTTTGAAGATAGAGAAAATGGCTTTCTATCCTTTTCCTATATTACACTTAGTGCCTTAGGCAGGATATATGTCCAAGTATCTAAACTGTAGATTATATTATATGAACTTAAATGGAATAATTAAATAAGTAATTCTGAAAGACAAGTATTTAATGACATAACTGGCTTGATTTGGAAACCATTTTACCATGTGTTAGCCTCAGTTGTAGTAAGAGAGGATCATGTAATTATATGTCTATAAGTAAGTTATATGGTTTTTCTCAGTGTACATTAGTTCAACGTTTCTAAAGGTTTTTTTTTTAATTTTTCTTTTAATACCTTTGACAGACTGTGATTTTCATCAGAAGTGCTAATCTTTCCTCAGGATGGAGAGTTCAGGCATCTTTTCATGTTGTTTTCTCACAGTTTTAAATGACATATCTACAGAAGTTCTTTTATCAGTGACTTTTCCCTTCCTGGCCCCACACTATCTGAGGGCATACTCTCTAGCTCTTTTTATTTTATTTTATTTTTGTGGGCATCAGATATATTCTGAAGTCAATACTAAAGCTGTTAGAGTATGACATTTACTAAGAATCCTGCCATTTTAGGCCCTTCTTAAAGGACAACAATTCCATTGGTATTTAGTAAAAAACAACATGGCTTGGTAAATTTAGCTCTTTTTCTTGACATTGGCAATGATAATACAATGCCTGTGGTGTATAATTGTCATGGCTGACTTATAAATTCCCTACAGATATGTGGTTACTTCTCTACTTTCCCTTTCTTTGGCTTGGGCAACTGCCACGTTGATGCACTGGAGCCATTCTTCTGCATTCTTCTCATCCTTGGCCTTAAAGACATAGGTTTTATTGTCTGTGAAGATTTCGAAAGCCCGGGGGAGAGAGCGGTCCCTGCGTTTCTTGGCCACAGCCTTCACACTCTGTACTTTGCTGAGTTCTATTGGGCAGTCGTCAGGGTCATCTTTCTGAAAGGCATGGGAAGAAAAGAACATGGGCTGGCTGTTACTGTAGGCAAGGATCTCTGGCTACTGGAGAACTTTCTAAGAGGGCCAGAATCCTTTCACTTTTTATGTCTCAAGACCTTTGTTATTTTGGATGCTAAGGCCTCAGAATCATTAGAATAACTGAAGGAGTGAGCAATTGGGCCTTTGTTAGAGTATCATAAGTTGACACAAGATAATTAATTTAAAGGATATTATTATAAAGTGGGATTTGGGAAAAATTCAGAGTTCTTTCATTTTCTATTAACGTTATATTAATAGAGCAAGGTGCAACGGTATAATTTGGAGTGCTATTAACTTATAACTTCAGGTAGTTTGGGAGGCATGAAATTGAATTTTCCTTTGTGCTACCTCTGAGAAAGATTTTGCCAAACCTTAATTGAATAGAGAGGTTTCCAGTGTTTGCATAGACCAAACTGTTTTTGAAACTCTCTGCAGCTTTGGAAGCATGCTTTGTCTACAAACAGTAAGAGAAGAAATATTTAATGATGTTACATTTGCCTTTTATTAAAGCAAAAATTTAAGGACCTCTACAATACCAAAGTCATCACACTGGGCTAAGACGAATAATTTTAAGGGGCCAGATATTTCTTTGAAGTAATTTCAGGTCTTTCACATGAATACATTTTGTCTACTAGAGAAAGTACCTATGGTTGAGAATCTTGCCAATTCTCCTTGCCTACCTCTCCTGTTGCAATCACCCTCCTTTCACTTTGCAATGAAAAAGCATCCTCTTCACTCATCCCATACTTTCTATGATGTTTTGTCGAATGTAAACAAATCTCAGAAGCACCAAACAAAAAAGCAATTCCAACTATTGACGTCAGGGAAGTATCCATCAGCCAAGGCAATGTAATCACTCCTCATCTATTTCATTATGAGATACATTTTCAATAATATTTCAATTTTTAATGTTTAATAATTATTAAGCTTGGCATTATACTTATGGATTTTCATGAAGGATATAACTTTTTAAAAAGATAACTAAATCAGAAAAAATAACACTTGGAGACGGATGGTCACAAGAAATTTAAACAATTAAATTTCAATTTATACATATAGTTTTACTCAGTGAAAAATGAAATGCCATTCAGGATAAAATGCTGTGATAGAGGTAGAACAGAAACATGATTTAAAAAAAAAAAAGAGAAACAATGTGAACACTTCTATTTAAAAAAGAGTTAATTTATGTATTAAAAATAGTGTTAGGTGTTAAACTGCTATGGTATTTTAATCCAATGGTTACATTTAATGGAGAGATGTAATCCTTTTGTTTTAAAATGTCAATATTTGCAATCCAACAGAAATTACAGTCCGGGCAAATGTTTAAACTTATGATAAAAGTGTTGCTGCAACTTAAAATGCTGCAAGGTATTACATAGATTTTTCAAAATTCTTTTAGGGTACACAGGATAAAGTTTGAAGACATACACACTAGACAATACTTTGTTAGCCTAATTTGGTTTACAGTAAGTATCTGACAGTAATAAAATTGCATTTCTTTGAAGTAGTCTATAGTACAGAGATTGATACGAAAATAAAAAGTTACCATAGTAATTTAAAGATGGACAGTGAATCAACTGAGACAGGAATAGATAGAAAGTCAAAGGACACTATTGCCTAGCTGGTTGGTGGAGATCAAGGTCTTAAAAATGCAAAAGTGAAAGATTAGAGTCTTCCACTAGAGTCTTTCAACCTCAGCTCTAATTTTAAAATGCACATTTCTTTCATTTAAAAGGGGCCCTTTTACAAGGACCTGAAGCTTCAGCAGGATTGTTGACCACTGGTAGGTTATTGTTTCCCTGGAGATTAGAGGTATTTTGCTGTGGCCTTCATGCTATATTAAATTATTTCCCACTATTTGAGCTGCAAGTTTTGTCAGAGTTATGGAATGTCAGACCATTATTTCCTGATAAACATGTCAAACAAGTTACCTAATTATAAAATTGCTTTTTCTTTAAACCTTATTAAAAAAGCCATGAATCAGAAAGTATAAAGGTCATTATTTGAGTTCAGAAAAACATTCTCATAGATTAACTCTGCTTTGTCTTAAGGGATCTGGAAAATTACTACGTCTTCATTTCTATTCTTGATTTCTTGAATAAAAACAGAAAATTCAGGTAGTCATTTTAAACACTTTAAACATGCTTTAGTGTGAACCTATGCTAAAAAAATTCCTTTAAGTTTCCAATAGCTGTCTAAATTGAACTGCCCTTTCAAAAAGATGTTCAGCCACAGAAAAGTCCATCTGTGTATGTTATAACACACACAGATGAAGAAAGTAGCATGAGTACACAGTAGGTATCACAAAAAATATTCTTTTTCATTCAAAAAGTTAACAGAAGTCTTATTAATTAAAAGAGCACTGTCAGAATACACGATACTTGATTCATACTGATTAAAATGTTCAAATACATTTTATAATGAGGACTCTAAAGATATAGTGCATATGGCCGAGAATGAATTATAATTTTTAACTAATTTACCACTTTTCATTAATTAATTCAGACAGTTTGGTTTATGTGATGGTTAATTTATGTGTCAACTTGACTGGGCTAATGGGTACCCAGACAGCTGGGAAAGCATTATTTCCGCATGTGTCTGTGAGGTGTTTCTGGAAGAGGCTGGCATTTGAATTAGTGGACTGAGTGAAGAAGATCCATGCTCCCCATTGTGGGTGGGCATCATGCAATCTATTGGGGATCTGGATAGAATAACAAGTTGGAGGAAAGATAAATTTGCTTTTTCTTCTTGCACTGAGACATGCATTCTCTCCTGCCTGTGGATATCAGAGCTCCTGGTTTTGGGGCCTTCAGACTCTGGGACTTACATCCCTCCCCCCAGCTCACCCCCATACCCAGGTTCTCAGGCCTTTGGCCTTGGACTGGGAGTTATATCATTGACTCCCTTAATTTTCTGGCCTTAGGACACAGACTGAATTACACCACCAGTTTTCCTGGTTCTCCAGCTTGCACACAGCATATCATGGAACTTCACACCCTCCATAATTTCATGAGCCAATTCCCATAGTAAATCTCGTATATGTCTTTATATATCCTATTGGTTCCATTTCTATGGAGATCCCTGGTGAGTACAGTTTACCACTGACTCTGTATTTTAAGTATACATGGGAAGCAGTAAACTCATTTAAGAACATGCTTTGGTGTAACACTGCCTGATCTTGACCCCAGTTATACCCTTTCTCACCTTATTAGCTTTATCCTTGGACAATCCAATCAGTTTCTTTGACTCAGTTTCCTCATCTGTGAAATGGCAATAATAGCAGTGGTGGCCTAATAGGATTGTTTTGAGGATTGTTTGAGGCAATCCAAGGTGTTGCATAGTAGGCACTAAAAAAATGCTAGTCATTATGATTATTTTCTAAAATAGCCAAGAAGTAGGTCAAGATTTGATTCCTCTTGATCCTGAATCAGGAGAGTTTAATGATACATAAAACCAATTTGAAAAGAAGAGAAGGTAACTTTGCATTATTGATTGCAATGGAATGCTACTTCAGAGGTTTCCCACTGAAAATTCACAATACAAATAATTACTGAACATCCTATTCAAATGGAAAATTATATTAAATATTTATTAATTTGATCATAATTCTACTATATTCATTAACTGAATATTAAATAGATGAAAGACAGTAATATTTTAATCAGAATTAAACTTTGTTGACTATAAAAAGTACCTAAAGTAAATCAGCCTTCATTCTTTCCTCCTTGTCTATGTCCTCCATTTTTGGACCCCCACTTCCAAATATAAACTATAGCTATAAAAAAATCAGAGCCAATATCATAAGTCATAAATTTGTGTACATGGTCCACAAGGAAACAAAGGGCACGATGTCTGAGTCAAGACTTGCAGTCCCTCTGCAGTTCAACTAAAAAGTCAACTAAAACAAGCTTCCATAATAAACTGGAAGGGGACAGTGAATCAACTAACATAGGAATAAACAGACTAGACACAGACATGTGTGATAAAACAATGCTGTAAGATGGTGAAATGGAGATGGAAAAATTATCAGAGTTTAAACCCAAGACAAAACGTTTAGCTATTGGTGGAGATCAAGACCTTAAAAATGCAAGTGTAAAAGATGATGGAGGAACTTACAGACTTTCCTTTTTGAAACAGAAGTTGATTTCCAGCCAGTGTAAAATAGCGTGTTTTCCACCTTTTGATGAACTTCCATCTGACTTGCTTCTCTTTAAGTTTTCCTTCTATGAGAGGCTGGCCATCTTGATTTACAACTGTTGAAGGTAGCAGAATAATCATGCCATGTATTTTCCAATATTTACTAGGTAGGTGATCAAAAGTCAGAACTGTACAGTGTACCAGAACCCAGTTAGCACACCTGGAAAGTAGGCTAATAAATGATGAATTTGGTTAACCTTTCCTCCTTTGTCCCTAAAAGAATGCACAATTCAGATATGACAATGGAAAACTGTTGAAAGCCCTCATTGCCATTTTCAAAAGAAATTGGTTCACACACAGAGCATCTGTTAGCAGTATTTAAAGTTTATCTGGATATTTAGCTTTCCGTGCTTGGTTTCTTTGTTTCATGGTGTTCTGTTTCTAATGTTGGAATAACCAAATTAATTTGGAACAGTTTGAAATGTTGGCACAAAGTATCTAGTATGCCATAAGCTTCATTTTGATTTTGCCAGTAACTAGGTAATAAAAAACAAATTTCCATGCTTTATGACACATGAACTGCTGGAAATATAGCTTTATAAATAATCATAAACCCAAGTATATTTAGCTATTTGGCAGCAAAAGTCAATGCAGCACTCCAAAAGACATGGTTCCTAAAGCCATAACACCAAGCAGCAAAGGCAAACTTACCCAACTCTTGTACATGCTATTCTCACTCTCTGGAACACATGTACTCTCTTTCCCCTCTCTGTATTCCCATCTTCACCTAGTCAACAACTGATCACTTCACATTTCAACTTAAATGTTGCTTCCTTTGGAAAGCCCTCTCCAAATCCAGATGAGGGTGGCTTTCCCCCATATGTTCTCATGGCACATGGCATGTTTCTTATATATCAGGGATTATCGTTTGTAGATAGATATTAGTGCTTATCTGATTAATATCTTTCTGTCTCATTCAGTTGGAAGCTCCACAAGGGCAGGGTCTTTGATTTGTTCTCTGTTGAATCACCAAGCATCTAACATGGTGCCTGGCAAATAGTAGGAAGTCTATAAATATTTGTTGACTGAATGGACTGATTTTACATTGAAGCAGAGTGTGCATGATTACAAATGATCATAGAATTAGAAGATCCATTGCAATGTCAGAGTTTAGACGCTGAACTGAAGAATTTTATTCCTTTTACCAACAACATAAGATTCACTCTTCAAATTCAGATGAAAGCATCTGATTTCAGCAGAAGGGGACAATGGAAAGCTCCATCTGTAGTAGGACAATGTTTATTTATATATATTTATCTTCAATTTTCATAGCACCTTGAAAGTAATAAAATTTGTTCCATCAGTT
The DNA here is from genome assembly GCF_028858775.2 of Pan troglodytes. Taxonomy (NCBI): domain Eukaryota; kingdom Metazoa; phylum Chordata; class Mammalia; order Primates; family Hominidae; genus Pan; species Pan troglodytes. Next base: position 160,455,787 of record NC_086015.1, read on the forward strand.
TGGAAAAATTCTGGACTGTGCCTGTTTAACCCTATGAACACAACCTGCCTTTTGTACACTACCATTTCTTTTTTCTAATATAGGTCTAATAATTGCCTCACAGGATTGTCCACCTTCACAGAGCATTTTCAGGATAAAAATAATAAAATGTATAGTTTTCTTTTCTTTTCTTTTTCTTTTTTTTCTTTTTTTTTTTTTTTTTGACAGTTTACTCTGTCACCCAGGCTGGAGTGCAGTGGCACGATCTCGGCTCATTGCAACCTCCACCTCTTGGGCTCAAGTGATTCCCCTGCCTCAGTCTCCCGAGTAGCTGAGACTACAGGTATTCGCCACCACGCTCGGCTAAATTTTTGTATTTTTAGTAGAGACGGGGTTTTGCCATGTTGGCCAGGCTGGTCTCAAACTCCTGGCCTCAGGTGATCCATCCGCCCTGGCGTCCCAAAGTGCTGGGATTACAGGTGTGAGCCACCATGCCCAGCCGAAATGTAGAGTTTTCATAAACAAAGTCCTATTAAGGCTATTTTTTTTTTTCCGGATGACTATTCAATTGGCTGTTCCATTGTCAACTCCAAATTAAGGCTAAAAACTGGCCAGGCGCAGCAGCTCATGCCTGTAATCCCAGCACTTTGGGAGGCCGAGGTGGGTGGATCTCCTGAGGTCAGGAGTTTGAGACCAGCCTGGCCAACTTGGCGAAAGCCCATCTCTACCAAAAATACAAAAATTAGCTGGGTGTAATCCCAGCTATTTGGGAAGCTAGGCAGGAGAATTGCTTGGGCCTGGCAGGTGGAGGTTGCAGTGAGCTGAGATTACACCACTGCACTCCAGGCTGGGCAACAGAGTGAGACTCCGTCTCAAAAACCAACCAAACAAACAAACACTGAAAATACATATCAAATATATTGTAAGATAGTGATAAGGACTATGATGAAAATAGATTAGGGAGTAAGTGACTTGGGGGCTTGGTGTGCATGCATGCATTTCAGTGGTCAGGAAAGAGCTTGGATGTTTGAGGTGATGACATTTGATCTGACACCTCAGTGATAAGACCCCCAATCTTCTGAGAAGCTCTGGTGGAGGCTACTACTGAGCATAGCAGAGGCAAAAGAAAGCAGGAACTCATGAAATATAAAGTTACAATTAATATCAAGAAAATAATTTCAGAGTTCTGCTTTGCTTTGATAGGAATTGTCTGATGTGGAGCATTCTTAAAGCTAGTAATGCTCTTTGAAAATTTAAATTTTCCATAAACATGGTGATTTCGTTTGTGCAACCACATCTACAGAGACTTCAATTAAAGCGCTTAGGGCACTGTGTCTCCCCACTGGGTTACGCGTTCCTTGAGATCAGGAACAGCCTTAACACAGTGCCTGCCGGGCTAGAGGCTCAGTAAATGTTTATTAACAGTACACCATTGAGTCACAAAGGGTGCAGCAGACTATCTGGGATGAGGAAAGAAGGTTTCAGGAGGTGATCCAAGAGGAGAAAAAAGGGGAAAAATAAGTTAAAACAAACAACAAAAACAAAATACCAAAGACAAAATTAATTTAAAAAATTTAAAAGCACCCATTTTTCATATTTTCAGGTGAGAGAAATTGGTAATCTAATTGTAATGTTTGAAGGTTTTTAATATTAACTTAGAAGATTTAGATTTGAATCCTCTAAATTACAGTTTTCTAATCAGCAAGAGAAAATATAATGCCCACTGGTATTCTGGGAGGTCAAAAATCAAAAGAAAGAAATTTATGTGAGGACACTAGGTAAATAGCAAAGCACAAGGCACTGCTTCTCCCTCACCCTAGCCCCACTTCTAGGAAAGACTTGACTTTACAGTTTTTTTGTTTTGTTTTCCTAAGACAGGGTGTCACTCTGTCACCCAGGCTGGAGTGCAGTGGTGAGATTTTGGCTCACTGCAACCTCTGCCTCCCAGGCTCAGGTGATCCTCCCACCTCAGCCTGCCGAGTAGCTGGGACCACAGGTGCACACCACCACACTTGGCTAATTTTTTAATATTTTTTGTATAGACAAGGTTTCATCATGTTGCTCAGGATGATACCATGGTTTTAATGACAAGATGATTTAATGTAATGCTATTTAATAATGATACATTTTTCCTGTCTCAGTCTTTCATATTTACTCAAAGAAACATTTGAAATAGTTATGATATCTGAGATGATTTGAAATAATGATTGACTTAGGTAATATTTAAGTACATGGATCCTTTTGGATCTGACATAGAGGATTAACTACTTTATTTTTTCTCAAGGCAGATCCAAATGTTTCACTTGAAGAGTAATGTGTGACAAAAGTTTACAATGAACACTGGGCAAAATTGTTGGAGTCCTTAAAGACATGGGTGAATGGGATATAATAACTATGATGAGACAGTCAAGACAAAATGATAGGCTTACTAACAACAAAGGATGAAGGACTTCAGAGACAAGCTGGGAAGCAAAGACTTTTCACCGTAGCCCAGTGAAAATCAGCCCTAGGGGAAAAAAAATCAATGGAAACGGTTTTAGAAAGGAAACGTTAGCAGAACTTTAAAGTAGCTGAATGTGAGGCCCCAAATTTAGGTGTTAGAGTCAGTTTCAGAGAAGTCAGTAAAAGCCAGGCTATTTGGAGCTGTGAGATTAATTTAAAAATAATTTCAAAAAACAAAACAAAATTTTTATCATATCCCATATCTTAAAAAACTGTTTTTTGTTTGTTTGTTTGTTTGTTTTTGCTATTACGTCTAACATATGCATGGCTGGGGACGTGTCATTTTAAAGGTCTATTGCCCATAGTACGTCCTTTTAAGCAAATGATTCAGATATGTTATCACAGCCTCTTCACAGCTAAAACAAGAAACTATTTTTCTAAGATTATCATATTCCATTTAAAAAATAACATGTGGAATGATCTACGAGGGTATGATCATGTATCATCTAAAATAACTTGTTTGCATGTAGAACATACAGGATATTCAAACATTTTCTCACTTTCCAATTAACACATTATTTCATTTAAAGCACCACAATTTGGCCAGGTGTGGTGGCTCATGCCTGTAATCCCAGTGCTTTGGGAGGCCCAGACAGAGGGATCATTTGAGGCCAGGAGTTGAGACCAGGAGTTTGTGACCAGGCTGAGCAACATAGCGAGACCCTGTCTCTACAGAAAAATAAAATAAAATAATTAGCTGGGCACGGTGGCATGCACCTGTAGTCCCAGGTACTCACGGGGGTGAAGGGGTGCAGAGGTGGGAGGATCGCTTGAGCCTCAGAGGTCAAAGTGTGCAGTGAGCTATGATCATGCCACTGCACTCCAGCCTGGGTGACAGAGTGAAATACCATCTCTTAAAAAAAAAAAAGCAAAACAAAACAAAACACCAAAAAACAAAGCACCACAATTTGGCTAGGACATTCTCTACTAACATGGATCTGTTTATTTTTTAAAATATCAACTGGCTATAAAAGCTATGGGTTATTAAATTGAATTTTCTAGTGCAATTGGAACCCAAACTGTTACTGTGTTTGTCAACTTAAAAGTTTTTCAGAATGCTAATACAAATGTTTATATGTTAATTGTACCCCTTTTCTGCACCAAGTTAAAAATATGTTGCTAAAAAATGAATTTTGAAGGGGTTGGTCTTATTCAACATGAAGTTGATGAGTAAGTATAATAATAACAGGTCTCCCAGAGCTGAGAAGAACCACAGCAGGAAGAATAAAAAATAAAGAATATTCGTCTGCTCATTTATCAATCATCCACCCGCCCTGAATGTATTTTCGAGCACAGATAAGCTGTAAGGCACTATATTTGGATCTGAGGGGTCATAAAATCACCCTCACAGGGAGCTTTAATTTATCATCTAGGGAAGATATGGCATTTTACAAATTCTACTGCTCAGTGTAGGGTTTGGCAAGTGCCACCGAGAAGTATAAGTCACGTGTTACAGCATTTGAAGAGCAGAAATTCCACTTCTAGTTGAGACAAGGTGACATGAGAGCTGGGACCCTCATGAAGAAGAGAGAATTTTCCAGATAGAGTGCAGAAAAGGATCAGATAGAATTTTCCAGATAGAGTGGTAGCAAGGTAGGTGTGTGGGGGAAAACACACAAAAGAACCTGAAGAAGCCAGAAGAATCAGCAAACTCAGAAACAAGTAAAGCAGGTGCTCTCGAACAGTCATGGGCTGAGGGGTGAAGGGAGAAGTCAATTCAAGGCTTTCTAGGTGTAAGATCCAGGAAAGAGATTGGGTAACAGTCACAGAAAGGTCATATTGGACTTTATGGGAAAGTTTTTCTGAAGCCCCTTTAGAAAGGACTAAGAAAGGGCCTAGAGCCTGTGAGGGTCCAGCTAGCCCAGCATGAAGCCTCATGGGCCCCAGATGGGATCAATGATGTATCAGGCAGGGTCTTGGCAGGAAACAGATGGCATCTCAAACTGAGCAATGGAGGAGAGTTAATAGAGTTACTAGATTATTTACTCAGATGTGGGCAAGGCATAGGAAAAGCGCCATAGTACTCTGGGGCCAGTAACCATGCAGGCCTAACATCCCTCCGCCTGAAGAGGAAAGGGCAGAGAACAGTTAGGACTTAGTGGGAGACCTGTATGGACAGCACCATTTGATAACAGCTGTGGCCTGGAATAGAGGACACTGTCGACCCTCGGTGTCCAAGCAGGGAGGCAGCCAGCAAATCAATAACTCAACCTCACTCTCCTCCCTCCCTCTGCTTACTGGTGTCCCCAGTGGTGGAAGGTACCTGAAAGCCAGAGCTAAAAGAGCCTATTGAAACAATCACTACATGGCAGCCTGTGGGACATGGAGCTGGGCAGGAGAGATGGAGAACAGAAGCGATCAGGCACTGATTATATGTCAAATTCAACAAAGTTCAGATATATAAGGGAACTTCAAAAGTTCATGAAAAAAATGGAATTAGAAGATAAAAATAAAAAGTGGAAACTGTATTTCTCAACATAAACTCCATCAAGTTCAAGACACTTTGGTAAGTGGTAATATCAGCCATTTAGTCCATTATTAAAGAGCTAAGGGTCCTGGGAATTTAACCATGTTGATGCAGTTGTTTTAACATTATTAACTGAAACAAAATAAGTGCCCTTTGCAGATTTTCTAAGATTAGGAAACAAAAAGTCAGAAGGAGCCAGATCAGGACTGTAAGGTGGATGCCTAATAATTTTCCATGGAAACTCTTGCAAAATCGCCCTTGTTTGAAGAGAAGAACGAGCAGGAGCATTGTCTTAGTGGACAAGGACTCTCTCGTAAAGTTTTCCTGGGTGTTTGTCTCTTTTCTTCTTCCTTCCTTCCTTCCTTCCTTCCTTCCTTCCTTCCTTCCTTCCTTCCTTCCTTCCTTCCCTTCCTCTCTCTCTCTCTCTCCCTTTCTCTCTCTCTTTCTCTCTCTCTTTCTTTCTTTCTCTTTTTCTCCTTTCTCTCTCTTTCTCTTTCTTTCTTTCCTTTCTTTCTTTCTCTTTCTTTCTTTCTTTCTCTTTTTCTTTCCTTCCTTCCTTCCTTCCTTCTCTCTCTCTTTCTTTCTCCCTTTCTTTTTTTTTTTTCAGGGTCTCACTCTGTCACCCAAGCTGGAGTGCAGTGACACAATCATGGCTCACTGCAGCCTCCAGCTCCTGGGCTCAAGTGATTCTCCCACATCAGCCTCCCTAGTAGCTGGGACCACAGGCACACGTCACCACATCTGGCTGGTTTAAAAAATTTTTATTTTTGTAGAAATGGGGTTAGGCCATGTCGCCCATGGTCCTCAAACTCCTGGGCTCAAGCAATCTGCCCACCTCAGCTTCCCAAAGTTTTGGGATTACAGGCATGAGCCTCTGTGCCTAGCCCCTGGGTGTTTTTCTGCTAAAACTTTTGCTAGCTTTCTCAAAACACTCTCATAATAAGCAGATGTTGTCATTCTTTGGCTCTTTAGAGAGACAACAAGCAAAATGCCTCAAGCATCCTGAAACACTTGCCATGACCTTTCTTCTTGACAGATCTGCTTTTGTTTTGACTAGACCAAAGTATTTACACCTACAACTTGCCAATTTGCAGGTAGTTTGTACTACAGACGTGGTGATTCCCTTATTATGGAGGAAGGGTAGAAAGGAGTTAGAGGGGGAAAACCATGGGTCTAAAGAATAGAGAAAAATCCTTTTATCTCCTGGTGGTGGAATTGACTAGAAATGAATAAGATGCCTCCAGTGGTTTCTTCTCAGTTAATAAGAGAATTTAGCATTCATGTTATTCTTGTCATGGAAGACTGAGTTCCAGTTTTTATTAATACCCTTTGCCATTCATTGATTCTCCCATTCTTCTATTCAAAGTGCCTTTATGGTTACCATGCACTAGGCACATGCCAGGTAAAGGGGATATAAACACAAGTATGACAGTCTCAATTATTGAGATGCAGAGAAATGCATTAAGCAAGTGAGTACAGAGTGGGATAAGTACCAGGCTAGATCCGTGCACAGGGTCTAACTGGAACACACTGAGAGGCACTTATTCTAAACTGGGGCATACAAAGCAGAAAAGCTTGCTAGAGTAGATGCTGTCTGGGCTGAATTCTCAGGGACAAGTTGCAGCTATGAAGGCAAAGGGAGGAAGGTCATTGAGCCAAAAAAAGAAGTAAAAAAGAATAAAAGTTCATAGCAAAGGACCAAAGCTGAGGAAGGGAGGCATAAAATGCATTCTAGGAACTGTAATTCATTCTGGGATGGAGCACGGTGGGAGAGAAGAGGCAAGAGATGAGGTGTGAGAATCAGAGAGACCAATCCTAAAGAGCCTTGGGCACCATGCAGAGTGGAATGTAATGCTTTGTAGTGTAACATAATGAAAAAAAGCTTGTGTAGTCATAGACCTCTTTTATTTCAAGAGCACAAGAGTTCAATAATTCACTCTCTACCTTGTTTTAAGATTTGTTGCAATTCTGAATGTCTTTAACCAATTATAATTTATTTAACCAGTGTGCTGAATGCCATGTTTATTCTTTATTATAATAGATCATATGAGACTGTACCAAAGACTTTCTCTAGTATAGGCCTATGGTTTATGTGGTAAGAGCACTGTCTTTGGAGGCCGACCTCAGTTGAAGTCCAGAATCTGCCACTTACCAGCTGACTGGTCCTGGACAAGCTATTTAAAGTCACTGAGCTTCCCTTTCCTACTCCCTAGAGTTATACTTAACACAACACAAATGGCTGTGGGGGTTTTGCTAGTCAAGCCATATATCCCTGCAAGGATTACATGCACCATAAATGAAAGCACATAAAAGTGCCACAACAGTTGACAGTGGCCTTGCTTAGCTGAGACCTGGTCACAATAAAGGATCAATAAATAGTAGCTACTGTCATCATGATTGACATCATGGATCAATGCAAATCATAATCATCTTTTCACTGTGATGAACAGGTGGTTTTAGAAATACCATGTCCTAATGGCCTATATCAAAGTGTGAGGAATAGTAAGAGAATTCAGAGTAAGAGAGGGACTCCTGCAGTCTTTGAACTTGGACCTTTAATAAAAATGGAGGTATGAAAGGCAATTCAAAGTGTCTCAAATGGAAGGTGAACTCTCTCTCTCTCTGTCTGCAGGTGTGTGTGTTTTAAAGACAGGGTCTCTTTTGTTGCTCAGGCTGGAATACAGTGGCTTGATCATAGCTTACTGGAACCTTGAACTCCTGGGCTCAAGCGATTCTCCTGCCTCAGCCCCCCACGTAACTAGGACTACAAGTGCACGCCATCACACCTGGATAATTTTTAATTTTTTTTTGTAGAGATGGGGTCTTACCATGCTGCCCAGGCTGGACTTGAACTTTTGACCTCAAGTGATCCTCCCATTTCTGCCTCCCAAAGTGTTGGGATTATAAGCATGAGCCACTGCACCTGGCCCTCTTCTGTTTTTGAGTAATTCATCCACGTATTCATTGAAACTGCCATTTACAAGACAGTAAACTGCCATTTAGAAGACTGTAAACTGCCATTTACAAGACAGTAAATCAATCTACAACCCAATAATAGATTGAGCTGCTTTGGGAGAATTTCCTGTTATCTGTGGTTGCTTCCTTCTCTTCCTAGACTTTCTGCTTGTTTCTGCTTGTTCTCGTGACAGTCTGGAAGGAATGACAATAGAAAATAACCTCCACATAACTACTGTTCACATGGCACACTGACTTTCATCCAGACTCAGAAATTACTCATACTGTGTGCTTTTTGGCTTATGCCAGTTTTGTCTTGAAAGTATTGCACTGTGCATGAATAACTCATATTTGAGACTTGTCATGAGTGTAATTTGTGATATTTGAATTTCTAGATACTCTTTTCTGATTGTTAAATGCCTTCAAAAGAAAACATATTCTGGAAGAAAAAATATAAACCCCAGGCCAGGCAAGGTGGCTCACCCCTGTAATCGCAGCACTTTGGGAGGCTGAGGCGGGTGGATTGCCTGAGCTCAGGAGTTCAAGACCAGCCTGGGCAACATGGTGAAATTCTGTTTCTGCTAAAATACAAAAAATTAGCCGGGCGTGGCAGCATGCGCCTGTAGTCCCAGCTACTCGGGAGGCTGAGGCAGGAAAATTGCTTGAACCTGGGAGGCGGAGGTTGCAGTGAGCCAAGATTGTGCCATTGCATACCAGCCTGGTGGCACAGGGAGACTCCATTTAAAAAAAAAAATATATATATATATATAATGATTGACATATATAGATATATATCAATATATGGATATATAGATATTATTAGATATTGATATATAAATTAACTCCAAATTCTTAGTTTTTAAGTAAGAACTGAGAAAAAGTATAGTATGTCATTTTTTCCCCCTTGAAAACACTGCTTCTGGGAATTATGACTCCTATACAGTCTATGGGGAATTAATTTCTTTGTATGTATTTAAAGTTTCAAATTTACTTCAATCTCCTTCCATGGTTTTACTGATTTTTTTTTCTTTGGTGTGTGTGCCAGTTCTAATAAAGCAAACTATAATTCCAGAGGATATGCATAAAGAGGGCTAGAAGCATTAAATGAAGGGGTCGTAGGAGCCACATTTAGTAGACTGAGTGTCTGTGGTTTTTGAAATTGCTAAGGATCATAACAAATGGCATGTTTCTTAAGAATCTCCAGGCAGCATTTGAGAGTGCAATATTTCTCTACTGGCAGTGAATAAACCAGGAGGCATGATCCTCACTGACTTTGTAACATCCTACACAATATTGAGGGGACCAAAATTGGACAGACAAACTAAGTTTGACAGCAGCCCTTTGAAGGCACTGCCACATGTGACTGAATGGCTTCCTTTCTCAGTAATTTCATACTCATCAAAACATATGCTTCTCTGACCAATTACTGATGTACTGATGCAAAAAAGCTTCAGAAATACGGTGTTGTAAGCGTTTAGGGCTATGTTTCCTGAACTGTGTTGTGAGAACCAGAGAATCAGAATTATCTTCCAGCTTGTTAGAATGCACATTTCCAGGAACCACCCTAAACTCACTGAATCAAAATTTTGGGATAGGGTGAGAAGCCTTGCATTTTAAACAAGGTCCACAGGTGATTCTTATGTTGCTCAAAAACTTCTAGGAAATAATTAGTATCTTCGTGGTAGATGACAGTAATAGGTTATATGATATACAAAAGAGTAAAACTGCAAAACCAATTGTAGGGAGAAAACTATGACCTTTTGATAAAATTAAAGACAAGGATGGCAGTATAAGCTTAGATTCATGTTCTTGGTTTCAATCAATAGGGTTACAGAAAACATGTTCAGAATTAGTGTTTGTGGAATTTTGCTTATTTTTTTATTGTGTTAATAGTGAGACAAAAATTCTAAGGGCACTTTCCAAGATGGTAACCTGTTTAATAGTTCTGAGCAGTACGTGTCTTTATGAGAAACTCATCAAAGAAGATTTGCCCGGGACTGCTGTGCAATGACTGATAGAGACCAATAGGAAAAGATCAGGAGAGTGGCAATGAAGAAGATAATTTTTTTTTTTTTTGAGATAGGATCTCACTCTTGTCACCCAGGTTGGAATGCAGTGGCACGATCTCAGCTCACTGCAACGTCTGGCTCCCAGGTTCAAATGATTCTCTCATCTCAGCCCTGCAAGTAGCTGGGACTACAGGCATGCGCCACCACAGGCTAATTTTTGTATTTTTCGTAGAGATGGGGTTATGCCATATTGCTTAAGCTGATCTCCAACTCCTGGGATCAAGTGATCCACCCACCTGGGCCTCCCAAAATGCTGGGATTACAGATGTGAACCCCTGTGCCTGGCTGATAATTGTCTAATTGTAGGATTAACTTTTAATAAGAAAGGGTTTCACACATATCCGATGTTGGTCCTACTGAGTCTCATTAATAAGATCGCGTGGATAGATATTATTGATGGGATCTGGCCATAGGACTTTAGTTTTAAATGTTGAGCACTTTCCCATACTGCCTGCAGATTGTAGAGTTTGCCTGGGGTTGGAAAAAATAGATCTGACAAGCTTGTGCCCCGTCTGTGATAAGGAGGACCAACTTGTTTGGGTTGTACCATTTGAGCACATTGTAACCATTGTCCCACCTGCCTGTAAATTCTTGTATTCTGGAACATTTTAAGGTGTTACCTACACCACTTTCATGGAATTTTTAAACAGGAGTTCCATCTGTTGTGGTTCAGCACTTGGCCTCAAACCTTTCGACAACGAATAGATGTTTATAATGTCTGCACTGGAAGCCTTAGCAGTTACATAAACACCATCACATGCTGTATGTTATATATGAAATGCACACATGTATATACACATATATGTGTACATATCCATGTGTATGTATATTTTTAATACACATATATATGAATATATCACACATTCTATTAACATGATCTGTTTATTATAGTACTTATGAAAAGACCTTATTTAAGAAGAGACTGCTTATATAAAGAATATATTTGGCACAAAAGAGATGCTGTAAATGTCATCATATGAATATCTACCTTTTTCTTGTAAAATGAGTCATTGTTAATTCATTTATCTGTTTTTTGTCATCACTTGACTGAGAAAAAAATTATTACTGAAAATTTTCTGAGAAGACACTAACTTTGGCCATTCGTTTATTGGTACATATTTATTGAGCATCTATTGTGTGCTAGGGGCTGAGGATAGATGGATGAGGAGAGTCCACTTCATAGAACTTACTATTTACTGGAGGAAGTAGACATTGATCTAAAAGTCACACATAAAAGAACAAGACAGCAGCTGTAACCAATGTTATGGAGAAGAAGTTTGGGGTGCTTTGAGGACCTCAGTATGCATCGGGGGGTTACAAAAGGCTTCCAATACTGAAGCTGTGAATTTGATTTGTAATAAGAAGGCTAAGATCTACTTTAACTAAGTGAAGAGGGGAGAGAGGGAATTCTTGGTAGAAGAAAAAGTACATATAAAAGCATTGTGGCAGGAAGAAGTACAGCGAGTCTGAGAAACTTTAAGAGTGTTCTTCTAGGCAAAGCAAAGAGAGCAGAGGGAATGTGGGACAGGATAAAGCTGGAGAAGCTGGGAGAGACCATTCCATGTGAAACTGTGAAGGGTATGTTATGAAGTTTGGTCTTTAAGAGCTATGGGAAGCTACATAAGATTTCATGCAAGGGGTGGCACAACAGATTTGTGCTTTGAAGAGTTCACTCTGGCTGCATCGTGGGAGGGAGATTGGAAGGGTTCAGAGTAGTTCAGTGAGGAGGCTATGGCCATTATTGTAGGTAAAAGGTGATGGCAACTTGCACTAGTGCTGTGGAGAGAAATGGATAGATTTGAGAGCAATTGAGAAAGTAAAATCCTCAATCTTGTGGTGATAGATTGGATGGGGGTGGTGGAGAAGGCAGTGAGTGGGCCTCTGGTTGGTACAATAGATTGAGTGATGTTGCATTCACTGAGCTAAGGAATGCTGGAAGAAGAGTAAGTGTTTGGGGGAAGCAAAGAGACAATCATGAGTTTTAATTTAAATGAACTGATGCTGGGCACAGTGGTGCATGCTTGTAATTTCAGCTACTCTGGAGTCTGAGGTGGGATGATTGCTTGAGCCCAGGAGTTTGAGAGCAGTCTGGGCAACATAGCAAGATCCTATCTTAAAAAATAAAACAAAATAAAATAACTGATTTTGGGGTGCCTTAGAAGCAGTCAAGTAGGTGGTAGGTGATGTAAATCTTGAATTCAGAGGAGAGGCCAGGCCAGGACCGCATATATAGATCTGGAAGTTGTTGCATAGAGGTGATTACTGTAGTAAGAGCATTACTCCAACAATGACTAGCTGGGTAAAGAAAGGTGGGATAAGAAGAAGTGTCCAGAGAGTAGGAAGGAAGCTGGAGGAGTGTTGTGTCACAGAAACTGAAGAAGAAGAATGCTTTAAGGAGGAATTGGTTTACAGAATGGAATATTGCCAAGAGACAAATAACATGAAGACTGAACCATGTGCAGTGCATGGGTGACTTTCAGGTTGTTAATGACTACAGAGAGAGATGATAGAGTTAGAAACAAGGTTAGAGAGGGTTGAGTCACGAGAAGGAGGCAAGGCAGTGGACAGAGAGAGACAACTCTCTTGGCTTTAAAGGGGAAGTGAGAGATAAGGCAGTAGATGGAGGGAAAGGGGAGGATAAGCCACTTAATTATGTTTAGAAGCCAATGGGAGGACTCAGTTGGAAGGGGAATATTGAATAGAGAAGAGAAAAAGGTTAATCTAATCTATACTGGGAAGTTTCTGAGAAGGTGGGAAGGATGAAATCCGAGGCAAAATATGACCATCCTTTGATGACTTTATTCTCTGTGGCTGCTAAAAAGTACCAGTATGTCAGTTGGGCCTGGTGGCTCACGCCGGTAATCCCAGCACTTTGGGAGGCCGAGGCGGGCGGATCATGAGGTCAAGAGATTGAGACCATCCTGGCCAACATGGTGAAACCCTGTATTTACTAAAAATACAAAAATTAGCTGGGTGTGGTGGCGCATGTCTGTAGTCCCAGCTACTCGGGAGGCTGAGGCAGGAGAATTGCTTGAACCCAGGAGGTGGAGGTAGCAGTGAGCAGAGACTGTGCCACTGCACTCCAGCCTGGTGACAGAGCAAGACTCTGTTTCAAAAAAAAAAAAAAAAAAAAAAAAAAGGACCAGTATAGTACCGGTATTTCTTTTAAATAGGTGTATTTGTGGCTGATAAACAAATTTCATTCTTAGTGTACTTACATAGGTCAATAAAAAAAGGATTACTCTGCAATATGATGGCTAGAGCTCTTTTAAAATATACTAAGTATTTTATTTTAAAAACTACACAAAATTCTTGAAATCAATGTCATATGCTTGTATGATGATGAAACTAATGTACTCACATTAGTCTGCCTTTCCAAAGCTTCTCCTCATCTATATATTGGCTTGACTCAGCCTGTTCTCTATGTGGAAAAGGACACATTACTATGTATAGTGATTTGTTAGTGGATAATCACAGAATGACTGATGCTTTGTTGCAAGTATATGGCCTATCTGACACTTTTCCTCTGTATCAAGACAAGATTGTTGACCCAATATGGAAAGGCAGAGGAATAGGAAAGTGATGCTGGATGAAAAATAGAAGTTAATCCCTGAGGGGTGTTAGGTTACTGATCTTAGCTTGTTTCTCTTCAAGATTTACAAGTTATTAGCATGTTTACTATGAGCTCTTTGCCTATGTGTATATTGTAACATTTTAGCATAATACTAAAATTCAGTTTCCACAACATGTTGAAACCTTGTATACAGCAATGTTTTCTTCTCATGAAAGCTAATTTTCCAAAAGATGCTATTTCCAGGTTTCAGTTCAGTTAGTTGTTTTTAATTTTGAGAAAGAGTTAGATTTTTAAAAGTTAGATTTTCAAGTTGCATTTCAAAACAAATTCGATTTTTTCCCATGGGTATTCTATCACTTAAGTGATTAATGAATTTCTCAATCACTCATCTATTTGCCAAATGCTTATTAAACACTATAATGTGCCAGGCACTGGTTAAGATGTACAAAGATGAGGCATAATCCATGGTTCTTCTTGTAGTTTACTGTCCAGAGGGAGAGACTGATGGCCACATGCCAAGTGCAATACAGAAGTGTGGGCAGAGGATGGAAAGGACAGAGAGAGAGAAATTAATTCTGCTTAGGGGTGGTATGTAGGTGTGTGTGCATATGTGTGCGTGTGTGTGTGTGTGAGAGAGAGAGAGACAGAGAAAGACAGAGAGAGAAAGAGGGAGAGAGAAATGAGAGTGTGTGGAGAGGTTTAAGAGGGAGAGGAGAATGTTCATACCACAGAGGCATAAAATAGGAAGATGGAAGATGGGGAAAGGGAGAAAAGGAAGATTTCAAGATAATAAATTATCTGAGTTTGTAAGTGTGTTTTTATTTTGTCTTTAAGTATTGCAAAGTATCTGAACAAAAAGCTGAGGTTCAATTTTACATAATCAATATATACTCAGTAGTCCCAGTATAAAAATGTGAAGTTATTGTATAAAAAACATTCCGTTGTTTTTGGTGCTCTACCAACACTTAGCACGTAGGACAGTGCTCTAACACATGTGGTAGAAGAAAAGACATCATACTACAATGCTAGCCACCACATACGTCAAAATCGAGTTTTCTTTTTTTTTTTCATTTGAGAGGGAGTCTCACTTGCCACCCGGCTGGAGTGCAGTGGCATGATCTTGGCTCACTGCAACCTCCGACTCCCTGGTTCAAGCGATTCTCCTGCCTCAGCCTCCTGAGTAGCTGGGATTACAGGCACACACCACCACAGACAGCTAATTTTTGTATTTTTAGTAGAGATGGGGTTTCACCATGTTGGCCAGGATGGTCTTGGTTTCCTGACCTTGTGATCCGCCTGCCTCAGCCTCCCAAAGTGCTGGGATTACAGGCGTGAGCCACTACACCCGGCCAAAATTGAGTTTTCTTTTATCACTTTTAAAGTTCTATGAAAGTTGACATTGAAATTTAATGGAAAAGCTTCATATTCATAGACTCACAAGGCTATTGGTGGCCTTATGGGCTAGGTCCTCTCAGAGGTCATTTAGTTCATTTTCACATTGGCATCTAGAGTGGAAAAGTAATCTAGCTCGCATGAAGGGTGCCCCCAAAGGAGACCCACAACTGCTGTTACCAATTCTTTTGACTGTCTGAAAAAACTCTCCTGACACAGGAGGCATTTTGAAACCATCTCCATTTGCCCATGTATTCATAATCTAATATAATATAATAAATAGCACATTCTTTTTTTATTCATATTTATTTATTTAGTTAATTAGTTTAGATTTAGAGACAGGGTCTATGCTATGTTGGCCAGGCTGGAGTGCAGTGGCTATTCATAGGCATGATCATGGTACACCACAGCTTCAAACTCCTGGCCTTAAGCAATCCTCCCGCCACTCTTTCCTGAGTAGCTGGGACTACAGGCACGTGCCATTGCACTCAGCTTGACAGTATGTTCTTATAACACAACTATTTGAAATCAAGTTCTAAAGATGAATCATGATAGAAAGTTGTTTGAAAAAATTGTTCCATTTTCTTTTAGAACCCAAGAAGACCTTCTACTGATGATCACATTCAAATTTTAAATGTCTAGTGACTAAGAGACTAATCACATGGGGCTGCTTAGATTTATTGAGGAGGACAGGAGTGCCAAAACTCTAAGTTGTTTTTTGTAGGGTGTAAGAACAAAGGCATCTCATGTGTCTCGAGAAATGAGTGAAAGTCATGACCCAGTTCTTCCTCCTACTTTAACAAAATGTGACTGAAGAGAAAGCCAGATGTGTTCTAGGACAGACCAGCTGACTAACTCTTACTGTCAACATACACTGTGCAATTCCAAGACACAAGGGCAACTGATAAAGAAGATTAGCTTGGTTTTCCAGAAATAAGTTCTGCTCTGTTCAATCTCCTTGCTCAATCCCCATTCTCTCATTCATGTGGAATAACGAGATCTGCAATAAACACCACCAGGCAAGTCTCTGAGGATTACTGAGTTATTTCAGAAATTTTCTAATCTTCTACTCTGAACTTTTATAAAATGATTATCAGAAAATGAATCAGCAGTTGGAAGAATAGGAAATAGATTCTACTGTAATCATTTCCTGCAAGTCATAATTTCTCACACATTATCATAACAAAGTCTCTGTTCTTCTTTAAGTAGAGTAAGTCATCAAGGAAGTAGATCACTTCTAAAAAATTAAACTTGTCTCTGGGTCTTTATAATATATTATAACATTACTGAATGATTGCTCTTGAAATTTCCAATATTTCATGTCCTTAACTTGAATTTTCCCTACAGGTTGAAAAGTCAGGTTCTGAAATTGGCCTGTCTGGATTAAAATACTGGTTCCATCACTGAGAAGCTGTGTGACCTTGCGAAAATTACTTAATCTCTTTGTGTTTCAGTTTTCTGATCTGTAAAATGAAGTCGATAATGGTGAGAAAATGAGAAAAATGCATGCAAGCTTAGCATATTATTAGAATGATAAATGCTAACAATTATAAATCATGTCAGGGCCTCTACATTATTTTAGCATTACTTTCCTCTGACTATCTGTACATTACTGGATAAAAATATTTTATTGATCACCAGATATTAAACTCCTGTGAATTTCTGTGTGTTGATGGTGAAGTTGGTGGGAGGATGGTGATGAGACTTACTTGAAGACAGGAATGTATGTGAGTTGACCATGTCAGTAAGCTGAGATACTGTCAATTTCTGAAGGATTCCTCTGGCTGAGTCTACACAGTTAAGAAGTATTATATATTTCTTGATGTCTTTCCTAATGTCTAACTGAAATTCTCTAATTGTCTCATGTTTTATTCCTCATTTATGGAGATGCTGGACAGCATTAAAAAATATTGAAACGTGAATACTTGAAAACAATTATTGTATCATTTGTCAATTCTTTTAAAAAATATCAAAAACCCAGTTTATTTGGCCTTTTGTTCTAGACTTCAATTCTACTTCTTTGGACCCCTTCTCCCTGAGGCTGATAGGGCAGCTGGCCCCTGTGTGGGTGTTGATGAAACCCAGACCAGTACATAGTACTCAGTTGGGCATAGTACATTCTAGGCGCTAAGACAGGCAGGTAAGTGGATCAAGCCTTTACAAGTGGTGACTTCTCTCAGGGAGGAAACAGCCCCAATCTTCATTTACCAGGTTCAGAATGCTTTGGGTATGGTATAGTGATGAATTTGATATCGTTAGCATATAATCACAATCTTGAAACATCACATTTTAACATTCAAGGAATATTTGACATTGCCATTTAAAAATATTATTCATTCATTTATTCATTCATTCACTCACTCAACAAATACAGCATGCTAAAAACATAAAAGAAGTATGCTAGATTTTTTTGAATACACCTTTCGGCCCTAACTGGATTATGAATTTCTTTTAGAGCAGAGACACTGTACCTTATTCATATTTCTATCCCAAGGGTCAGCCTGTAGAAGATACTCACCTAATGCAACAAACATGCATTGCATAAATGAAAAATTGGATGCAAGGAATATGCTAGCTGTGCATGACCAATAAAGCATTTGTTGCTATGTCTCATCTTTAAACTTTGAATTTAAGCAGAACTTGAATGCAAATACCGTCTCCATGAAAAATATATTTGGCAACAATATTATGTTAGACCTTTCACTTAGATTAAATATATAATTTAAGTGCTTATATAAAAAAGAAGATGAAATCAACAACCTATATAAACTATCCAGGGAGTCAAGGGTTTTGGTGAAAAAAAAAAAAAACAGTTTAAAATAGGACTTTTCTTAAACTCAAATCCTCTTTCATGTAGCAAAAGGAAATGAGCAAAGAAATCCAAACCCACTGAAGTTTTCAGGGCCAAACATTTTGATTCAATATGCTCTGCTATAAAATATTTGGCCTTGTTTGAATTTTTATTGCTATATGTTCTCAGTCTATATTTAACTGTGAGGAACACAAATAAGAAAGAGTAAATGTGCAGAACGTTCATTTCAAGAGCATGGCAGTGAATTTGAGAAAACATACATTAAAGGAACACTTTGTGTTTTTAACTTTCAGCCCCTTTTCTGAGGCCTCCCTTGGCCAGATATGATTAAATATTTATCGAACTAAGGACTCAGCTTACTCGGAGTGAAAACTCTTCAGGGCCTCTCAGAGCTACCTAAGATAAGTACCTTATTTTACTAGCTCTCAAATAAAGCTTCTTTTATGCTCTGTCTTTTTCATATATAAAATAAGGTCTAATTAGAAAGTTTTATAATGGAGGCAGTCAATTCCCCAATTCCTTATTTGTTTGAATTAACTTTTAAAAAATTGGGGTGTTCACTCTGGCGTTGGCTCAATCCAGACTCTGTAATCAGCCAACAATCTGTGCTTCACAAAGGCTGGCGTCCTAACTGCCAGCTTCTGCCATCCGCACCTTTTCCGTGGGGTAATACATTTTAATTGGTACTTCTCTGAGAGCCCTACACATCTCCATCTGGCCAAATAAACATACTTTTACCATTCAGCCTCAACATCTTGGCAGTTAACAAGAGGACAGACTTGCCACAATGGGTAATCTTTAAGATGCATAAAATCCTAAAATTAAAGGACCAGGTACAGGTGGTATAATCAATGGCTGTCTAGAAGATGGCTCATCTACAAAGTGGCTTTGTGTTCAACACTCTTTTTAACACTGCTCTTGTGATCCTAAATGCAGTTCCTGAGCTGAGTCAGCATTGAGAGCTCTCTCCTCTCAAAGGGCACATTAGTGATGAAATATTTCACTTCCAATGACAGCATAACTTTTTGGATATAGGCTTATTAGCAACGTGTTTCCACTGGTTGGATTGAGCAAGTGTAACCAGAAGGCAGAATGGTGAAATGGTTAAGAGCATGGGTTCTAGAGTCAGGCTGCGTTCAAATTCTGCTGCTGTTAATTTATCTTTGTGACCTTGGGCAGTTACCATACCTCTCTGTGCCTCAGTTTCCTCATCAGTAAAGCAGAGATAATGTCAGTATTTTCCTCATAAGAGTATTGGAAGGACTGATTAAATGAGATAAGGTATCTGATATGTTTAGCACAGGGCATGACTTGTATTTGCTAACAATTATTTTTAGGCAAGGTCAGTAGACCAAATAACTTGAGCAGCAGAAAGGAAGTGGAAGGCGAATAACCAGCTATGAGGTTATTTCTCAGATAATTTCTTCCTATTTCAATGCTTCACTTTTTACAGTTTAATCATCAAGCAACAGTGTTAGGGATTACGTGAGATAATATGGTCTGTGTGCTGATTCACTCATTTAGTGTGGTCTCATTTCCTTAAAGAACACATCTTGAGAGAACACTTTTTTACTCTCTAACCCTCAGGGTCATCTGGATGAAATGAATACTTTTAGGGCAAAATGGCTGATACTGCTTCCTTGATAACCACATATAGGTAAGGGATTGTTTCTCTGCCTCCCAAAGTTTTCCCTTTTTCCTATGACCACTTTGGTGAGACGCCTTTCTCAGCACAAAGCAGGGACATGACTCTGTGCATTATTACAACTGGGGATGTTTATGCAAGAGGAAGGCCACCTAGAAAAATGGAGCTGACAGATCCCTGTAATTCGGGGCACAAATGGTTCTTAGCAGCAGGTAGGGGTCTCTCACCAGTTGCTTTCTCAGGATTGTTGCACATGAAGCATTGCCATGCTCCTGCTGTTTCACTGAAGCCAAACACGTCAAAGAACCTCACTTCTTCCAGATGGAGCTGTACCTGGTCCAGATCCTGTGTCAGGAACACAAAGTACAAAGAACATAAGCTGCTCTGCCTGCTACCTAACATTCCAAGACTGGGAGAAGGGGATGTGGATCAGGATGGTCAATGCTCAATCTCAGTACTAAAGACTAAGAGGCAGCATTGAAAAAATTTCTCTTGGCCAACCTTAAAAAAAAGCATTCAGCTAAACTTTTCCATAAGAGTATTCATAAATGCAGCGGGAGTGAGCACAGGCCCCAGGGCTGAGTGTCAGGGTTGAGGTGTCAGAGCTTGAAATGGCCCAGAATTTTCTTGCATCTAGCAGTGGCTCCAGATTTTCTAAAAAGAAGGGATATCCAAGTGGCAATGTGGTTGGAAGACATGCTGCTGGGGGATTTACATTTATATAAAATTGAGAACCAATTATCCATATCAAAAAATATTATTGGCCAGGCGTGGTGGGTCATGCCTGTAATCCCAACACTCTGGGAGGCCGAGGCAGGCAGATTGCCTGAACTCAGGAGTTCAAGACCAGCCTGGGCAACATGGCAAAACCTCGTCTCTACCAAAAATACAAAAACATTAGCCAGGCATGGTGGTATATGCCTGTGGTCCCAGCTACTCAGGAGGCTGAGGTGAGAGGATCGCTTGAGCCTGTGAGGCGGAGGTTGCAGTGAGGCAAGATTGCACCACTGTACTCCAGCCCGGGTGACAGAGTGAGACCCTGTCTCAAAAAAAAATATATATATATAATATGTATTATGTTGGCTTTACAGGGGGCTGATGGAAAATATGGGGGTGGGGCTTAATCCCTCAGCCCTTGGCTCCAGGACTGTTTAGTTCTTTTGCTTTATCCTAAAAGTGTATGCAAATTTTGCATTCTATTACATAATATAAGCTATATTGATTTTTTTTTAATTTTTACTTTTATTTTTTTCCTGAGATAGAGTCTCACTCTGTTGTCCAGGTTGGAGTGCGGTGGTGTGATCTTGGCTCACTGCAACCTTCACCTCCTGGGTTCAAGTGATTCTCCTGTGTCAGCCTCCTGAGCAGCTGGGTTTACGGGTGCCTGCCACCACATCTGGCTAATTTTTGTATATCTAGTAGAGACAGGGTTATGCCGTGTTGGCCAGGCTGGTCTCCAACTTCTGATCTCAAGTAATCCACCTTCCTTGGCCTCCCAAAAGGCTGGGATTGCAGGCATGAGCCACCATGCCTGGACTGCATTGGTTTTAATGGAAAATAATGCATTGAATTATTTACCAGTAAATTAGTTAACTTTTTTCCTCCAAATGGTTGAGTAGAATTGACACTCCAAGAAGACTGCACATGTTTTATGTGCCCTGTGGCACCATGCCAATGAGTTCCTCTTTAAGGGGCAGGGCAGAGAGGTTCTGTTAGACTGTAAATGGATGGAAAACTATTAGCCTAACCAAATTAAATAGCTCTACTGTCCTCCTGAGGCTTTCCTCTTATGTAAATGACTTGTATCCTTTGGTATAGGATGGATGACCAGAAACTGCATTCTTAAAAGGCTCCTCCTCCTAAGAGGGACTTAATGTTCTTATTGGCCTTGCATGTACCCAGCCAACTAACATGTTTGTGCTCTGTTGAGCTGTGATTTTATTTCCTTTCCTTTAGCCTACACACTCCTATCTTCTCTCTGTATAGGAATAGTTCTTAGAATTTTCAAGGCTGAGGCATGTAGGCACTGTTTGCACTGCTTATAAGGGATCTAAATAGAGAATGATCAAGTGGCTACCCTGATTGCATCCCAAAGCTCCTAATTCTCAGTTCTAAATTTCTTGACAGAGATAAGAAGTATGTCCAACTATCAGTTCACTGAGAACAGAAACATATTTTTTTCATAATACCCCCAGAGTCCAGTCCAGCATCATTAATGGATTAGCATTGGCTTGTAGACCCAGCACAAAGTTTTTTACTAACGAACTATATAAAAGATAGTACAAAAAGTTAAAGGGAATTTTTAAAGAGAACATTTACACTCGCTGGAACATAAACACAATGAGGACAGATATTTTGTCTGTTGTGTTGGCTGCTATAAACTTGGCACCTGAAAGTGCCTATCACATAGCAAGCACTAAACAAATATTTGTGTAATAACAAAAGGCATGCCCTGGGCCTAGAAATGGATACTTTTCAGCATCCTCTATTAAGACTCTTATGGCTTGTGTTCTGGGGTTGGACATTTTGGAGGTTTGACATGGTGACTGCAACATTTTGGGTTGCTAACCTTTAATACCGTATCTCAGGCATTCCAATAGGTGCTGTATATCTAGGAATATTGTTTTGACAAAAATGATTTTGAATATGTTCAATGGAAAAAAAGATTTTTTTTAAAAAGTATGTTTTCCAAGATAAAGACTGAAGAAGCACCTGGGAATTTTGTGAGTTTCAAAGGATACAATCCATATTAAAATTTATGGGGAAAAAGCAGATGTTCATAAATATCAGTTTCAAAACTGTGAAGTCTCTGAAGTCTGTACTTGGCCATTGCCATGCAGATTACTTCTCTGTTTCCCACACAATTAATGATCAATTTTTCATTCACCACAAACACTACTAGCAAACAAAGTACTTAAAATAATACTTAAGGGTTCCTTTATTTTTCCTGTTCTGAGACCAGAAAATTCCCAGTTTGTTGCATACAATCCACATTTGTCTTGGAAAAAAGTTTACTTTAAACGTTTCAGACAGATGGTAAACTACATTCCTGCGTTCAATTTCTGAAGCCAAAAGCAGGCTTACCTCCTCAGAGGATTTAGGTGTTGTGCTAAAGGATATCCACGGTAGTTGTATGAACTTTGAAGTTGGTGATAATAGCACACTTCGAATGGAAAGACAGATGAAACACATATAGTTTCCAATATTTGTGAAAAATCAAAGCAAAATAAATCACAAAACAAGCAAACACAAACCAACAACCAGTGACACCTAGATTTTCGGAATTTTGACCTCTTAAATGTGCTTGAGGTCAGTAGTTCTCTCTCCTACTCAACCTTCTTTACCCTTCTGGGTCCTGCAGCTTCCCTAGGGCTTGCCCAAGAATTGCTATATGGCTTCTATTTTTCTAACAGGAGAACAAAAATAGATTTGTTTAGAGAATTACAAACTTTCTTTAAGATAACTAGACTCCAGAAAAGTGATAAAAATAACTTATATCTAACTGTAAGTCACTGTCTGAGTATTTTTCAGTTCTAATGGGATTGTGGCAGACAGACCCTAAGGTGACCTCCCAGTAATTTTCACCTTGTGGTGTTCATCTGTTTGTATACTCCCATTCCCTGTGTATGGGAAGGACTTATGATTTGCTTCTGGCCAAGAATATGTCAAAGGGGATAGGATATCAATTCCGTTGTTATTACACACAAACACACACACACACACACACACACACACACACACAACCTGTCTTGCTAGCAGATGCATAGGGAGACCCTCCTGCTGTGCTTGAAGGAACCAAATTGCCACATTATGAACTGCAGGGACTATGCGTGGCTTTTAGGATCTTAAAGGAGGCCTTCAGCTGGTAGCCAGTAAGAGTTCAAAGTCATCAGTCCTACAACTGCAAAAAAATGATTCTTGCCAACAAACAGAATGAGTTTGAAAGCAGATCCTACCCATTTGAACCTCCAAATGAAAACACAGCCTAGCCAATACCTTGACTGTAGCCCTGTGAGACCCTGAATGGAGGACCCAGCTAAGTTACAACTGAAATCCTGACCCTCTGGTACTGTGAGATAATAAGTATGTGTCGTTTTAAGTTGCTAGGTTTGTGCTAATTTGTTACGCATTATTGAAAACTAATACTGAGATTGTGCCGTGAAGAGGAAGAAAAAATGACATCCTTTTGCCCAATTCTCCATGAAAGTGATGATTCTACTTAGAGGAGTCATATTCTCCCAAGTACACTCCAAATCAGGCCTCAATAAAACATATACACACAAAATAAAACACAAAAGAATGTTGAAGTTCAAACTATTTTCATTGATGTAAAAAAAAGGATACATATTCATAGTAGGCATGCACTAATAAGGGTTTTCCTGATAAACATCATTTAATTCAAGAAGATTAAAACTCACTGGGGGAAAAAATAGTATTTTTAAACATTTGGCTAAGTGAGCATTTCTCCAGTTTTAGAAAAAGAGTCATTAATGAGGGTAGGAATTTGGAAAACTCTATAATAAGTCTAAGCCAGGCAGCATAGAAAGATGAGAGATTTACAACATCATTTCACTGACAAATGACAGCATGAGTCAACGCAATGGATTTTGTAAAAGTGCATAGTGGCCTCTGGATTTTATAATGTGGTCTATGTACTTTGAGAGGGTACTGTGAAGCAATTTTCCAGAAATCAGTGAAAGCATACATCTGGAAGAACTTTGGGTTTTGGCACATTTAAATTCTGTCCTAAAGCTATTTGTGCACAGATACAAAACATAGGATTGCCTTATGTGCTCTGTGTGCCTGTGGTTAATAGGATCACTCTAGGCACATATTTCAAGTATGTTTTAAGACATGTAAGCAAGTATTTTTAAAAATTCCCAAATATTTTCACATAATAATAAGTTTATGTTTGTATAGTTATTTTCAGTGCACATACTCTAATGATATGGAGTCCAAGGTGTGAATAAGCTTACTTAGGGAATATAATTAATGATTGATCTTCATATTGTCTTAAATTGTTATAGGCATAGTGTCTAGTAGGAAATGCTGTTTGTTGAATAAATAAACTAGCAAAAGAGACTTTAAAGAATATCCATGCCACAATTTTTTTATGTTTTTCAACTTGTGAAAAATATTACTATTGGATTCAA
Organism: Pan troglodytes; assembly: GCF_028858775.2. Taxonomy (NCBI): domain Eukaryota; kingdom Metazoa; phylum Chordata; class Mammalia; order Primates; family Hominidae; genus Pan; species Pan troglodytes. The sequence continues at coordinate 160,480,335 of NC_086015.1, forward strand.
TTTATGTAACACAGTATTCATAGCACCTGGTATCAGGAACCATGGATAAAGAGATGAAAGAGACATAGTCATCAGTCCAAGGAGGTGAGAAGGTAATTCATTGTGTCTGCAGTATTCTTCACAGAGGAAACTGAATACAGCTTCATTTGTGTGAGGTGTGATTGTTACTAAGCTTCTTCTGGTGTGATGTTTTTGCTCTCAACTGGATTAAAGCTCTTACCATGAAGACTGACTTCCATATTGTTTTGCAGCTTTTAAAAATACTTAGTATGGCACTTTGCCCATAGTAAATGTTCAGTGAATTATTATGCATTTTTACTAATTGAAGCACATAGATCTTATCTCTAATTTATATCAACAGTAGCATTTAGGTTTTCAGTGTTCATGTCTATTCAACTATGACCATTAAGACTTTCCAGACTACATTTGTTAAAAAAATCTATCTCTCTCTATATATATCTATATCTATATATCTGCATATCTATGGGTATTACAAAAATTCATTTTATTTAACAAGTTTTTAGAATAAAGTGTTAATAATTGAACAATGATGTTTGTCTTAATTCATCAATATAGTATGTTGACTACTTGTTCTCAAGACCCTCAGCTTTTTCAGATTGTCTGTTCAGAGTTCTCGCTATGTTGCCCAGGCTAGTCTCGGATGCTTGGGCTCAAACAATCTTTCCACCTCAGCCTCCCAGAGTGCTGTGATTAGAAGTCCTGAGCCACTGCACGCCATCTACATTTTTACACAAGCTCCCCAAGTTGCTCTGGTGTGCACTGACTGTAAAATTAACCCTATGTCCTTCAAAGCAGTTGTGGGGATGGCTGATTTGTGTCCACTGATTGGTATTTGAGGAATTTGTCAATCTCCATGTGCATATGCTCATTCTTTTCCACAATAGTTTGGTTTCAAGGGGTCAGGTATGGTGGCTCAAACCTGTAATCCCAGCACTTTGAGAGGCCAAGGTGGGTAGATCACTTGAGGTCAGGAGTTGGAGACCAGCCTGGCCAGCCCGGTGAAACCTCGTTTCTACTAAAAATACAAAAATTAGCTGGGCGTGGTGGCAGGCACCTATCATCATAGCTACTTGGGAGGCTGAGGCACAAGAATTGTTTGAATGTGGGAGGCAGAGGTTGCAGTGAGCCGAGATCCCACCACTGCACTGCAGTCTGGGCAACAGAGTGAGACCTAAAAAAAGAAAAAAGAGGCCGGGTGCAGTGGCTCATGCCTGTAATCCCAGCACTTTGGGAGGCGGAGGTGGGTGGATCACAAAGTCAGGAGTTCAAGACCAGATGATGAAACCCCCTACTAAAAAAAAAAAAAAAAAAAAAATTAGCCAGGCACAGTGGCAAGTGCCCGTAATGCCAGCTACTTGGGAGGCTGAGGCAGGAGAATCGCTTGAGCCCAGGAGGCGGAGGTTGCGGTGAGCTGAGATCGCACCATTGCACTCCAGTCTGGGCAACAAGAGCAAAACTCCACCTCAAAAAAAAAAAAAAAAAGAAAAAAGAAAAAAGTTTCATTTCATATGACAAAACAGGTAGACTGGTCACAAGAGCAAAGCTTTCATTTTTAAACATCAGAGATGTTATTATTCCAAATTGTGCAATACGGCAAGAAGAGATCAGCTGTGAAAATTGAACTCATTGGGCCCAATTTGAAACTTGGCAGAAGGCTGGAGTGGGTGGAGAGGGAGGTAGGCCATGGGGGAGCAGACTCTAAGCAGAGGCAGCAGGGCACTGATGTGGAAGGACTCATAGTGCATTTCAGTATTCTGCATGAATGCCATGCATGTGCTATGTCCCATTGGCTCTCATATTTCTATGCCTAATTAGTAAGGGAACTCGAGGTACACATGACTATATGAGGCCAATGTGGCAAACTCCTCATTATCACTACATATCACTAAATAAACTTATACTTCTATCCTTTGAGTCCCTATTTGTTGGGAAGAACTGAATTTCTTCTTGGAAAATCATGGCAATTCTATGTGTCTGGCTCCAAGTGGCTGGAAGAAAACACTATGTTTGATTCATTTCAGAGAGAAGCTCTGAAGAATACTTTAATTTAAGAACAAATATGACAAAATTAAAAAAAGCCAAATTCACCAAAATCACACTCATCTAAAAATCATGAAAAAATAATCTGACTACAGGATATTGGCAGTTAACATGACAAGAGTTTAAGTAAAACGGTTTGTGAAAAATTTAATGGAAGTGTATGAGTTGAGTAGAAAATAAAGGTGGCAAATTGCATGAAGCTATATAACAAGTTTTATAAATGTTTGATAAAACCACAATTATCTTTTTTACAAATACAATTTCTTTGAAACTTCAGTTCATTAAAACCAGCAAATTATTAGAGTGGGAGCAAGGCCAAAACACTACCAATGTTCAAAAGGTCAAGAAAACTTTAAGATTTTTACAGTGGTTCAGCAGTAAAATGTAATCACAGAACTTTTGGCAATTATAGCCAGCACTTACATATTCTCCTTTCATAGTGCAAAGCAAAGAATTGCAGTGATTTTTTTTTCTAATTGATTACTGCCACCTACATTCAACAAATATTTAGTACTACTTGTTAAATCTATTTGTGGTACTATACTACAGAGGATGCTGATGTTAAAGAGCTAATTTGGAGAGGCTTTTTTTCCTTCCTTTTGAAATCAGATAGCAGGAAAACCATGCTCCTAACCATGTAGGTTATTTAGTTGGAGGCAAGGTGCTTCTCTCATTCTCATAATTTTATTTTTTTTCCTTTATCCCTAATACCACTTTAATTCTCAGACTGTTTCTCCAACTTCCTCTTTTTATAAGTATTCACCTTTTGGGTTTGACACATGTCTTGGAACAGATACGTATTCTTGAAAAATACGTAGCAATGTTTATTTTTCATTTTTGCAAATAATGGTATGCTGTGAACCCTATTTGGTTTCTTGTTTGTTTCACTCAAGATCTCTATGTGGTATTCTATGCGTATTTAGCTAACTGTTGCCTCTACAGCTGCACAGTGATTTAATGGTGTGCATCCACCACCCCCAACATTTCACCTAACCATTTCCTTAGTGTGGGCACCAAGGGTGCCCCCATCTCTGAACTTACACAATGATGTAACGATGAATATTCTTACACATGTTCCCTTGTGGATGTGAGCAAAAATTTTTCTGTGATAATCACTCAGGAGTGGAATTGCTGTGTCATAGTGTATTAGTTTAGGGCTGTGAAAATATTTTTGTGTTTCTGCACAGTTAGGGCTTTTTGAACAAATTTTACTGAAACTTGGGACCTGGGCTAAAAAAACAAGCTTTAGAAGTAAATTTATGACTAATTAGGAAGTGAAATACCATCTAGAGAGATTTATTTTCCCAGAGGTATGTTTACATTTTAAGATGGGGATGAGACCCAGGATATAGGAGCTTGGGTTGTCAAGCTGGAGACATTAGTCTTCCCTTCAACCTGGAGGGGTTTATTTACATTCTAAAGGGTAAAAGTAAGAACCCAGACCCCTTCCCAATGAGCAAAGATTTTTGTTCTCTCCTTTCAGGGACAGCTGTTCCACCCCCTATGTAAATACTCAAATTCACATTGTCAAGGTTCCTTGCCTACAGTACAGACCCTAGGATGTGTAAGATGACATCTGGTTCTCATCATGTTCCCCCAGGGCTAACAACTGAGGCAAAAGGAAACTTAGGAGGTTATTTGTTGCTAAGTAAATAATAGTAATCTGTGATGCCCCCAGAAACCTTGTTTGCATGATACATTAAAAATTTAACATTATTCATATCCTCAATTTTACTAGGTTCTGCCAACTTGCTATTCAAGCTACCCAGGAGGCTGAGGTAGAAGGATCACTTAAACCCAGGAGTTCGTGGAGGCAGTGAGCTATGATGGCACCACTGCACTCCAGTCTGGGCAACAGAGCAAGACCCTGTCTTGAAAAAATTAAAAAAAAAAAGAATTATCATTTTGTTGACATGTTTACTACTTTGTATAGTTACAGAGGAAATAAAACTGACTCTACTATGGACTTAGAGAGAAGGTATTACTTCCCATGATGCTGGAATTTTAAATGTCTCCATTTAGTCACTTCACACAGCAGAGAGCTAAGCACTGGTGAAGTAATAGTGATGGAGGCAGTTTTAAGAAAGTTGAACCACCCCTCAGTAGAGAACTGGATAAAGTAAACTACGGTTGGTCAGGCACAGTGGCTCATGCCTGTAATCCCAGCATGTTGGGAGGCCGAGGCAGGCGGATCACTTGAGCTCAGGAGTTGGAGACCAGCCTGGCCAACATGGTGAAACCCCATCTCTACTAAATATTTAAAAATTAGCTGGATGTGATGGCACAGGCCTGTCGTCCCAGCTACCCAGGAGGCTGAGGCTGGAGAATCGCTTGAACCTGGGAGGCAGACGTTGCAGTGAGCCAAGATTAGGTCACTGCACTCTAGCCTGGGCAACAGAGTGAGACTCCATCTCAAAAAAAAACAAAAAAAGTAAATTATGGTCTATTTACACAGTGGAAAATTTTATAGATGCTGAAATGAACGAGCTAGCTCTACATGTATGAACAGATATATTTAAAAAACATAACATTAAGTGCAGAAATCACATTGCAAAAGATATGTGCCATCTGATAACATTTAGGTAAAAGTTTAAAACAACAGTACAAAAGCATTCATGGAAATAATACACACCAACCTCAGGAGAATATTTACAACAGTTTCTTTTTGTAAAGGGAGATATCTGATGCAAATATGGAAGAAATGTAAACATCTATCTGTGGCAGGAATGGATATCACATTTCTGTACTTTTCTGAATTTATGAGCTATTTCATAATTTGATGAAAAATAAAAATGAGGCAGAGAACACAGTTTAGTGAAGCAAAGAGACTAGCAAGGGTCAGACTCTGTGAGGAAGAAAGGTTCTGCATGTGTATGCGTGTGTGGGCTTCCTTGGTACCCCTCAAACTCCCTGTAGAGGACTCTCCTTTTGCCTGTGTTGAGACTGACCTTGGTGGTGAAAGTCTTTCTCCTTTCTCTTGTTAGAAGGCTCCATGTTACAGTTTCTTTTAACTTTTAGCTCTTCAAACTTGGAGATAAACAGGTCTAAAGTACTAAGTGTTTGAAATATGTTCTATTTTGTTTCAGAAAACCAAACAAAACAAAGCATGCTGACACCAAGTTCTGTCTTAGAGAATTATTACAGCATAGGCTAAGTCACAGAGAGGATACTTAGAAATAAAAGTTTTTCTGCTGAGTGGTACAGAATGAAGAATATAGATTTTGGAGTCAGAAGATCAGAGTTTGAGCCCTGCCACTGCCATTCACTGGCAGTTCTTGGGAAAATATTTTAATTTCTCTTTGCTTTTAATGCACTCCTCAAACTATAAAATGACTGATTCCTAACCTGTCTCTTTCAGTGACTTTTTGCCACAATCAATTAATGGATAATTGCACTACTTTGTAAACTGTGGAGAAATAATAAAAAGTAGTGATAATGGCCAAGCACAGTGGCTTGCACCTGTAATCCCAGCATATTGGGAGGCTGAGGTGGGCAGATTGCTTGAGCTCAGGAATTTTGAGACCAGCCTGGCAACATAGTGAGACCCCATCTCAAAAAAAAGCAGTGATAATGATGATAATTCAAATCAAGCAAAATAAGAAGCTCCTTTTTATGTATGTAAAATATAGTGTTTTTTGTCTCTCAGCTAGATAAATGTATGTAAATCTTTCTGAAATGAATGACTTCTTTAAGAAACACTAATGCTAGGTGCCTGAGAAACATATTTAGTTTTCTAAAATCAGGTAACATACTTACCTGTCTGTTTTTGTTCGTTTGTTGTCAAACCTAGGAGCGCTGGATTTAATGAGATGCAAACATAAAGAGATGTAATGCGACGTGGACATGAACATTTCAAAGGGGAATAATGACATGTGCATGCTTGATGAGGCCATAATGAGATGTACAAATAGAAAAGCATAGAAAAATGTGCATGGGTAATGGTGCAATGAGATGCATAAATAGATGAGTGTAATGATAAAGACATGGGGGGTGTAATGTGATTTACAAATGGGAGCATTAAATGGGAGGGTGGAAAGGGCAGGTTGTGGTAGATAAGAAGCAGAGAGAAGAATGCAGTACTAAGCATGAATGGAGGAGCTAATATGTGCATGATGAGGATGTGATGAGATAGAAATGGGATGGCATAAGGCAGTTCACAGATGGAGGGGTGTAATGAGTTGTGTAGAAAGGAGGGAATAATGACAAGCATAAAAGGAGGGATTTAATATGATGAAGAAAGAAATAGGCATAAGAAGATGTGAAGACTGAAAGGAGGTGCAGAAAAAAGGGACATTAGTGAAGAGACGGGAAATAACAAGGTGGGCCAATGGAGCACTCTAATGAGGCTGAAATAAAAAGGTGCAATGATGTGTGTCCATTCAGGGAATAATTAGACACACACACAGGATGATAATGAGGTACCCGGGCCCTGATCAGACATAGACCATGGCACTCAGTTCTTACTGAGGAGGCCAAAAATTGAAAAAAATTCAGGGCAGAACCACAAAGATATCTACACACAGAAAAGGGAAGACTAAACAGGTGATTTGGTGCCAGCCTTGCAGTTTATGAAATAATAGTTTTATAGCTGCACTCTGTTCCAGGTGCTCTGCTAGGTGTTGAATTAAATGCATCATCTCATTTTACCTTCTTAATAACCCTATGAGGGAGGTGGATTCTTTCCTAGTTATAGATGAAGAAATCAAGCTGTAGTGAGGTTAATGACTTGCCCAGTTCCCAGAGCATGTCTGTGGTAGTGATGTCACTCAAACTAAGTCAGCTGGATCTCAGTTGCCTTTGCCTCTGTTTTGATGTTTTATCAGAAGAGGCTGTGGGACCTCCTGCCCCAGAACTACCAGGATAACTTGTCAAAGATGTAGAGTCACAGGATTACCCAGTGAATATTATTTGCAAAATCTGCAGAGGCCCTAAGAATTTGCATTTTTAACAAGCGCACCAAGGACACTTGCATAAACTAGGTCTGAGAACTACTCCATGAAACCAACACTAGAGTGTGTGGTGGTCTAAGGCTACTCTCAGTCCTAGTGAAAGACCATAAAGAAAGGAGATTGCATGCAGCATGAGGACTTTGGGTTGGCTACAAAGTAGACTGTCTGTTGGCAGAAGAAATTACCAGACCCAGAAACGAGGCATCAAACCAAAAATTATATTGAATGAAGGATAAAAATATAATAATACATGGAACATAATTAGATTCTAGGAAATAGTTTTTTTTTTACTGAATTAAAAAAAACATAGAAATTACTCCATATTCATGGAATCCCTAAGGGGGAAAGGGTAATATGTCCCTACAACCAACATTTTTCCAATCCACATGCAACTTTCAGGATTCTAAAATTAAAAGCTGATAGTGGCACTGACTGTTCTCTTTCTTGGTATGTCTAGTATTGAGATATCTAAATTGCTATGATTTTTAAGGTCGAAACCAGAATTTATATTTTGAAATAGTGTTAAGTGTGCACGACTACTCGCATTTTAGTGATACAGCCTCTGCTCAAAACCTTTTTAGATGTGTCTTTTGGAGTTGTTTGCGGTGTATATTTGTGAGCCATACAAGAAAATAATGTTCATTACTTTAGTGAAACTTAGCTTCTAACATGGAAATTTATTATTCAGTTTGAGCAGTCTCTTTTTATAGTACACATGGGCTCAGATAAATGTTGGGCTATTTGTGAAAATAAAAATCATTCTCAAAAAATGAAACATGGCCAAACGCAGTGGCTCACACATACAATCCCAAACCTTTGGGCAGCTGAGTTGGGTGGATCACTTGAGTCCAGGAGTTTGAGACCAGCCTGGGCAACATGATGAAACCCTGCCTCTACAAAAAAATACAAAAATTAACCAGGTGTGGTGTTGGGCGCCTGTAGTGCCAGCTACTAGGGAGGCTGAGGTAAGAGGATTGATTGAGCCTGGGAGGTCGAGGCTGCAGTGAGACATCATTGTGCTACTGCAGTCCAGCCTGGGCAATAGAGTGAGGCCCTGTCTCAAAAAAAAAAAAAAAAAAAAAAAAAGAAAGACAGAAAGAAACCTTTATCATGACTGAGAATATAAAGTCTCAAAACATTTACTGAGTAGCTGCTCTGCCTCAGGCCATGATGCCATGATAGATGCTGGGACATGCAGACATTAATGGAAAGAGCCTGATCCCACAGCCTATGAGAGGCACAAAGACATCAAAATCAAACAATTTTGTTGTTGTTGATGTCTTTATTTACATCTGTGAAAGGTTATGGGAATATGGCTGAGGGAGTCATTCATTTTGTTTGGAGGGGTCTTGCAGAGGAGGTGCCATAAAATAGTACCAGCTACTGTTTATTGAGCTCTTACTATATGGCAATCACTACTCCATGGACTTTACATGTATTATGTCTTTTGAATCTCATGACATCCCTGCGAAGTGTTTACTGCTATTTTCTGCACTTTGCAGGTAAAGAAGGTAAGGCACACAGGAGTTAGATAAAAGCGCTGGTAAGTAGGTGGTAGAGGCAGGATTCAAACCCAGATCCTGAGTTTCTAGTTACCACACTTTCTTCTTGCACAAAAAGAGGTGCTATTTATTCTAATAGTATAGTGCCTGGTGTTTGTTGGCATTCACATAATATCCATGATAGCAGCAAAAGAAAAAAAAAGGATTTTACTCATGCACTGATTATTTAAGAAAAGAACCCAACCACTATTAGATTAGAACAGACATTGCAGAGGGATTGCATACCTCTGTTCCCCCAGGAATAGAGTTATTTCGTTAACTATTTTCTAAAGGTTTTTCCTTTTTTTTTTAATTTCCTTGACTGATGCAGAACATCTGGCTAACTGTGAAGGAATGTTCACGACAGTAGTAAAATTGACATGCTTCATTATAGGACAGTCTGGCTTGTGAAATATGAAAGAAATATAATACATGTGATAAACCAGGATTTCAACTAAACTGAGAAAACATTTCTATGCCAATTTAAATTTGTTAAAAAAGCATATGTATAGTATAAGTACAGTGTATGTGGACAGTGGTTAGAGAGGTACGAATAGTGTATATTAATTAGCCAAGAGTAAAGGTAATAATTTTCTAAAGGAGATAAGAGGATTAAAAAGAAAGAGTAAAAAACAACAGATCAGTGTATTACAATGAAAATAAATGTTTCTTAATAGTAAATAGAACTGTCAGTTAAGTTCAATGTATTTACAAAATCATATGCAATCACTTAATATAATGGATTGTGTGTACAGAATTGTTTAAATGAGGGGCCCTGATGTATATCTGTTAAGGAAAAGAAATGAATCCAAATGAAGGTAGAAATAGTATTTAGGGAGGCAAAGTTTAGAATTTGGCTGAACTTCCAAACTCAGTGGTCCTAAGGCATCAATAAAAGTCATGCTTGTAAAAAGCCATGTCACTTCTCTCAAGAACTCTTCACATGTGAACCTCTCCTCTTATGTTAGTCATATTAATCCCGGATGAACTATCGTGGCTCTGGTGGAGGAGTGTGAGTCTACTGATACTACATAAACTGTGATAAAAATCCATCTTTTGCTTAAGCTGAAAATTCTCCCGGTGTTATCTAGCATTGCAAGCCTTATCCACGGAGCATGCTGTAAACATAGCCGTGGTCAGTTAACTTCATCTTGCCCTAGTGGCTATTGTCCTAACCTTGGCCAGTTGCTTGGTGGGTGTACTTGTTCTGTTTTTTGAAGGCGAAGAGTAGAGTGTGTATTGGGGCTATGAGGAGAAGCAGAGGGTTCTTATAAAGAGAAACTCAGCACAAATCCATCATTTTCTTCACTCAGGAAATAACCGTTTTTTTTTGGTTTGTTTTTCCTGGGCTCTAAAGACCATCTTTCTGTTTCCCAAATTGGTTTTCTCATGTGTGGATCCTTTCTTTTCAGCACTTAAAATTTTCTTCTTTTGATCTGCATCTTTACCTCCATCTTCTCAAATACAGATCTTGAAACATTTCAGTATTTTATTACCACTCAACCAAGAGACAAAAATCCAAGCCTGGATGAATTCCATCATAGCACCTGAAGAGTGGATTGAAGCTGGAGAAAATCAGATCTCTGCTTTACTTCAGATCCATAACCTTAGGTCCCATATGGATGCTCCTCACTGCCTGACCACCCTGTTGTATTTCTCTAGGAAGTTCATGCTCCCTTCTCTGAGCCTTTCATTTCAAACCTTCTCTTTCCTCAAATATCCTACCTTCCACTCCTCCCTTTCCCGCACCTCACTTTGAGCTGATGGCCTCACCTCTTATTTTACTGAAAAAATTTAAAAGCTATAAAAAAGGATGCATTCTTCTTTTCACCATCAAATCTACTAATTGATCTGGTTCTGTATGTAATCACCTCTTCTTTCATCTGTTTCATCAATCTCAACCTCTCTATTGCATCATCCCAGCAATTTACAAACAGGCTCTGAAGGCTTCCATTTTCACTCATCTCTACAATCCCCCCACTTACCAACCCATTCAGCACCAAACTGCTTAAAACAGCTCTCTACATATGCTATGTTTCCTTCTTTACTCGTTCCTTCTTGTTCCTCCACCTACTTCTGTTCGTACCTTGCCCTTAAAACTCTGTTAAAACTGCTCTTTCCATGTTGCCCAGTTGAATGGACACTTATCTTGATTTGGCTATCCAGTCCCATACAATTCCTTTCTTTCTCCTTCTTGGACACTTTCTTGATATCTGTGATGCCCTCTACACTTTCTGAGGTTCTTTTATTTCTTGGCTGCTGTGTGGACGCAATCCTGAACTGGGACCATTTCCTCTCTAAACTCTCTTCCTAGATTGCTTCAGTCTTCCCATGGTTTTCATCATCTGTATGCTGATGATGTCCTAATCTATATTCCTGGCCTAAGTCACTTCATATTTGGATATCCAACTGTCTAAAAGACAATTCCACTGGGACATCTGGCAGGTGTTTGAAACTTCAGATTCAGATGTCTGAAAGTCTTGTGTGCCAGCTTCATTCACTTGCCCCTCCCCAGAGCTCATTTTCTCCCAGTTTTATCCACCTTAATAAATGATATCACCATGCCAGAAACTTGACATCAGCTTTGATTCCTCATTTCCCCCCACACTTACATGCCATTCATTAGTTTGTTATGTCACTTTTACCTCCAACCGTTATATTGAATATGTCATTTATTTCCATCCCTACCAGGATCATCCAAGTTTAAGCTACTCTCTTCTCTTACCTGGATTAGCAATAGTCTCTTTTGTGATCTCCTTAATTTTACTTTTGTCCCTTTCCAATCTAGTCCCCACACAGCAGACTGAGCAATCTTTTAAAAACAACCTGGTTGCAATGGACTAAAGGCTTATGTCCCCCTACCATCACCAAATTCATACACTGAAATCCTATCCCCCAAGGTGATACCATTGGGAGGGGAGGCCTTTGGGAGGTATTAAGTCTTGGGGATGGAGTCCTCATAAACAGGATTAGTGCCTTATTGAAGAAGCCCAGGAGAGATCACTTGTCCCTTCAACCACGTGAGGACACAGCATTTGGGTGACATCTGTAAGCCAGAAAGTGGGCCCGCACTAGACACTGAATCTGCCTTGATCTCGGGCTTCCCAGCCTCCAGAACTGTAAGAAACATTTTTGTTGTTTATAAGCACCCAGTTAATAGTATTTTGTTATAGCAGCCCAAATGGACAAAGAAACTGAACTAAGGACTGCTGCTCAAAACTCCTCCGTGGCTTTCCATAGACCACAAAAAAATCTAAGCTTCTTGCCATGGTCTAAAAGGCCAGGACAGAATTCCCCAGATTAACTCTCCAGTCTCCACTCTCCCCTTTGTTCACTGGCTCCACCAATGCTGTGAAAGGGGAGTGTGCTCACTTTTGGGTAGGTGTGACCATCCACTGTGATACAGGAGGAAGAAAATATTATAACTTTCATTTCTATTTATTTTTCATCTCGTCCTTTAAAATTTCTATTTTTCAATGTTTTATAGTGAAATAAGTATGTAAAATAATGTATGTATATAGTTTAAAGGTAAATAAATGTGCACATATTGAAGGTACTTGCTCAAAAAAATTTTTTGATGAGATGTGTGACTTACATTTGAAGAGAATGCTCTAATACACCAAAGCTTTTCCTTTCTCTTATTCTTCCTTTTTTGTTTTTGTTTTTTTGTTTCAAGGCCTTTGTGCAAATTGTTCTCATTGCCAGGAAAACTTGTCTGACATCTGCTCAGAGAAGGCTTCCTTGACCATCCAACAAATGCTCATTTTCTTTAAGCATTATCTTTTACAGTATCTATCAGTGTGGAATTGTGTATTTGTTTCTTAGTGTATTGCTTGTTTCCATCAGGGTAGGGATCATGATTGTTTGTTTAGTCTCTGCACAGTGGTTGGTATAGAGCAGGCATTTGCAAAAAATATTTTTGACTGAATACATGAACTTAGAGTCATATTTACCATGATTTTGCTGTGATTATTTTGTCTCCTCCGTGTTATTTCTCATGCCATTCTTTCTATATGGAACCATTTTTCTCTTTAAAGATAAAAAAGCCTCCGAACTCTGTATTTCAATTTCTACCACTTTCCAACCAGCTCCCTGCCTGAGCAAAGAGTGTCCCAGACATTTGCCTCTGCATCCACATTCCACCTTCAATCTGCCCTCCAGGTCCTTCCATGATTTGCAGTCTTCATTTAGTTTTCCCCTCAAGCACTGGATTAGCCCCTTGGTCTGGCTTCTTAGGGTAGACTCTCATTCACATTTTCTGTTTATCTTTTTACCTCACCATTGCCACTTAGAAACTGCCTGTCAGATTTTCCTGGTTCTGAGCTCATAGCCTGAAAGCCTAGAATCCTCCGCCCCCACTGGGGTTCTGAAATTCCAAACCCCTTTCCCCTCTAGCTTGCCCTGAAAGGAAGGTTCTCTTGAACATATACTCATACGGCTCTCCTGGAGACTGACCTTCCACAGCACTTGTCATTTCTATCACACATGTAGACTTAAATTTCTCATCTTATATTTTATATATATATATATAGTTACATCATATATATATATATATATATATACTGTTACATCTTATATATAATAGGCCTACCTTTTATTTACTTACTTATGCATTTATATACTCAAGCACATTAACACTTTAACCCAAAACACTAGATCTAAGCCTGTGGGAGCATCAGAAAGTCTCCTTGGGTTCCACCCAGAATGAGTGTTTCAGTTTTATTTATGCCTTGACACTCCTGTCAATTATCCTGGGAACTATCAAGTGTGTTTGTAGCAATGTGGACTGAAAACAAATCAACAAATGTTAGCCAGATGGGGCACATTTTACTTCAGCAGAAAATGTAGTTTATTTTATTTTATTTTTTCTGTAAGGGACATAGTTTTGAGATCCCATTTCTGCAGCATACAACATTTCCCTATGCTTTGGTAACTGGAACACATGTGTTAATAAAGGCCTTTTCTTTCTGAAATTCTGGCCCTTTAGTAATCCTTCAATCAACTTTGTCAACTCTCTGGTCCTCTGATAATCAGAGTGCCATTCCCTCTGAAGTGTTGGGTAGCATATGCACTGAAACGAAATTATTAATAGTAATCTCTACTTGCTCCATGGGGGTCTTTCTCATTTCTTCAATAAATCAACTGCTTCTCCATCATCTTTCTAAAATCCTTATTTTATAATGGAAATTAATTATCTTAGAGTCTATTTTTCTTCAAGTAAACTGCTCATTTACATAAGGCAATATAACTTAAAGTAATATTTTTTCCTTGATTATAAAAGAAATATATAGAGAAAAGAAAATGCTAATCCCATCAACTAGAGCTATATCATTAACATTTTATTATATTTCCTTTTGGTTGATTTAATGGGCAGTCCTCCAAATAATATTCTTTATAAAAGTAATTTTGTACCCTGAAATATGGTATTTACTGTAAGTGTGTTTCATATCATTAAACATGTCTCATAAACATGACTTTTCAGGATTGGTTAATATTTTTTGTTCTCTCAGCAGAGAGAGCCAGGAAATAGTTGTCTCTCTCTGTGTATTGTTATATCTATCTATCTATCTATCTATCTATCTATCTATCTATCTATCTATCTTCCTATCTCTCTATTTCATCTATCTATCTGTCTTAAAAATATTCTTTTACCTGGATTCAGGACTAGACCTACAAAAAATATTCTTTTATATGGTTGTATAATAATTTCATTCTCCTATCTTTAGACATTTAGGCTATTTATAAATCCCTCTGCAATACTTTATGTGTTTGTTTATCTTAAGTTTTGTACATGTTTCAGATTACTTCTTTAGAACAGATTCCTAGAAGTGGAATCACTGTGTGAAAGGATATGAATATTTTTAAGACTCTTGAACTGCATTGCTAAATTGCTTTTTAGAAATGTTGAAATAATTTACACTTCAACTTAGAAACGTGTGAGTGCCTTAACTCTCTTGCTCAAGCCAGCACTGATTATTGTATTTTAAAAAATGTGTTAAAAAGGGTAACTTATTTTAACTTTGACTACTTTGCCTACTAATAAGGCTGAATATCTTTTACGGACTCAGTCTCCTAAGTATTTGCTCATGTTCTTCGTTCATTGATTATTGATTTTCATGAACTTATAGTAGTAGCTTAAGGATATTAAACTTTGTTTTTCATGCTTGTTACAAATATTTTCATTTAAAATTATTGTGCATAAAAGGTTTTGCTCTTTACAGACTTTATATTTTATGTAGTCAAACCTACCAATTCTTTACTCTTTGACATTAGTTACAGGTTAAATTAAATTTAAAAAACAAAGACAGAAAAGCATCTACAAAAGACACTTTAACAAATACCCATGTACCTGCCAGCCAGACTTAACAAATGCTAATATTTTGCTTCTGGTTATTTAACAATAAAATTACAGATGAAATTGAGATCTCCTTAATTCCCTTCCCCGGTAACATTTTCCTCCTTCCTTTCCTCACTTTCTCCTTACCCAAAGGCAACCTCATCATAAATTTTGTATAATTCTAAATATAGTGTATTTTTATCATAAGTGTATGTATGTATAAATAATGCATAACACTGCTTGGTGTGTTTTAAAAATTTATACAATAACATTTATGCTATCATAGTATTCATATCATAGTTTTGCAACTTGCTTATTAAAACTCAATATCATATTTTCAAGATTTATCCCATGCTATTACATATAGGTCTAATTAATTCACTTTACCTGCCTGTATAACATGACTATACCACAACGTTTTTTTTCCACATTCCTCTATCAAGGGACATTTGGGTTGCTCCTGATTTTTTGCTGCAAAAAATGCTTCAGTTAGTATTTCTGTACATGTTTTCTGATGCACATATGTAAGAGTTCATCTAGAAATAGAACTGCAGAAAAATAGGGCACATGAAATTATAATATAACCATTGATTATATTATAAAGAGCAGATTGCTCTTTAAGAAGTCTGAAAATGAAAATTTGTGGGTTTTGGTTACATGGATGAATGAAGTCTGAGATTTTAGTGCACCCTTCATCTAAATAATGTACACTGTACCCAATATGTAGTTTTTTAGCTTCCAAGTCTCCAATATCCATTATACCACTCTGTACGCCTTTACATACTCATAGCTTAGCTCCCACTTACAAGTGAGAAAATACAGTATTTGGTTTTTTATTTCTGACTTACTTCACTTAGAATAATGGCCTCCTGCTCCAGCCAAGTTGCTGCAAAAGACATTATTTTGTTCTTTTTAATAGCTGAGTAGTATTAGCACATTTTATATACTGTAATACAAAAACCTTCTTGTATTTAAGCATTTTTATGATCAGCTTTAAATGGAATTAAGACTTCAGAAATAAAGTTACTCACCCATCTTAACAGTAATCTAGCTGTCATTTTTGAGTCTAATTAGTGACTATATATATATATATATGTTCTTAAGTGTTCTTTTTTCTAAACAGGTATACCTATTTTCCTTCCATCAAGAGTGTGTGAACATTCCCACTTTTTCACATCTTTGCCAAGACTTGTATTGTCACATTTTTCTTATCCTGGAGCTATAAAGATAACTTTCGATATTTTCTTCTAATTGTTAAAAGATTTCATTGATTACATTTAAGCCTTTAATTTATGTGGAGTTAATTGATCTATATGGTGTCTGTGAAGGATCTACTTTTATCTTTTCAGCTTGGAAAAGTTACATGTCCTTACATTATTTAAAACATATTTTACTTTCTCTTCACTGATTTGTAATCCCCCTTCTATCACCTACCAAGCTTTCATATATGATTGGGACTGTTTCTGGGCTCTTTATTATTTACCATTAATTTATCCCTGCGGAAATAATCACATGAGTTTTCTTTTTCTGTACCATAAAAATTTCCTCCCCCACAGTCTTTCTTAGGATTTTGTTTATTTTAAATTTAGGACCAGTTTGTCAAACTCCATGAGAAAAGTCTGTTGTCATTAGGATTGGTTATGAAATTGTAATTACATTTTAATTTGGGAGAAAATTTTCATTTATATGATAATGGTTGTTCTTGACCATGAAAAGATCATATTTTTTCATTAATTCAGGTCTTTAAAATTTTTTTCATTAATATTAAAAAATTTTTTATCATTAAAGAGTTTCACAGCTTTTCTTATATTTATTCCTAGGTCCTTTATAGTCTTTACTGCTATTATAGATGGCATGCTTTTCTACATTTTCTATTTAGTTATTACTCACGTATAGATTTGTTATTGATTTTATATGTTGATCTTATATCAAATAACTTTATGGATCTTTTGTATAAGTTCTAAAGGTTAGATTCTTTTGAACTTTCCACACAAATAATCTTATTGTCTATAAATAATTTCTCTTTCCCTCATCCTCCCTCTCATCTCTATCTCTTTCTCTTTCTGGTTTATTCTCTTTTAATCCTTATACTTAACTGCTTTTGTCTCCCTGCATTGGGTAGGATCACTGTAAAATGCTAAATTTTGAAGGTGATGACAGGTATCCTTGTTTAATTTCTAATTATAGCAAACACCTTTACATTTTTTCTGTATGTATAAAATTAGCTCTAGGGTTTTGATATCATTCTCTTTTATGTAGGCTTTTTAAAAAGGATTCGTTTCATACGTAGCTAAACAATTTATATATACATTAACTGATTATATGCATATATTTGTGTTGGTTTCTGGACTAGTCTGTTCCATTTATCTGCATTAATTCTTTCCATAAAAGTGGAGTAATTTAATAATTGTAGGTTTTATAGTGTGCTTAAATGTTTTGGAATGTCCTTTTTTTTGCCCCTCTCAAAAATTTTCAAACTAGTCTCACCTATTTATCCTTCTGGCTGTATTTTACCATCACTTCATAAGAGATAAAAAATAATTCTCTTAGAATTTAAATTGGAACTCAGTTAAAGTGCTAATTAACTTAGGAAGTATTAACATTTTTGTCATATTTGCTATTTCCAATCAGGAACGTGGTAATATCACTGTTCATTCAAGTGTATTTCTCTCCATTGCTCTGTGACTTTGAGAAAATTAATCTTTCTTCTACTTAGTTTACTCATTTGTAAGATGATAATAATAATGCTGTCTATCTCATAGTGTTGTCATTGGGATTAAGTGAACTAATTGATGTTAAATGAACAGGACAATTAGTGGCACATTCTAAATGACCAGTAAAGTTAATTATTATTATTAATTCTAATAGTGTTCCTTGTATTTTCATATTAACTAAAAGTAATGTTGAATTTATCTTCTTATTTCAAATAGTATACTCCTTATTTCTGTCTTGTGTTCTTCGTTGTTATTATTATTATTATTAATGCCTGGTATGAGCCAGGCATGCTCTTTAGATATCCTGGATTCTGTAACAAACAAGGAGACAAGATCCCTGCTCTCATGGAGCTTATATTCTCATGTTGGCTCATGCTTTCAAGCAATACTAAATTATAAAGATTATAGTGGATATTCTGGTTTTATTTCAGTATTTAATAAAAAATCTTCAGTTGTTCACCACTAGGCATAGTTTTTCTTTTGTTATCAGACAAATATTTATCATGCTAAGAACACATCTTTCCATTTCTAGTTAGTAATAGTGCTCACTCACTTTGTTCAGTCAACACATATCACTGAGTGTCAACAGTAAGCCAGGCGATGCTCTAGGTGCTGGGTGTACAATGACAAGCATATGTTCTCATGGAAACCCAGTCTAATTAGTGACACAGACATTAATAAAATTTTTATACAAAATGTGTGTTAGTAAAGTGATTGTTGGATTTTATCAAATGTCATTTAAGTGATAATTTTTAAAAATTTGAACTATTGAATTCATGCATTTTACTAAGTTCACTAATATTAAACTTTTATTTTTATATATTAAAAATATTTTAGCATTATATTACATAAGCATTTCCACATTTTGATGCCTGTGTGAGATTGATATATAGTTTGCAAAAGATAATTGATTGAATTTATTTATTTATTATTTTATTTTATTTATTTATTTTTGAGACAGAGTCTCACTCTGTTTCCCAGGCTGGAGTGCAGTGGCGGGATCTTGGCTCACTGCAATCTCCACCTCCTGGGTTCCAGCAATTCTTCTGCCTCAGCCTCCCGAGTAGTTGGGATTACAGGAAGGCACCACCATGCCTGGCTAATATTTGTATTTTTAGTAGAGACGGGGTTTCCCCATGTTGACTAGACTGGTCTTGAACTCCTGACCTCAGGTGATCCGCCTGCCTCAGCCTCCCAAAGTGCTAGGATTACAGGCATGACTGTACCTGGCTGAATTTACTGCACTTGGCTGAATTTGATTGAATTTTATAATGAAAATTCATGATTGAAATTTGGAAAACGTTTCTGGTAATGTTGGTCTGATCAAAGTAGAAGAGTACAATAACTTGAGAGATTATCAATCAGGTTCATCTTCCTACCTCCACTCTCAACCTCCCTTAATGTATGTAAGACGGGTTTGAATTTGTGTTATTTGAGGTGGGGTGCTGGCTAGGGATTAGGATATTAGCTAACATTTATTTAGAGATCACAATGTGTGGCCACTGTTCTGAGAGCTCTGTATTAACTCATTCAAGTCTCAAAACAGTGCTATGAGGTAGGTACTAATATTATCTCCACTGTACAAGTAAAGAAACTGGGGCACAGGGACAAAGGACACACAGCTGGTAAGGAGCACAGCAGATCTTAAAGCCAGGTGATTCAGAGCCAACATGCTTAACTACTCTGATAGGTGTATGAATCAAGAAAGGCAGGTTACGCTGCTATAACTAACACCAAAATTTCAGTTTCTAACAAAACAACAGATGTTTCTTTCTCATACAAAATGTGTGGTGGGACTGGGTGGCTCTCTAGAGCAGAAGCCCTCCATGTGGTGGCTCAGAATTCCAGGCTGTTTTCATCTTCTGGCAACTCAATTTCAACTTTTGCTCCTACAATCATCATCATCATGGTAGAGGAAAAGAGAAATTGCAGAGAATAGTACACTGGCTTTTAAAAGATTCCTCTTGGAGTGACACATATCCCCTCCCATATTTCATTGGCTGAAGCAAGTCACATGGCCAGCCTTGCTTCAGTAGACAGGGAAATGTGATCCTCTCCTGGGCCCAGAGGAGGGAAGTACCAGATTCATTTGTGACAACCCTGATATCGCAAGGGTATGTGTATCAGTTCTAGCTCCGCCACTGACCTTCAACAAGTTCCTTTGCTTCCGATTTTAACATCCAGAAAATGACAGAATTTTTAAACTTCTTCAATTGATATGTATTATTTAGAGAGCCTAGTGTGTGCCAAGCACCTTGTAGCTCTGGCAATACAATGGTAAATACGGCAAAATCCCTGCCCTCAAGCAGTTTGCAATTTAATAGATATCTCACTGATAATTTTTAGTTCTAAAATTCCAAGATTCTATTAAAAAGCAACCACAATAACAAACTTCTCTTCATATTGTCCAGAATGTTATATTCTAGATACTCAGGCATTAGGAGTTTCTTCCTTCTTTCTTGTGTGCATTTCGCTGCAGTGAAACTCCGTCACTGCAGCCGATACACACATGGCCATCTCTTTCAAATCACTAATGTATGTCTATATGGCACCTATTGTGAAAATAAAGCAGACTTTGCACCATTCTTACAACTATTTTGAATTTAGTACAGAGAACATTTCAAAAAAATTGGAAAAAATCTACTTGAGAAATACTTGGGCAGGTAAATTTGCCACATAATGTACATTGCAGATATCAAAGTTTTTTCTATTACTCATGAACAAACCAAATTATAAAACTTTAAAAAATTTTATATTTTGTTTACAGTTAATTTTCCCTGAGAGAAATGTTTATTAGCATGAAACACAAGAAATGTGAATAAGTATACTTGTGAGTATGCACAAAACTAGTTTGCCAAGTATTTTTTTTAAATCTCTTAGGATTTGAAGCAGCCTGCCAGGTTTTAATTTACTGGTTGCCTCTAGTTAAAATACAGTTAGCAATGAAAAATTTATGAGAACTTGAGGCATTGTCTTCAAATATGATGCAACAGTTGAAAATTTGAATGAAATGTACAAAGAATTCCATTTTACTCTACACTGAGGCAATTGTGGCATTTCCTTTATTTTTAATACTGCATGTTGAATTCCTAAACCCAAGCCAAAAAGTAGTGATGCAATAGTTTCATATGTCTTTAGTGTCTTACAGAGCATTACAAATAAACTTCTGATAAATCATGCTCATTTTTCATACTATTAGAATTCTTCATCATTTAAAAATATTATGTTAGTTTCACAAGCGACCAGTTCTGGAGTACTTAATTTGCTACTCATTTGTATTATGAATTTGCTTAATATTGGCATACTTGTCTCCCTTTTCAACAGTAAAACAAGGACAGACACCATGATCATTTATTCTCAGAACATCTGGTTTGCTCAGTAAGCATCTAATACTTATTACTGGGCTATCTAAAAGGCAAAATAAGAATAATCAGAATATTTGAGTTTGGGAAGGGCTAAAAGAG
Organism: Pan troglodytes; assembly: GCF_028858775.2. Lineage (NCBI taxonomy): Eukaryota > Metazoa > Chordata > Mammalia > Primates > Hominidae > Pan > Pan troglodytes. The sequence goes on from NC_086015.1 coordinate 160,501,401, forward strand.
AGAAGCTGATAATATTTACTAGAAGAGATTAATAACCATTCTTTTCTCTCAATGTACATATTTCCCTTGAGCAATCCAGTCTTCTGCCATGACAGTAAGTGCTAGCTTGTGACTCCCAAATCCATATCTCCAGTCATGGCTTTCTTCCTGAAGCCCACATTGGTATTTAACCACCACCACCACCTAGTTAGCCATATAAACAGCTTGGATTTGAAATATGTAAACCAGAATGCTTTATCTTCTTCTGCTCCATCAGATTATTTTGTGATTTCTCATTTTCAGAGTGATATTATCATCCAGTTAGCCAAACAATGCACCTGGAGTCATCCTGGATTCTTCTATTTTTCTTATCAGGCTGTCAGTCCTGTTGATTTGACTTTCTTAATAGCTCTCCAATCTTCCTATAACTTCTAACTTTAGTTCAAGCCTTCTTTCTTAGTCACTGTGCTTCTATAACAAATACCTAAGACTGGGTAATTTATAAATAACGGAAACTTATTTTTTATAGTTCTGGAGCTAGGAAGACCAAGATCAAGGAGTAGTGGAACTACAGGCATGTGCTACTATGCCTGGCTAATTAAAAAAAACATTTTTTTTTTTTAAGATGGAGTCTTGCCATGATGTTCAGGCTAATCTGGAACTACTGGCCTCATATTATCCTCCTGCCTCAACCTCCTGAGTAGCTGGGATTACAGATAAAAGTCACCACACCCAGCTGTAAAATCTTTTCTATTTCATACTATGCATGCAGTTATTGTGTGGTTCTAGGAAACTGTATTGTGTCAGTATACAGACCTCAAAGGGCAATGTCCTTGTTTACTGGTACCACTCTATTCTGAATCTACTATACCACGTGAAAATAATTTCTTACAAGTGTTTTATGATAATAATAAAAGAAAGGTAAATGAAAGAAGGATGAAATTTAATTGCTAAAAAAAAAGGGAAACTGTTTCAAGACAATCTTAAATCTTGGCCTGTAACATGGCCAAGGAAAGGAATATTTACCTTCTGCTGTGGAAACGTGGACTCCATCATGGCAGTTTCAAAGCTGTGAGCACCCCCTGCCTGGGTCTTCTCCCACAGAGCTCTGAGGAATTGCACAGAATGACTCTGAATGGACAGGGGTTCGGGAAACAGGCTCTGAAAGGGCATTAAAGACAGAAACAGAATATACTATGTCTTGTCCCAATAGTATTGTTTGATTGATTTCAAGGCACTGTTTAGGCTTGGTTTGAACTTTAACATGATTTAATTTTAAATGAAACAAGAAAATGATCTGTCTTAAAGATCGAACATATGGGGTTGGGCATGATGAATGAGCCTGTATTCCCAGCACTTTGGGATACTGAGGCGGGAGGATCGCTTGAGACCAGGAATTTGAGACCAGCCTGGCCAATATAACAAGACCTCCACCTCTCTTAAAAAAATTAAACAAGGCCGGGCATGATGGCTCACGTCTGTAATCCCAGCACTTTGGGAGGCTGAGGTGGGTGGATCACGAGGTCAGGAGATCGAGGCCATCCTGGCTAACAGAGTGAAACCCCGTCTCTACTAAAAATAAAAAAAAATTAGCCGGGCATGGTGGCGGGAGCCTGTAGTCCCAGCTACTCGGGAGGCTGAGGCAGGAGAATTGCTTGAAGCCGGGAGGCAGAAGTTGCAGTGAGCCGAGATCATGCCACTGCACTCCAGCCTGGGTGACAGAGGGAGGATCCGTCAAAAAAAAAAAAAAAAAAAAAAAAAATTAAACGAAAAAGATCAAACATATGATATATTTCAGGATTTTCATTTTTTAACAGAAATTTAAAATTATTTCATAGTATTTTCAAGGCAGTTGATAATGATCTCCATAAATATGCCTAACCTTTGTAATATAGTGTTTATCTCAGTGATTTCCCAAGGATGTTCTTTAACTGGAACATGGTTAATATAAATATTCATATTTATTTTCTCAAAGATCTGGGAATTAAAGAATAAAATTCAAATAGAGTACAAAAATCAAGTCTATTTATACAGAGTAGATCATTAAGAATAGAAATTAAATAAGTTCATTATGAAATTAATCAAATATGAACAGTATGAGTGGGTGTGTGGGGGACACAAAAACAGTTTTAATTCTAAAATGTATAATAGATGAATATTCTTAAAACTTTAAGATAATTTCTCTAAATGTTGAGCAGTAAGAATGTGAACATGAAGAAAATCACATTTACATATATTTCATTCAAGCCAATGAAAATAAACTTTTCAAAGGAAGATTTTAAGTTGTGTTTGTATATTTACTAATCAATGATGTGTCTAATAATCATTTACATGTGATAGTGTTGTACCTATAAATGTAAGAAGCTTTTCAATTCAAAGGAACAATTTTAAAAAAATGTATAGAACATCTATAAAGGTATAAAATACCATTTGCCTACATACAATGTGATATAAAGGATCCTTTATGTATAATGTATAATAAAATAATGAGATTGGCTTATGAAATCATATGTTCTTTTTATGTCAATGACTGTCTAAGCACTGGTATATGAGACTAAGTGGTTTGTATGTACAAAGCTTCTATTTAGTGAATGAAGATTAATAAATACTATTCCAGAAAAATTTTATTATTATCATCAAAATGAACTATTTCTAGTACTGAATGGGAAAAGATGGAGGATCTTAATGCTCAAGTTAGTGATCCACAGATTTAAAAAGTTTAAGAGCCAGCAATAGATAAATTACATAACCCATAATGTGAATACATCTGATAAATTATTATTATCAAAAACTGATGAAGCACCCAATTTTTCATTTAAACAACAGAACCTGATTTAATGAATCATCAATCTAAACAGGAGCATTTAGACTGGAATCTGTGAATTTGGGAACTTTATAAATATGTGTAGTTGACAGAAAACGGAAAGAATTTGGCCCAATGCACAAGAGTAGTGCCAGGTTGTAATTATTAATATCAAGTCAAAGTTTGATTTTTATTTACCCCAAAGCCAGAATTCAGGCAGAAAATGACACAATATCATAAGTGTGGAAAAAGAAAGAAACCATTACAGTAAAATGAACACAGAAGAAACATAGCATACACAGATACTTTTTGGTGATTTTGCTTAAAGAGAAAGACAAAGAATCAGACAAAATCAATAAAATAATACTGAGGGGCAAAAAAACCCATCAAGATTTCTTGGTTTGTTTTCAGAAAACTGACAACTGTTTAGAACAAAGCCAAAGATGAAACCAAATATAAAACCACTGATGAAAACTAAGTGAAAAATATAAGCAAAATAGAAGAAAAATAAGGTCGTTATTTCAAGAAAAGGAAAGACAGTCAATGCTGTTCTTTATATTCACATACAATTTGGTTCACACCAAAATGTGAGTTGTTCTCTATGAGATGTTATTAAACGTTCCTAAGAAGACTCGCTTTAGAAAAAAACAGTATTCCTAAGGCATGTCCAATCTGTCTCTTTTCTTAATTGCTATAGTTCTACTTTATTATTATAATGTATTCAGCATTAAAATTCATTATTTCCCAATAAGCTTGACTTTATCTTATAATGAAATACAACTGTCTTCTTGGTGATTTTTATAGGAGATATTATGGAAATATTTTATTAACAGAAGTAAATAAAGTGTCATATCATTTGGCTTTTCAGCCATGTTATAACATTTGCATTTTGTTTTTTCTGCCTTTACCCTCCCTGCTTCTAGCTGCTTAAAATAATGCATTTTAAAAATAAAAATACATTATTTTTCAACATATGTGTGACAATAAAAAGATCACTGGGTCAGGGGTCAGACGATCTGAGTTCTGCCCTTTCATTTTCTTATCTGTAAAAATGATTCCTAAGATTCCTTCTATTACTAACATTTTATAATCTACATTCAAATTTTATGTGAAAGTTTAGTGCATCCGAGATAACTATTTTCAAATAAGAATCTCTTTTGATGCTAACATCTATGCATCAAATTCTTCATTCTCAAGTTGTAAGTTGCTCTTTACATAATTTCACCTATGTACATATATTCTATAGAAAAAAGAGACATTCCAGTATCTTAACAATGTCAAAAAGGATATACTGACACTAACATTAACTGGAGATTGGAAGACTCTAGACAAATCAAGGCTAGAACTACATAAGGGAAGCTATTCTCCCAAATACGCTGTTTTTGCTGTTGTTTAACCAAAGATATTTTCCCTTTCATTCTTCTTTTTTAAAGCTAAGGATATTTAAGACATTAATATGTTTGGCTAACTGATTAATAATTCCTTCTTTTATAAGGAAACTATCCTAAAATATAAAAAACCGAGGTTAAAATTATTAATGAAATATGTATGTATTGCTGTTATCTACATATCAACTCTGGCCAAAGAATAATTCAATAAAAATGATTATAAGCCCATATCCCAGAAGCTCATTAAAGAGCCTGATGAACACAAATTATACAAACCTGCTGAAATAGAAACATGATCTGGATCCATGGCTGAGGTTCTTGGCTGATGAGAATAAAACTGGACTTACTGTATAGGCAGTAATGACCCTTCAGGGAGCAGGTGAAGAACAACTTTGCTACACAACTTCTCACAGTGTCTAGAAACAAATACATATAGCGTTAAACATTATGGTCTTTCCAGAGTTACACTTTATATTGATACTTCAACACACAAATGCCTTTATAAAATATCCTTCAGTTTTCAAACTGTGAGCTAATAACTACAAACAACTATATATTTGAGAGGGGATCCATTTCATGGAACGTAGATTTAAATAAAGATTTTAAATTATTATTATTATTGTTTTAATTAACAATGTTTGAAGACTCTTTCAGCAACTCCCATGGGGGGAAAACCCTCTCACCAATAAAATGGGAGATACTGTATCATTTTCATCTGATGGGATACCTTGAAGTGATAACCTGGGAAAAATAAACAAATGGATTAAGAAAACCCAGGCATTTTCTGGGTAGTAAATGACTTGCCATGAACCATGGATGCTGTTCTCTTGGTTGTGCAGGGGCCTCAGAGATAGCTTCCAAAATAACTCTGGCTGAGGTGTAGCTTCCTGTGAACTGTACTGGTTGGGTTTGAAAAGGTCATCTCGCCTTGAAGGATTTCAGCTGGGAGTCTTAATGAGATTATCCTTTAGGGACAAGGAAGTAGTGGGTGAGTGGTGTAGAGGTGGTGAGGCACCATGTGTAGAGAAAGGAATAATGAATAAATGAATGAATGAAGCAAATATGGGTTGAGATTCTATGTGCTAGGCACTGTGTTAAGTACTGGATAATAAACATTATCATTAATTGACTTCCACATGTGTTATGTGTTTGACTTCATTTAATTTTACCCTACAAGATGGGTATTATTTCTGTTATAAAGATGAGGTAACAGCACATTAGAAAGCCAGTCTAGTGAACCACTGTGACTGTGTTGTTCCCTCTTATAACCTTGGCACATGAGATAAATATTAATAGATGACTAATGTCTGGAGAGATGAATGATGAATTATGCTCAGAGATCCAGAAAAAATGGCTCAAGCCTGCTCAATCTGTGGCAGAGCCAGGATTGGAACTCAGCAGAGCTGATACCATGTTGGAATGTTTTAGGCGCTACTATACTGGGGATTTTTTTAATCTGTAGAGTCATACTGATAGTTAATGGGGTATTTTTTGTTTCAGAATTAATCTGACATTTTAAGTGAAATGTTTTGAAAATTAATAGAGGCCAGGCATGGTGGCTTATGCCTGTAATCCCAGCTCTTTGAGAAGCCAAGGTGGGCGGATTGCCTCATCTCAGGGGTTTGAAACCAGCCCGGACAACATAGTGAAACCCCTTCTCTACAAAAAATACAAAAATTAGCTGGGCATGGTGGCATCTGCCTGTAGACCCAGCTACTTGGGGGGCGGAGCAGGAGGTGGGCTTGAGCCCAGGAGGTGGAGTCTGCAGTGAGGTGAGATCATGCCACTGCACTCTAGCCTGGGCAACAGAGAAATACTCCGTCCCAAAAAAACAAAACAAAACAAAACAAAAAAGAAAGAAAGAAAGACAGAGAAAGAAAGAATGAATGAAAGAAAAGGAAAGAAAGAAAGAAAGAAAATTAATAGATTCAGTGATCCAATATGCCCTACTCTTAAAATGGAAATGGACTAGAGTTTGTTGAAAGTCGATGAGAAAAGCCAGGCACAGTGGCACACACCTGTTAATACTAGCTACTTGGGAGGCAGAAGTGGGAGAATCCCTGAGCCCAGGAGTTCAAGGCCATCTTGGGCAATATAGTGAGACCACGTCTCTAAAAGCAAACAAACAAAATAATAAAAGCTGATAAGGATCCTAGTACGGGCGACAGAGTCAGTCCCCACCTAAGACAGAGTGTTGTTGAATTCTCTAGAGAATGGGGGAGGAAGACTTATCTGTGCTGTATCAGAGGTCAGGTATGAAGGAAGTGACAGGCTTTCAGGAAAAGTTTGAAAAATCTTAGAGCGGCCAATGAGAGATTAGAGGAGAAGGTCTTGGAAACCAAACAATAATGTGACAGGGCAAGTTAGAGATATATACAGAAATGTTAATAATTAATAGCTTTCTGTGATTCTGAAACATTGGTACAGAAGAGGACTAGTTTTTGTGAAGGTAATTGTTTCAGGAAATTAAAAAGATTTAAGTTGAACATACAGTATTCTTGTATAAAATCAGAAATCATATCTGTATTCTGTGGGCGAATGAATCATGAGATGTAAAGAGTGCTTGAAGCCTCAGTGGACAAGACCAGGAGGTCTGGCACTGAGAAAGACCTGGGAGAATAGAATGGAGCATAATATCAACTTAAAATTGCCCTACCAGAAATTGTTTGACAATGATATACTTTTTTTAAGTTGGCACATATGCTCGGAAAAATTTAATTTAATTTATGGTAAAGAAATAGGAAACCTATTATCTCAAGAGCACATACAAAAAATGGTATTTGAAATAAATCTAAGTGTAACATATATATTGAGATAGCAATATGTTTTGTTTTAATGGAAAGTTTCAAAAGGAAACAAGTTCTTTTCCAAGAATTCATGTAGTTAGCTTGAGAGTTGTAAGTTGGACTTTAGGCCTTTATCATGAAAAAATAGTTTCTGTCTTTTTCCTCCCTCTAAATTTTTACTGCCAATTCATGTTTTCTTTTGAAAATAAACATTGATTAGATTTATTTCACTCACTCTGAGCCTACCAGCTTTTTATACACAACCCACAGGAGTCTCAGATCACACAAAATGGTCAAAGTAGTATAAGAGAGAGATTCTTAACTTAGAAGCATATACACTGGCTATAAAAATACATCAGTTCTGTGATATAAGGCTTCTGTGAATGCTCTCAGTACATCTGGTCTGTACCAATATTTTTATCCTTATTTTTTTCAGAGCTTTCTTGGCTTGCAAAATTCTCCCCATGACATTAAGACTTAGTTGTTAATTTTTCCTGTATTTCCCTCCTGTTTATTCCATAGTATCAAACAGCAGGAATGCAATAAATTGTTGTTGGATGAATGAATGAATGGATGAGTGTCAGATATGTGTTGAGAGCAATAGGGGCCATGATGATGGTCCTGCTCTTAAGAAGCTTGCAGCCAAATGGGAGAAACATCTGAACTTATAACAATGGTTATAAGTTGTTTTAAGTTTATGAGGTAATGGAGGGACACATAATAATGACTGTTCAGAGAAATAAGCAACTCATTCTGACTGGGGAACAAGGGGAGGCTTCATGGAGAAGGAGATATTTGAGGTATACTTTGAAAAATGATCAAGATTTTGAACTTAAAGTGTGAGAGAAACAAGCACTTTAGGTGTAGAGAACCCTGAAAGCAATCACATAAACATAAATGTTTAAGGTAATTCCAGATAGTATGTTTAGTTTATCTCAGTCATTGAAATATTACTTATATAATTGTATAATTGATGCCAAAAGGATTATTCATTTTTCTAGACTAAATGTTGAAGAGAGAAGTCATGCTGTCTTAAATATAGAATGCTTTCCATATTCAACCAAATCTGAGAGTAGTTTCTTTATTTTTATTGGAATGTGGCTTCTTTTTCTAATAATCAAAGGATTTGGTTTGGTCTTTATAAAGACTAAAGTTAACATGAACATAAGTAATTATACAATATAATGTGTTATGTGTTAAAATACCAAATATATTACACAGATAAATAAATTTAAAGACATGATACAAAAATACAAGAATATTTGGTCTTCTTTTTGAGTCAAAATCTTTAAGAATCATTTTGGAATTCTTTGTTTCTTCTGCCACTCCTCCTCCACGATGCCATTTATATGCCTTTATTCCTGCAAGGCATTCACCAGACAGTATCTGAGAAACACATCGTTCTTCTTGGGAGACTAGACACTTATAACCTATTTCTCAGGTGGCCACTCATAACCTATGCCATTATATATATATATATATATATATATATATATATATATATATATATATATATATTTTGGTTTAGAGATAAGTGTCTTAAGATTAAAAATGGAATATGGCTTTGATTTTTTAATAGCTAGTAGAAATATCAAAGAATTGGCTTTATGTTTTGGAAAAAAAGAATAAATTAGGTCTCATTTTGAATTCTTTACAAAACTTATCCTTTGAAATTTCCCTCCCAGTGAAATAAAGGTCAGATAAATGTATCTGGCTTATTTCCCAGGGTGTTCAACTGAGCATTGTAGAAACTGTATTTCTACAATGATTTATAAAAGCTCAAACACATGAATATGTTTGCTGAAACTGCCAGACTATAAGTATTTACACACTGAACATAGCTTATAAATAAACAACAAACTCAGAGAAGCCATTTTGAGAGATTTAGGAAAGGAACTAATTTTCACTGACTCCTTACTTTGTACCCAGATGTAAGTGTAACCAATTACATTTCATCTTTATGAAGCAGGCTTTGTTATCTCCATCTTACTGAAGAGGAAATCTCAAGATCAAACTTCCAGGAAGCAGCTGAGCTGAAATTTGAACCCAGATGCCAGAGCCTATTCTCTTTCTAGTACATGAGTGAATGGCTCAGATAAAACAGAGGTAATAGAAGTACCTCAAAAAGAAGTATAATTCAATAGGAAGAGCATTGGCTGAGGATTCGGACAGAGTTTTATGGGTAGATTGTGTTTCTTTTCCTCTCTGTCCTTGAGTTTCTTATCTTTAAAGTGGGAGCAGACCAAAAGCTGATCCAGAATGAAACAAACAAACAAACAAAAAAAGCTCATCTACTTAAACGATTTTTACATTTTAATTTGTTTATTAACTTTCTCTCCTAGATTGTGAGCTCCATGAGGGTAATGATTTTTTATTGTGGTAAATTATATAAAACATATAATTTATGTTTTACGTTTTATATAATTTACCACTTTATGGATAATATGGTTTAAAATTTAAACCATTTTTAGGTGCACAATTCACTGGCATTAAATACATTCACATTGTTGTGCAAACATCACCACCATCTCCAGAACTCTTCCATCCTTCCTAGTTGAAACCCTATACCCATTAAACCGTAACTCCCCATCTCCCTCTCCCCTGAGCCCCTGGCAACCAGCCACTCTATTTTCTGTCTTTATGAATTTGACTACTCTAGGTACCTCATACAAGTAGAATCATATAATAGTTGTTCTTTTGTTCTGGCTTATTTCACTTAGCATAATATCTTCAATGTTCATACACATGGTAGCATGGGTCAGAATTTCATTTCTTTATTAAAGCTGAATTATTTTCCATTGTATGTATATGCCATGGTTTGTTTACTCATTTTTCTGTTGATGGACATTTGGGCTGTTCATACCTTTTGGCTACTGTGAATAATGCTACTATGAACATGAGTATGGAAATATCTCTTTGAGGCTCTGATTTAAATTCTTTTTGGTATATACAAAGAAGTGGCATTGTTGGATCATATGGTAATTCTATGTTTAGATTTTTTGAGGAAATTTCGTATTAGAAATGAAATTTTTATCTCTGAAATTCTACAATTTACTAATGGCCTACAGAGGCCTGTGAAGAAATGTGTCTGTGAGGGCTGTCCAGAGCAGGGCTGGACATTTGCTCAGGGCTATGAGGGCTTGCACTTGGCACTCACGACAGGCTAGATGACAACAGGAGGAGTTTTCCTCTGCCTACTTGACACTAGCGTGACAGGAACCCTTGAAGCAATTTCCTTCATTTTCCATTTAATTCTTCTTTATTGTATTTCAAAGACAAAAAATTCAAAACATTGACGCAATGAATAAATAATACTGTCATTTAATTGTATGAACGTCCTAAATTGGACAGGAAAAAAAAGTAGAAGAAAATGGAACTGGTAATTTGTCTGATGAGAGCTTTCCAAAAGTAGGTAAAATAAAGCATGTTTTTGAAGTCAACCATAAGTTCCAATTTGGGGAAAAAGTGCAGAACAAACTCATTACTTTAAAATACCATTGCTTTTGACTGAAGAAAATGGAAGAAGGCATCACAAGCCAGTGTGGACCACTTGTAAAACTTTGATTCCATGTGATTTGTAAAATATATTAGTATTTTAGACTAAAACTCTATTCCTCCTCACCTCCAAGTTAAAGTTTAGAAGTTTTGAATAGAACAGCAATTATTTCATAACTTTGATGGAGTAAATAGAAGAAAAGATATTTTAAGGTAAAAACAAAATTAGATTCTCAAAAATAATAATGAATTTGAAATAACTGTTTGAAATTACATCAAATAATTATTCATGAGTGGACACTGCTTTAATCATTTGATGTTTTCAGAGCTCGGTTCTGTAGAAGGTGTTCAGAAGTGTGAGTTGTTGAACTGACCTGCACTGAAGGAAAAACTGCCAAATCTCTCATTTGTTGAGAATCTAGGACACGTAGGTAATGGAAAAGAGGACTTGTCTGGTGTTTACTAAGTTCTATTTACAACAGTATTAGTTGAGAAATATGTGTTCCCTTTACAGCAGCTGGTGGGCCCCTGGCTATATCACATGCATATGTGTGGGACGTCCCTACCCAGAGCAAAAGTACTATGCTCATTTCCCCATTGTGGCAAAAATCCAGCCAGTTGTCAAATGGGTATGTTGGATGCTTTTGTTTTGACTTATCCAGAGAATAAAACAATTCTTTTGCAAGTGATTGCTTTAATAACACAAATTTGGTAATTATATATTCAGAAATATACAAGCCATAGGTGTACAAAGACCTATGCTTTGACCCTGATTTTGAGGAAAAAAATAAAAATTTTGTATGGTTATGTGAAAACATATATAAAAGCATAAGAAAAGGTCTGTAAAGTTATAGATCAACCATCGACAGTGATTACTTTCATATTGAGAAGTGGGAGTGGGGTGAGGAGCATGCACATTTTACTTCATATACTTCTGTATTATTTTAATTCTCTCCTTATCAGTTTATATTTATGTATTACTTACATAATTTAAAAATATACAATGAAAAAGTGCTATTTGTTAAAGCAGGCAATTTATTTATCTGTATTTTTTGAGACAGAATCTCACTCTGTTGCCCAGGCTGGAGTACAGTGGTGCAATCTGAGCTCACTGCAACCTCCACCTCCCAGGTTCAAGGATTCTCCTGTCTCAGCACTCCCTGAGTAGCTGGGATTACAGGCATGTGCCACCATGCCTGGCTAATTTTTTTGTAGTTTTAGTAGAGATGGGGTTTCACCATGTTGGCCAGGCTGGTCTTGAACTCCTGACCTCAGGTGATCCGCCCACCTCAGCCTCCCAAAGTTCTGGGATTACAGGCATGAACCACCGTGCCCATATTTTTAAGTTCAGGGGTACATGTGCAGGATGTGCAGATTTGTTACATGTGGCATGGTGGTTTGCTACAGAGGTCATCCCATCACCTAAGTATTAAGCCCAGCATCCACTAACTATTCTTCCTGATGCTCTCTCTCCTCCTCCCCACCCTCCAACAGGCCTCAGTATGTGTTGCTTCCCTCTATGTGTTCTCATAATTCAGCTCCTTTTTATACGTGAGAACATGTGGTGTTTGGTTTCCTGTTCCTGCATTAGTTTGCTGAGGGTAATGGCCTCCAGCTCCATCCTTGTCCCTGCAAAAGACATGATCTTGTTTTTTTTTTTTTTTTATGGCCACATAGTGTTCCATGGTGTATATGTACCAAATTTTCTTTGTCTAGTCTGTCATTGATAGGCATTTAGGTTGATTCTGTCTTTGCTATTGTGAATAGCGCTGCAATGAACATACACGTGCATGTATATTTTTAATAGAATTATTTGTATTCCTTTGGGCATATACCCAGTAATGGGTTTGTTGGGTCATATGGTATTTCTGCCTCTAGGTCTTTGAGGAATTGCCACACTGTCTTCCACAATGGGTGAATTAATTTACACTCCCACCAACAGTGTAAAAGCATTCCCTTTTCTCCACAACCTCATCAGGATCTGTTGTTTTATTGACTTTCTAATAATAGCCATTCTGACTTGTGTGAGATGGTATCTAACTGCGGTTTTGATGTGCACTTCTCTAATGATCAGTGACATTGAGCTTCTTTTCATGTTTGTTGGCTGCATGTATGTCTTCTTTTGAGAAGTGGCTGCTCATGTCCTTTGCCCACTTTTTAATGGAGTTGTTTGTTTTTTTTTTCTTGTAAATTTGTTTAAGTTCTTTGTAGAGGCTGAATATTAGGTCTTTGTCAGATGGATAGATTGCAAAAATTTTCTCCCATTTTGTAGATCATCTGTTCACTGTGATGATAGTTTCTTTTACTGTGCAGAAGCTCTTTAGTTTAATTAGATCTCATTTGTCAATTTTTGCTTTTGTTGCAATTGCTTTTTGCATCTTTGCCATGAAATCTTTGCCTGTGCCTATGTCCTGAATGGTCCTGCCTAGATTTTCTTCTGGGGTTTTGATAGTTTTGGGTTTTTCATTTAAGTCTTTAATCCATCTTGAGTTGATTTTTGTATAAGGTGTAAGGAAGGGGTCCAGTTTCAATTTTCGTCATATGGCCAGCCAGTTCTCCCAGCACCATTTATTGAATAGGGAATCCTTTCCCCATTGCTTATTTTTGTCAGGTTTGTCAAAGACCAGATGGTTATAGGTGTGCGGTCTTATTTCTGGGTTCTTTATTCTGTTCTGTTGGTCTGTATGTCTGTTCTTGTACAAGTACCATGCTGTTTGGGTTACTGTAGCCTTGTAGTATAGTTTGAAATTGGGTGCCTCCAGCTTTATTCGTTTTACTTAGAATTGTCTTGGCTATTCAGGCTCTTCTTTGGTTCCAGGTGAATTTTAAAATAGTTTTTTCTAATTCTGTGAAGAATGTCAATGGTAGTTTAATGGGAATAGCATTGAATCTATAAATTATTTTGGACAATATGGCCATTTTCATGATATTGATTTTTCCTATCCATGACCATGGAATGTTTTTCCATTTCTTTGTGTCCTCTCTGATTTCTTTGAGCAGCAGTTTGTAGTTCTCCTTGAAGAGGTCCTTCACTTCCCTTGCTAGCTGTATTCCTAGGTATTTTATTCTTTTTGTGGCAATTGTGAATGGGAGTCCATTCATGATTTGGCTCTTGGCTTGCCTGTTGTTGGTGTATAGGAATGCAAGTGATTTTTGAGCACTACTTTTGTATCCTGGGATTTAAGCAAACAATTTAAATGATGTCTCACTAATTACCATGTAACAGGGCTAATATTTATGATTTTAAATATGTTTTTCTTTTTTGCCTTCTGAGTACATAGCCTTTGCCTGAATCCAGTTAAGCCTCCACCTATCTGGCTGTCGAGTGATGGTGGGAATGGTGATAGAGTAGATATTCAACAGTTATAGGAGTACCAAAAAAGTAAAATGGAATTAATTTTTTTAACTGCCAAAATTGGGTTATGCAGCAAGATAATAGCCTTGCAAGTGAGGCTTTTGTCTCAAGAAGGGATTTTCTAAATTTCCTTACCTCCCTTTAGCCTATCATTCCTGAACATGGAGGATATACATTGTAGGACCTGTAGTATGAAGAGGGTGACAGCTTGGTCAGTTCTATGGTTGTTAGGTAGGAGAATATAGAATGGAACAAGTAAAAGAGAACAGGTTTTAGTTCTGGCAAGGAAAATTATGGAGAGAAGGAGAGAGACAGAGAAGTGTAAAGCCATCAGAAGTGGGTCCTGACTTCCCTCACATTTGGGCTTTGGCCTGGAGAAGGAGAAGTATATTAGATACATTATGGTAACACCATGGGCAATGGTCACCGCTGAAGATTCACTCCCAGGTGGCCCTCAGCACCAACACAGGGTAGCCAACTTAATTAAAAGCACAGCTCCTGAAGCCAGACAGAAAGGAATCTCTGAGGTTCAGCTTTCATGGTCACTCTTTCCTCTGTTATGGAGTAGAGTGGAGCCAGTAGCAGCTGAGGATCTTGCTGGTCAGCATTTCAGAGAATTCACCATAGTGAGGCAAGGAGTATGGCGTGGCTCTGCACAGTAGACTGCAGAGAGAATTGTCCAAGCCAGGACTCAAGGGGGGCATCTCACACCAGTGGGCACTGAGATGAGGTCAGATTGGCAAGGGAGACCCCTGGACCGGCCCATGTGTAGAGTGAAAAAAAACCATTATCCTTCAGGCAAGAAGACACACCACACCCCTATCCAGGGACATTAATGCTTTCCACCACCACAAGGGAGCAGGAGCCACTTCCTAATGCCCCCAGATGCCACCTTAGGGAGATAAGCATAGGAGAGATGAGAGAAAGAACATTTTTATCCAAAGGAAAGATTGTCTCCTAAAGTACCATTCAAATGAGCAGTTGGGATTAACTTTAGGCAGGGACTCTTAATTTTCTTCCTCACTACCCAGTGGTTGGTTGCTCTTGATCAGCTCTAGACATAATGATGGCACTTTTTCTCTGCAAATCTAAGTTGTAATATAAAATAAATTTTATAATATTACAATAAGTGAAAAAGTAATCATGGAGAATAAAACTATGATACAGTGAAGAAGACGACTCAGGTGGAGAAAGAAATCTTGTCTTAAAGAATCAGGGAACTTTAGAAACACTTATAAGAGTCACACAGCAAAGGGTAGAGGATGGGGAGTGAGCTGTAGGAGGACGTTGAGGGTTTGCATGTGAGGGTGAAATCAAATAACACACAGTGGTATGTAGTGTCCCTTGGTGCATATAGACTTGCAAATTTCTTATATGAAAACTGTTAAAAACTTGTGCCTGCTTGCTGCTTTATGTTACTATTAAAGAACAGAGTACGACTTGCCCATTAACCTATTCAAATCAGGTGTTGAAGAGCCTTGGATGCTCTCACAAGCAATGTTTCTGCCCTGAGAGAGGGAACAAAGAGCCCTTCCTCTCAGAAGCCACTCTAAAGCCAACTTCTCTGATCCCTTATCCAAAGTTCAATTCTTCTCCAAGGTGGTGGTTAGGAACACAGATTCTGGAGCGAGACTTTCCTATTTACCAGCTGTGTGTCTTTGGGCAAGTTACATAACCTCTCTGTGGCTCAATTGGGAACACTAATAAGAGCTCCTATTTCTAAGTGTTGTTTAGGGTGACCGGCCATCCCGATTTGCCTGAGATTAGAGTGGCTCCTGAAATGCAAGTCTTCCAGTGCTGTCACTAGGAAAGTGCTGGACAAAGTCGAATGAGTTAGTTATGTGAGCATAAAGAGTTAATTCATGTGAGGCTCTCAGACAGACATGTGCTTGGCACAGAGCATGTGTTTAATAATGTTCATTATCATGATCACTGTTACTGCTACTATTGTATATGGAAAAAGAAAAAAAAAGGATCCCTAGGCCAGGTGGAAATGTTTGAATGTTGCTGTAATGCTGTTTTAATTAGAGGAAAGAGACTGCATAATGACCCTTGGCATCTAGGTTGCTCAGTGTCCTGAAATGTTCACCTAATTGCTTATTTTAAAATGAACTTACTACACAGCTAATAATGATGTGTAAGCCAAAATCCCATTCTATACAATGAGAATAAATTTCTCTGGGGACAGGGCACAAGTAGAAGGTCCAGCAAGAAAGAAAACCTCATAACAATGCATGAAACCATCACTTGCTCTCTGAGCGTCTCCAAAGTCCTAGGACTGTTAAGATATGTGCAAGTGGGACTTTTGATGTACATGTCGTTTTGAGGCTCAGAAGCACAGAAATGTTGCAGGAATGCCACCAGGAAGCTCAGGAAAGGCTTGATATTTTGCTCTATTCAAAGCTTCGTGGCAGGAAGATAAAAAAAGCTAACATTAATTGATTAGTTTTTAAGTACTGGGCAATGTTCTAAGAGTTTTATGTGTGTATTGCCATTTAATACTCATGCCAATGAAGTAGATACTTCCAGTTTTGTGGAAGAATCTGAGGCTCAAAGATGTCAAGTAATTTATCTAAGGTCACATGGCTAGCAACTGGCAGTCCAGACAAATCTAGACTGTTTGACTCTAGTGCCCGTTATACTCTGCAGCTTACATAGGTTATGCTTAGATGAAGCAGCAATTATTAGTCCCCCCTTTTAAGTCAAAGAGGGATTTAATTTATACCCATTTATTTTTAATGATTTAAATCTTATAAATTATATATCACTTTCATTTATTCTGTATGTAGAGACTTGTTGATAACTTGCTTTTGGTATTTATTGCAGTTTTTATCTTTATTGTATAACTGAATGAGTTATGTGGCACATTCCCATCCATGCCCAAACCTCTCTTGAGAGAAGCCCAAGTGATTGACCTATCAAATCCCAGCTCAAGATATTACTGTTTTCCAGTGGGAACCACCTGAACTGAAGGCAACAGGAATCGAAGAACAACTCAAGGAAATAAATTGCCTCTGTCAGGTTAGCCATGGAAACCAGAACATCTACAGTAAAAGCAAATGTCATAATCATAAAATTATTTTTCTATAAATTCATGCTTTACATGATAGAGGTCAATATATCTTTGAAATCTTAGTTTCATTTATTGCTTCTTTCAAGTTGTCTTCATGTATAACTTATTTCATTTTTATGTGACCTAAAATCCAATGATGATGACATCAATCATCATAATTAATATTAAACAGAGTTGCCTTTTTTTTTTACTATTTCTGATTAATTAGTTTTACTTTCACTTTCTTACTGCTGCTCAGATGAAAAGTCATAAAATAATGACTAGTAATGTTATTCAGCTTCCAGAAACTCAACCTTCTAGCAGTAAATTGGAAACAGCTGGTTACATATTTTGTCCTATTGAAGGAAACAGAAAGATCCATCGAAAAACTAAAGTAAAAGTTTAATAGAGTTGAATTACCTCTGCCTCAACTGACTATTTCCCAGTGGTCCACAGGGTAGCATGAACTTCGGGATGAGAAGGCAACATTAATTCAACAGAGGCTGTAGGAGTGTCTTATTGTCCCCAGAACCTCTAGAATCTCAGAAATTTGCCTTGTGGAGGAATTCTGATGTTAGGTGTCAGTTCAAAATCTTATGTCCCAGAGCTGGAATGGACTTTGAGTAGTGGTCTCTCTTTTAATAGACAGGATTGCAATGGAATCAACTCAGAAAGCTCTTCTTTTCTTTCAAGTCTTTAGATCCCAAACTCTTAAAAGCATAAAGAAGCTCACAGTTCAATTTTCCCTATTCTTTACATCATAACAACTTCACTTTGAAATTAAATAAAGTGTTTTGAGATTAGCAAGACCTCTATAGTCAATTTTTCTGCTTCACTGAGAGCCCTCTCTTGTGAAAGGGAATCTGGAAATTAGAAAGTCAAGATGAAGGCATTTATGACCCAGGGCCTGCTTGAAAATAGTTGAAATACTTAAAACCCATCTGCACTGTATGATAGCTTATTGCTCAAAGGAAATTTCTTAGCAGAAAGCTGTTGAGCTGTTGCCCCCAGGAGAGGGCCTTCCACATTCATGAACACGCAACCATCTGAGCAGCCACATAGTAACTGGGATTGTTCTGTATGAAAAAACTCTATCATAAAACACTTCATTATTATTGAGTCCTGGACTGGACTTCTGGGTTGATAGAAGTGGCAGCAAATGGGATAAACAATGAAGGGTCTTTCTAGATGGCAAAAAGGCAAGGGGTAGCTCAAGCACTAAGTTTCAGTAAGGAGCCTAAAAAGACCACGTGCTCCAGCTGTAGGGATCATGGAGCCTTGTCTTGCTTATGCCAGCCCTCGACACCTATCAAGAGCAGCAATCTCCTTCCCATGGCAGGTTTTGCCCCAGCCACATCCAGAACCAAGGGAGGCAGGCCTGGTGGTTAACTGAGGTTCCGAGGCCACTATGTTAACAGGCTGAAAATAGTCTGGGTTGGGAATAAACAAAGATGGAGATACATAAACAGTAAGCTATGGGTCCTCATTCTTCTATCCTGGTGGGACCCACCCCATCCTTTTGTTGGAATAGAAGACACCTCTGAATCCTACCTAGCTGCTGCTAGTGCCCTCCTATCCAGAGATTGGCCCTGTGCATGGATATCCTGTGTTCACCTGAATGGATCTTGCTGGATGGATGAAACATGACTTGCAGCCAAGAACTGCATCTGTCCTGGAGCTCTTGCTGCCCTGAAAATTTCATCCCTTCAGATAGGATGCTGGGGCTCATCTGCAGGGCCATTGCTAACAGCCACACAGGCTTTCCACCACATGAGTCCAGGAGGGACATTATTCCCACAGGCCACAGTGTAAGTGGTACCGTCTGGAGTTCGGCAATACAGAAGCTCTGTTTATCCAATGCAAGTGAGCCACACTCCTAGGACAGTGTGATTTGAGGTGGTATGGTGATCCTTGGGGGAGACTGACATTCTATTCTAGTTAGTCTCTTCTCATACAACACTTCTTACCCCCATTGCGTATGCCTGTGATATTCTTTACTTCTTTCAGCCCCATGCATGCCTTGTGGCCAAGACTCTGCTTTACGATTCAACCAAACCTCACTTCACTTACTAAATCTAGCCCCAGGAATGAAAGACAGGGAGAGGGGGATATATTTGAGAAATTGGATTTAACTCTTCTTCCAACAGAAGATGACTGCAGAGGACCGCAGGACACCTCTGGCCAGGGCAATAGCCTAGCATAGCACAGTAAATTTGCACTGAGAGAGAATTACACTTCTTGCAGCTCTTTCATGGTATGTGTATGTTCAATGATAATCAGGCAAATAAATAATAAGATAAATAGAAATATGGTTGTACTTGCAGATTTGAATAACAATGGTCTGTTCTTTAAGGTCTGAAACTTTATCAACATTGTTCTGAGAGCTGAGAGCACACTTCCATTGTACATAAGCTTTATTATCGCAGGACAAGGTCAGCTCAGCCCACAGTACAGGGGCTAATAGGACACACCATGCTGCTACACAACCTGGGCTCAAATCTCAGGTCTATCTCAGGTCTGCCAGCTATGTGATCTTAAGCAAATTTTGTTTTCTATATTTCAGTTTCCACTTTCACAATTTGGGAATAGTAATATGTACCTTACAGGGTCAAATAAAACATTTAAAATACTGCCCAGTACATGGTGCTTGCAGCTACTGCTGGCATAGAAGGGTTAACCCAGACCATTCCATAATTACACTAATTGTATGTGTTTATTTGTGGAGGATATGCTGCATATTAAGTATGGAGTTTATCACAGAATATGTAGTCATATATTTAAAACAAATTCTTATTGCAGTAAAATACATGTAACATAAAATTTACCATTTTGACCATTTTAAAGTGTACAGTTCAGTGGCAGTAAGTACATTCATGATGTTGTACATCTATCACCACTATCTAGTTCTAGAACTTTTCCATCACCCTAAATGGAACCCCCACATCCGTTAAGCAATTATTCTTCATTTCCCCTCCTCCTAGCTCTTGGCAACCAAAAATCTGCATTTTGTCTCTATAGATTTGCCTATTCTGGATATTTTATATAAATGGAATCATATAATGAGTGGCCTTCTGTGTCTGGCTTCTTTCACTTATTATGATGTTTTCAAGGTTCATCCATGTTGTAGCATGCATCAGTATTTCATTTTTTTTGCATGGCTAAATAACATTCCATCATATGAATATACTACATTTCATTTGCCTCCTCATTCATTCATGGACAATTGAGTTGTTTCTACCTTTTGGTCATTGTGAATAGTGCAGCTATGAACATTCAAGTACATGTTTTGGTTTGAACACTTGTTTTCAATTCTTGGGAGTATATTCCTAAGAGTGGAATTGTTGGGTGGCATGGCAATTCTGTGTTCAACTTGTAAGGAATGGTCATATATTTTAAAATAATTATTTCCTTATTCTTACAATGTCCAAACTTAAAAATAAAACTGTCATATTAATTATGAAGGAGGTGAATCTGAAGAGTGACATTTGCCATCACTTTTCCAGTCACCTGATTGTACACACAGATGAGGAGCAGCACTTACAAACAATACTCAAATCAGGATCATTTCTGATTGGGTGGCTGACTGCTTACAATTGCAGAAAAGTGTTATTGTGGCAATGCTGTTCATATTTTTGGATTGATTTCAATGTTGTTTCTGATATTTCCAGGAATTTGGCCAATAATACTTCCCAAAGTAGGAATAATGAAAAATATAAATTATGAAACTAACTGAAAATTGAACTTATCTTTAAATGACTATATTGATACTTTTAGTTCTCCAGTGAATTTTTGGTATCCCCTAGGAAGAATGCACCTTCCAATAAGTGATGAGTGTCACTCAGTTCTGGGATGAGGAATGTTTTGCAGCGCTTATCCAATCACAAAATCCGCCAGGGGAAGTTCACTCGGAAGACCTCAACTTTTTCCTACCAGGTACTCTTGATGGTTGCCAAATACAAGTTAGATGTCCAAACATTAAGAATACAAAGTAGTCAATGTCAACATGATCAGAAAGGAATCTGGGGTATTTTCAGAGGAGTTAGCACAGTTTCTAGACATGAAAGTAATTTTGGAATTTACATGAATTTTAAATCAAATACACACACATACCTCTCTATATATTTGCATGACACTAATGTAGTTGATTTCTGGCAACAATACAGAGCCACTTTGTGGTCACACTGAGTCAGTGGAAGCCCATATGGTAGAAATAAACACTTGGCTCTTCCAAGCACAGATTTATCAAAAGTTGTACAGAGGCAAATAAGGCAGGCAAGCTGTGATCCCCTGCAGGTACCATTCCATGTGCTACCAATTACTTTGCAACTCTGCAAAATGCATAACAGTAACCAGATATAGGGCACAGAAAATTTTAGGAAATTCTATTAATAAACTCCACTAAAATGGGTCCGTTTACATTTTTTTTTCCCCAGAGGAAGGAAGGATAAGCCTAAGATCATATATATGTGAGTCACCCATTGCATTGCTCTCTCTGGTTGGCAGTTCTGAACTAAGACCTTCTGGGCTGGCCACCATCAGGCATCAGAAGAACACTCATGGGAGAGTTATATGTATTTACCAGGAGGTTTATTATGTCCGATATGTTGGTGCAGGGTATATAGGACTTCCACATAGTGTATATCAACTCCACATAGTGTGTATCAAACTCATTGACGCTCCTGTTAGAAGTGGCCTTTAGCAACTACTAACTAAGCCTGACTTTCCTAAGATGCCAACCGTCTATTCCCTGTTGACTTCATGATCATGTGGCTGACATGAGAAAGTTAGGGGGCATTTTATTTCAGTCACTGCTGCTAAGTGAGGTGTTACTGAATAGAAAGCAGCTAATTTTGTGCAGCCAATTCTCGGGATATACCATGAATTTGAAAGCCAATTTTAGAAAATAATTCTAGTCTTAAGGAAATTCAGTTCTTCAGGCTACAGGTAAGACTGGAAGCCTCTGAGGAAGGCATTTTCATGTGGCTAATTGTACTCTTAGAGTACAAGTTCTGAAAAATGTTACAGATTACTTGTCATTGATGCAGCTGCTGTAACAACATGAACAGCCATTAAGCTTGAGGAAGGTTGATTTCATTTGTTATCCTGCACTGGGGAAATGTCTACCAGCATCACCATCATTAACAAATACTCTGAGGACTTACCAAGGATGAGACATTGGGCTGAGTGTTAAAACTATAAAAAGATTCAGAGTTTTACAGCTTAAAAAAGAGATGTCGGAAGTATATGAATATTTAAAAAGAGCAATCCATGATCAAGTGCCAAATGAGAAGTACTGGGAATCATGGGGGTGTAGAAAGTAAGAAATAGGCTAGCCTTGATGAATGCTAGGCCTAGATAAATAAAATAGCAGGCACCTAGAGGAGCAACAGTTTGGGTAAAGGCATGGAGGTGGGGATGAGAATGGCATGTCCGAGAAGGCAGTGTGGGATAAAGAAGCAGTGGCAAGATCATAGAGCCAGGGCCAAGTCCTGATTCTGCCTTCTACTGGCCATATTACCTTGGACAGGTTATTCGCCTTTCTATTTTCTCATTCATAAAATGAGGACAGTGCTAACTACACTACAGACTTGTCACCAGGATTAAATAAAATAATTTGTTCACCTTTTTAAAATTATCTATCACCTTCATCAATATTATAATGCTCAGAGTCAATGAAATTATCTCCAAAAAGCTGCTGTCAAAAAGCCCAAAGTGTGTTGGCACTGGGAAATTGGGAGGTGTTTTTTTCTTTGACATTCTCAAATACAGTAGACCACTGGGCAACATAGTAGGACCACATCTCTATGAAAAAAAAAATGCTGGGTGTAGTGGCCTGTGCCTGTAGTTCCAGCTACTTTGGGGGCTGCGGTGGGAGGATGGCTTGAGCCTGAGGGTTGGGGCTTCAGTGAGCCGTGTTTGCATCACTGCACTCCAGCCTGGGCAACAAGGAGGCCCTATCTCAAAAACAAAGAACAAAAAACAACTCCCCACAAGAAGGAAAGGAATGTGCATGGGATAAGGAAATGCAAATACAGAAAACTGAGACAGGAAAGGAGAACAACAAAGAGAGGGAGAAGACAGGAAGATTTATTATGAAGAAAGGTAGTCAAATCAAAGGAAAGACAATCATGGAATAGTGGTAGTAAAAACCCAAGAAGACCAAATGTTTTCCCTTTTGAATACAGCATATAGGATCTGAATATAAATAGTGTCTAGTGTGGGACAGAAGAAAGAATAGAGTACAAAAAGTGTCCATCTCTACAAAAAAGAAATCAGTCAACTATGCGTACTTTTTTTTTCTCATCAATTCTCCAAATATTCTGCTGGGAAAAAGATGGGAGTTATTGGCTCCAAGTTAGTGAAGCCTCTTATATGTGACTCCAGTGACCCTTGAAGTTTGCATCTGTTACAGTCAAGCGCACCATTTCCTAACACACTGCCTTTGTTTGCTGGACTCAAGCAGGGCGGTGGAGTGAGTCACTACATAGCCCACTAGGCACCATGGCTACCAGCCTCCCTCTGCCTGCTGTTTCCTTCCTGGACCGAGACCCTGACATGCAAATCAGCATCGTAGAATCCTCCTTCTGGCATTTCTTGTCTTCTCATTTTCTACTCCTTCCTTACATGATAGCTCCTCATCAATGAGTACTAAGAGTGACTGAAAATACTGTGAATATTTCCTTTGGGTCTTAGAAAGCAGGCTAGAGGGAAAGGGTTTCAGAATAGCTTAATAGAAGTAAAAGCAGTGAATGTTAAACTGCTAGTTATTGTTGGCACTATTCTTGTCTAAGTCCTCTGAATACCAATATATTTACAGTTAGAGTTAGGGCCCCTTTCCCCCAAAACCAATTACTTTGAGTTTTACAGATGAGCTAAGGGTGCCAACTCAGACAGTGACTGCATCAGATTATAACCTAGCATTACTGAGGAACCATTTGCTGCCCCTCCAATGATGCTTAGAAGACCTCAGCAGAATTGGATAAAATGCTTCCTATATGGCACCTCTCTTGGACCACAATGGTATTACCTGGGCACTGCTTACCGCTAGGTCAGTGAACACTCTTGCATCTGCTTCACTCTGCCCAACATTGTGTTGATTCATCTCTGTCTGCTGTCTTCTTCTCCATTCCCCTAAGCGTATACCTTTTATTTCCTTTATTATCATTTAAGTGGGGTTTTATTGCTAGTAGAGATAAACATGTTCAATCAGCTATGTTTACCAGAAGTCCCGCATGGAGGATCAGAAACCCCTACACTCCATCTAACACAAAACTCCAGGTGAATGTGGAAAAATATAATCTAGAGCAAGGGTTGATAAACTACTGTCCATGGGCAAAGTCTGACTCACTGCTTGCTTGTTTAAACAAAGTTTTATTGGAACACAGTCATAGCCATCCATTTATGAATTATCTATAGTTGTTTTCCTACTACAATGGCAGAATTGAGTAGCTTCAACAGAGACCACACAAACTGTCCAAAAATATTTACTACTTGGACTTTTATATGGGAAGTTTGCCAGCCTCTGCTCTAGAACGTAATTTGATTAACAGTGAATAATATTGTAAGACATAATATAAACATTTTTCTGTATTTTAAACTTGTTTGAAAAATGCTAAAATTTTTGGAATTATTACGCTTAGTTTTAGTGTCAAAGGAAATGCCATAGGCATTTTATATATTTATATATGTATATAAATTTATGTATTTATATATAAAGAAATATATTTTACCAAGAAATGGCAAAAGAATATCCTTTTAAATAAAGGTATTAATGTAGATATCAAATATAGCAGTGCGATAAATGTTACTTATAAAGAGAAATCTGGCATTTCTTTACATATTAAATTAAGAAAATGTTAGTTAACATGACTGTTGTTTCCAGTGTTTCAACAAAAATATTTAATTTAAAAGGTTATCCTGATAAAATTTTGTAGCAAAGGCAGCTATAATTGAACATAGCTAGCTTAGATCTTTAAACTGTACTTCTAAACTATTGCACATTTTTCAAACCTAAAGTTTCACCATCATGATTAAAAAGTGAAGCATCTTTGAAAAAATAATCTTGCTCCATAAGGTCAAAATATTTTCCAACACCGAAAAAAATTCTGGAAGGAAATACATATCATTTCTAAAAGTGGTAAAATGATAAGATTAAGGATGACTTTCTTTAGTTTTTTTCCTATTTTCCAATATTTTACAGGGAATATTATACTTTTATAATCGGGGAAAAATACCTTCACTAGAATTTTTTTCCACCAGGAAATGGATTAGAATTGAGCTGTGCTGTTATAATAGATTCAATTAACCTTTCAACTGTCACCAAGTTATTATTGCAGTGGGCTAGCCTTCTGAGGGATAAAATGATCAACTAAGTTTATTTTATACATAAAAAGATTTTAGGTGATAGCCTCAGAGGTGTAAAATACTCAGAAAATAAGAATTGTGTCTGAAGATCATTGGATATAGAAAAATTGGCAGTTAATTATTTTTTCTTCAGTTACCACTCTGGTTTGAAGAATAATATGAAATAGCACCTCCCCAGAATAGTTATGTTCTGGGGAGGTCTTTACCAGGTCCATTCCTCAACCAGGGCTTTCCTAGATACGGGTGGGCTGGAGGTGAAAGCAGTGGGGACAAGTTATGTATCATCCTTCCTCCTGATATTTTTCTACAGATAAAAATGAATGTGCAATTAATGTCTATGATAAATAGTTCCTATAATGTGAATGCTGATTCAATTTAGGAGTAAATGTACTAAGAGCTTTTAGAAGAAAGTCATATTTTTTTGGATGCTTCCCTCATTTAATCCTCAAATATGCAACGAATTAGCCATTATTATAGATTCAAAGGTTAAATCTGTAAACCAAGGCCTTGTCTACTGGAGTCCACGTTCCAAACCACCCCTCCTGATGGACTGACTCCTGCACTTCTCTACCTTTATGAATAACTGTAATAAGCTAATTTATTTAAAACATTGAATATTGCTAGCTTAGATCTTTAAATTGTACTTCTAAACTATTCCACATTTTTCAAACCTAAATTTTCCCCATCATGATTAAAAAGTGAAGCATCTTGGAAATCAATTTTCACTAATTCTATGTTTTCTTCAATGTATCAAATGTTTGAAAATACCATGCATGTACTCCCAGCAAATGGTTAACATCTTAACTATTCTGTTTATTTTTCAATGCTGAGATTCAGATATCATTTATTTGTGGCAGTCTCTGTGGGTTTTCAAACTTTTATATTGCATCATAAGACAATTAACTTTTCCTAATAAGGGTTGTCACCCTAACTATAAGTAAAAAGTCACATGCAATATTAAAGTCCACAGAAAGATTGTGATTCAGTCACAAGCTCAAGACTGCACATTGATGGTATGGACATCTCTATTAAGTCAGGTGCTGGGCAGACTTGTCCCTTGCTCCTCATTTGTTGATTCATTTGTGAATTCACTGAACTGCACTGCACTGTGTTGAGCACTTGCTTTGTGCCTAGTGCTGTGCCAGACACTAGGCATCAAGAAGGTTCAGAGCCTACAGTGATATTGCAAGGATATTGACTCAGAACCTTGGTGCTGACTGCTTCTATTCTCAGTTATTGTGGTTAGGGTTCTCCACTCTCGTTCTGGCCCTGGGACTCCAACCCACCCTCTGCACACTCTGAGTAGGTATCCCATGAGGTATGTGAGATAACTGGGTTATTTAAGCCAGACTCCTAAAAGTGGAGGTTATTGGAAAACCAAACAAGGCATCTCAAATTCAGGCTCCAAGGGCTGTTTCTGTCCCACCTGGACCTGAGACCCCCACGGCCTGAGAAGATTGTTCTAGTGCCCTGGGCTTCTGCTTGTCTAGCATTTTAGGGGACAAGGAAATATTCTGCAAAGGTCATTTATCTGTGAAAGCAGTGACTTATGACATGGGAAGGCCTCTGCTGGCTGCAGGGGTTGGCCCTGGCCAGATTTGTTGCTGCATGGATTTCTGTGCCCTGGTCAGCCATCCACCAAAGGTGGCAATCCTGTTCCTCACCCTGTGCTGTTGTTGCCAAGCACTGGGCCCTGCACTGGACAAGTAGGGCAAAGGTAGCTGAGGGCTCCACTGCTCTTATGATATTGACCCATTCACTGGGGACACCTCAACCTCACACTTCCCTTTGTACTCTCCCGTGTCTCTAAATCCTCATCTGTCTGGAGAACATCAGACCCTTGTGTCTGGAGGAAAGTGATAGAGGGTGGGAACACAAAGGAATGCACTGCTAATATAAATTATTTCAGGCTTCTGCTCAAGAAGGTCGGGTGGCGAGGTTGTAGAATTTATATTGAAAAAGAGAAGGGGAATTCTTCTTAGACCCCTTGACTCACTGATTGTGCCTAAACCCCTTCACTGTTTTATGGTTGTGGTATTCCAAGCCAGCCTTACCTAAAGTGAAAGAGTCGAGTGTACTGCTCACATCTTTCTGCATGAAACTTGCCCACAACCAGCTGATTCCGTGTCAAGATATTTTTATTTATATTTAATTTGTTATTACATCTGAGATGGAAGGAAAGCAGTATGACTAAAACCAGAAAAAGATTCTTTTTCCTTCGAAAGTCAGTAAGGTCGAAATCATATCCAAGATGGCCAAATAGGAACAGCTCCAGTCTACAGCTCCCAGCGTGAGCGACGCAGAAGACGGGTGATTTCTGCATTTCCAACTGAGGTACCAGGTTCATCTCACTCGGGCTTGTCAGACAGTGGATGCAGGACAGTGGGTGCAGCCCACTGAGTGTGAGCCAAAGCAGGGTGAGTCATCACCTCACCCGGGAAGTGCAAGGGGTCAGGGAATTCCCTTTCCTAGGCAAGGGAAGCTGTGACAGACGGCATCTGGAAAATCGGGTCATGCCCACCCTAATACTGCACTTTTCCAACGCTCTTAGCAAACGGCACACCAGGAGATTATATCCCACACATGGCTCAGAGGGTCCCATGCCCATGGAGCCTCGCTCATTGCTAGCACAGCAGTCTGAGATCAAACTGCAAGGCAGCAGTGAGGCTGGGGGAATCAATGGCCTGCCATTGATGAGGCTTGAGTAGGTAAACAAAGCAGCCAGGAAGCTCAAACTGGGTGGAGCCCACTGCAGCTCAAGAAGGCCTACCTGCCTCTGTAGACTCCACCTCTGGAGGCAGGGCATAGCTGAACAAAAGGGAGCAGAAACTTCTGCAAACTTAAATGTCCCTGTCTGACAGCTTTGAAGAGAGTAGTGGTTCTCCCAGCACGGAGTTTGAGATCTGAGAACGGTCAGACTGCCTCCTCAAGTGGATCCCTGACCCCCAAGTAGCCTAACTGGGAGGCACCCCCCAGTAGGGGCAGACTGACAGCTCACACGGCCGGGTACCCCTCTAAGACGAAGCTTCCAGAGGAACATTCAGGCAGCAACATTTGCTGTTCAGCAATATTCATTGTTCTGCAGCCTCTGCTGCTGATACCCAGACAAACAGGGTCTGGGGTGGACCTCCAGCAAACTCCAACAGACCTGCAGCTGAGAGTCCTGACTGTTAGAAGGAAAACTAACAAAAAGAAAGGACATCCACACCAAAACCCCGTCTGTACGTCACCATCATCAAAGACAAAAGGTAGATAAAACCACAAAGATGGGGAAAAAAACAGAGCAGAAAAGCTGAAAATTCTAAAAATCAGAGAGCCTCTCCCCCTCCAAAGGAACACAGCTCCTCACCAGCAATGGAACAAAGCTGGATGGAGAATGACTTTGACGAGGTGAGAGAAGAAGGCTTCAGATGATCAAACTTCTCCGAGCTAAAGGAGGAAGCTCAAACCCATAGCAAAGAAGCTAAAAACCTTGAAAAAAGATTAGACAAAGGGCCAACTAGAATAACCAGTGTAGAGAAGTCCTTAAATGACTTGATGGAGCTGAAAACCATGGCATGAGAACTATATGACGAATGCACAAGCTTCAGTAGCCGATTCAATCAACTGGAAGAAAGGGTATCAGTGATTGAAGATCAAATCAATGAAACGAAGCGACAAGAGAAGTTTAGAGAAAAAAGGGTAAAAAGAAACAAAAAAAGCCTCCAAGAAATATGGGACTATGTGAAAAGACCAAATCTACTGGTCTGGTTGGTGTACCTGAAAGTGACGGGGAGAATGGAACCAAGTTGGAAAACACTCTTCAGGATATTATCCAGGAGAACTTCCCCAACCTAACAAGGCAGGCCAACATTCAAATTCAGGAAATACAGAGAACGTGACAAAGATACTCCTCGAGAAGAGCAACTCCAAGACACATAATTGTCAGATTCACCAAAGTTGAAATGAAGGAAAAAATGTTAAGGGCAGCCAGAGAGAAAGGTCGGGTTACCCACAAAGGGAAGCCCATCAGACTAACAGCTGATCTCTTGGCAGAAACTCTACAAGCCAGAAGAGAGTGGGGGCCAATATTCAACATTCTTAAAGAAAAGAATTTTCAACCCAGAATTTCATATCCATCCAAACTAAGCTTCATAAGTGAAGGAGAAATAAAATCCTTTACAGACAAGCAAATGCTGAGAGATTTTGTCACCACCAGGCCTGCCCTACAAGAGCTCCTGAAGGAAGCACTAAACCTGGAAACAAACAACTGCTACCAGCCACTGCAAAAACATGCCAAATTGTAAAGACCATCGAGGCTAGGAAGAAACTGCATCAACTAACGAGCAAAATAACCAGCTAACATCATAATGACAGGATCAAATTCACACATAACAATACTAACCTTAAATGTAAATGGGCTAAATGTTCCAATTAAAAGACACAGACTGGCAAATTGGATAAAGAGTCAAGACCCATCAGTGTGCTGTATTCAGGAAGCCCATCTCATGTGCAGAGACACAGATAGGCTCAAAATAAAGGGATGGAGGAAGATCTACCAAGCAAATGGAAAACAAAAAAATGCAGGGGTTGCAATCCTAGTCTCTGATAAAACAGACTTTAAACCAACAAAGATCAAAAGAGACAAAGGAGGCCATTACATAATGCTAAAGGGATCAATTCAACAAGAAGAGCTAACTATCCTAAATATACATGCATCCAATACAGGAGCACTCGGGTTCATAAAGCAAGTCCTGAGTGACCTACAAAGAGACTTAGACTCCCACACAATAATAATGGGACACTTTAACACTCCACTGTAAACATTAGACAGATAAACGAGACAGAAAGTTAACAAGGATATCCAAGAATTGAACTCAGCTCTGCACCAAGCGGACGTAATAGACATCTACAGAACTCTCCACCCCAAATCCAACAGAATATACATTCTTCTCAGAACCACATCACACTTATTCCAAAATTGACCACATAGTTGGAAGTAAAGCACTCCTCAGCAAATGTAAAAGAACAGAAATTATAACAAACTGTCTCTCAGACCACAGTGCAATCAAACTGGAACTCAGGATTATGAAACTCACTAAAAACCACTCAACTACATGGAAACTGAACAACCTGCTCCTGAATGACTACTGGGTACACAACGAAATGAAGGCAGAAATAAAGATGTTCTTTGAAACCAATGAGAACAAAGACATGACATACCAGGATCTCTGGGACACATTTAAAGCAGTGTGCAGAGGGAAATTTACAGCACGAAATGCCCACAAGAGAAAGCAGGAAAGATCTAAAATTGACACCCTAACATCACAATTAAAAGAACTAGAGAAGCAAGAGCAAATACATTCAAAAGCTAGCAGAAGGCAAGAAATAACTAAGATCAGAGCAGAACTGAAGGAGATAGAGACACAAAAAACCCTTCAAAAAATCAATGAATCCAGGAGCTGGTTTTTTGAAAAGATCAACAAAATTGATAGACCACTAGCAAGACTAATAAAGAAAAAACAGAGAAGAATCAAATAGAAGCAATAAAAAATGATAAAGGGGATATCATCACCAATCCCACAGAAATACAAACTACCATCAGAGAATACTATAAACACCTCTATGCAAATAAACTAGAAAATCTAGAAGAAATGGATAAATTCCTGGACACATACACCCTCCCAAGACTAAACCAGGAAGAAGTTGAATCCCTGAATAGACCAATAACAGGCTCTGAAATTGAGGCAATAATTAATAGCCTACCAACCAAAAAAAGTCCAGGACCAGACGGATTCACAGCCGAATTCTACCAGAGGTACGAGGAGGAGCTGGTACCATTCCTTCTGAAACTATTCCAATCAATAGAAAAAGAGGGAATCTGCTCTAACTCATTTTATGAGGCCAGCATCATCCTGTTACCAAAGCCTGGCAGAGACACAACAAAAAAAGAGAATTTTCGACCAATATCCCTGATGAACATCGACGCAAAAATCCTCAATAAAGTACTGGCAAACCGAATCCAGCAGCACATCAAAAAGCTTATCCACCATGATCAAGTGGGCTTCATCCCTGGGATGCAAGGCTGATTCAACATACGCAAATCAATAAATGTAATCCAGAATATAAACAGAACCAATGACAAAAACCACATGATTATCTCAATAGACGCAGAAAAGGCCTTCAACAAAATTCAACAGCCCTTCATGTGAAAAACTCTCAATAAATTAGGTATTGATGGGACGTATCTCAAAATAATAAGAGCTATTTATGACAAACCCACAGCCAATAGCATACTGAATGGGCAAAAACTGGAAGCATTCCCTTTGAAAACTGGCACAAGACAGGGATGCCCTCTCTCACCACTCCTATTTAACATAGTGTTGGAAGTTCTGGCCAGGGCAATCAGGCAGGAGAAAGAAATAAAGGGTATTCAATTAGGAAAAGAGGAAGTGAAATCGTCCCTGTTTGCAGATGACATGATTGTATATTTAGAAAACCCCATCATCTCAGCCCAAAATCTCCTTAAGCTGATAAGCAACTTCAGCAAAGTCTCAGCATACAAAATCAATGTGCAAAAATCACAAGCATTCTTATACACCAATAACAGACAAACAGAGAGCCAAATCATGAGTGAACTCCCATTCACAATTGCTTCAAAGAGAATAAAATACCTAGGAATCCAACTTACAAGGGATGTGAAGGACCTCTTCAAGGAGAACTACAAACCACTGCTCAACGAAATAAAAGAGGATACAAACAAATGGAACTTTCCATGCTCATGGATAGGAAGAATCAATATCATGAAAATGGCCATACTGCCCAAGGTAATTTATAGATTCAATACCATCCCCATCAAGCTACCAATGACTTTCTTCACAGAATTGGAAAAAACTACTTTAAATTTCATATGGAACCAAAAAAGAGCCCGCATTGCCAAGACAGTCCTAAGCCAAAAGAACAAAGCTGGAGGTATCACGCTACCTGACTTCAAACAATACTACACGGCTACAATAACCAAAACATCATGGTACTGGTACCAAAACAGAGATATCGACCAACGGAACAGAACAGAACCCTCAGAAATAATGCCACACATCTACAACCATCTGATCTTTCACAAACCTGACAAAAACCAGAAATGGGGAAAGGATTCCCCTATTTAATAAATGGTGCTGGGAAAACTGGCTAGCCATGTGTAGAAAGCTGAAACTGGATCCCTTCCTTACATCTTATACAAAAATTAATTCAAGATGGATTAAAGATTTAAATGTTAGACCTAAAACCATAAAAACCCTAGAAGAAAACCTAGGCAATACCATTCAGGACATAGGCAGGGGCAACGCCTTCATGTCTAAAACACCAAAAGCAATGGCAACAAAAGCCAAAATTGACAAATGGGACCTAATTAAACTAAAGAGTTTCTGCACAGCAAAAGAAACTACCATCAGAGTGAACAGGCAACCTACAAAATGGGAGAAAATTTTTGCAATCTACTCATCTGACAAAGGGCTAATATCCAGAATCTACAAAGAACTCAAACAAATTTACAAGAAAAAAACAACCCCATCAAAATCAAAAAGTGGGCGAAGGATATGAACAGACACTTCTCAAAAGAAGACATTTATGTAGCCAACAGACACATGGAAAAATGTTCATCATCACTGGCCATCAGAGAAAGGCAAATCAAAACCACAATGAGATACCATCTCACACCAGTTAGAATGGCAATAATTAAAAAGTCAGGAAACAACACGTGCTGGAGAGGATGTGGAGAAATAGGAACACTTTTACACTGTTGATGGGACTATAAACTAGTTCAACCATTGTGGAAGTCAGTGTGGTGATTCCTCAAGGATCTAGAACTAGAAATACCATTTGACCCAGCCATCCCATTGCTGGGTATATACCCAAAGGATTATAAATCATGCTGCTATAAATACACATGCACACGTATGTTCATTGCGGCACTATTCACAATAGCAAAGACTTGGAACCAACCCAAATGTCCATCAATGATATACTGGATTAAGAAAATGTGGCATATATACACACCATGGAATACTATGCAGCCATAAAAAAGGATGAGTTCATGTCCTTTGTAGGGACATGGATGAAGCTGGAAACCATCATTCTCAGCAACTATCCCAAGGACAAAAAACCAAACACCGCATGTTCTCACTCATAGGTGGGAATTGAACAATGAGAACACTTGGACACAGGAAGGGGAACATCACACACCCGGGCCTGTCGTGGGGTGGGGGAGGGGGGAGGGATAGCATTAGGAGATATACCTAATGTAAATGATGAGTTAATGCGTGCAGCACACCAACATGGCACATGTATACATAAGTAACAAACCTGCACGTTGTACACATGTACCCTAGAACTTAAGTATAATTTTAAAAAGTCAGTAAGGTCATCATTATGGCAGTCTGGGTATAGGCCTCTTCTTAATATCTCCAAAGGGCATTTCTTGATAAGATTTCTATTATCAGCAAAATATCTTATAGGAATCAGAAGATCTTACAAAGTATACCTTGGTAGATAAAGCAAAAATGAATTTGAAATATGTGGATTACATTTCCTTAAAAATGTGCTTGAGTTCAAAAGTTAGCAATAGTAATGCTTAACTAAAAGCATTTGGGAATTTCTTAAGCCCCAAATGTTTGAAAGACCAGTTTCTAAGTTGAAATTAGATGGCTTCTCTTACCCACTAAGGAATTTTAATTTATATTAAACATATTCCTAGATAATACTTTCACTGACCAGGGATGGTAATATGTCAGTGTTTTACTTCTTGTTTTGGAAATGTCCTCATATTTTAGTGCCTTAAACACTTTTTTTTTTCTTTTGAGACAAGATCTCACTTCATTGCCCAGGCTGGAGTGTGGTGGTGCAATCACACTTCACTGCAGCCTCAACCTCCTGGCTCAAGCAATCTTCCCACCTCAGCCTCCCAAGTAGCTGGGACCATCAGCACGTGCCACCATGACTAGCTGAATTTTTTAAAAATTTATTTTTGGTAGAGACAGGGTCTCTTCTGTGTTGCCCAAGCTGATCTAGAGCTCCTGGGCTCAAGCTATCCTATTGCCTCAGCCTCCCAACATGCTGAGATTACAGGTGTGAGCCACCGTGCCTAGCCTAAATTTTGAATTAAATCCTTTTATTTGTATAGTTATTGAATTGCTTTATTATTTGCTGTTGCAAATAAATTCAAAATACACAATAGTCCAGGGAATGCAAAGTTAAACATAAAATTTCTAGAAACAATAACATCTTAAGTATTCAATGTACATTTGATACTTGAATTACTAAGAAACTGTACAATAGAAATACTGTAGGAATACAAAGGATATCTATATTTGTCTTGTTTCTTTTACAGTTTGCTCACCTGTTTATAACAGTTTAAAAACTTTGTTAAAAACAAACAAAAAAAACCCATGGTGTACCTGTAAATATGAACTAATGTGACTGTAAAATAAAAATTCAGTAGAAAGACATGATTGAGACATAGGAATAGTCTTAACTGTCTACATTTCCTGGGGAAAAAACTCATGTTTATTTAAGCGTATTCAAGGTTATTTTTCAAATAAATAGAAGAAAATCATGTAGATTCAGAGAGATGTAGAGAGAAGATGGCCCAAAGTCCAATGCTACCAGCGCCTGCTACATGAAACACGGGCCATCACACAGCTGAGGTGGAGCAAGAGGGCTAATGAGGGATGCCTGGCACTCTTTCTCCCAACAGGAGAGGACCACAGCAATGGATAAACAGCTAAGATTTGACTGGAGTGTGGAAGGGAGAGCAGGCAAGTGCAGCGGGGGAGTAGAGATGCACATGTGGTGATTGGAAGCCCAGGAGGGCAGCGTGGAGGCACCAGGCCTCTGCAGCCCCCTCTTTCTTTTATGGATTGGATCTGCCTAGAATCAGGTGGGACTTCCCATTTCCAGGAAAAGGTAAGCAGAAGATCCGCATCATCCCCTATTGCCACCAAAACACCTACAGTCCTCACTACTGGAGAATCCTACAGTCCTCTCAAGCCCTAAGCCCAGTTTGTAGAACTGCCAGGAATTCACATAGCTGCATTGCTCTGATTAGGAACACAAAGTGTGTACTCTCCATCCGCTACCCACCCTCTGTGAGCCAAGCTGCTGCCGCTGGGCGCCACCTTGAGACCAGACATCTCTGGAGTGCGCCCTCCTCTGGGGGTCAGTGGCCACTGCACCTGTCCCACACTGGGGGTCCATCTTCATTCCACCTAGCCACAGCTGTGTGGAGCCTGGGCTGGGGATTCGCTGTGATTCTGGTCTTGCGTAGCAGGGAAACCACCTCATGCTCTGCACTTCCAGCCAAAGGAACAGTCTGGCAATCCCGTTCATGGAGAACCCTGCCTTGAGCTGACTAAACCACTGTGTGCCTGCCCCCAAGCAGGAGGGGCATGGGGGTGCAGATGGCTCTTCAATATAATAATTTCCTTTCCTTAGGATAAATGCCCAGTAGTGGGATTGCTGGATCGTATGGTAGTTCTATTTGTAGATATTGAGGGACCTCCACACTGTTCTCTTTAGTGGTTATACTAGTTTATATTCCCAACAGCGTGTAAGAGTACTCTTTTCTCTGCATCCGCACCAGCATTTGTTTTTTTTTCTTTTCTTTTTGATAATAGCCACTGTAACTGGGGTGAGGCAATACCTCATTGTGGTTTTGGTTTGCATTTCTTTGATGATTAGTGATGTTGAACATTTTTTATATACTTGTTGGTCATATGTGTGTCTTCTTTTGAGAAATATCTGTTCAGATCATTTCCCGATTTTTAAATCAGATTGTTAGATTAACAGTCCTGGAAATGGGAAGTCCCTCCTGATTCTAGGCAGATCCAATCCATAAAAGGAAGAGGGGGCTGCAGAGGCCTGGTGCCTCCACGCTGCCCTCCTGGGCTTCCAATCACCACATGTGCATCTCTACTCCCCCGCTGCACTTCCGTGCTCTCCCTTCCACACTCCAGTCAAATTTTAGCTATTTATCCATTGCTGTGGTCCTCTGACCCCTTGGGCCAGCAGGTTGGCCACATAGGCACCCACACTCAAGGTCTGAAAAATGGCCCTGCAGCACCCCCTTGCAGCCTTCACCACTGAATTCTACTGAACCTTTAAAGAAGAATTAATACCAATTTTTCTCAAAATACTTCAAAAAAATTAAAGCAGAGGAAATTATTCCTAACTCATTCTATGAGGCCAGCATATCCCTGATACCAAAACCAGACAAGGACTCAGCAAAAAAATAAAACTACAAGCCATTATCCCAGATGAACATAGCACTACAGGCCAATATCCCTGATGAAGATAGATGGAAAAATCTTCAATAAAATCTAACAAATCAAATCTAACAACACCTCAAAATGATAATACACCACGATTAAGTGATATTTATTGCAGGAATGCAAAATGGTTCAATATATGCAAATCAATAAATGTCATAAATTATATCAATAGAATTAAGAACAAAAACCAGATGATTATTTCAATAGATGCAGGAAAAACATTTGATAAAATTCAATGTCCCTTCATGATAAAAACTCTCAACAAACTAGGCATCAATGGAACATACTTCAAAATAATAAAAGCCATATATGACGAACCCACAGTTAATGTCTTACTGAATGGAGAAAAACTGAAAGCATTTTCTTTAAGAACTGGAACAGGATTAGGATGCCTACTCTCCCCAATCTTATTCAACCTAGTACTGGAAGTCTTAGAGCAAATGGGTAAGAGAAAGAAAGAAAGAAAGGGTATCCACATTGGAAAGGAGGAAGTCAAATAGTCCTCTGTGCAGATGACATGATCATATATATAGAAAAACCTAAAGATGCTACCAAAAAACTCTAAGAATTAATAAATGAATTCAGTAAAGTTGCAGAATACAAAAAAACATTAGTGTTTCTATATACAAACAATGAATTAGCTGAAAAAGAAATCAAGAAGGCAATGCAATGTACAATAGCTATTAATACAAACCACCACCACCTACGAATCAATTTAACCAAAGAGGTGGAAGACTTCTACAAGGAAAACTACAAAACACTGATGAAAGAAATTTAGGGGGATACAAACAAATGGAAAGACATCCCATGCTCATCAGAAGAATTAATATCATTAAAATGACCATACTAGCCAAGGCAATCTACAGATTCAACGGAGTCACCATCAAAATACCTATGACATTCTTCACATAAATAGAAAAAAATTCCTAGACTTTGCATGGAACCATAAAAGACCCCAAATAGCCATAGCAATTCTGGGCAAAAAGAACAAAGCTGGAGCATCACATTACCAGACTTCAAAAAATACTACAAAGCTGTAGTAACCAAAACAACATGGTACTGTCATAGAAACAGGCACGTAGACCAATGGAACAGAATAGAGAACCTAGAAATTAATCCACATATCTGCGGCCAATTAATTTTTGACAAAATGCCAAGAAAACTCATTGGAAAAAGGATAGTCTCTTCAATAAATGATGCTGCAAAAACTGGATATCCATATGCAGAAGAATGAAACTGGACTCCTACCTCTTATCCTATACAAAAATCAACTCACAATGAATCAAAGACCTAAGTGTAAAACTGGAAACTATACAACTACTAGAAGAAAACATAAGGAAAATGCTTCAAAACACTGGTCTGGGGAAAGATGTTATGAATAAGACTTCTAAAGCACAGGCAACAAAAGCAAAAATAAACAAATGGGATTATTTCAAACTAAAAAGCTTCTGCACAGCAAAGGAAATCAATCAACAGAATGAAAAGACAACCTACAAAATAGGAATAAATATTTGCAAACTATTCATACAACAGGATATTAACATCAAGAATATACAAGGAATTCAAATATCTTAACAGCAAAAAAATCTAACAATCTGATTTAAAAATGGGGAAATGATCTGAATAGATATTTCTCAAAAGAAGGCATACATATGACCAACAAATATATGAAAAAATGTTCAACATCACTAATCATCAAAGAAATGCAAACCAAAACCACAATGAGGTATTGCCTCACCCCAGTTACAGTGGCTATTATCAAAAAGAAAAAAAATAACAAATGCTGGTGAGGATGCAGAGAAAAGAGTACTCTTACATGCTGTTCGGAATACAAACTAGTACAACCAGTATAGAGAACAGTATGGAGGTCCCTCAATATCTACAAATGGAACTACCATATGACACAGCAATCCCACTACTGGGCATTTATCCTAAGGAAAGGAAATTATTATATTGAAGAGACATCTGCGCCCCCATGCTTATTGCAGCACTATTCACAATAGTTAAGATACGGAATCAACCCGGGTCCCCCAAAACAAATGAATGGATAAAGAAAAGGTGGTATATATGGCCAGGTGAGGTGGCTCATGCCTGTAATCCCATCACTTTGGGAGGCCAAGGTGGGCAGATCACCTGAGGTCAGGAGTTCAAGACCAGCCTGGCCAACATGGTAAAACCCCATCTCTAATAAAAATACAAAAATTAGCCTGGAGTGGTAGCGCACACCTGTAGTCCCAGCTACTTGGGAAGTTGAGGCAGGAGAATCGCTTGAACATTCACGAACATCACTTGAACATCCATGTTGGACAGGCTGGTCTCAAACTCCTGGCCTCAAGCAATCCACCCGCCTTGGCCTCCCAAAGTGCTGGGATTACAGGCGTGAGCCACCGCGCTTGGCCCATCTCCTCAATTAATAGGTGATCATTAAATGAAGAGTCCATTAATTCAATCACAAATTCATTTTCTTTTCTCTACTACTAGTGTCTACTGGAAATTCTTATTTCTGTAGTAGTAGTGCTTCTTACCTTCAATGTGTTATGAAACACCTGGTTGGAGGTGGCAGTCTTGTGGAACTGTAGATGCTGATTCAATAGGTCTAGGGTAAGCCAGAGAATCTGAATTTCTAACAAGTACCCAGGTGATGTTGATGTTGCTGGTCCATGGACCATATTTCAAGAAGCGAGGATCTGTTGCAGCGTTTTTCAACCATTGCTGATATTTTTGGATTAATTCTTTGTTTTGGGGTGGCGGGCTGACCTGTGCATTGTAGTATATTTAGCAGCATTCCTGGGCTGTATCCACTAGAAGTCAGTAGCACCCACTCCCAAGCTGTGACAATGAAAAATGTCCCTAGACATTATCAAATGGGGGAGACAAAATTACCTCTGGTTTAGAATAATTGCTCTATTGTTATGTATAATGGTTGTATGTTTGTTGCATAATATAAACACCTATTTTGATGAACTGGCTTTAGTGAGAACAGCATTCATCAGCCAAATAAACAGCTTTCTTCCCCTACTCCCACCAGCACTTAGTACACTTTTATTTATGGACACTGTAGATTTTTAAACCAATATTGTTGCCCTCCTTACTATGACCACTAGGGTGCTCAGAAGTAAATTTCAAACCACGTATAGCAATTGTGAATATTTCCAGGGATAAGTTTCTGAAAAATAACTCAACTACTGGATTCATTTTCTTTCTCTATGTTTATTTTCCCCTCTACATTGAGTAAAAATTCTTTTTGCTTTATTATATATTTTTATAGGCTGCTTCATGTATTGTTTGAAATAGATAACTTTCTATTGAGTAAGGTGAACAAAACTGTTAGAATAGAAACAGTCAGGACAGACACAATGCATTAATTTGCTGATCATGGTTGGTTATCTGCTGTTTGATACATATTAATGAATAAATCCAAGCAAATAGTGAGACAAACCTCACAACTATGAACAATCTGGCTTATTTTCTCCCAACTATAGTAAACTGATGAATGCAGATGTCTAGAGAAAGGACAGGAAATTAATATGAAAGAAAAGTTTTGTTTTTTACTTTATATTGGAGATACAAAATTAGTAATAAAGTTGTTTGAGGCTGATAGCAACAACAACAAAACAACCTTGGCTGAATAACTAATGTTTTATACTTTGCCAGCTCTGCCATAAGACACTAGGGATTAATTGCATTTAGAGCATAAAGGACCTTAAAAGTTATCCAGCCCAGTGTTTTTCAAGTTTCTTTAAGCTGTGGAATTCTTGGTTTAAACATTCTTCGGGAAGGCTAGTGTGTGAGGCCAGCTACATCAGGGTTGTTCTGTTTGCAGGGCAGGTAAAGGGAGGAAAAAAGGGTCTCTGGAGCCTCTATAGGGAGCAGAGCTTGCAAACCCATGGCTCTGTAATATACTCTTGGGATAAGTGTGAGGAAGTGGTGACCAAGGAGATGAAGTAACCTGTTCAAGGAATCAGAATTGCCCTGCAGCAGAGGTGGGACTGGAACCCAATTTAGATAGGACGCTGGGCATCTGGAGTTATTACCTAGTTCCAAGTTACCTGCATCTCTGTTACTGAAGCCAATTATTCTTATTAAAAATTTCCAAACCTTGCAGAAATATTTACATTAAAATGTTCAAATTTCCCCCTCCCTCTCGCTTTCTTCTCTGCCTGCACCCCCAATCTGATTATTTTTCTTTTTATTTTTTTGAGACAGGATCTGGTTCTGTTGCCCAGGCTGGAGTGCAGTGGCGCAATCTTGGCTCAACCTCCACCTCCTGGGCTCAAGTGATTCTCCTATCTCAGCCTCCTGAGAAGCTGCGACCAGAGAGAGGCATGCCACCATTCCTAGCTAATTTTTGGATATTTTAATAGAGGTGGGGTTTTGCCATTTTGCGCAGGCTCTTCTTGAAGTCCTGAGCTCAGGCGATCTGCCCACCTTGTCCTCCAAAGTGTTGGGATTACAGATGTGAGCCACTGCACTCAGCCCCAATGTGATTCTTCAGAGAAAAACAGTGATAGCTGCTTGATGTGTATCCTTCTAGAAGTTTCCCTCCTCCCTCCAAATTTGTACATACATACACATATATGTAAATCCTTTTTTTTTCCTGGGTTTTCTTGGCTGGCTCTATTTTTCTCTTTATCATAGCACTTAACGCTTTGTAACATCCTACATATTTTACTTATTTATCATTTCTATTATTTATCATACATCTTTTCCCACTAGAACAGCCTCCATGGAGGCAAGGATATTTGCCTATTTTGATCACTGGTGTTTCCCAAGTCCCTGGAGTGGTGCTGGCATGTAGTAGGCACTCAAAAATTTTGTAGAATGAATGAATGAAGAATGAACAAGATGAAGAAGCAGAACAGGAAAGATTTTTAGGGCAGTGAAATTACTCTGTTTGAAACTACAATAACGGATACAGGTCATTATACATTTGTCAAAACCCATAAAAGGTACAATACCAACGTAAACCTCAGTGTAAACTATGGACTCTAGATGATAATGTATCACTATGGGTTCATCGATTGCACCAATGTGTCGCTGTGGTGAGGGATGCTGACAGTGGGGGAAGTTGTGTGTGTAGTGGGGCACAGGGGGTAAATAGGAATTCTCTATACTTTCCACTCAATTTTGCTGTGAACCTAAAACTTCTCTAAAAAGTAAAGTTTATTAATTAAAAAAAAAAAGAATGAGTGGTCATCTCAAAATTCATGTGTCTAAAACCAAGCTCTTGATTTGTATCTCCCCACACATTCTTCCTCTAGTCTTATCTGTCTCATCCATCCATTGGGTGATTAGGCCCAACCCACCAGCACTGCTGACAGCCTTCCTTTGAAATATATCTGGAGTGAACACTTCTCACCACCTGTAGTCCAACCACCCTAATCTAGGGTGCCACACATAAAGTGTCCTTCTGCCTCATGGCTTTGTATTTACTGTTCCGTCCTTGCTGCTTCTCCTTATTCATGTCTCCATTGCAAAATCACCAGTAGAGAGACCTTCCCCTGTTACTCTACCTAAATAGTAATCCCATTCTTTATCCCCCCTCCAACTTGTTTTGTTTCACAGCATCTGTCACTATTTGGCATTATTCTTTCTATATATTTTTTGTTCTTGGTCCATATCATCCCACAGAATAAGTTCCAAGAAGGGAGAGATTTGCTTTTGTTTGCTGCTATATCTTCAGTGCCTAGCAAAACTTAGGGACTCAAATTTTTGTTGAATGAATGAATGAATCTGCTATTCACCTGTAGAATAGCATTTGCTTCCTAAGGAGTCTCTAGCCCCCTCTACAGACTAATCTCCACATTGCAGGTAGGGAGATATGTTTTCAATCTGACTTTTCTCTCAGGATAGAGCCCAGATCCCTGCCTACATTGAACTATCCTCCTCCTCACTTCACTTCAGTGCTCCCCAGGGGGCCAACTTCCAGTCCCTGGAGTAGGCTGTGCTCCTTCTCTCCACAGGACAGACGGTTCTCTTCAGCTCCCACACCTCTACTTACTCTTCACATTTCTCAAGAGTTCCTTCTCCAGGGAAGCTACTTTGACCCCCAGATTAGGGCAGATTCCATGTGATAGGTTCTGACAGAACCGTGTTCCTTTTCTGCAGATAAATCATCTCACTTTGTAACTACGTATTATGTAAGTTCCATGAAAGCAGAGTCCATGTCTATTCTGCACACAGTTGTATCCCCTGCCTACAGCAGCGTGCCTGGTACTGCCAGGTTCTCAAGAAGAGTTGGCTGATGAATGAATGAAGGCATAAATGAGCATGGCAATCTCTG
This sequence comes from Pan troglodytes, assembly GCF_028858775.2. NCBI lineage: Eukaryota > Metazoa > Chordata > Mammalia > Primates > Hominidae > Pan > Pan troglodytes. The sequence continues at coordinate 160,544,209 of NC_086015.1, forward strand.
CTGTTGCCAGGCAAGTCTCCAAAGCATATCCAGGGAACGAACCTTTCAGGCATCACTAACAAATCCCTCAAGTTTGAGAGACCAGGGAACTCTAGGGGTGGCTGGCTAAGTTTCTCCCTGCCTGGCCCAACACCAGGTGATTTGAGCACAAATACCAGCTAAGTAGATGACAACATTCTTGTGCGTTGAGGCTTAGAAATCTCACTGGGGAGACACAGTCACCTGTCATTGTCCCTAGCCATGTAAGGCATTACTTCTCAGATTAATATTTCTTCAAACATCTAAACTGAAGTGATCATCTGTAAAAAGCAGTTTTTACTTACATGTATAAACTACAGGGTTTTATATGAGAAACAGAATCACACTCTCAGAGTTTCTTCGACAGTTTTACATTTCCTGCATTTGTGGCTTATTTTAATGCCAGTGTAATATTTTAATGGCTGCGGGATAATTGATGTGGATATTTTCATCTGAAAAATGATGATTTTCTGTAAAGCAAATTATCTTTAAAAGTTTGCTGACTCTCTCACTCTTTTTTTTGTTTTTTTTTTGAGACTGGGTCTCTCTTTGTCACCCAGGCTGAAGGGCAGTGGTGCAGTCACGGCTCACTGCAGCCTCGACCTCTTGGAGTCAAGCGATTCTCTCACCTCAGCCTCCCAAGCAGCTGGGACTACAAGTGCACATCATGGCTGGCTTATTTTTGCATATTTTTTGTAGAGAAGCAGTTTCACCATACTGCCCAGGCTGGCCGTGAACTCCTGGGCTCAAGCAACTCACCCACCTCGGCCTTCCAGTGTTGGGATTATGGGCATGAGCCACCACACCGGGCCAACTGAATCTTTTTATAAGAAAAACAAACAAACAACAACAACAAAAAAACAAAACCCTGTGTTTTATAATTTTTCACCAGTCCCTAATGTGAACAGGGTAAAAATGTAGACATAGGAATTAGTTGTCTTTTACTCAGCTCTTTTTGCCTCAATCCAAGTAGACTCTGTCAGCTTTGGACTCATCTGCTGTAAATATGCACCTCTCTGAAAATGAACTGTAACACAGATCAGTTCCTACTAAATTATCAAATACCTGGACTCTCAATTGCTAACTATATAATTGCCTATGATTTTGGAAAAATATTTAAAAATCCTCCGTCACCTGAAATTTGATGGTTGTTGTGGAGCAAATAGGAGGAAATAATCTACCCTCCTCCACCCCTACCTTTTCCTCTGTCTTATCAAAACCCTTCACCCAGCGATATAATCTCTTTTCAGTTTCCTGGCTACCAACTCTTCATCACCAACAGAGCTAAAAAATATGGATTTACTCTGTTTACTCTGTTTTTAAATGAGATTTGATGACATCCAGGGACCACTCTGTTTCCCTACAGGGCATATACTGCCAGTTTCATAATGAAAGTAAATGGAAAAATAACATTCACTTTACTGAAATTTGGTTTGTGGCAAACTGGATTGGAATGTGCTCTTCTGCTGGGGAATGTCAGGGGCTCAGGACCATTTTGTACTGCACTGCATCCCTTGGAGTAAAGACAGTCCCCAAACAACAATAATGGATGACTGATAATAATCTGAGTATAAGCTTCCCTCAAAAAAGATAAAAGTACTGACTGTGGATATAAGAGTATATTGCTATATACCCTTCTATCTTAATAATAATACATTTCAAAAATATATTTAAAAATATGAAATATGCCACAGAAAACAACTGCTTTTACACCACCCACATCTCCTCATTTTTCTTTTAATGTGGTAACTTTTAGGGTGAGATATGTTGAAATATACTCCTGTGCATTTTCGCTCCATTTATGTATTTACTTTTGCCTCTATTTGTTAGCAAGGTCCCTTTAAATCTATTAGAGACACACCTAAGGTGGATACTATATTAGGGGAATTAGGCATTTCAAGGTTTGAGATGACAGATTTCATTTTCAGTCAGATAACTGCTCCTGGATCTCCATACAAAATGTCCTAAGAGTGTGCATGTGCTCAACCAATTTTATTTTGCACTGTTTTCTAGTCAGATGAATATTCATCTCATCTGTAGATAAATAACAGGTTAACTAGACATGCAGACAAACAACATACTCCTTTGTCCATCTGCATTGTAAGAAACTTTTTTTTTTTTTGAGATAGAGTCTTGCTCTGTTGCCCAGGCTGGAGTGCAGTAGTGTGATCTCGGCTCACTGCAACCTCTGCCTCCCAGGTTCAAGCAATTCTCCTGCCTCAGCCTCCTGAGTAGCTGGGACTGCAGGCACGTGCTACCACGCCTGGCTAATTTTTGTATTTTTAGTAGAGATGGGGTTTTGCCATTTTGGCCAGGCTAGTCTCGAACTCCTGACCTCAGGTGATCCGCCTGCCTTGGCCTCCCAAAGTGTTGGGATTATGTAATAGGCATGAGCCACTGCATCCGGCCAGAACACTTTTCTTTAATTATTTATTTAAATGTGCAAAGGAAACCAAGCTTTTTCTTTATTTTAAAGAAGAGCTTTTAAAAATATAATTAATGAGAAATAAAGTTATCTTATGTCTTCTTTTGGAAGTTTGCAACATGTTAAGTCATGGATGCAAGTAGGTGACATCCTTCCCAGTGATTTGTTGTTACACGCCCGAGTCTTGCACCTACTCTTGGCTGAGGATGTACAAGGGCAGTGTTCTGATGTTAACTCATTAGAGCAGTTTGCAGAGAGTCTTTTCAAAAGGATTTGTAAATCTTCATTTCTTCTTGTTATTTGGATGTGTTTCACGGGCTGTTGCAGATGACTGGGATTGGGATATGTGTGGTAGGAGAAAGTAAAGATAGAAACCAGTCGCTGTTATGTCTGCCTTTGTCAACTAAAATTCACTTTTTGGAGAGGTGGAAGCAAGTAAGTAAGGTAATCCAAGAAAAGTCCCAAAGCACCAAGAAAAGTTTGCTAGAAAAGTATTCCCTAGTAAGTGCCCTTCTAACAGGGGCCCAAGAGACCACCTTAATGAATGAGGCTCCAGGAAATTTGGTAACATTTTCCTATTTGCTGTTTTTCTTTCTCAAATTGTGTGAAAAAGATTTAAAATTCTTCTCTGGCTCCAAATTTTACAACTTCAATTCATGGATAAATTATCCTAATCCCATGATTAAACTAATCCATTAAAAAATAAAAAAGAAACCTTCCCCAGAAGGATTAAGTGGATGGGCGTAATCAACATCCCCCAGATGGGACCAACTGGACCAGGAGGATGTGAGCATCCCACAGTCACACCAACACTGAGGTGGACTTGACTACATGCACATTTTCAGTAAGGAGGCTTTATTTGTCATTAACCATGAAAACAATGCCCACTAATTGATATTAATAATTAATCTCATTTTAAGAAAAAAATCAACTTATCACTTTGGGAGGCCGAGATGGGCGGATCACGAGGTCAGGAGATTGAGACCATCCTGGTCAACATGGTGAAACCCTGTCCCTACTAAAAATACAAAAATTAGCTGGGTCTAGTGGCGTGTGCCTGTAATCCCAGCTACTCGGGAGGCTGAGGCAGGAGAATCACTTCAACCAGGGAGTCAGAAGTTGCAGTGAGCCGAGATTGTGCCACAGCACTCCAGCCTGGTGACAGAGTGAGACTCCATCTCAAAAAAGAAAAGAAAAAAACAAGAAAGAAAAATCAACTTGTGTGGGTCTATAAAGAAAGGACTACATTACTAGCTTAAAAATTAGCTTTCTGTAAGTCAGCCTTGCTGATACACTCTACGGATGGGATGTATTTTCACCCAATCAGGAAATACTTCAAAGTAACATTGATAGGTTCTTGTAAGCTTTTATATTATTCTTTATAGAACTTCAGTTATGGGCCAGATTTCCAAGGATTTATTACAATATCATGTGTGTGTTTTTTTGACCTCTAATCAGCTTTGTTCACATAAATGAATGCCAATGATTCAGATTTTTAAAATGCCCTTTGGCACATGAATTCAGTTCCTCCAGTCTTGTAAATAAATACAATCAGGCAGTGATATTAGACCATTGCTCTGCTTATGAATACATAACTTTAAGTGGTTGGTAAACCTGCACAAATACTAGAGAACTACAAGGCTCAGAAGTGAATTACTGACCTAGGAATAACAGGCTGTTTCATACCCAAAATGACACTGCCGACCCAAACTTAATAAGACTTGGGGTTTGACATTTTTTTCCAGACACAGTGGTAGATTCTCACTGATCTATTTATACTCTATTGCCTGTCCCCAGTGTGATCAATATTATGCAACAATAGATGGCTGACTGGAGTTATGAATGCTATTTGTGACCCTGATTCAACTCATACCGAATTCTGCTATACAGTGACCAGTGAGGTTCCTATTCATTTAACATAGTTTATACTGAAGTATTATGTGGAACCATATGAAATTGATATTTTTATATGTCAAAACAGTCTAATGTCAGTTTTTTCATATGGACCAACCTAACATCAAAAGAATTTCTTTCAAAGGTTGTTTTGTCGTGTTCCTAGCGTATGGACTTTGTAACAGCAGTCCAAAATTTTTCTTAACACTTTGTTGTTATTTCCTGCTGGCTATATGTCCCTTTAACTTTAAATGTTTCAGAAGTGGTTTTTATGCTTCTTCTCTTTGCTTCTTGACTACTATGCATAATTCATCAAGAAAGATCAAATATGTTGCATTTATATCAACAACACATCAAACATAACACAATTAAGCCTAAATCTTTTTTAAATAAGATTTTAAGGAAAGAAAGGTAATATTGTTGAGCAATCTTATGATAACAAGCAAAATTGTGTCAGCCAGATGACTGCTGGTGTGTCACTGAATAATTTACACTACTTCTGAAGTAATAACAATGTGTCCCCTGCAATCAGCCTGAGCTCTTTCTCAGCGGATGTATTACCAGTGAATCATACAAATTTTCGATCCTTCACACATATCTCTGTGCAAGGAATTGCCCAGGAAATTCCGAGAGTATGAATGAATTCCAAAATGTCAACTAAAAAAATACATACTCAGTCCTAGGTTATCTAGGTCATCCCTGGCAGGAAACATCAGTATCAAAAGAAAGTATTCTTTTTTTTTAAGTACAGATGATGAATTTATTCAATATTTTTGGAAAAAAAAAAGCAAAGTTAACTAGCTAATTGTCAAACTACGGATGCTTTTTGACTTATGATGGGGTTATGTCCCCATAACCCCATTGTAAGTTGAAAATCTTACATCAAAAATGCATTTAATACACTTAACCTACCGAACATCATAGCCTAGCCTAGCCTACCTTAAATGTGCTCAGAATACATACATTTGTCTACAGTTGGGCAAAACAATCTAACACAAAGCCTATATAATAAAGCTAGTTGTTATGAAGAATTTTGAATCAAAATTCAAAGTATGGTTTCTACTGAATGTATATGGCTTTTGCACGATTGTACAGTAAAAAAATCATAAGCCAAACCACCATAAATCAGGGACCATCTGTAATTTTAACTCCTAAAATAGCTCAAGGCAATAAGAAATATCATTTGTTTTTGACAAGTAGAAGTTTGAGGTAAATCTGCAGGATTTTCTCACACATTTCCACAAGACTAAAACTCATTGCATAGTAAACCTTTAATGCTTTAGATCAACTTTGAAAAATCCCACTATTTTACCTTTATCTTTGCTATTGACTCCCTGTGTCAAACTGGGGAATTCACTTAATCTCTCTTATATTAAATTCTCCAACTTGTGCAATAGATACATAGATTATTAGCAAAGTAGGCAATTGTAAAGTGTTGATTTTGATGGAATTTTATTGATTTTAGCTATTTCCAAGCCCTGGTATACTTGTCTAATACTTATATTTGAATATAAGCAATCTTTTATTGTCACCATTAAAATGGCTTTAAAAGAGTTTTAGGAAGGCTAATAAAATTAGTGCAAACACTTTTGAAAGTGTCAGATTATAACAGACATGCTAAATAATATTATAATGTTATCACTAAACATTTGAATCCCCCTTTCCCTTTGTTAGCATGAGAACACACTCTTTCCTCTGATTTGAAGTGGGAAAAGGGCTAGAAAGTAGAATATGGAAAAAAGGGCTCTTCTAGTACCTAAACCTGATAGCCAGTGGGCAGATGAATATGAATTGGATTTGCTATTCTTCAACTATTTTTCTTTCTGGAGGCTGAGCTGTCTGGCTTTTTCTATGAGGGCTGTAGCCTACAAGATGGCAGATCATGCCAGAGTGCTAGAACCATCACATAGATCTCAAGGGAAGAACATGGTTGCTGCCTAAGAATTGTTATTGTAAAGATTATGAGCCTGAGAATGCCTTAAAGCTATCCAGACTTGTTCAACCCACTACTAGAAAAGTGAGTCTGCCCTAGCACTATGGCATTTTAGGACCCGTGTCTCAAACACATTTCCTTTCCTAGGTCCAGGAAGGACTAGGGCACAAAATGTAAAGGAGTGTCAGAAATATATAGTAATCAAGATATATAATTTTTTTAGAATTAAAATTAATGCAAATAATGTATGATGAACAAAATATCAAAATTGTAATTAGGGACAGGATTGATATTACTAATTATTCCTTTTGCCTTATGTTCCACTATGACTCAGTAAGACACTGTTACTGATCTTGTTGTCACTTAAAATTTTACTGAGTTTTTAAATTTTTTAATTTTTTTTTTGGGTGGGGGGACAGAGTCCCACTCAATTGCCCAGGCTGGAGTGCAGTGGTGCGATATCGGCTCACTGCAACCTCCACCTCTCGGGCTCAAGCCATTCTCCTGCCTCAGCCTCCCGAGTAGCTAGGATTATAAGCGTCAGCCACCATGGCCTGCTAATTTCTGTATTTTCAGTAGAGACGGGGTTTCACCATGTTGGCCAGGCTGCTCTTGAACTCCTGACCTCAGGCAATCCACCTGCCTCAGCCTCCCAAAGTGCTTGGATTACAGGCGTGAGCCACTGCGCCCAGCCTTTACTGAGTTTTATTGGTGCCACCCTAATTTGTGTGCCTGAGGAAGGTCCTGGCCCCTGACATCCTGTTTAAAATTTTTTATTTTTTTACTTTGCCCTTCGTTTTCTGACTAGCTCAACCTCTCACTGGCTGCTTTCTCTTAAGCCACCTCCTGACTATGGTTGTGCCCTTTTCTTTGTGTATGGATGGTCCTGACATAAGATGGTTGAACTTACCATTTTTTGACTTTACAATGGTGTGAAAGTGATACTCATTCAGTAGAAACCATACTTTGAGTTCCTATACGACCATTCTATTTTTCACTTTCAGTACAGCATTCAATAAATTACATGAGATATTCAACAGTTTATTATAAAATATGCTTTGCGTTAGGTAATTTTGCCTAATGTAGGCTAGTGTCCTAAGTGTTCTGGGCATGTTTAACGTAAGCTAGGCTAAGCTGTAATGTTTGGTAAACTAGGTGCATTTTCAACTTATAATGGGTTTTCGGGGACATAGTCTCATCCTAAGTTGAGCATCATCATCTATACTCTAAACTCTAAGAGGTCAGGAATTGTATCTGTTTGGTTTATAGCTGAATCTTGAGTACTTTTAACACAGTGCCTGGAACACAGTAGCTGAATGGAAGCTGATATTCAATGTTACGCATGACTTTCTTGCATGATTATGTGGTTGGGAAATGTCTCTGGCAGAACCCCTACCCCAGAGCCGGCTTCAGGGTCACAGACCTCTTTCCAGGATTTTTGTGAATTCTGGGGACAGGGAACCAGAAATAATATATCTTGAGGTTTGCAAAAATCAAAGAGTCAGTGGACTTATGTGCACCCAAGTAGATTCAAATGGGAATCAAGATGATCAACCTTTTCTTGGGAAAAAAAAAAAAACTAACATAATGTAAGGTGTTTAAAAAAAGATCTATTTTGCAAAAGATCCAGAAAAGAGTAGGCTAATTTACCTGATTTGAGCTTTTTGTTTATTTGCAGTGACTTCTGAAGTTTCTCAGGTTTGGGAAGTACACAACACTTACCTTCAATGGTACACTGATCAGGGACTGGAATCTTCTTTCCAATTTCCATGGCATATGCTTTCACTTTGCTGAGGTTTTTTTTTAAGTGCAAGTAGAGCTTATCTTGGTATTCTATAGGACTTGCAGTTGTCTCTGGAGTTTCTTCCTGGGAGTTTTCTTTAACAGTTTCTGGCAAATTCTCTGAGTCTATATGTATAATATTTGGGTATGAAACTGAAGACTCCCCCAGCTGTGATCTCTCAGTGTCTGTCTTAAACGGCAGCTTGTCATTTCCTTGGCCAAGTGGGTCTATTTCTGAAAGAGAGATGCTGGCTGGTATGTCTCCCCTGTTTTCATCTTCGCCGTCATCTGAACCCACACCCTTTGTGAGCATAGTGTGGAAAGCCAAACTTTTTGACCTAGAGTTCAAACAAAGGGAAAGTTAAAGAAGTTGTGTTACCATTCACTGACAAGGAAAAGAAATAATAATAATATTGGGGCAAAAAGTTACTTCCTCTGGAGTGTGAAACTATTAACAGGCCTGATAAATGTATACCACCAATAAATGATGTAATAAACCAAACCTTTGAAAATCTAAGTCACCTCCAAAAACAAAGTTTAAAAATCAATTTCATGGCAAAACTGGCTGCAAAATAGTAGACTTACATATTTTTCATCTTTGTCTACTTTTGCTTTTGATTTTTCCTCAGAAATCAAGAGACAGTATTTTCCATATGGCATATAAGCAATAGATTTGTTTTCCATTCATAGTACCCATTTAAAATAGTGAGTTTCTTTGGATAATGAGAGCATTGTGGATGATATTTCATTCATGTAAGGATGGCACTTTGGGTGGCAATGGGTAAAAGATATATAAAAAACACCCCATAACAGAGTGATAACAAAGCTAATAGCGAACATGAAGTGTATGATTTAAAAAACAAACCAAACAAGAGTTATACCTGTTAAATCTAATGTTTTTTCTTTCTTCTTTAGAAACTTGGCCCAGACTATATCTTCTGATAGAGCCAGGGGTATTGCTCTCTGCATTTATCTTGTCTTCAAAAGCCTGGATTTTAACTTGGAGTTTTTCATGGTCTTCATTTTCAGTTACTATGAGCTTGGTTTCTTCCAGTTTCTCAGGGAATTCAATTTCAGTGCTGATTTTTCTCCTAAAGGAATATAAATCATTGCATTAGATGCAGGTCATATATACTCTTCAGAACAGTGTTATTCTCTATTTAACTGCCTCTCACTCAGAAGCAAAAGCTTTGCCTGATAATTTTTTTCATTGGTCATTTAACAAGTATTTACTACAGGCATAGGTCTTTGAAATTGCTTCTACAGCTTGTTCTGCCAGAAATTTAGAAACAGTGGTGTTTATGTGAACTTTGTATTAAAAATGCTTTTTTAAGAGTTCAAAGAATAAAAAGCAGTTTTTATGCTCATGTACCATATTCTTTTCTAGAAATTCTTCAAATGTATGGCTTTCACATGAAATGTGTGCCAGATATTTTCTAAAAAATTTACATGTGCTGATATGTTTGTACTGAAATTACAGAATAAGAACATTTCACATGCACTGTATAAACTTATGGTTTTGTTAATTTTAAAAAAATCAGTATAACTCTTATACCTTCCAAGGAGAAATATCTTTCTGAATTTTAAGATGTTGGAAGAAAGAGGTTTTCTATGAACGATATTAATATAGACCCAAATATCTTTTATAGTAGAGTTTATAAACCACTTTGTGGGTCATTAAAATTACTTCCTTTAAAGCAGGGGCCATGTGTGGTATAATTTTGGATTTCCTCTGAGGGCTAACAGTGCCTTAGCTAGAATAAGCACCTACAAATAAGCTGCAGAAATAGCTTTCTGATGTTCACTGAGGTGCTGAGTAATTATAGGAAAGTAGCATGCATTTATCTTCCCTTATTTATCTTCTAATACTGAGCTGGCCTACAGCTACTTTAATTTTTATTCAACAATCACTATCCATTTTTATAACGTATGGTGTTAGTATTAATTCTTTTCTTAAAAAACAAGGATAGAAGGAATTATTTTTACTTACCACACTTTTGACACCCAATATGTGGGTTTTTTTCTCATACCAACTAATTCTCCAACCCTCTAGACACCAACTGGGTGTCCTACAGTTCAATTCAATCCTAACACTAACGACCTGGAATTAGCCCCAGACTCCACAGACGGCCCCCAGTTCAGATGCCAGTGAGAAGTATGGGGTCCCCAGCTTACACTTCTGTTCAACTTGGCTACAAAGGTTCCTGCACCACCCCACCCCCATGGTTCAATAATTCACTGGAATGACTCATAGGACTCAGGAAAACACTTTAACTTATTATTATTGGGTTTATTATAAAGGATACAACTCAGAAACACCCCAGTAGAAGAGATGCATAGGGCAAGGTATGGGAGAAGGGGCACAGAGCTTCTGTGCCCTTTCTGGGTACGCTGTACTCCCAGCAACTCAATGTGTTCACCAATCTGGAAGTCCTTGGAATTTTAGGGGTTATTATGACGGTTTCATTATTCAGGCATGATTGATTAAATGATTACCATCGGCGATTAACTCGATCTTCAGCCCCTCTCCCCTCCCCAGAGATTGGGGTTGGGTGAGTTATAGGGTAAGATAGAGAATGGGGCTGAAAGTTCCAACAGTGTAATCATGCCTTGGTCCTTCCTGTGACCAGCCCCAATCCTCAAGAAATCTAGGGGTCCCTGCCAACAGTCATCTCATTAGCATATAAAAGACACCCATCGATCTGAGATTCTGAGGGTTTAGGAGCTGTATGCCATGAACTCGGGACAGAGACAAAGTATTTATTTTTTATTACAGTATATAATAATCCCTAGAAATATATTCACCAAGATGGTCTAATGATTTTGTTGGTTTGTCTGTGTGCATTTACTTGGCTGTCTTTAGTATTTTTCCAAGACATTCAGGAAAGGGCCCAGACTTAGAGAAAAATCTTGGCTTTTTCAAACATTATTTTTCCCTAAGGGCCAAAGTGAACCTGGCATAATACCTGAATGAGAGTGAGCGGAAAAACATACTTAAAAAAAAAGAAAGAAAAAGAAAGAAAGAAAGCACTGCCAGGCACGGTGGCTTATGCTTGTAATCCCAACACTTTGGGAGGCCGAGGTGGGTGGATCATTTGAGGTCAGGAGTTCGAGACCAGCCTGCTCAACATGGTGAAACCCTGTCTCTACTAAAAATACAAAAATTAGCTGGGTGTGGTGGCAGGCACCTGTAATCCCAGCTACTCGGGAGGCTGAGGCAGGAGAATCAATTGAACCTGGGAGGCAGAGGTTGCAGTGAGCAGAGATCACGCCATTGCACTCCAGCCTGGGCGACAAGAGTGAAACTGTCTCAAAAACAACAACAACAAAAACAAAAACAAACAACAACAACAACAAAAAACACTACTTTTTAGGAAAAAGCAATGCAGAAGGGCTGGTAACTAATTTTTTCAGTTATAATCTACCCATTCTGGCACCTATATCTGCGGTGGACACTGGTGAAGCACTGCGTTAGCAGGGTTGGATAGTGAAGTTTTTCTGGCTGGCCCAGAGAGGAGAGCAGTCCTGGCGTTGAGGGAGGTTCATGATTATGGGCCCTCAGTGGTCAGAATTCACCTGTAGGTCCAGCCCAGGGACAGCTGCTGATGATTCAAAGTGGGAACCAGCATCTTTTAGGTAACAAGGCAATTGTTTATTGTTTAATAAGCGGTTGCTGATACAATTTAAAACCATTTTTCTTACATAATTTTATAAGTTTTCTATGGCTTTACATAATTTTTATCTACTCATACCATGCATAAATAAAATATACATTGGTAGATTGCAAGAATCAGTATATGGGAATAGAGGCTAGGCTTGAAAATGTTTTTCTTTCTGACATATATATGATATTGGCTACAGTCAGATAGATGGGAGGCTTTGACATCTTATAGCCAGAAGATTCTAAATGTTTACTCCCATTACAAATGAAACCAAGATAATGCTATCTCTAGATGCTATTTTACAAACCATGATGATTGCCAAGGTTAATTTTTAAAAATCTAATGGACTTACCACACAAGAAATTTTGGGGAGTATTTATTTTCTATCCACATTAGTTCATGTATAATCATGAAACTAAAATATTTCTCTGGTTCCATGGAACCTAATCACACTTCAAAATTAAAGGATGCCTTTATTTCAAATATTTCTATAGCTGGGGTCATTAAAACTTAAAAATTTGTAAAGCATAACTTGTAACCCAAAATGTAAGTATTAGATATTGAGCATTATATAAATGTTTTAATGTTTTAATTTTTAAGTTTTTAGAGATGGGGGTCTTGCCATGTTGCCCAGGCTGGCCTCAAACATCTGGGCCCTAGCAGTTCTCCTATCTCAGCCTTCTGAGTAGCTGGGACTACAGGTGTGTACCGCTGTGCCTGACTATACACATTTTTAAACTTCAAAACATATGAATTGTTAGAGGAAAATTTCTCATGAATTTATAATTTTTTTTCTTTCTGTCTAAAGCTCTGGCTTATATCAGTTACAATAATCACATTTTCTTCAAAAAAACTTCAAATTTCATAGATTATAGAAAATGTCCTAAGATAATTTTATTGGATCAGTTTTTTATTCTTAAAAAAAGTTTCATATTTATGGAAATCCTTCTTTTGTTTGTTGTACTCTTTATATCAGTTTCACCATCTATAAAATGCAGATAATAACTGTACTTAACTCACGGGGTTGGTAGAATGATTAAATGACAGAACCAACATGAAGCAGTGTTCCTAACACATAACAAGCAGTCATCACATGTTAGATTTTATTACTGTCAGGCTGTAGGAGGGGATGGCCACTTAAGCCCCTTTCCGTGCCTGTGTCTCCAGTGACCAGATATTGGTTAGCAAGCCCTGCAGCCTGGATGCATCAGAGCTTTAGTAGCTGGAAGCAGCCTTCCTTCACGTTCAAGTTGCTTTATAGCGTTACTCTGATGAGATGCTGGGCATGACACTCACTGACCCCAAGAGGGCAGGTTGGGTGCCTCAAGGGTAAGGATTCTCAGTGAAAAACAGGACACTCAGCCAAATCTGAATTTCAGATAAACAATAAGTTTTTTGTTTGTTTGTTTGTTTGTTTGTTTTGAGACTGAGTCACGCTCTGTCGCCCAGGCTGGAGTGCAGTGGAGTGATCTTGGCTCACTGCAAGCTCTGCTTCCCGGGTTCATGCCATTCTCCCACCTCAGCCCCCTGAGTAGCTGGGACTACAGGTGCCCGCCACCATGCCCGGCTAATTTTGTTTTTGTATTTTTCGTAGAGATGGGGTTTCACCGTGTTAGCCAGGATGGTCTCAATCTCCTGACCTCGTGATCCTCCCGCCTCGGCCACCCAAAGTGCTGGGATTACAGGCGTGAGCCACCGAGCCTGGCTAACAATAAGTATTTTTAAGTGTAGGTATATCCCTAGTGAAATATACTAAAAATATATTATACTTGACTACAATTATTATACTAAAAATACTAAGAAATTATTTGTTATTTAACTGAAATTCAACTGGGTGTCCTGTATTTTTATTTGTTAGACTTGGCAAAGCAACTCTGGGATAAATCCCTGCTGCACTGTGGGCAGGGACCTGTACAACCCATCTGGTCTGGCACGGTGCTTGGCACACACAGGACCTGGAATTTTTGTAGAATAAGTGAACTGAGACCACATTGTTGTCTGAAGTCAGCCTGCCACCCACCTCTAAACAACAACAACCACCACAAAACACAAAAAACAAAACAAACAAATAACAACAACAACAAAAAAAACAAAATGAAAACCTCCTGAGGTCTACCAGATGCCCATGAGAGACTGGCCACTTCTCCTGGCCCTTCAGGGTTTGAGGATGGCACAGTGCTATTTGGTAAACATGAAATGTGGAGAGAAGCAGGGAGCAAGAGTAGAGGCAAAAAGAGTAATTTGCAAGGGAACAAATATGAAGAATGAAGAAGCAACAATAAAATGTCTGGGATAAAGAAATGCTCTCTAGATCTAAGGCTGATGAGAATTCTCACCGCAAAGACTTTCTCTTCTGCACAATCTCCCTTGGTTTTATTATTTAGATTTGTAGAGCACAGAAGTCAGTGGACTGGGGTGGTAATGAAGTCATTGAGGCAGCCAAGGTCTCCAGATGGGTCAAAGGGAACTTTCTGTTTCTGGCCATCAATCCACCTGGGCATGCCACAGAACTTTGCTGGCAGGGAGGTAGGACAAATTTCAATTCCAATAAATTGGAAGGTCAGGAAATGGTAGATAGAGGGTTTGGGTTTATCATAAACATTCCCTTTCCTTTACTTCTTTTCCTCTTGCTTTTAAAATTTAATATAAAAAGATAAAAGTATTTTGTTCGAAACAAAGTTTTTGAACAAAAAGTTCAAAAACCAAGATCTTTTCCTGAGATAAACTTCGGCTTCCCTCCTACAGCAAGGAAACACATCACAAATGTGAAAGTGCTGGCAGATCCATGGGTCCTGTATGTGTTTACTCATAGAGTGGTGGGGGCAAGGGCCAGTGGGTTGGGCTCACTCAGGGGGTTGTTATTTCTTTTCCATTTGTCACTTTTGACCCCAGAGGTAATTTTACAGAAATCTTTGCCAGAGTTCTATAATCCCCTAAATATTAACTTGGCCTTAACTCAACACACCACATTACAAGAGGTTCAGATAATTTCTAGTCTGAACAGTTTCTGGTCTCTGTTGCCAAAGCAAAGTTTTTAAAAGTACCTCTAGGGATTCCCAGGGGGAGGCCTAATTACCTCCCTCTTGTGTGAACGGGGACTTCCCTTAGAAACAAATTGGCCCTTGGGCTGCTCGCTGCTCTCACTAAGCCGGGAGATGAGACTATAAAGCTGGCAGGGGTGGAAAGATTGGCAGCCTCTCTTCCTGGCTCCTTAAATCAAAGAAAAATAATATTAGTTAATGTTTGATGATCTTGGCCTACAATTCCATGTCCAGGATATGTACTCCTGCAGAGTTAAGCTTGTTAAAGGAGAAGTAGGAGAATGCAATGGACTAAATCCACATTGGAGTCCTGAATTCTTAGAATGCTATGTTCCTTACTCTTCAGTAATCTCTTGGGTCATCAGTCATCATAGAGAAGATCCCCCAACTTCACAGTGCTAGCATCTGTTTTGGGACTGCAATAAATAATGCTGCTGGAACACCTAAGCTGGAATGTTAAGGGAAAGGACAACAATAAGACTCAGTTCTTGGTATCTATTCTGCCTCTGACCTGCTCAGTGGGCAGAAGCAGAGATGGGCAGGTACCTAGTTATGTGGGGATCAGAATGTGATCATGCCAATGGTAGAACTCTGCTAAAATGAAATAACTCCATGATTTACTTCATTTACACAAAATTTTAAAAGAGTTTTCAAAAGGAGACAGTTGTGGGGGAAACTGACTGAACAGAATCTTATGGGGAAAAGCTTAGGTTCATGACTCCAATTTCATGTTTATTAGTGATGCTATAAAACTCTTAAGGACTCTAAGTTTTATTTTTGTTATATAAAAATGGGATTGATATTACATCATCAGATTGCTGAAAGCATTGTATAAGATACTGGATTTGACAGTGTTGCTCACATAGAATGCGCATGAAAAATTCAAGGCATGGTAAAACCCTGAGTGGCTGCTGCTTGATGTGGACATTTGACACTGAAAGAAGGAGGTTTGCGCAAGTGTTACCAATCCTAGAAGATAGGCTTTTCCTGCTCAAAGCCAGGGAGGACTATAAAATCCCTCCTCTTACTGCAGTATCTTAAACAGTGTGTACTAAAAGAGAGGGACTCTCCTACTCCATGAGCATACAAGAACTGGGATATAGAAATGGCCAATTAAAAATAAATCCCTGTACTTGAAATATGAATTCTGAGCAACTGCAGACAAAGAGAATTTCCTGAAATTAGAATGAAAATATAAAAGCCATGATACAAGGAAGCGACACTTCTAATTCAGATGCCCAATCATTTGCTCACTTTTCAGTTATTTAACCAACATGGGAGAGAATAAGACATGGAAAAGGGATCAGCAAAAAGTGCAAAGCCCCTGCTTTTCCTACTCAAAGTGAGATCCCTGGACCAGCGGCATCAGCATCACCTTGGAGCTTGTCAGAAATGCAGAATCTCAGGTTCTGATCCCAGATCTACTGAATCAGAATGTGCACTTTAATACGGTCCCCAGGTGTCCAGTGACACGTTCAAATTTTGAGAAGCAATGGCCCAGACAATGAAATAAGAGAATCTGAAGTGGACCAGGGCAGAGGCCTTTTTCCTCAAGCAAGGCTGCTGAGGGTTTCACTAATTCTGTAGTAAGGTAAGACTTAATCTGTGGATTATTTGGAGTTGGTAGGCCTTGCCTTTTATCCTTTTGGGGATACATTCCGAGGTAAAGGTACATTTTCGGGTTTTGCTGCTGGCAGATACTGGTTCAGATGGACCCCGCATCTTTAGATTCCTGAGACGACTGGGCATATCAGGTGAGCAGTAGCCTTAACAGAAGACGGCCGCCCCATCCTAATGAACTGCCACCCAGATATAACACAAGCTACAAAATCACTTTGTAAATTATAAAGGACCGTAAAAAACGTACAGTAGGAATATCATCAAAGCACTGTCAATCAAGAGGGAGACCTGTAAGCCAATGTGCTCTTCTTTGCCTAGGCTGACTTTATCGTCTGGGCACAGGAGCAAGCAATAGGGTCTGGCCATGAGGATTAAAGAGCTAAGACATTGTCACTCTTGGCATTTGACACTGGAAGAGCAGGAAAAATGGTTAAAATTTTCCTATTTGATACATCTTCTCATAGTCTTCATCTCAAATATGATACTGTAACCCAATTTTAATTGATAGAAACATAGTTACCCAGAAATGGAGGATATACTTAATCAAAAACACATCAATAACTGAGCTGGGGATAGAACTCCTACATAAAATTCTGTGATTCAATTCCTAGTCTACCTAGAATTCAGCCCTTACCTACAGCAAAGTTTATCTAACAGCCTTCAGGCTGCCAACTAATGAAAAGCCTATCTTTTGCTTTATGATGAATATGAATAATATTAAGAACCATTTTTCCTCAACTGTAACCCATCTTAGAGTAGCTGTATCTCAACCATGGCCACACTGGTGTGTGTTCATCACCTTTCATTTATTAAATCTCTTTCCTTTAGGTCCCAGAAGAAAGTTTAGGGAATAAAATATTAGGTATTAAAGAGAGTTCTCAGACTTAGTCTGGGTCCAGCTGTATCCAACATTTAATACAGTAGCTTTTAAACTCACTGTAGTAAAGAACTATTTTTTTTTAAATTTTCATGTCACAGACCAATATTTTTGTAAAAATAGCAAAAATAAACTACTAGAGAAACGCAATGAATAAAACAAGACATACAACGTCCACTGATCAGGTACTTGGATATTACAGCAATGTTAAATTGCTATAAAAGTTCTAACTTCTTATTTTCTTATTTTTAATATCTGCAATCACTTCATCACAGTCTGATAAGAAACAGTTTGCAGATGGGCACTGGTCTAGTGGATATGCCAACACCTATTATAATGCACACCTGTAACAAAGTGCTAATGCTACTCATTAACATTTACAGAGGGCTTTCTATGTATAGTCTTCACTGTTCTAAATCTGGTACATGAATTGCTTCTCACACAATCAAGGGAGGCTGGCCCTATTAGTAACTCCATTTACAGATGAGGAAACTGAGGCACACTTCAGGTCACTTAGCCAAACCAACATTAAATCCAACTGTTTGCCTCCAGAGCTCTCACTTAACACTCCACTCTGCACACTTCCTCTAAGTAGGTGTGATTCAGGTTACATCTGAATCTACCCCAGGAATAAGTAATACATATTAGGGCACTGGTGATATAGCACGGTAACCAAGAAGAGTTATTACAATCTGATATCTCTGAATAACATCCTGTGGGAATCAGACACCAGAATAGAGTTGATACATAGTCACGGGAGCAACCCTTTGTATTAATTGGAAAAGTGAATTTTGGCACCCTCTTTTAACACAAACTAAAAAGGTGTTCAAAACTCAGAAAATGTCATGCAAATGGCAACTTTAAAGTTCAATTATGACAGATACTAAAAAGGAATAGGGAGCATTTGGGGAACCAAAATAGTGAATAGCTAGGTCATCAGGGTCCAGGAAGAAGTGTCTGAGCACCAGCTGGCACCCTGGCCCTCCTCTCACGTGGGTTGTAGAGGGTCAAGGTCCTCTTACCTCTTCTCCCACAGACACCCTTTTTCCTCATTCCCTAGGCTAGAACTTTGGTGTTCTCTGTCTTGCTTGAAATGGGAAGCCAGGGCATGGGTGCCTCATGAAAAGCTTTCTTTTTTTGTGTGCCCTGTGTTTTGAACATTGCTATGTTACAGAAAATGGACCTGGTTCCCCATGAAGCTGATATTACATTGCCCACACTCCATACTGGGGCTGCCCGAGTCTCTACCCTACTGTGTCCTTACATGGCAGAGCCAGCCTGTCTGAGGTCTCACACTCCCTGGGCCTGCTTCATTGTCTCCAAAGCTGATAACAATGTCTCCTACCTACATCTCATGCTGATAGATGAATTCCTGAAATGCCTTTAAAGACCTTCACATCACCCTAAATGCTGCGTTAAGGGAGGACAACTGGTGGAGTAAATGAATAACAGCTGGAACATAAATGGTACCACATGTCAGACTTAACCTCTTCAGTAAGAAGACGGGCCCAAAACCGAAGCCTTTCCTTCCTTTTCCATGCACAGAGGAGTAACAACAGCCACAGCTACTGCCACAAATGGCTGTTATGATTTTCTTTTTACACAAGTGATCACCATAGACCTCTCTAGATTGAAAAGAGATACTCGTTTCTTATCAAAACTCTTGTTTCATTCTTAAAATTTACCTTGGTGGGGCAAAATTATAGTCAGCTTTTCCTAAGCAGGGGGCAATGCTGACCAGAATGTCCCATGTTTTTAATTATGGTTCTGAACTGACTCGTGTACCTTCCCTGAACCAACAGCTGCTTTCAAAGAATTAATTTCTCTTTGTACGAACATGTCTTACCTAAAAATGTGGAAGTTCTTGTGAACACTTTAAGACCTTATTTTTCCTTCCATAGAGCATGGGCTGTGAATATTAGCTCTTCAAGTCTGTGGAAGAGTAGAGGGACACAGAAGGACACCTAATACTCCAGGCCAGGATGGCATGTGCTGGGAGGTGGAAAGGTTGTATGAACTGTGGGAGCTCAGAGGAAAGCACAGATCACTATGTGTGATGGTGGGTGGAAAAGGCCTCATGGAGAAGTAGTACCAAACTGGAGTCTTGGTTCTGAATGCCAGCTTTCAATGGGAAGAGAGGCACAAAGAGGGCATTCTAGAAGGTGATGGTAAAGGTTAGTGGGGTACCTCTTTGGGGAGGAATAGGCAAAAGTTACCCTTGACATTCCTTTAATATTCTTTTGAATTATCCATGAAATACTGTGAAAACTGTAACTCTTATCCACACTGAAATTTGAGATTCACTGGACTAGATTAAAAGAAGAAATTAAGAGAAACTTAATGAACTGATGTCTGGGCGTTTGTATTACTGGCCCTCCAGGAATTACCATGGACTCACAGCAAGAATTTTACTTTGTTCTTGCCTGTCTGCAAGGTTTACTCTATTACGCTCTACTATGAAGTTTCTATTATCCTGATGCATATGAAAAGACTTTTTGTTGTGAGGATTAAACAAATCAGAGGGGAAAGCTCCTAGCACAGGAGCTACCATGTGGTAAGAGCTGGTTTAAAGCTTGATCAGGCCTACATATGCAGAATTTTTTGCAGAGTTGCAGAGAAGAACTTGGCCCCCTGTTCTCTGCAGTTTGTGTTGTGGACTCAGTGAAGAGCGATTACTTTCAAGGTCTTGGACAATGTCTTGGGGACATGATGTCTAAGCATGTGCATTACTGTTATTTCAGTAGAGCTAGGTTCTGATGTGACTCCCAGGATGTCAAGATGGGAACTCTGGAATGACAGGTTGCAAAGGGCCTCGTAGTTGAAAAGGTTCTTTACAGGCTGTGTTGCTTGAGTATACATTAGGGCCACACAATACATCAAATATGTCTCTTTGCTGTACTCCATTTCTTTGATGTTCATTGCATGGAATGTGGGATAAATGGAATTCTGGAGCCACTCCAAGGAAGACAGATTTCCTGGAGTCATTTTTCTTTGAATATAGTTGAGTTACCCTATTTTCCCTTCATTCTCCTGCATGTGCTATTGTTTTATTTCCTTCCCTCCTTTGTATCATCTCTTTTCCCTTATACCAAAGTCAGATTTACACCTATTCAGTCAGTTTTGACTATAATTTAGCTTTCATTATCCCTTTCTGTTTTCAGGCCTGATTCTTAAAGTGAAGAGCAAGCATAAAATCTCATAATCACTACCACCATCACTACCAAAACAACAAAAAAAACGCAACATTCATGTAACTAAGCCAGAGGATTGGAGAAACTATAATCACACACTTTGTCTTAAACTTTTCTTACACAAACAACTTCTTTTTTTCCCCATGACTTTCACGGCTTTGGCTGAAGTTTGCAGGCTGGATCTGAGGGAACTGTAACCTTCCTCTACCCTCCTCTGCCCCAGGCCTGTGTCAGGACCCTTTCTCCTTTTTTCCTTGGGTCTCCCCTTCTGCTTTTTGCCATCATCATCCTCTCTCCCTATCTTTTCTCATTTGTCATATTTATCTCCCACTGCTGCTTTCTCTCCACAATTTCCATCCCTCAAAGTTTCCATCCCCAACTGGGGCCTGTGCCTAACTTCCTACTAAGACCACCTGTGACAAATTGCCCCCATTCTGATGGTGCCTGATTATAGCAGCCTCCCTGGCGCCACATTCATTTGGCAAAGGCATCTTCTAGGCAATGATCACTCCACTGCTCAGCTCAGCCAGTTACAGAGGTGCCCAGAGCTCACCCTCTCCCTCCCCAGCTTCAACTGGGCCCTGGCAGACAAATAACTTGATGTTGAGGGGTAGATAGGACTTGCACGGTATTGAAAGGTATAGATCTCTTCTCCAACCTGACACCTTCTCCTTTGCAATGCGTAATAGCCCTTGTACCCTTTTGCTTCTTCAGAATTAATTTAAAAAATATAAATGCTTTGCTTGGCTCTCCTGTTATTTAGCCTCTGTTGGTTTATTATTTACATATAAACATTCTTTCTAAAACAGGAGCAGGAAAAGTGCAAGTGGACTCACCTGGTGCTTCTAACAAAACTCACTCAATTTATTCAGTCGTTTGGCACAAGAAAGCCTCCTGTCTGCTTCAGTTTTCCATTCTTTCTAGGATGCTAATTGTTTTTCTTTTGATAATCTTGTAGTTTTGGCCTGAAGTCTAAAATCTGGCCTGCTGGGCTACGTGTCAGATTTGTAAATTAGATGACATCTGTTTTGAATTTTATCATCTTTAATTTTCTTTCAAGCTCTCTTCACTTATTCATTTCCCCTTTAATTGTAAGGATCAGATTTTGCTGCATGCTTTAGACAAAAGTGCAGACCTTTCTGCTTTGGGGGCAGGTTAAAATGACTGAAGTTAAATGGTCACAATGAAGGGTATTCAAGGAAAAGATGTTGGGAGAGAAGCCTTAGCAACCATTCCAGAGAGGATGAGCCGTTCAGACAAAAGGCTGGCTGTCCACACGAGGGTTTAGAGATTCCCACTGAATAATTACAATCGATTAGAAGAAGATTGACAGCGAGGGGTTGAACTGAGAGAAGTATTTTCAATTGAGAGAGGTTGAGGTGGGGGATGATGGCAGTCGTGGTAGGAGGTGAGTGGTGACCTTTTCATCTCTTTACATTTCATTTTGCCCTTTCTTTCTTTCCTACTCTCCTGCCCTCTCACCTCAGAAAAATACTAAAAAAAAAAAAAAAAAAGATATTTAAAATGCATTCTCATACATGCAGACTCATATTTTCATAGTGGGACCTTATTTTTTCTTCCTACCTACATATCTCCTAAATTCTTCTTTTCATGGGGAAATTGTTCATTGCTAATTGGGTTGGGCCTTGATATGGTTAGGCTTTGTGTCCCCACCCAAATCTCATCTTGAATTATAATCCCCATAATCTCCACGTGTCAAGGGAGAGACTAGGTGGAGGTAATTGAATCATAGGGGCAGTTTCCCCCATGCTGTTTTCGTGATAGTGAGTGAGTTCCCATGAGAGCTGATGGTTTTATAAGGGGCTGTTTCTGCTTTGCTTGGCACGTCTTCTTGCTGCCTTGTGAAGATGGTGTCTTGCTTCCCCTTTGCCGTCTTCCATGATTGTAAGTTTCCTGAGGTCTCCCAGCCATGCCGAACTGTGAGTTAATTAAACCTCTATCCTTTATAAATTACTCACTCTCAGGCAGTTCTTTACAACAGTATGAAAATGGACTAATACAGGCCTACTTATTAAAAATATATTTTCCTGTTAAGATGCCTATGTAACACACTTATATAATATTTTTTCTCTTTATATAAAGCTTTTCACATATATAATCTCAGAAATGTCAACTGGCCTCTTGAAACCTTGTGTCCATAGGGAAAATAGAGAATAGGTGAGCACTGGCCAGGACATGGGCTCAAACTTTCACTCATGGCACATGTTAGCCATGGCTTGGAGAAGACACACAGTTCAGCTGTGCATACAGCACAGAATGGCTCCCTCAAATACCAACTGCAGAGACTGTAAACCAAACTTCTGAAACCACGTCATTAAAATTGGCCAACAGCAACTTTGTGGGTGCATATAAATGGCAAATCTTTTTAATGATGCTGGCCTTGACTCTCCTGGATGCTGCCATGTGTTCAGGTCATTGCCAGTTAACTTATGGGTCTATGAAAATGCTATTTTTGAATGGTATATATATATATATTATATATATATATATATAGTAGTGATTCTCAAGTGGGGGAGGTTTTTGTTTCCTTGGGGACATTTAGCAAAACCTGGAGACATTTTTGGTTGTCACAATTGAAAGGGGGTGCTTCTTCTATCATCTAGTGGGTAGGGGCCAGCACATTGCTGGTGAATATTCTATAATGCATATGGCAATCTCACAACTGAGTGTTATCTAGCCCAAATATCAATAATACCAGGGTTAAGAAACCCTTGTAATAGGCATCTGTATATCAAACCAGGTGACAACACATTTTTATATGCTCAATCAAACTCATTGTGTTGAAAGAAAAGGACATTTACCAACTCTACCTCTGTGAATAGTTATTGACTTTGATGACACTATTGGTCAGATTACATTCTCTGTGTGTAGGGGTTAAGAGATCGTCCCAGGTTGGCTTCCCTCCTGCGAACTCCTTTCTTGGTTATCAGCATCATCTCCATTTCTATGCGGTCATTCAAGCTACATATCTCTGGGTGTTCATCCACCCCCCTCTTCTTCTTACTCCACCTCCAATAGGTGATCACTTCCTCATAATTTTGTGTCCTCTAATATAATGATCTGCCCTGACTTCTTAGGCTCTCATCATTTTGTCTAGACCTCTCACTTTGTCTCTTGCCAACTGGCTGCTCCAACCAAATTAATTCAATGCTTCATGATGTTAGTTACTCCTGATTTACCTATTCATTTGGTGAAAATATTTGAGTGCTTACTATCTGTTAATTCCTGTGCTAAGAGCTGTGATAATTCTCTGGATTAAAATCTTTCCAAGCCTCCATGTTGCTTACAGAACAAACCCTTGCTTCTAACACAGCATGAAAGGCCTCTGATAATCTGCCTCTGACCTAACTTTTCAACTTACTTTCCTGCCCTACTGAACAAATTATCTTTCCTCAGTCTGAGCACATATTATTAAGCCCTTGTATCTTTGTATGTGCTATTTTTTTTAATTTGTGGTATCCTTTCTACCCTTATCTGGGGAATTTTCGTTCATTCTGTGCAACTTGACCTAGTTTCTAGAGAAATGCTTGGCACATGGAAGATAATAAATAGGAAATGAACTTAAATTTTACCTTCTCTGTGAAATATTCGACTCTCTGGCTGCTGGTCAGTACATCCCTTTTTCACCATAGCCCATTGTATGCACTTTTAGCACATCACATCCTCTGACTGTGACTCTTGATGGTAAGGATAGTACCTTATATCTCTTAGGACCTCCAGGCTCTACACCATGCTGAACATAAAGTAGACCCAAATGACTAAATGCTCACTACTCTATCAAGATGGCTTCTCATGGAATTCTTGTTTCACACTGGAAATGGCATGCATCATTTGTTATTCCAAAAAACCCACAGAATTTGACACTAGTCTCAAATGGGCCCCACCCTCCTCCATAACTGAGCACCTTCCATTGCCTGTGATCTGAATTATGGAGATGGGGTCGAGTCCATCCTCTGTCATTTAGTCATTGTGTAACATTGGGAAGATATTTAACCAGTATCTGAGCCTCTGTTTCTTCTTCTATAAAGTAGGAGTAAGTGACATCTGCCCTTCTTGCCTTGTAGAATGGTCATGAGGATCAAATGAGATTACATACATAAAGGGCTTTTGTAACTTCTAAAGGTCATAAGTTTTTTAAGTTTCTCTCTATTCAAACCAGAGCAAAAACAAATAAAACCCCTCCCTCAACCTTGCATGGCCTTGTATGTTTTTTCCAAAGACAAGCTTCTTGAAAAGGCCAGTTTGTGCATTGTGTCCACTCTCTCTGCAAGCCCCATCACCCTGTTTTCTGCTAGCCACACCAATGGCAGCTTCCTCACCTCAATCGTCAATAATTTCCTCATGGCCAACACCTATGCACACTTTTCTGCTCTTCCCTCACTTGATCTGGCTCATCTGCCTCTTCCTGAGACATCCTCTGCACTGGGGCCAGGGTGAGCTTCCTGAAATCTGGACTGATTATACCCTGCCATGTACGAAGCTCCACAATCACTCCTCACTGCTTAGAGGGTAAAACTGAACTCCTTAGTCCACTCTGTTGAGCCTATCATCCACTGGTCCCTGCCTACCACTTCATCAGCATCTCCTAATGTTATTTTCCTTGTAACATAACCCTAGTCATACAAAATGACTTCTGTTTCCAGAAAGTGCTTTTTCAAATGCTGCCCAAAAGACAGCCTGGTGAAATCTGGTCATCTTTCACTACTTGGTTCAAAATATCACCTCTTCAGAGGAACCTCCTCTGATAACAGCTTCCCACCCCTCTCCCTTTGATGCAGAAGTACATACTCTATCTCTGTATTTTCCATGCCCCTTGAACTCATCTTGATAAGCATAACCTTTCGGCCATTCTGCTATTCTCCCATTATGCACTTAAATATTTATCTCATACTAGTCAGTGAGCTTCTTGAATACAAGAAACCTGCTTATCTCTCTATATATGTCTAGCTTCCTGATACATAGTAAGCTATGTTCGATTATTCAGTATGACAATTTAAATTGTTAACTGCTTGCTGAGTAAATAAACGGGTGCTATAAAATATTACTTGCACTATGTTCTAATTCCTTTACCATATTTTGTGAACCTTTTAAATTTATTGTTTTGTTACATTCTGGTTTTCACACATTTAGAAGAAAGATTCTGGCAAGTGCCATAATTTATACAGATATTATTCTCTGTTGAGATACAGGTTTTAGCTTCCTTTGGAAGTTAGAGAGGCTTAACTGTCTGCATTCTACCCCCACAGGTGCACAGCAGCTCCCTGAGGTACACAGAAGCTCTTGCTCACCTGCCACTTCCAGCCTTGGTATTTTCCAGTTGTCGGGTAAGGAGTTTAGCAATGGCAGTGAAGCTGTTGCTCATGCGGAAGATGTCTCTGCTCTGAGGGCCCAAGATTGAGGAGAAGGTGTCGGTGATGCTTTTAATCTCCAGCAGGAGAATATGGTGAAACGAATGCTCCATGTTGGCCAGTTGGCTCACCAGGTATGTCAGGCAGCTCCTGGCTCTCTCCTGCCAAAAACAATGAAGAAAATAGGTTTATCTTTTAGAAGAAAATCATCCAGGCATGGTGGTCATGCCTGTAATCCCAGCACTTTGGGAGGCTGAGGTGGGTGGATGGCTTGGAACTCCTGATCGAGAACAGGAGTTTGCAACCAGCCTGGGCAACATGGTAAAACCCCATCTCAACTTAAAAATACAAAAAACTAGCTGGGCACAGTGGCACATGCCTGTAATCCCAGCTACTTGAGAGGCTGAGGCACGAGAATCACTTGAACGCAGGAGGCAGACGGTGCAGTGAGCCAAGATCGTGCCACTGCACTCCAGCCTGGGAGACAGAGGGAGACTCGGTCTCAGAAAAAAAAAATTAATAAATAGAAAAGAAAAAATCAGAGTCCCATGAGCAGCAGATGATAATTCTATAGGGAGCTGACTCAGGGAGCTAGCTCAAGTTGAATAATCAGTTTCATTCATAGTTCCTCTGAATCTGCTTCTTTGAGATTTTTAATTTATTCCTGATTTCCAGGACAGACTAATATGCAAACATACTCATTAACCTATCTTTCCAGGTCAAAACCTCTCAACCATCATAAATGATGAGACCCCACACATGCACCTCTCACAACTATGTGAGCTGCTAACTCCACCTGCACGGGGCAGGTACGGTCCATGGTCTCAAAGTGAGCCTTGACCCTGGCACACTTAACCCATCTGTCTGTCGGGGTGATGGTTGCATATTCCACTAGTGTGCTAGGTTGATTTCCTTGCTGCAGGTTTTCTCACTGACTTGTTAACTTTAAGCATCTTTCAGTGTATTACAGTTTTTATATGCTTGGCCGATTGAGTAGATTATATTATCTAGGTTTAACCAAGCTAACTTTCACAGTCATCTAAGTTCCTTCAAAGAATGAAAGATTAAGGACAATATGAATAATGTAGGCATGAGCAAATAAGAAAATGGCTTAGCTGACACATCTCTTATACCTATTAAAACTCCTCATTAGCCATATTTTGAGGCAACGTGATCTAATCTGACATGACTGGAAGTTAGCCAAAAAATTCAATATTCAAAATTATTGAAAAGGTTATTTGAAATGTAGATTTGTGCCCAATAGAAATAATGATATACCATTAATAAATAACAATTTAAAATATGGCTTATTTCACATTTAACTTTTCTTTTAAAATCTTATTTTTGTGTATGTCTAAAATTTTTTCTTGTTAGTATAGTGGAACATATGTATAAATATAAATAAATATATACTGGAAGTTGCTGCTCACAATCCTTCTGACTAACTGGTGCACAGATCTAGATTACTCTTCTCGTTAGGAATTCTTATTTACCCTTTGTGCTAGCATTTGAAGCCTTAATTTCCTTCAAGGTGCAACTCTTCCATGCAGCTGTCTCCAGTGACTCCTGCGTAAATTTTTACTGCATTAAAGACTCTTTAAAAATCTTAATTTTATTTTATTTTAGTATCTTTTTGAGACAGAATTTTACTCTGTTGACCAGGCTGGAGTGCAGAGGTGTGATCATGGCTCACTGCAGCCTTGACCTCCTGGGCTCAAGCTATCCTGCTGCCTCAGTCTCCTATGTAGGTGCACCACAGGTGTGTGCCACCACACTCAGCTATTTTTTATTTTTTAATTTTTTTGTAGAGACAGGGTCTCACCGTGTTGCCCAGGCTGGCCTGGGCTCAAGTAATCCTCCTGCCTCAGCCTCCCAAAATGCTAGGATTACAGGCGTAAGCCACCGTGTCCAGCCAAAAATCTTTTTAGTACTTAATTGCATTTGATCATTTGCTTACTCATGCTCTTATTTAATCACCAAATAGGTATGGCATGCCTATAATATGCTTTTACTAGACTCTAGATAACAAAGGTGAATGAAAGGATGCCCTTGCTTTTAAAGAACACACAATCCCCCTCACCTTTTATTTATAATTTCCTAATGGTTACATGTGCCAGTCAAGTCTTCTAAAGGAGCTACTTCTCAGTCATCAGTCATCAACCTGGCACTAAATTGAGCCTGTGGATTCTACACCCAGTGTGTGTGTCTCAATTTACTGATTTAAGAAAACCTTATATATCAAAATATGACCTTATAAATAAAGTATGTTGTTACAAAGGAATTCTGTGCTTTACAATAAATATTTAATACAGAACAAATTTAAGTAGTGAAGTTCCCTCATTTTTGGTACTTGATTTTCAAAGATTCCATGTACAGTTGCACTGGAACATATCTCTTGGGGTAAATGGGGTACTTCTGCCATCAATCCCTTATTTATTTTTTAAACCCCACTAGGGCACAGTGTCCTGTATGGGTATGTGAGACAGAGGCTTGTGCTTTCATGAGCTGGACAGCTAGTTGAAGCTAAAGACATCTATTCATCAAAGAATAATGTTAGATGAATGAAAATAAAAGACCCCTGGAATATGTTCCTGGAGACCCTGTTTCATATTTTGGGTCATACAATTGCCAGGTTGCAGAACAATACTTAAATGCTCTTGGATCCAACAGTTTTTGTTTTTTTTTGCAACATAGACTCATTTATTAATTCAAAGTCTCCATGTGTGAATTCATGATATGCAATGCATCAAGGGACATTTTCTATTCCTGATTTAAAGGTAAAAGCTGGATGTGGGGGGTCCCTACCATATGCCAGACCCCCTTCTAGAAGTCAGGAACATATCACTGAAGAAAAAGCACAAAAATTCCTGCCACAATAATGAGGCAGACAGACAATAAACAAAATATCTTTGTAAAATGTATAGTGTGTTAGATGGAAAAACGTGCCTCAAAGGAAAATGAAGCAGAAGGGGGAGCCAATGGTAAATAATGTACGTAGGACACATCTCAGAGAGAAGGCGACATTTGAATTTGGCAAGGTTTCAGACTCTAAACTCAACATTCTCAGTAACCTTAGAAAACAATTACCATAAATTTATCCTGCTTGATATAGGGTGGTAGGAAGATACAGGAACTGAATTTTATATGCTGTTTGTCCTACTAAGATGTAATTTAAAATTTGAGGTAACTTCCTTACTTTCAGAAGTAGATTTTTCATTAGAATTTTTAAAAACCGTTTCACAAACATTTCATTTGCTTATGCAATAAATGTCCCCATGGTTTCATTAAGAATCCTTCTCACTATAAAAATTTGCAAGCCCCTTCTTTAAAGCATGTGTCTTTTAAAAGGTGAAGGTCGTTGTGTGGGTATTTGCTGAAATCAACATAATTCTGAATGATCGCTGGCAGCCAACTGAGTTGAAGGGAAAATTAATCACAGTGCAGGAACAGGAAAAATTATAACTGCTCTGGAACTAAAGTATGAAACCAAGCCAACCTCACATCATTTGTTCTGAAACCTTGGAGCACATCCATGTACCTCACAGGGGTAACAGATGTGATTTTGGATTAGAAAGTGTGATATTAGGGCAGGAAGGGGGTTAGGAGATTCTGATTTCTTTCTCAGCTTCATGATATTTTGTCTCTGAGGGCTAGTGACTGGATTTTCCTGCTTTCAGTCACCCCATTGAGGGGTAGGGTCAGCACCTGTAAGCCTTAATTGTGGGTCTGACCTTATCCCTGCTGACACAAATTCATTGTTTATTATTAAACAAAAATAGCTGGCCCAGAGAGGGCACTTACTCTAAGCACCAAGCATATTCTATACTCTGTTCAGGTATTTACTCATATAATCCTCCAAATAATGCTATAAGTACTAGAATCATTGCCACTTTAACAAGGAGGAAACTGAAGCACAGATAGGAGACTAACTTGCTCAAGGCCACATATGCCCTCCCTGTTTCTACATCTAGACCCTCACTTGCTATACTGCCAGCTCCTCCCATCAAAAAAAAAAAAAACTAAACTAAATGACCTATGCACATATTTTTCCACTCCTTTTTCCTACATCTCATTCATCATCAGAGTTATGTGGTCTTTTTTGTTAACTATTTTTAATTTAGTTATATAAATATTATAAATACTCTGTATATACAAAATAGATCAGCAATTCTCAAATCTTTTGGTTTTAGGACCGCTTTACACTCTTGAAAATGATCAAAGATCCCAGAGTTTTTGTTATCTGGTTTATATCTATTGGTATTGGCCATATTGGAAGTTAAAATAGGCAATTTTTAAAATGTATATTTTCATTAAAAAATCACATTTTCCAAAACAAAAAATTTAGTGAGAAGACTGGCATTCCTCTATATTTTTGCAAATTTCTTTAGTAACTTCTTAATAGATGACATCTATATTCTCATATGTTTCTGTATTTGATCTGTTAAATCTGGCCTCATAAAGATTTGAAGTTAGAAAAGGGAAGACTATTTTCAAAATAGCCTTGATAATTGTGAATATTCTTCTTGGACGCTACACCAAAACTCAACAAGTAGTTTCTCAAAGGTTAGTTGTGATATGTGACTTTAATTAACTTTGTATCCTATTACATTAAAATCCACTGGTCTGTCTTGCACTTTGATTAAATCTTTTACCTATGCATGACTTTGAAATATTAAGCATTAGTCATTTTGAAAAATATGGGTTTACTGTGTTAGGCATATCTTCCAAAGGTTGATGCATTTCATTATATAATATAAAAAACATTGCATTCACTATTTTCACCACTGATCTCATCAGAAAAGTCTTTTAAGTATTGGGAAACTTTCAAGTTTACAGTGGCAGATAATAGATTTTCCAAAACTCCAATTTTCATTTGCAAGCTCAAATTGTATCACTGGCAGCAAATACTAGCATCAGTAGTTTTGCTTGAAATGAAAGGCTCACTTCATTCATTTTCTGGATAATGTCTACCAAACAGCCCCAAACAAATAATCATAGATTGTTCATTAGTTGTTATTTCAAGTAAAAATGGTTCCACAAAAAAAAAAAAGTGGTTAGTTTGGCACATAGGCAAATAACACATGGTTTTTTTTTCTTAAGATAACCACTGAATTTCTGTATTTCAATCAGCAGCATAAGTGCCAAGCCAATGAATCCTTCCCATTTAGCCACAGAGAAACTTAAGAAGATGTGTACTCAGGATTGAGATTTAATAAAATTAATAATTTCTACTACTTCATCAGGTTAATTCAGTGGTTTCCAGGGGGAGGCAGTGGGGAAAAGAAAGGGAGAGGAGTGATTTTTTTCCTCCCCAGAGGGCATTTGGAGAATGTCTGGAGACATTTTTGTCACGACTAGGAGAATGGGAGGGCTAGTGGTATCTGGTGGGTAGAGGCCAAACACCCCACAATGCACAAGACAACCACACAACCGAGAGTTGTTTGGTCCAAAATGTCAATATTGCCAAGGCTGAGAAACACTGACTTAGGAGAAACTGGCTTTTTTTTTCTTGTCCTGCAAACGTGTGGTGGTAAAGAATATGACTACGAGTACAGTGTGGTGCCACTGTCTTGTCTTGGTTTGTGCCTAGGCACTTGCAGTTTAAACCACCATTGCTTTGTTCTATTAATGCAAATGTCAACACAGTGAAAATGGTAAATAATGTCTTAGTATTATTGTAAAAATAGCTTTGACCTTACAGATTCCCTGAAAAGGTCTTGGTGTCCATGGACCATGCTGAGTATTGATGAACTCAGGATCAGGAGTCAAATAAATATTTTCTCTAAAGGAACAGACAGTAAATATTTCCAGTTTAGTGGGTCAGATGGTCTCTTGTTGTGGGAAAAGAGCTAAAAGCAATAAGTAAATTAGTGGATGTGGCTGGATTTGGCCCACAGGCAGTAATTTGTTGACCCCTGAACTAGATTATATGTTTGCAAAATTGCATTGGCCATTTTTTTCACTTTTTATTATTTTGTTTTTTTAATACTACTACTCCAGTTTCATAAAGGTGCTCTGCTATCCTTTGTCAGAAAAACAGAACACAACTCAGAAAATGGCCAAACATGAAAATGTGGGGGTCTGGATAATAACAATAGCTTCCATTCACTAAGCATCCACTGTATGTCTGGTACTTGACATATGCATTTTAACTTAATCTTCACAATGACCTTGCAAAATGAGTATCTAGATGAGGATATTGATGTAAAGAGGGATAGTAACTTCACTAAAGTTGCACAGGTATAATATAGCTATAAGTGGCAGAGCCAATATTAAATCAAGATTCATCTGATTCCAGAGTTTGAATGTTTCCACATCACTAGGGCTGATAAAAACCATTTAGGGCAGCTCTGTAGGCTGCAGCCCTCCTTTCTGTACTCCACCTGTGGTAGACGTCACCAGCTGATGATAGCATTCTTTCTTCCCTGCTGAACCCAGAAGTTTCCTGATGTTCTTTCTCAGTGCTGTCCTCCTTGTGAGTGGTTCTCAGCACTGGCTGCACATTAGAATCCCCTGGAAAGCTGTTAAAACTATTCTAATGCCAAGTAAATCTCTCCTGCTTCCCAATTCCTGTTCAATTTTATTGAAATGGGTGGAGCTCAGGCATAGGAATTTTTAAACCCCTTGGATGATTCAGATGTGCAGCCAAAGGAGAATCACTGGTCTATGTGGAGTCCTAAATCTCTGAGAATTTGAGAATTTGCTGATGTAGGAAATGTGGATTTGGCCCTATAATCCACATTTTTCTCTCCCCTGTCTTTTATCACTTTACAAATGTAAAAAAATAATAATATATTAGTTGCCTGAATGAAAATATTGCATTTCCCGGGCATTTGTATTTTACACCATTTGATTTAAACACAATCTTTCTTCATAGTTCAACTCTTTGAAGTCTCTACACACATCAAAGATACACTTGCAAGGGCCATTAGAAATGTAAAGCAAATGAGTTTTTTGTTAATGTTCTCTCAATGGAACTTTGCCAGAGTGACTCCAGGCTTTTCTTAGGAGCCTTCAAAAGCCTGAGTGTGGCCAGTGATGCTTAACTGCCTGGGGGCGTATTTATTCCATGAGAGTCTCTTTCTTAATTGAAGAGACTTAGCTCCAGACCAAGAGTTGAAGGGTTTGTACTAGACTCTCCTCCCACCCCAATGCTTCTTTGGCTGTGAGAAACTCTGGTACTGGGGGAGCAATTCTTTGCCCCAAGATTTTCCCAGTTTTAGAACTGCAAGCCTCTTGTCCCTTGTCCTGGGAAACTCCTTAATCATGCGCAAATCAGGACAGTTGACCACCCTCCTCTGGAGAATGTAGGCAGGTAGAAAATTCAACTCAGAGGACTCTGTTCAATAGACTCATATTGCAGGTGAATATGATGATATATCACTCTATATGCTTCCCTATACAGATACAGTTGGCCCTCCATATTGGAGGGTTCTACATCCACAAATTCAACCAATTGCAGGTCAAAATATTTGGAAAAAATAGGAAACAATATAACGATAAAAATAATACAAATAGAAACACAGAATAACTATTTACATAGCATTTACATTGTATTAGGTATTATAAGTAATCTAGAGATGATTTAAAGCACACAGGAAGATGTGCATAGGTTGTATGCAAGTCCTGTGCCACTTTATATAAGTGATTTGAGTATCCTTGGATTTTGGTATCCACGGGGGTTCTGGAACCAATTTTCCTCAGATATTGAGGGATGACTATATATAATATGTTGATTCTTGTTATTTGGGAATAACAAGTAGTTATGTTCCATAAAATTACAACCCTGAATTAGACAATACTGAAGTATTGCTTCTAGAGGAAATTCAGGGTTAGTTTCTTGCAAGCCTCTGGTTACATTTTTGTTAACTGATTCATACATAACATTGTTTTATGTGTGTTTCTGTTTAAAGCTATTTAATATATACTGTTGATTCATTAAATTTGAACCCATGGCCAACAGCAGGGTAATTTATGCCTGAACAAAACTTATCCAACACATGTATTTTCTCCATGAGGCATATCACAGTCTTCTTGTGGTTAGGAACACTAGACAGCACTTTAGTACTATACTTGGGGGACACTTTAAGCAGTGAAATCACCAAAAACAAACAAAAAAAAGCATGAAGATAAGAAAAATGTGGCAATAAAGAGGCCATGAAAAGAATAGATACTTGTTTACAGTATGAGAGCTGAACCAAGACAGCAGGGCATCACTTTGTTCAACCTCAGCTGGGGACAACTGAAGTTTTTTGCTACTCTGTGCACATCTGTGAATGACTTTGTAACCCCAAATCAATACTATAGTGCTTTCAAAGACATTTTTAGCAAGTAGGTAAATTTGAAAATATAAAATCACAGAGCTGGATGGATGGATAGGTAAATAGATGGATAGGTAAGCAGATAGATAGATAGATAGATACATAGATAGATAGATAGATAGATAGATAGATAGATAGATAGATAGATAGATGATAGATAGATAGATAGAAATGCATACATAGATAGACCAATCCATTGATGGATTTCAGATCTTTGTGGATCTTCTGTAAAAGGAAAAAGATTTTCCAAAGCATTAGGGGATGAATTTCTATGAAACTCCTTGCAGTCATGCCCAGAGAGATGCAAGATCAGCTTTACTGAGGTCAGCTGAAATTTTATTTGATTTTAGGTCTTCAGCATATTTTCCAGTTTATCTTCCCTTCTACTTGGCTACCATGGGCAGATTTTCTTATTGCCTTTGCACTAATTGGGCTTTTCTTTCATTAGCAAATTACTAATCATCCTAATCCATGTGAGCATTGTTTTCCATCCACATATTAATTCTTCTCTCCATTACATATTGTTTTATAAATGTGACCCAACTCAGGTGTGCAGATTGAAGACTGGGGACAGTCATTTGCTTTTCACTTGCAACCTGGTTGTTCACAGAAGAATATGAAAAGTGTGGGTAGCACTGGCATATGCTGAAATACTTTTACTTTCTTGGTTCTCCCAATAAAAGACAAAAAAAGTTTGAACAATGTAATTTTTAAAAAGAAAAGATCCATTTGGTTTGGGACAATGAGTTAGGGTTACGATTATAATTCCAATCCCATAGAATGAGAATCCAATCCCAATCTCATAGAATGAGAATTGTAATTTTAAGAAAGTCAAAGGAGGAACTTTTCTACTAATCCTTTTTCAAATGGATCCTGATGTGCTTGGTAAGACATTTATTAAGTAGTGTTAAGTGGAGATATTGAAACTTGTTTTATTTTTGGAGTTGGTTATGAATTGGTTATTTGTGACCATTTTTTAAAAAACACCTCATTTTGTTTTGTTTTGTTTTCTAAGATGGCAGATTAGAGGATTTTCAGAGTGCCTCAGCCATTTGGAAATAGCAAAATAGTACATAAAGATCAGCTCTGTGAGCTTTAATTCAAGAAGGAGAATGGGACTCCACCAGAATCATGAAGGATACCCCAGATCCTGGAGAGGAAAATGCTGGAATAAAGCCCCCATGACAGCATCTGGCTGATAAAAGCTGAAACATGTTTCTGGCCAGCCCACCAAGCTGTGGGTGGTGACCTGTTCCCATTTGCCAGACTAGGGGAAAAGAGCTGTGACCCTTCTGGAGGCCCAGACCTCAGGACTCCCTGAGCCAGAGCTGTGACACACTGTAACATCCCCTCGGGGCTCCATGGTTGCTGGCATCTCCAAGTTTTTGGGCACCACCACATTCCTCTTGTCCAGATGCCAGCGCCCAAAGCGGAAGCTGCTTGAGGCATGCCTGGTCCAGCCACAGCCTTGCATGGAACTTGCAACTCTGCTGATGCCTGGAGCTGCCTGCCGCAGTAGCTGGTGTACCTGGCTTGCTGCGGCCAGATCTTGTACTTTGTCACTCACACACCCCTTGCCGTTCCACACCTGTCTCACCTGTGGTGGGCATGGGGTCTGGGCCAGCAGTGTGAGTCAAGCACAGCCTGCCAGGCTGAGTGGGCAGAGCCAGCCCAATGGTCACAAGGAAAACTTGGGCAGAGGTGCCGCTGGCCATAGAGGTTTCCAGCTGCCAAAGCAGCACCAAAAGAATCCTGTGTCATCAGTACATGAGAGGCAGAGAGCCTCCTTTGTGACTCACTTTTCCACTGGGGATCCAAGCCACCCAAGCTGAGGGAGAGCAGTTTGTTTCTTTCAAGCCCTAGAGCTAACTTGGGGAGAGGCTCTTGGAGATATTCTGAGGGAAAGACAATGGGAAAAACTGCACTTTCCCAGACCTGGGACTGATGGCGGGATGCCATTTTTAATCCAGGTACATATAAAGTCAGCCATTACCAGCGGCATGGCTGCACAGACACTGTGCAGTCCAAAGACTCAGGTCAGAGTCTTTGGGAAATATGGGATTATGTAAAGTGACATACCAATCAGACATTCCTGATAAAGAAGGAGAAAAAGTAAAACACCCGGAAAATATATTTGAGGGAATAATTCACAAAAACTTTCCTAATCTTGCTAGAGAGGTAGGCATCTACACATAAGAAATCCAGAGAATGCCTGTGAGATACCATACAAAATGAACATCACCAAGGAATGTAACTACCAGATTGTCCAAAGTCAATGCTAAAGAGAAAAATCTTAAAGGCAGCTAGAGAAAAAGGGCAGGTCACATACAAAGGCAATCCCATCACGCTAACAGACTTCTTAACAGAAACAAGCAAGGAGAGATTGGGGGCCTATTTTAGCACTCTTAAAGAAAAGAAATTTCAACCAAGAATTTCATACCCCGCCATACTAAAGCTTCATAAATGAAGGAGAAATAAAATATTGTCCAGACAAGGAAGCTGTAAGAGAATTTGTTAACACTAGATCAGCCTTAGAAGAGATCCTTAAGGGAGTTCTAAACATGAAATGAAAGAATGATACCTGCTAAATAATAAAACAAAAACACACTTAAGTACATAGCCTGCAACCACACAATAGAAACTACAAAGCAACCAGCTAACAACTTCATGATAGTATCAAAACCTCATATATCAATATCAACCTTGAATGTAAATGGTTGTATTAGTCCATTTTCACAATCATGGCAGAAGGAGCAAGTCATGTCTTACATGGATGGCAGCAGGCAAAGAGAGAGCACGTATGTAGGGGAATTCCTCTTTTTAAAACCATCAGATCTCATAAGACTTATTCACTATCACGAGAACAGCATGGGAAAGATATGCCCCCATGATTCAATTACCTCCCACCGGGTCCCTCCCACCACATGTGGGAATTCAATATAAGATTTCAGCGGTGACATAGCCAAACTATATCAATGGTATACATCAGGGGTGTACAATCATTTGGCTTCCCTGGGCCACATCGGAAGAAGAAGAATTGTCTTGGGCCACACACAAACTATGCTAACACTAATAATAGCTGATGAGCTAAAAAAAAATCACAAAAAAATCTCATAATGTTTTAAGAAAGTTTATGAATTTGTGTTGGGCTGCATTCAAAGCTGTCCTGGGCCTCATGTGGCCTACAGGTTGTGGATTGGACAAGCTTGGTCTAAATGGTGCATTTAAAAGGCACAGCATCTTATTTAACCACTTTGAGCCTAAGCTTCATCTGTAGATTGGAGCTAACAGTTCGGCGGCAGATACTTTTGATTGCCTATCACTAATCGTATCTCACCCTATCCCCTTCTTTCTTATTGGTATAACGCCCAGCCTGCTATAAAGTGAAAATAGCTATTCTATTTCTCAGGCTCCTTTTAAACTAGGGCATGGGTATGTGATTTAATCCTGGGCAACTGGACCTGATGTGAAGTTTTCTGGGGTAGAAGACTACTGAAAAATGTTTTCCTCCCAGATAAAAAGAGATGGAAGAACACATTCCTGTTCCTTAA
This sequence comes from Pan troglodytes, assembly GCF_028858775.2. Lineage (NCBI taxonomy): Eukaryota > Metazoa > Chordata > Mammalia > Primates > Hominidae > Pan > Pan troglodytes. The sequence continues at coordinate 160,581,892 of NC_086015.1, forward strand.
CCAGACATTGTTGTACCTATATGCACTACCTGGATCTGGGCAGTTATCTTTGCAAGTGTGAGGGTATGTTTATGGGACCAATTCAAATATAATGATGATGGTAGAGAGAGAATAGAAAGAAGCTTATCAAGAGTTCTTGATGATGTTGTGGAACTTCTGAACAAACCTGGGACCCACCCTGTTTTCCAGGCTTCTTGTTATAGGAGATAATAAATATTTTTCTTCTGAATCAGCTTTAGTTGCATATGCTATTACCAAATTCATCTTAGCTGACACAACTTCTTCATGATGTTGTGAGGAACAATGAAAAAATAATTGTAAAGTATCTAGCATAGAGTAGGTGATAAAACAATGCTATCAATGAATTGTTATTATTAGTATTATTTTTAATATGATCTGATGATGCCAGAAATATCAATGAATTTAAAAATAAGTTACTTAGTACAGCCTGAATGTTTTATTATAAAGATTACTGTTTTCGATATCAGGTATACTATTTGGCACATAGCAAATATTCAATGATTGTATTTTTCTTTGACATTATGGAATATATGCTACATATGAAATAATATATATAAATATATGTAATGTAACAGGAAATTATCAATAACATTGGCAGCATCTGTGAGCCCCTTCCTACCCCATCTCTCTTTCTTCTTCATACTTCCCTTGCAGAGAAACCAATATCAGGTTTTAAAAGCCATTTTTAACCAGCGGTCATCACTCTGGAGGAGGTAAATTTCTATATACTGCAGGTATATGATTGTTTTTCCTATTCTATTGGAAGACTTTTGTTACCTCCAGTTTTGTTGTTTGTTCAGAGCTTGAGATATTAAGCCTTAAAATAAAATCTCAAATACTCTCATTGGCTGGTGGGTTTAGAGCCACTTTAGAAAATCCAGAACCACAACTGAGACAAAGCTACTAAAACCCTGCTAGCACCACCTTTCTGTTGGATTCAGCTGATCTGTCTGAGTGATGGGTTAAGTTTCTCCATCCCAGAGATATTATCCAGCATTTGGGTTTCAAGAGGCTTTCTTACTGCATGCAAAGTAGAATTGATGGGTAAGGGACTAGCAAGGAAAGTGTCGACTGTTCAAAATGTCAATATATGTGAAAGATTTTCTTTGGATAAACATTAATATGGCAAATTTTACCTTCGAGGAATGAAAAGGTAGTAGTACCATGTAAAGCCTTCCTAGCTGTGCCTTATTTGTCTGAGAAGGCAAGTGCAATAATATAGTTGTTTATAAAGTGGGTTCAGAAGCTTTTTCCTAAGTTTGAATCTGGCACTGTAGCTAACCAGACATGGACCTTGGGCAAGTTATTTAACCTTGCATGGCTCAGTTTATTAAAAGGGGTTAATCACAGTATCTGTCTCATAGAGGAGTCATGTGTTAGTCCATTCTTGCATTGCTATAAAGAATACTCGAGACTGGGTAATTTATAAGAGGTTTAATTGGTTCATGGTTCTGCAGGCTGTTCATGAAGCATAGTTCTGCAATCTGCTTCTGTGGGAAGCCTCAGGGAGTTTTACTCACGGCAGAAGGCAAAGCAGGAGTAGGCAGATCACATGGTGAATGCAGAACAAGGGTGGGAAGGTGCCACACACTTAAACAACCAGATCTCATGAGAACTTACTATCTTGAGAGCAGCATACCTCACTCTGAAACTAAGGCCTCTAAGCCAGCAGAACATAATGTCATGGGAATATGAAGCAAAAATGTTGCTAGTGGCTCACTAGGGGTAATGGTGAGTGGTGTCCCTTCTACTTTCACCCATTGATTCCTGGACCTATGAATCCTACCTATGGGAGAAACAGTACCATATACTAGATGCTGATTCAGAGCATATACAGCCTTCTGGGGAACTTTGCCCTAGCCCTGCAAAGTATTGTCACCTGGTTGGCATTGTAATTATGACTTCAAATAGCCATTCTATTGTTCTCTCAAGCCAGCTGCTTCAGGATCAAGGGGAGCATGGTAAGACCAGTGAATGCCATGATCACGAATGCATTGCTGCATTTCTGTCTGTAGAGTGAGTTCCTTGGTCAAAAGCAATGCTATGTGTAATACCATGGCAGTCGACAAGGCAGTTCTGCAAGTCCATGGATGGTACTCTTGGCAGAAGAATTGCATGTAGGAAAGGCAAATCCATATCCTGAGTAAGAATATTCCAGTAAGAACAAATCCTGTCCCTTCCATAATGGAAGTGGTCCAATGTAATCAACCTGCCACAGGTAGCTGGCTGAACACCCCAAGGAATAGTGCCATATAGAGGGCTCATTGCTGGTCTCTGCTGCTGGCAGACAGGGCAGTCAGCGATGGCAGTAGCCAGATCAGCCTTTGTGAGTGGAAGTCCATGTTGCTGAGCCCATGAATAACCTCCTTCTCTGACACCATGGCCACTGTGTTCATAAGTCCATTGTGTGATGACAGGAGTGGTTGGGGAAAGAGCCTGAATGGTGTCAACAGAGTGGGTCATCATATCCACTTGATTATTAAAATCCTCCTCTCCAAGGTCATCCTTTGCTGAGTGTACACAGGGGACACAAATATCTTCAGTTTTTGGCCACTCAGGTCCATCCACATATCTCTTCCCAAAAATTTCTTTGTCACCAATTTTCTTTTTTTTTTTAACTTTTATTTTAGGTTTGGGGGTGCAAGTGAAGGTTTGTTACATAGGTAAACACATATCATGAGGGTTTGTTGTACATATTATTTCATCACCCAGGTATTAAGCCCAGTACCCAATAGTTATCTTTTCTGCTCCTCTCCCTCTTCCCACCCTCCCGCCTCAAGTAGACCCCAGTGTTTGTTGTTTCCTTCTCTGTGTCACCAATTTTCTTTTAAATTTAATTGTATTTTAACTTCTGGGATACATGTGCAGGATGTGCGGGTTTGTTACATAGGTAAATGTGTGCCATAGTGTTTGGCTGCACCTATCAACCCATCACTAGGTATTAAGTCCTGCATGCATTATCTATTCTTTCTGATGCTCTCCCTTGCCCCACCCCCGCTGCAGGCCCCAGTGTGTGTTGTTCCCCACCCTGTGTCCATGTGTTCTCATTGTTCAGCTCCCACTTTTAAGTGAGAACATGTGGTGTTTGATTTTCTGTTCCTGTTTTAGTTTGCTGAGGATAATGACTTCCAGCTCCATCCATGTTCCTGCAAAGTAAAAGGACATGATCTCATTCCTTTTTATGGCTGAATAATATTCCATGGTGTATATGTACCACATTTTCTTTATCCAGTCTATCATTGATGGGCATTTGTGTTGATTCCATGTCTTTGCTATTGTGAATAGTGCTGCAGTGAACATCCTAGTGCATGTATCTTTACAACAGAATGATTTATATTCCTTTGTGTATATACCCAGTAATGAGATTGCTGGGTCAAATAGTATTTCTGCCTCCTAGGTCTTTAAGGAATCGCCACACTGTCTTCTACAATGGGTAAACTAATTTACATTCCCACCAATAGTGTAAAAGCATTCCTATTTCTCCACAGCCTTGCCAACATCTGTTGTTTCTTGACTTTTTAATAATTGCCATTCTGACTGGTGTGAGATGATATCTCATTGTGGTTTTGATCTGCATTTCTTTAATGATCAGTGATGTTGAGCTTTTTTTCGTATGTTTGTTGATCACATGTATGTCTTCTTTTGAGAAGTGGCTACTCATGTTCTTTGTCCACTTTTTAATTGGGTTGTTTGGTTTTTTTTCTTGTAAATTTAAGTTCCTTGTAGATTCTAGGTATTAGACTTTTTCAGATGGATAGATTGCAAAAATCTCCCATTCTGTAGATTATCTGTTCACTCTGATGATAGTTTATTTTGCTGTGCAGAAGCTCTTTAATTAGATCCCATTTGTCAATTTTTGCTTTTGTTGCAATTGCTTTTGACATTTTCATCATGAAATCTTTGCCCATGACTATGTCCTGACTGATATTACCTAGATTTTCTTCTAGGGTTTTGATCATTTTGAGTTTTACATTTAAGTCTTTAATCCATCTTGAGTTAATTTTTGTATAAGGAAAGGATCCAGTTTCAATTTTCTACATATGGCTAGCCACTTCTCCCAGCACCATTTATTAAATAGGGAATCCTTTCCCCATTGCTTGCTTTTTGTCAGGTTTGTTGAAGGTCAGATGGTTGTAGATGTGTGGTCTTATTTCTGAGATCTCTATTCTGTTCCATTGGTCTATGTGTCTGTTTTTGTACTGGTACTCTGCTGTTTTGTTACTGTAGTCTTGTAGTACAGTTTGAAGTTGGATAGCGTGATTCCTCCAGCTTTATTCTTTTTGTTTAGGATTGTCTTGGCTATACGGGCTCTTTTTTGGTTCCATATGAATTTTAAAGTAGTTTTTTCTAATTCTGTGAAGAATGTTAATGGTAGTTTAGTGGGAATAGCATTGAATCTATAGGCAGTATGGCCATTTTCACGATATTGATTCTTCCTATCAATGAGTATGGTATGTTTTTTCATTTGTTTGTGTCCTCTCTGATTTCCTTGAACAGCAGTTTGTAGTTCTCTTTGAAAAGGCCCTTCACTTCCCTTGTTAACTGTATTCTTAGGTATTTTATTCTCTTTGTAGCAATTGTGAATGGGACTTCATTCATGATTTGGCTCTCTGCTTGTCTATTGTTCTGTGTCATCAATTTTCTAATCATATTCCTTCCAAGTCCCTGATCATCCAGCCAAACCACTGGCTACAACCCATGTATATACCTGCATGTCTGGCTACATCTTCTTCTAAGCAAAGTGCACAACCACATGCATTGCTTGAAGTTCTCCCCACTGGGAAGATTTTCCTTTACCACTGTCCTTCAGGCATGTCCCAGAGAGGTCCTATAGTGCTGCAGCTGTCTACTTTTGGTTGGTGCCACATATCATGCAGAGCCATTTGTAAACCATGCCCTCGTCTCTTCCTCTGTCAACCGATCACAGGAAACTCCCCATGAGGCCATAGGTACAGGCTGGGAGACAGAAGGCAGGGTAGCAGGAGTGGAGACCATGGGCATTTAAGCTACTTCTTCATGTAACTTATTTGTGTTCTCACAACCTGCTCAACCCTGATCACGTATATACCACTTCTCTTTGATGATGGCATACTGCAGTGCACACCCAATTTTGTCTTGATGGGTCAGAAAGCACCCAGTTCATGATAGGCAGTTCAGGTCACATACAAATTTGGTGATCTGTAGTCAAATATTCAGTTTCTACCAAGGCCCAGTAGCAGGCCAAAGCTGTCTCTCAAAAGGAGTTGTCGACCAGGAGCGGTGGCTCAAGCCTGTAATCCCAGCACTTTGGGAGGCCAAGGTGGGTGGATCACGAGGTCAGGAGATCGAGACTATCCTGGCCAATATGGTGAAACACCATCTCTACTAAAAATACAAAAATTAGCTGGGCATGGTGGTGCGCACCTGTAGTCCCAGCTACTTAGGGGGCTGAGGCAGAAGAATTGTTTGAACCTGGGAGGTGGAGGTTGCAGTGAGCCAAGATCACGCCACTGCATTCCAGCCTGGCAACAGAGTGAGACTCTGTCTCAAAGAAAAGAAAAAAAAAAGGAGTTATCTGCAGAAGATGATAGAGCCTTGCTCTAGAATCCTAAAGGGCGGGCTCAACTATGATTCACCTATGAGGACCTCCCAAAGGCTCCCGACAGCATCCCTATCTGCCACTGATACCTCACGCACCACTAGATCTGCTGAGTCATATGGCCCCAGAGGTACAGCAGCTTGCACAGTAGTTTAGACCTGTTGCAGAGACTTCTGGTCTTGGCCCCACTCAAAACTAGATGCCTTTCAGGTCACTCAACAAATGGGCCAGCACACCCAAAAACAATACTTTACCAGCCATCTAGGCATCCCTCAATCCAGTCAAGTTGACACCTAATACTGACCATCATAGATTGTGAGACTTCAGTGAGTTAAAAAAAAATGAGTTAAAAAATGCCTGGCATACAGAAATGTTAAATCAACATTAGTTATTATTACTTGAGTATCAAAAATCTTAAACATGAATGCAGAAAGATTTGAATTATCACAAAAATGAAAACAAGCCATTTTAGAAGCTATATAGCCCTTTAATTTTTCCCAGTTAATTTATATTGAGAATTGATAATGGTTGGGAAGTTCTAGAAATGTCTAAGACCCCAAAACCAACTCAATATAAGCAAATGTGAGCCAGTGTTTTGGTAACTTGCAAAAAACTTTACCTAGAATTGAAATATCTTCAACATTTCACCAAGAAAGCCAATCTCTCCTTTAAAAGCAGTTACGTGATTACATCAAAACACTATACAACTTAAACTTTTCTTTGTGACCTGAACCCAAATTTAGCTCATTATTTTAGATATCTAGATATCTATATCATTTTCTATTTGTAATTATTCCTCAGTCTTTTTCAGTCTTTTCCTATTTCTGAAGTAAAAATATTGCAGTCTTTTCAATTCTTCAAAAATTTGCTGTTATTGAAGTATGGAAGCCAGTAAAGGTCAAGCTATCTAGTAATCTTTAAATTCCAAGATATTTTTACAATTAATAAATTTCATTCTTTAAAAATTATGCCATGCAGACAAGAAAATGCTCCTTTAGCCTTAAAATATTAGCATAAAATACATGTAAAATTCTTGCCAAGAAAGTAGACATCAAATGTTAATCATATTCAAAAGCTAAGAGTCAATAATCTTTTAACAGAACATCAAGAGGCAAGCTGCCTGAAATATTTTTTTGTGTGGAACAAAGCAGAAAATAAATAAATAAAAATCTTGTTACTCTCTCTCTTAGGTAGATAATTCTCCAACTTTGAGCCGAATTTTAGAATAGCATTACAAAAGTCACTTTCTTCAATTCTTTCTTTTATCTTTTGATTATGTCTCAATTTTTCTGTATATCAGCTTGGGGTAATTGAATATATTTTTCTACCCATTGATTAAAAAAACCCTATTAGAATTTAAACATATTTACATATTTTAAATGATCATTTAGTCAATTGTAAAAGGAATAAGTTTCCATTATTCATTGTTTTTGATTCAGGAACACGCACTTTCTGTGGGCTCATGGGAGAGTAATAAATCACGCTTAGTAAAACAAAGCTGTCTGGGCAAAACAATTTTTAAAAATAAATCCCAGTAATAAAAGTTAAGAAATAGCTGATGAAAACAGATGTATTCTTTGTTTTATATGAATCTTAAATTTTGTAACATGTTAAAAATTAAGGATAAGTTGGATTTAGTTCAGGTCTATGCATTTGGCACAGAATGCTAAAGTAAACCCCACCCTTGAGAAAAAAAGCAAGGTATAATTTTTTAATTATGAAACAATTATGGCTAAAGTTAAGTGTGGAACTTAGTATATCTTTCCCAAAAAGATGTTTGAATGAAATTGACTTAGGACTTAAAATAGAAATCAGAGGATATGAGAGGTAGCTTAACTTTATGCTATGCTATTTGAGACAATAAATTATGTCTTTAGTTTGAATTTTTTAAAGGGCAGAAAACTTGACATGGTCTGCTGTCAAATAAGTTTTTTTCAATTTCAAATTATTTTTCCCTAAATGGCATTCAATGTGGCCATGTATGTGTTTAAAAACCCAAATCCCCCTCCATTTGTGCTAAGAGTTTATTTTCCAGCATTTTTTTTGTTGCACTGACCCCAAATAATTACAGAATCTTAAAGCTTATGGAAGTCTATCTAATTTTAGCTAAAAAACATAGTATTATTTTATGAATTGATAAAAGATTTAGAGGTTCTATAGTTTGGATTTACTCTCTAAAAACTAGGGGCTTGGGAACTTAGCCTCTTAAAGGTAAATCTTTTGTGTGGGCTCAAGGGACCCAGAATGAATTATACTTAGCCACATTTTCTTCTCCCACCATGCCATAGTCCCCTCATGTAAATGACCTCTCACTGATTATCCTGAACAATGGCCCCACTATTTCTTTTGCTTCAATTAAACAAACTTTTTGAAAGACCACTGGGGACTTTAGAATTGAAAAATTTCTAGAGAACTCAAAGAAACAGCCCATCTTTAATTACACAATATCTGTTTAGTAAATGAGGTGCAATCTCTGAGTGAAAGAGAAAAGTAACCACAGGCCTTCTGGCCCAATCATGGAAATCATTTTGAAGAATGATGCCTATTATGGGTCCAAAAAGAAAGAAAATAGAAATAAAAAGAGAGAGGCTGATTGTATTTGAACTTTTTGCCAGGAAAAAAGTATATGCTTTTAGCTCATTAGAAAAAGGAACAATATGGTAAGATTTAACTCAGTTGAACTATACATCAGCTACAATTGAACTTTCCATAATTTACTCATTACATGACATAATTTACTCATTAGATAATTAGATGCAAGGTGCCTATTTTTCTTTGCACCTACTTATTTTCAAAACAAATAGCCAGGATGTTTTATTCATGGTAGTTGAGATGTAACACCCAAAATACAGGTTAGACAGAAAGATTTGGGTATATTTCATTACTTATAGAGAAGAATAAAATGGAAAAATGCATTTTGCAAAAGTGTAAACCTTGCCTTGGATTGGTGATTTCCTTAGCTAGGGAAAGTTTGATGTAGTAATAATTTCTCTGGTACCTTACCCACCAAACCTTCTAACACTCCCTATTTTAGTTCAAGGATTTTTCCTTAATTTTTTTTTTTTTTTTTTGGTTTCGCAGCAACTGTGATTCCTTGTGAACTGCCTTAACTGCTTTCTAGAAGTAAGCAGAGAATGAACGAGTGAATAAATGAATGGAAACAAATTTCAGTTAATAGAATGGGGTTGTGAAGATACCCCTAGTTAGGATGTCTGCAGAAGAAAAAGTCCGAAATATGCTTGCCTGGAGAAAACCATCAGTTTCCAAACTTGTTTCCACTCATTTGTAGCTCCCCTTTATGTAAATAGTGGAAATAGAGTAAAACAGTTTAGGACTTTTAGATAGGGTTATGTTGAGATCTTAACAATGGTTTAATCTTGCCATTTTTCAATAGAAGAACAGAAGAGTCACTTCACTGTATCTATAGTGCCTATTATGTACATTGTATGGGATGCTCAAATCCATGCATCTTGGCTTTGAGGTTATTCTCACTTCATAAGATGAGGGAAGGTAGAATTGTTTCCTTCAGGGAACATTTGTAACTTTTGCTGTTGCCCCTCTATCACTCTCTTACCCCCTAGCTTTATTTTGTATTTACTAGTCAAGAAGGAGGAGTTGGTAGACAAACAGTGCTTTAGAAATGTGTAGCTGTCATGGAGAAGGTGGGCTCTGGAAACTCTTCTGGATGAAGAAAGGAAGATTTGAATGAGATAGGAACCCTTATTGTGGGAGAATGCTGCCTAAAGCGGAAGGAAGTTTGCCCTCTTAAAGCAGAAGGCAGCAGAAGGAAGAGCTGGAGAGAATGTAGATAGGAGTAGGAGTTTAGTCTAATCCAGAGATTTAAAAAATCAACCACACATAGTAAATAGAGATTTCAATGAAGCAAGATGGTTAGAAAGGTTTATTTTCTACTTTTCTGAGTGAATTGTTAGATGTTTAGACCTTTATAGGATCTATACTGCACTGAAGGTTGGGAAACATTACCCAGACCACTTTCATTTACTCATCAACAGTTATGGAAACATTTATTTTCTATTTATCTCATATTTGTTAATCTTAAAAAGCAATAAATAGTTATTCATTTACTTTATTACTTAGCAAGAAATAAACTGATGTCAAGATACCCTCTCAGTGTAATTTCTTACATGTTATCTACATGAATACACGTAGATGACAGCGTAGATGACAGCAACCATCTGGTTAATATTATGATCTATACCTGTGAACATTTTAGTGTGATAGTGTATTGTTGCTAAGCCAACTGTTAGATGCATATTTTCTTAGAGGGCTTCAGCTCTGTTCATGTAAACCAGTACCAAGTTCCTAAGCCCTACTCACTACAAAATAAATTCAGGCTTTACTTTTTTGATAAATAATGAAGAAGGCTGAAATGTAAATATAATTTCAAGACAGTATAGTTAGTCATGGCTTTGCAACAAAATTCATCTACTTCCAATTCCTGTCCTCATATATTTTGAGAGTACAATTGTTACATGACTTTACATCATAGTGATAATACCTCTGTGTCAAATCCTATAGGGAGTTCTGGGAATGCTTTCAGATCCTACTTGAGCTACAAAAAAAAAATCAAATAACATTAAAAAATAAAAACAAGAACTTAAGCAATAGAAAAGACTTGTACATACCCACCTGTGATATTCCGTGTAAACCATTATTTAGGAACACCCTCTCCCTTTATACAGGAGTGGGGATGGAGTGAGGAATTCTAAGAATATTACACAAAAGTGTCAATGCATCACAATTTTTGCCTATTAAAGGATCTTTTTTTTCTTTTCTTTTATTGTGCTACTGGAATATAGTGGCACAATCATAGCTGACTGCCTTGAACTCCTGGGCTCAAGTGAGTAAAGTATCATTTCTAAGTGAATAAAAAAGCCCCTTTTTATAGCAGAGGGATTGGATTTTATTTAACTTTGCACTTGCATACAGTGCCTTGCATACAGCAGGTGTGTGATAAATATTCATAAACTGTATTGTAGGTAATGCATGATATTTCCTGACTTCATGTATATACTGACATTGTCAAAGATTATGACTGTTAAAAGTTACTGATTATTTACATAAAAACAAGTGGGTCTTGCAAAGAAAATTGGGTATAGCTGTGTGTGTGTCTGGAAACATATATGCATCAAGCATGTAGTATATATGCGGGCATGTCTAGACTCCCTCAGGTTCTATAGCAGATAAATCCTGTAGGGCCTGGATCCTCAGGAGCAGTACTACTTACACTTTCATGTGCATACACACCACCTGGGCATCTTGTTAAATTATGGATTCTGATTTAAGTTTCTGAGTAACACTCAATGCTGCTGGTCCGGACACTTTGGGGACCACATGGGATGGAGACCGACAGATCCTGAAAAACCAGTATCCATAACTGTTGACTGGAACCCAATGTCTACAGTTTTCCTGACCTCCTCAAACACAACCTGCCATGTCATCAGATGCCATCTACTAGTACAAGACACTGATGGTCAGCCAAGTTTCAGCCTCTATGGAACAGTTAGTTGGCAAGTACCTGTGAGCCACCTGCTATGAGCTAATTACTTGAGGGGGGTTATGCCAGGGCCACGAGGAGGTGTAAGGTATGGTTCCTTCCTTCAGAGTGCTTATGGTGGGTTGGGAGTGTGTGTATTCATGCACTAAATAAATGAAAAGCAAATGCAACCAGAAAACCATCAGATGCTAAACTCTGTGTTATAGATGTATGTTCTCAAATATTCACAGCAGGGCAGATTGCAATGGCTTGGGAAAGTCCTAGAAATGTCTTTGTCTTGGATTGGGGTTTCCAGAAACAGACAGACCCTGAGATGATTTAAGTGCAAATCATTTATTTGAAAACTTCAGGAAACCAATAGGGGAACAGAAGAGTGAGAAAGAGAAGGGAAACAGCTCAAAAAGTAGCCTGGGAAATTCTAGGGAGAGTTTGTTTCATTTGAGGGGTAAAGGAGTTTTGGAAGTTTACAAAACACCAACTCCCATCACTGGTTGTAGGATGCCATGGGACAGCATTCATTCCTCACATATGCATACGCCATGTGTGTTAGCAGAATGGCTTGTGAAGTTGGGGAAGCCATAGGCAAAGAAATGCAAATACTGGCTGTTGGAAATAGTTGGAAGTCAAGTGATTTCAGTCTGAGGGCTACAGGCAGGGCAAGGACCTGCTATCATCTTAAAAGAGCAGCAGGATTTGAGCTGGAATTAGCGACTGCTTCGTCCTCTTCAACTCACCTGCTGCCAATGCCCAGTTGTCCTTTCTGGTGAATCTGAGATTTGTTCACTTGTTAGGCTCATGGCTAGAAAGGGCACTTACTAAGTGGTGGCTTCCTGTCTTTCTTGAGGCAGGCACCTACTTCCCTCACAGACACCAGTGTAGGAAAGTCAGATCGTCCTCCTCTGGAAGGAGGAAGATCAAGTCTGCAGGGACCAGGCTGCCGATTTCTGGAGTGTGATCCTGGTCTTGCAGACACTCCTTCTATGTGCAGCCATGCTATGGGACTTGCCAAACTGTCCCAGCTCACAGGGAACTGCAGGTCTTCTGTGGATTTGGTCAGTTGGCCCAAATTACAGTTAATAATTACAAGACATTGTTGAAAATTTTTGCAACATGTAACTTTTGTAACCATTATTTACTACTCTACATTTGCAAGTATTTTGGGAACTGTTTGTCCTTTCACCAGCTCTTTAGTTTCTTGGGAACGCTAAGGTACATAGGATTACATTTACTTATCCACACTATGAAGGGAAATAAAGTACTGTTCCTAGAATCAGCTGAGAGAAGGAAGAAAACAGGAACTATCTGCTAATCAATATGGAATTTTCATAATCTGACCCCAGCCCACTGTCCAGCCGCATCTCTCCCCCTCCCCTCCATTATTCATCCTATGCTCCAAGCACTTGAAATGCTTCATGGTTTCTAGAAGACTCACAGCCTTTTCCTGGCTGACTGCCACTGAATGCGGTGACTTCCCCATGGATACCTTCCTCCTCTTCCCCTGACATAACCCTATCATCTTACAAGCCAAACTTATAATGCTCTCCTAAAACTCCCCCACATGGGGTTAGTTTCTTCCTTCCTGGTCCAGTTCAAAATTCAGTAACAGCAAGTACCAAATTAAATTCCAATTATCTGTCTTTACATCTTCCTCATCCCCAGTTGTGAGATCCTCTAGGGCAGGGACCATGTCTTTCTCTCCTCTGTGTCCCCATCACCAGTACTGGGTCTTACAGTTAGAAAGAATCAGCAGCTCCACCCTATATCACTGAGGGAGAGAGGATATGCAATATCAATACTCTTATTTGAAAGTATATTTTGTATGTACTCAAAGTTTGCCTTTGTTTTCCTTATACTTTGTAAGAGGTTTATTACTAATATTATTTACAGTTAACATGTACCCTTTTTAACAATACAAACAAAAATAAAAGCTATTTTCATTTTGGAAAAAAATCCTTCCCCAATTCATGTCAGTTTTATAATATTAAGTAGCAGCCACTGGCACCAACCAAGGCTTAAGAAAATGTATCCCCAAAGTCATTGAACCTACCAATGTTTTAACTAAGTTTATCATCCCTGGGGAAATTGTGCTTTTAAGTCACAGGTCCTTCCTCTTGTAGAACGGACCCCAGATTTTTTTTAGTCTTGATTTGTAATTTAAAGGTGTAAATCATCCACCCAGCTCCCATTTCTCAGGATGTTATTCAACAGCCAGGATGAGGACAGTAATGTGGCTCTCAGCTGCCTTTGTCATTCTTTTCCTTTTCCTCCTGAAAGTGTTTTTGTAGGCCTGCCGGATGTCACAGAAATGCAACCTGGGCAAGATGTGTGTCACTTCTTTACTTGAAAAGTGTCCATGACTCTGAGCCCAGAGAGGATGTAATGAACTCGCCCTGGTGCTTGGCCAGCATATTCCAGCTAGTTAGAAAAACAAGGCAGAGGGCACAGGATTTAACACACACGATGGCAGTGGCTGCACTCAGGGGCATGCTATTTGATTCTTCACAGATGCGGGGTATTGGTCTGTAGTGAAGGAAAAACAAGTGGCCATAGCATCCTTCCACGTGCTATGAGATCATTTGTAAAAAAAATTTTAAAGCATCTTGTCTCTGTTTCTACCACTAGGTCTACTGCATTGTAGGTCTGGCACAGAGGAGGGTCATGGTAATGAAGTGCATGCTACATACTGGTATGTGCTTTCCAATAAGACCAGACCCTAAAGTAAAGTAAAGATGACTATTAAACTAAAATTTGTTTCAGTTCACTTATTTGAGGCTTAAATAGATGGAAAGATACATGAATTCAAGTTGGCCTCCCAAAAAAAAAAAAAAAATCAATGCCATTCCTAAAGTGTTCTCTTTTCCAAGTTGACCCATGTTAGGAAAGAGGGCTATAATAACGATAATACCTAACAAGTGAGCAGAGACCACTTGCGTAGCTAAGAGAGTCTAATTAGGGAAGGAAATAATGAAAAAGTAAAACCCTCTAAAGTGGAAACAAACATTCTATTTCGGTCCTCCGTGGACGAGAAACATCAACCTAATTTGGGTTTAACTTAAACCACTTCATATTTAGTTTAAGAGTTTTTAAAAAATTGCTGCAAACTTATTTGAGCTGTTTATATAGCTGGGGAGGTGGGGACCACCTACCCTTTATGGAAAGCAATGTACTTCCAGTGGCCCAAGAAAACAAGGCCTATTTTAAATTATGAAGGTTTACAAAATGAGGTTTATTATTTTTGTTATCCTTACTTCTCCCACGAATGGTGGTCTGCGATACAAATGTAAAACAGATATACATTCCACCCCAAGGAATAAAAATCTACATACACCAGTTATTTCCTAAAAAAGAAAAATTGTGTAGCCAGCTATGCTTTCCACCTTTAATGTACATGTGGTTGTCTACGGTGCCTCATTCCAATTCTGTCTCCTGATTTTGACTGGTCCCACATATGCCTACCCATTCAGCTGCTTTCCTTGGAGAAGCAGAGGCAAGGTAAGCCATTTCCCTAGTTTTCGCCTCCCTAATTTCAGTCTGTTAGGGTCAAGTTTTAGCCTGTATACAAATAAGTGCAATGAGAAAGACTTGGACAATGCTGAGTAAAGTAATAAAGTGCTGACATTTATCAAATGTTTACTATTTGCTAAATACTGTTCCACATGGGTTAACTCATTAAATCCTCACAACAAACCTAAGAGGTGAATAATATTCCCATTTTACAGATGAGGAAACTGAGTCAAGAGAGGTGATGTAAGTTTCCCATAGCTGGTGAGTGGCTGAGTCAGGACTGAAATCAAGGCAGGCTGACTCTAAGCACACCCTCTTAGTCACCGTGTTACTTTTGCCCTCATCGTAGGCAAATTCATTCATGTAATGGATTCTTGCACAGAGAGTTCCTTGGTGGTGATCACTGCTCAGTCTACAGTGGTGAGTGCTCCTTCTTGGAGCTGTACTTCAACCAATTTGCAGCCTGCTGAGGCCTCGTATATGAAAATCTCTTTATAATCTACTCAGTATCATCTTTCATTTATGTCACCTCCTAGCAGCCATTATGGATGGCCTTGGCTCATCACATGTTTGTTGTATAATGACTCCATATTCCCCTGTCAACTTTATTCACATCTTTCACCTGCTAGATATCAGAGATAGATTGTATAAGCTCAGAAGTATACAGCCCTCTCCACACTAATATTTCCTCCTCCTCTCTCTTAAGTTATAATTATGTCATCTAGAATAAGTAGACAGACTTGATGGAATCAAAGTTCAAGTGAGAAATCAACCCTCAAATTCTTAATTACCAGTATTCTCAAGTACTCATTCAGTCTTATGGCCACAGATGAATTCAGATGGATTTGATAATATTTATTTCCCCTGGAAGCTGAGAGGTATAGGGAGGAGAAAAAGACATTAACCTGCAAATTGCAACACGACATAATTGAGATACAACCATGACACATTTAAGGTACAACCAAATTACTATGGAAGTATAGACTGGGAGTGACTAACTTTGCCTAAGGGGACTGGGAAGAACTCACAGAAGAGGCAACATTTGAGCTGGGTCAGGTAAGATAAGTAGGAGAAGAGGGTAAAAGCTATCCAGGCAGAATAAGCTGTGAAGGTCTCAACGTATGTCAGAGTAAAGGGTGTGCAGGGAAGGGTGTAAAATCCTGAGTAGTCAGAATGTAGGGGAATGAAGTAGACTGGACAGGTAAGAGGTGAAGCTACAGAAGGAAGCTGGGGCCATGCCAAGGAGTTTGCATAATAACCCATAGGCAGTGGATGAGACCACAGAAGACTTTGTGTGAGGAAGTACAATCACACTTGTATTTTTCCCTCTCTCGTTGGCCTCTCCAGCTAGACAGGTTTCGTTTATTATATTGCTGCTGTTACTTTGTTGTTGTTAGTTGAAATCCATCAAGCATTTTTTTTTTAATAGCCAGGAACTGTGTTAAGTGTTTTATATAAACTGTTGGATGGTTGTTTGGGGAATGAACCCTTAGGTGCTACTAAGAAGTCATTTCTGCTCTTGTCTGAAAGGTTTCCACTGCAACCTTCTCATTTGAGAAAGACAAAATGACCCATGTATTTTTGCTGTGTTTTGGACATATTTAATCAAATACTATTTCTTATTTATGAATTTACTCCAACTGAGCATACCAGAGAAATGGAGCAAATCCTGACATTATAAAGAA
Source organism: Pan troglodytes (assembly GCF_028858775.2). Taxonomy (NCBI): domain Eukaryota; kingdom Metazoa; phylum Chordata; class Mammalia; order Primates; family Hominidae; genus Pan; species Pan troglodytes. Next base: position 160,598,198 of record NC_086015.1, read on the forward strand.
CTGGATAGATCTTTACTGAAAGGTGCACCTCAAGGGCAACAATTGATCGGTTCTCCCAGAAGCAAATTTCTCTACCCTGGAAGTGTTCTGTGAGTCATTCATGGCCTCCACAGTGACACAAGCACTATATGACTATTAAACATGGCTTTATTTAAGTTTGGGCAAAAAGATTTCTGAGTTAATCTGGGAGATAGAGAAAATAAGCATCTGTAGGATTTTGGTTTTTGTTTTATATATACAACTCTTCTCTGCCGAATGTAATATAGATGGAAAAATTTTGATGCTGCTATCAAGCTGTTGAAAACAGTCTGCTCACCCAGATGGGCACTCATTTGAAAGACAGGCACACCCTGTCATTTCCCAGTAGCCAGCCCTGCAGTTCTTACACCTGGCTTTATGCAAGCACAGAAGGTGAGGCATAAGCCAATTAATAACTTGTGTGATTCCAGGCCGTCTCTACCCCCATGGCCAAATTCTGGACTGAAGATTGCAAACGCACAGGAGACTCTGCTCTTCTTAAAGATCAAACCATGGAGTTTGCTGGAAACCAGAAAACAAAGGAGGTATGCTCTGATAAGTCATAGATTGTATATTATATGCTCTGATCAGTCAGTATGCTCTGATCAGTCATAGATTGTACATTACAAAAGTTGGAGCAGGATCTCAAAGTTGGATTGGCTTTTCTGTATTTCCAAAATCTTTTAAATCCTGGAAATAAAAATATCTGACAGTTTGAACCCCTAAACCCAACAGACAGGACCACTTTGGTGTCAAAGAGAAAAATTTCAAATGGAGTCAATTTTTAGATGAGACCAGAATAGGATAAGGGAGACGATCCTAAGGCTAGAGGTCACAAGGGTCCTGTGGCTGTCTTACAAGCACCCCCAAAATCCCCATGCCTTATATGGTCCCATGTTTCATTGTCTCCCCATAGACCAAGCTTTCCACATAGAAAGTGGTGGGGCTTTTCCAGGGCAGTTTTTGCCTTTCTTTCTTTGTTGACATTTCCTTTCACTTTGGTACCCAAGACCCCATACTGGGCGTCTGCCTTCATGCCCACCTCTCAATGTACCTCAGGAACTTCTTGTTTCTTTTTGGAAAGAGGCTGGGTAGAGATATACACACATGCACATCTTGCCTATTGTTTTTGGTCTTCAGAAATATTGCTCCACAAGGTTTTATTTAGAAAGTTGGACAAATTTACTCAAATTACGCTGTTACTAGCTGCTTAGATTACTACACTTATTCTTGGGACATCTGAAATTTAGCATTCTTTATGGCTAAAATAACTTTCTTACAGTAATATTTCAGGCATTACAAATAATCAAGAAAGAGCATTATTTCTGAGCAAAGGAGCCTGCCTGACATTTATAGGTAATTTTATTAGACTGATCCTAAATAAAATGGAAAAATGGAATCAAATAATATCAGAGCATACGGGAGGTAATCCAGTGTAAAGCCATTAATTTTTGAGGAGAGAAAACAGATCCACAAATGTGAAATGAATTGACCACCTGCAACAGCAACAGCTGTTTGTTCTTCATCATTCTTTCTACCTTTGTCCCCTGTTTAACTGGGCATGGGACCACCCAAATCCAGGTGACATGCTCCAGTCTCCCTTGCAGCTACACGTGGTCATATTCAGCTTTAGTCTATTTAGCTAATGGATTGTAAACAAAAGGTTGTGTTTGATGGCCTGGAAGATTCCTTCTCCCCTTCCCCCTTCCTGATGGCTGAAAGACTGATGCAATGGGTGGAGACAGTGTCATCTTGGACCATGAGACAGAAGCTATTGCTTTCTGGTGCACTCAGGAATGGTAGAGCAATAAGGTAGAAGGAGCCTGGGTCTCTGAAACATGGCACTCTAGAGAGATTGCCTTCTAGACTTCGTTATGTGTAAGAGAATCAGATATCTGTCTTTGTTTAAGTTATTGTGGTTTTGGATTTTTGTGTTACTCTTAGCCAATGCTACTCTAAGCTGCTATATCAATAGTCTAGAAAATTATTAAATTAATTAGCAATGGCTTGATGGAGGAGGGCAGGATGATGGGTGATGGGCAAGGCCTGATTCTAAATCTAAGAGAGAAAGCACCTTAAATATTCTCTGTCTGGAGTTCCCAAATACTGATCCACAAATAGCTGCATCAGAATTACCCTGGCACAGGTTCCCGTAAATCCAGACTTCTGGTACTCTTTTCAGGAGATTATGACTTAGTAGGCATTCTATGGGGTCCAAGACTGACATTATTTAAAAGCTCCTCGCGTAATCCTGATATCCAGATATACTTGGTAATTATCTGATCTACAATTGTTCTCTGCTATGGGTCCCAGGAAGGGGGGTGAATCAGAACCACCAGAAAGATTTGTTTTGGGGGAAAAAGCAAACAAATTTGAATTGTGAAATAATTTATTCCTCAGGCTATTTAGATCCACCTCTCCTTCTCCTGGTACCCACTGAGAGTCATACAAGTGTCACCAAATGAACTGTTCTCTTTCAGGTTAGCCTTTGATATGGTTTGGATCTGTGTTGCCACCCAAATCTCATGTTGATTTGTAATCCTCAATGTTGGAGGTGAGGCCTGGTGGGAGGTGACTCGATCACGAGGGTGGATTTCCCCCTTGCTGCTGCTCTCATGATAGTGAGTGAGTGCTCATGAGATGTGGGGTAGCACCTCACCCCTCTCTCTTCCTCCTGCTCTGGCCATGAGGTGCCTTCTTCCGCTTTGCCTTCCACCATGATTGTAGGTTTTCCTGAGGCCTCCCCAAAAGCTGAGCAGATGCCAGCATCATGCTTCCTGTTGCAGCCTTTGGAAGTGCAAGCCAATTAAACCTCTTTTCTTTATAAATTACCCAGTCCCAGGTATTTCCTTATAACAGTGCAAGAATAGATGGATACAGCCTTAGTTCAGACAAACTGACAGTTACTTAATTGCATATGGTTATACTGCATGTGGCTACTGTTTTTTGTTTTTCACAGATTACATCTTCCATGGGAGTTTAGTCAACACCAGTGTGCATTACTGTACATTAATGAATCATCTGTGACAAAAAGAATTACCATTAAATTGCAGAAATAGTTCACTTTTTAAAGATTTGATGGCCTCACACCTCAGAGGTTGAATTTTTTGGTTCTTGCAAAGATCTGCAAGGTCAGCAGATTCAGTTAAACAGCTGTCAGGCAAAGTTGGCCTGATAACACTCAGGCATACCAGTGGGTTCTCTTGGCAGAAAAGGTGACAAGCAAGGGAAAGCATTAACAGAAGGCAGAGTGTGGTGAGGCATTCCCAACAGCAGTGCATAGAAAGGGATTATACTAAAAGTACATCTACACCAGAGAAATCCCCTTTGAAGATCCATCCTCACATTGACAGGTGCAGGCTTGGGAACTCAGTTCTCCCGCCCTCCTCTGGGAAGCTAGAGGAGAAAGAGCCTCAACCAGGAGGAAGCCAGGCAGGACTCAAGGGGTTCACTATAATTCTCAGAAGAAATATAATCAAACAGCACCAAAGATGCATTTTAAGACAAAATTCGAAAATGGATTCTGAAGATACCAAAGATCTAATTCTAACTGGGTTACTCACTCAATCTGAGTTTGGGTAAGTCACATAATGTTTCTGTTTTTAATTTTGTCTTATGCAGAATCAAGGGATTGAACTCAATGAACTATGAAATTCCTTTTAAAAGTTGGACAATTTTATACTTATTGAATAGCTAATTATATTATATATAAATGGGTTCAAGGAAAAGCTCTCAGTCAATTATAGATTTGTTTTTATTTTAATATGTAAAAATCCTAAATCCCAACATGAAATCATCAGAGAGACATGCATGTCTTTGAAACCTGAATTTCTGAAAACTTTCTTAATCCCCATAAACTCTGATGGCATCCTGTTGTCCCTACTGAAAGATGCCATTATGCAAATATTTAGCCTAGTACTTTTAAACATCCACAAACGTTTATTTCACTCTCCCAAATAACATTCAGAGGACTGAAAACATTCTGAACCCAGGCACTTATTGACATGATAGCTATGGGCTCTCATTAAAGGGTAGTCTATGAAATCTAATTCTGTGCTTACTGACGGTCTCCTGGGTTAAGAGAAATTGCAACCTGAAATGAGATACGGCTCTTTTATTGGTTGTTGTTACTGCAAAGTGGTCTTGAATCTTTCAGTGCTCTCTCCATTTTAACCCTCCTTCTTCAGGTGACACAGCAGCAATAAAAGACTCACTTCCTAAACCTTCCACATAACCCTGCTACTTGATTCAGAGGCCATTGTCCATGTAAAAGGACTGAAAGAGAAATTGGGACTCCCAGAAATCCCAGGACAAATTTGTATGTCATAGAACTCCTAGAAATCCCAGGACAAATTTGTATGTCAAAGAGAAATTGGAACTCCCAGAAATTCCAAGACAAATTTGCACGTCATAATAATCCAACCTATTAAATAGGTTGGATTAAGTGCCAGTGCAATTCAGGGGAATGGAGAGAAAAAAGCCAAACTTACTTCATCCACATGCCCAACAGCTCCATAAATCCTTGCCATCTGTCCAGTGAGGTAGGGGAATCTCTCACCAATCTCTTTCAGCATTGGAAGAAAACCGTTCAAAGCCACTGGCTCATAGCCTGCTATCTCTATGAGGATGTTTAGGATGATGTCATTATGGGTTGAATCCTTCAAATGCCCAATTAGGAAAGGAATACACTTCTGAACTACCTATAAAGAGAGAGGAGAGGAGGAGGGAAGAAAGAAGGAAGAAAGAGAAAAGTTAATTAAATTGGAATTAATTTTGAAAGCAAACTTTTTTTGCATTAAACCTGAACTCAACACATTCTGGGATTATTACCCTCCTTGGTACGCAGGCAAATCTCCCAAGTTTAGAATTTAAAATTTACAATAAAATCTTCAGAGCCTTTAGTTCCTTTTCCTTTTAATCTGTGATTTGCTGTTGAAGAGTGAAGTTTAAAATAATGCTTCAGTGTTACTATTCATAAATCAAGTTTTGATGTGTTATTTCCTTATTGGGAATGCTACATTTCCTCCAACCACCATGAAAGCTGCAATTTAAAGGACAATTTAAGTAGGTAGGACATCTTTGTTGACTTTAATCAAAGCCTTCAAAATGGAGAAATCCAGTTTAGAAATGTTTAATAAATAAAAATAAGAAAGCAGAAAAGATCTCCCACATTTTCTTCAATTTTCCATTTTGATCACAAAAATGTAATAATAAGATAAAATTATTAAAGCAAAATGATTTATACCATAGTCACATTATCTTAATATTTTTTCTTGATTCTTAATGCTTATATGAATGTAAAGGTGAAATTTATCTGAGAAAATGGAACTCTTTTGTGGAATAAAGACTCTGTTAATACGTCACATATTGATAATTTGATGAATTGTTTTGTTGGCTAAAGTAGAAGAATTAGAAAGGGAAACCTGTGGGAAACTGAACAACAAAAGTGAAACAGATTTGCCCATCCATATTTCTGCTTTGTTTGTTTCTTTTGTTTGTGTTTGATTTACTTTTTGATTTGTCATTTTTTGAGTAGGGTAGACTTTAAATGTAGCTTCCAGTATTAAAACCAAATCTGATACAAAGCACCACTGCCCAAAGTTGAACTCATAATCCACCCCCTGCCAAAAACCTGCTTCTCCCACCACCCCTTCTGGCCCTAAGTGCCTTCTTTTCTCATAAATGACACCATTATCCACCTGGCTACTCAAACTAGAAACTGTTTCTCCCTTACCAGCAGCTGTTATCCAAGCAATCATCATGTCCTGTTGATTCCAATACCCAAGAATCCCACAGATCTGTTCACTCCCTTCTCTTTATATTTAACCATTAATTCACTCATTCACAAATACTGATTGAGTCCTTCCTATTTGCAAGCTGTAGGTGATGGGGATAGCAATAAGTCTGAAAAGATTCACTGTTTAGTAAAGGAGACATTCAGTAAAATAAATAATCACATCAGAAATGTGATTATAAATTGTAAATTTTAAATTTTAATAAATCCCATACAGGGAAAATGTAGGGCTCTGTGAAAGACTGTCCTAGGGCTCTAATTTAGGCAAAGGTTTAGGGAAGGCCTCTCTCAGGGGGACATGGAGCTGAGATCACTGACCCAGGCATCCCACACATGGGTTATTCCAACAGCCTCCTAACAGGTCTCCCTGCCTTCAGTCTTGCTCATTCAATCTCTTCTCAGCTTTAGCCACAATGGTGTTTTTTCCTGCCTTAAAACCCTACAGTCACTTGCCCTTTTTTTTATACCTGACTCGTATCCATCTTCCCACATTCAGTCTCTTGCCCACTTGGTCCACCTTCCCGCAGTCCAGTTCCCACTACACATCACACATCAATTATGATGAATTTTTTAAAAAAATTCTTAACTTGCTAAATTTTCTTTTGCATCTGGGATTTTACTCATGTGATTTATTCTGCCTGGAATTCTTGTTGCCCCTATTTTGCTTGAGTAGCTCCTGATCATTCTTGAGGCCTCAGATGAACTGTTATTTCCTTAAGAAACCTCCCTCAGCTCCTCTCCTCTTCCTTCTCAGTCTATAGTGCCCTTGTGGAAGCTCCCAGTGTACCCTAAGTGGCCCTGAGCAGGTCCTTCACATGCTTCCTTCTTACTGCTGCTCTAGATGCCTTTCAGGCTGGATTGAAAGCTCCACAAGGTAAAGAATCATCCCTATCTTGTACACTATTGGATACCTAATGCCTTACACAGAGCTTATCCACAAGTTGAGTTAATAAGTTTTTGAGCAATAAATCAAAGGAAGGTAAGTCTAATTTATATAGAGTGACATCTGAATAAAACATCTCCCCCACCCCATAGTAGTTAAAGAGTTGTACACAATGTTTAAACATATACTGTCATGTATTACTACAAAACAACTAACAAGAACATAAAAGAAGAAAGTTTCTAGATAACTAAAATTATCCTATATAGAGATTTAAACTTCAGATTCATATCCAGTACTTTTGGAGGAAATAAAAGGGCTAGATTCTGGTAAATGGCATATATGAATGCACAGTTCTACAAATGCTGCCTGTGCATTAGGGAGCAATTGTATGTCCTTCAGGAGAAGCCATGCGAGGTCCCTGGCATATATGGCAGAAGTGTCAGCCAGCTGCTCCAGGTCAGGGCAACATACTTAACCTCATGTTTTTAGCAATGAAAAATGCTTGCACATTTCCTGCCCCATTCTATAAAGTTTCATTTGCCAGTCCTTACTCTTCAGGTCCTGTTTCCTGAACACCAAGGTCTTTGTGACATGTGCTTCTAGTCATGTCACTTTTACTTTAAAATTTAAACTCCAGTGATACGTCCCAAGCTACACAGCATGGGTTTTAGCTGTTGTCCTGTAAAGAACAATTAAAAAGGAAAGAAAAAGAAAAAATGAAGGAAGGAAGAGAAATAAAGAAAGAGAGAAAGGAAAGAGAAAAAGGAAAGAAAGAAAGAAAGAAAAGAAAGAAAAAGAAAGACAGACAGAAAGAAAGAAAGAGAAAGGAAGGACGGAAGGAGAAAGAGAAAGAAAGAAGAGAGAAAGGGAAAGAAAGAAGCTCAAGGCAAATACATACACCTGGGCATAGTTGAATCCATAGAAAGAGCAAGGGAAGTGAAGCCCTGAACAATGTAAACTAAATAATAACAATTTTACAAATTAAACAAAAGTTGTTTTTTTTTTTTACTCTGAATTCCTAATAGCCTAAAGCTTGTTATGATAATGATAGAAAACACAGGTATTTCTTGAAATTTATCCACACATGAGAAACAAGTCTGCTTTGGGCTTTAGATAGATTATTCTTGGATTAGAAGGAATTTTATTTTCCAAACATAGGGCATTTCCTTAGGCTGGTGTCTTCAGTGCTTCCTCATTGGGAGCTGCCTTCCTGACTCAGGGAATGCTGTGCTTCGCTGAGAGCCAAGTAGCCACTAAGAATGTAGATTCTGGCTGCAGAGAACAAGCTGACATGGACTTTGTTCAGGCTGTAAACCATGGACAGCTGAAAAAGCTACCAAACTGGCCTTCTTGCCTCAAGTCTCTGTCCCTTCTGTTCAGGCTCCTCACTGCCACCAGAGTCATAGCCCTTAAACTCCGATCTAATTACCTCAGGTCTCTCTTAGAGACTTTCAAAAATTTCTCATGGCCCATGGCCAAAATTCCAATGCTATGGTATTCCAGATTCCAGTGTCTTTTTTGATGGGCCTATCTGCAGACTCTTCCCCCATGACCCAGCTACATGGCACTGATCACTCACAGTGGCTTGAACACAGAGAGAAATCTCATACTTTCAAATTCGATCTCAAATCTCTACTTCTTGGAAGTCTTCTTTCCAGCCCACCATAACAAATGCAGGACCTGACACTAGGGTACAAGCAGAGGCCCTTACACCACAAATATTCAGCTGCTATATAAAATGTTCTATCCTCCTCCCTGACAAATGTGCCTTTATAACAATCTGTGATGCTTGATTTGAATTTAGAATGTTTGGACTCTGTAGAGAAAACAGGGAGAGATGTCTCTCAGCCCCCATTCCTTGCCCCATCCCTTCTCTTCTATTTCTACCCCTGGCTTTGCCCTGCATGTGAACACCCCAGTCCACATATGCAAGCTCTTCTAGGCCACCTCTCAAGAATATGGGGTCAACTGTCGGCATGGCTTGTTCTCAGGAGAATAGACCCAAGGACGAAGTCTTCACAAGCTCTGGAAGCAGGTTTGAGATACCTGGGAAAGGAATTCCAAGATCTCAGTTACCTGAACTGAGTTTAGTGGGCAAAGGAGTGGATGGGAACTAAGGGTGCAAGTAAAGGAGGGCCCAAACAGAATGCTCTAAACCAAGTAGCCCAGGGTAGGGCAGCAACCCTGAATTCCCTGGTTTTTCCTGAATAGAGTTAGTCACTTCCTCTTCTGTGCTCCCATAGCAGTCTATTCACGAGTTTGGCATTTTGTCATTGAAGATTGATGGATACATCTCCCAGACCACGTGCACCTTGAGGATAGGGCCATCTGAAAACAGTGCCATAACTTAATTTACAGCAAACAACATTTCAATTCCTCTGTAAAGAATAAAAGTTTTCAAGCAATTAAAGTCTCAGGATACAAAATCAATATGCAAAAATCACTAGCATTCCTATATAACAACAGCAGGGAAGCAAAGAGCCAAATCATGAATAAATTCCCATTCGCAATTGCTGCAAAGAGAATAAAATATCTTGGAATACAGCTAACAAGGGAAGTGAAGGACCTCTTTAAGCAGAACTACAAACCACTGCTCAAGAAAATCGGAGAGGACACAAACAAATGGAAAAAACATTCCATGCTCATAGATAGAAAGAATCAGTATTGTGAAAATGGCCATACTGCCCAAAACAATTTACAGATTCAATGCTACTCTCATTAAACTACCATTGACCTTCACAGAATTAGAAAAGACTATTTTAAAAGTCATTTGGAACCAAAGAAGAGCCCAAATAGCCAAGACGATCCTAAGCAAAAAGAATAAAACTGGAGGTGTTATACTACCCAACTTCATACTAAACTACGAGGCTACAGTAACCAAAACGGCAGAGTACTGGTACAAAAACAGACACATAGACGAATGGAACAGAATAGAGATCTCAGAAATAAGACCACACATCCACAACCATCTGATCTTCAACAAACCTGACAAAAACAAGCAAGGGGGAAAGGATTTTCTATTCAATAAATGGTGCTGGGAGAAGTGGCTAGCCATATGCAGAAGACTGAAATAGGATCCCTTCCTTACGCCTCATAAAAAAATTAACTCAAGATGGATTGAAGACTTAAATGTAAAACCCCAAAAGATCAAAACCCTAAAAGAAAATCAAGGCAATACTATTCAGGACATAGGCACAGGCAAAGATTCATGATGAAAACATCAAAACCAATTGCAACAAAAGCAAAAGACAAATGGGATCTAATTAAAGAGCTTCTGCACAGCAAAAGAAACTATCATCAGAGTGAACATATAATCTACAGAATGGGAGAAGATTTTTGCAATCTATCCATCTGACAAAGGTCTAATATCCAGAATCTACAAGGAACTTAAACATTTACAAGAAAACAAACAAACATCCCCATTAAGAAGTGGGCAAAGAACGTGAATAGCCACTTCTCAAAAGAAGACATTCATGTGGCCAGCAGACATATGAAAAAAAACTCAACATCCCTGATCATTAGAGAAATTCAAATCAAAACCACAGTGAGATGCTGTCTCACGCCAGTCAGAATAGTGATTACTAAAAAGTCAAGAAGAAATAGATGCTGGCGAGGTTGTGGAGAAAAAGGAACATTTTTACACTATTGGTGGGAATGTCAATTAGTTCAACCATTTTGGAAGATAGTGTGGTGATTCTTCAAAGACCCAGAACCAGAAATACCATTTGACCCAACAATCTCATTAGTGGGTATATACCCAAAGGAATATAAATCATTCTATTATAAAGATACTTGCATGCATATGTTCATTGCAGCACCATTTGCAATACCAAAGACATGGAATCAACCCAAATACCCATCAATGATAGACTGGATAAAGAAAATATGGCACATATATACCATGGACTACTATGCAGTCATAAAAAGGAACAAGATCATGTCCTTTGCAGGGACATGGATGGAGCTGGAAGCCATTATCCTCAGCAAACTAATGCAGAAACAGAAAACCAAACACCACATGTTCTCATTTATAAGTGGGAGGTGAACGATGAGAATACAAGCATATGATATGGGAGGGGTGGAACAACACACACTGGGACCTGTTGGGGGGCTGGGGGGAGGGAAAGTATCAGGTAGAATAGTTAATGCATGCTTGGCTTAATACCCAGGTGATGGGTTGATCTGTGTAGCAAACCACCATGGCACACATTTAGCTATGTAACAAACCCGCACATCCTGCCCATGTACCCCAGAACTTAAAAGTTGAAGGAGAAAAAAAAAAGAGCAATTATGTACACACACACATACACATACACATGTGCGTGGGCACACACTTCCTCTTCAATTAGTCTTCAGGCCCAATTTTCTCTTTTAATTACTTTGGCTAGCATTAAGAATCTACTAATCTCTAGAAATGGACAAAATGACTGCCATTTTTATTTACTAATTCCTACCATACTGAAAAATATTATATATTCCAAAAACCATAGTTCTGCTCTAAATTTCAGAACAGTCTACATATTCCAGCACTCCATCTTCTTAATGTTCTGCAAATGACTTCTTATTTTAAATGAATACCAAAAGTGACCTCTGAGTATTCTTGGCCTCGATTAGGTGTGTGAATAGGAATGCTCTACACTGTTGAGCAAAAATCCTAGAAAATAATTCTCTCCTCTAGGGAACAGATCACAAAAGCAGCTCCTCTGTGTCTGAACATTCATCACCGGAAGGCTGCCCTTGCCACTTCCTGTCACTCATTGCTGTATGCTTGGGGATAGAAGTTAATGTCCCAGGGATAACAACAGATGTGCTTATATGTGTTACTAAACTCTGTTCCTTTCGTTGGCTAGACTACAGCATGGTTTACAGCAGCCAAGATTATAGACTTGATTCTCATAAAGGCCACTTGGAAAGTTGATCACCCAGCCTTTTTCTGTAAATGGACCCTGAGAATTCTCTGGAGGTACCAGTTATAAATTACTAGCCAGGAACTGCCTCCTTCCATCTGGCAAGGATAGTGTCCTGAAAAGTAGGATGCCTAGAGGGCAGTGATGGAGAAAGGGGACCCATCTGCTCAGTTAGCCACATCGCGGAGTTCACAGATATGTGATATGTGGATGTTGAAGCGATGCTACCTTCACAGTCTCATGGACTAGTCAGCTTTATGTAGAGAAATTTTTTTTCAAGGGCCAACTGTTGACCCTCCAGCCCTGGAAAGCCATGCTATCCCAGGTCACAGAAGGTGGGTAGTGAGAAGGGCACTCAGGACACATGAAGCATCCCCGCACATTGCCCTCCCTAGAGAGCCCACTCAGTTTACCTCCAAGTTACAGAGCATCAGGAATGCTTTAATGCAGGCACGGAAGCTCTACTTGAATTCCAGTTTCACAAAGTCAAAACCTCCTTAGTTAGCTTCCTATTTCACCTGAAATGAATTAGGCTTAACTTGAAAGCTTCAGTCTGTATTTCTGGTTGTCGCCACTTATTTCCCTTCTCAGTAAACCCTTTCTCCACATTTCCTTCCATCTCCCTTGCTCACTGTCTAATTAAGGAAGGGGTGAGGGAGAAGGTGAATCAGGCAGTTTCTGTATTGTACCACCTGTGGTGACAGACCCTTTGAAATCAAGGGTGTGCTCTAGTTCTAGGGGTGCTGGCAGCAGGAACAGAGCACGAAGAGCCAAGGGAGGCAAGTGGAGAGGCTGCTTTACCATGAAGGTAGGGGTGACAGGAAACGGGACTCCACAATACCCCATTACAACTTCTTCCCCCCAGGTCGGATCCTGGCACGGGTGGGGTCCATCCACATCACTCTAGGTGCTCCCTAAACCCTGGCCTCTTTGTTCTGGGATCCACACTCAGCACCCACAATACCTAGCAGAATGTGAGTTCACCCTCTCCTCATTTTGTTTACTCTCCTTCTTTTGTCTAGCCACCCTCCAACTGCCCTTTCTCCCTCACCGTCTCCTGTATCTTCTGGAACTCTCATTTGCTTCACAAGCCACAGCCTTGATTCTTTAGTGTGTTGAGGTCAAAAGATTTCATTGGTTGGAATTAGACTGGGTTTGTGTTGCAGCTTGGCCTGATCTATCTGGCTTTGGGAAAGTGACCCAGCTAGTGTGAGGCCCAGATGGTTTTAGGATGGTTTTAGGGAAGGTAGTATGACTCTGATGGTCAGTGGGGGACATGAAAGTTGAAAGGCTGATAAAGATGAAGTGCATGTGAAAAGCCACCTCACCCACCAAGTCACCCTTTGGTACCACCACTGTTCTTAAAAACCTCTCCAAACATTGGCTTCTCTATTTATAAAACAAAAAGCTTGTTGTGGGAAATAAACGAGATGTCTGTGATACACCTACATAGTGCCTGGTACATGGTATGAGCTCAGTCACTATTAGTGCCATTGTCTACCCTCCCCTGCCTGCTGGGACCAGCACTGAGGAAACTCCTCCTCTTGTAGCCTTCTCTACAGTGGAAGTGGAAGCTGCCCAGTTATTTCCCCAGTTGGGGACCTCTGCTCTAGGTGATCCAGTAATCCTTCAATTCCACTCCTCACCCCAAACTCTACTGCAGTTTTGCTCATCCTTTCTGTCCTCAATCCTTTCCAAAATTGGTTCTCTCATTTGTGCTCTGGAATACATTCCCCATCTTCCTCCAGCACCTTGTTCTGTCTCCTATTTCCTCTCACATCTTCAATCCCTTTATTCTTATTGTGTCTTTAACTCTCCTTGTTTTTTCTAAACTTCCTGAATTGGCAGTCCATACTCACATGATCCTTTCCTAACCTTCCCTTCCATATGCAATCCACAATAAATGACTGACTTCTCCCACCCTGCCTCAATGATGCTGCCTTTTATAAAAAAGATACAACTGGTGAGCCCCAATTGCCAAATCCAAGGTCAATGCCTGTCTCTTGTCTTTTTTACTTCTCTAGACCTTGACCCTGTTGAGCCACTTTTTCCCCTTTGGAGAATACAGCATGACTTTTCCTCGTTCTTCATGTCTTCACTAGTTTTGTCTCTTGTTAATTTGTTCATTTCTTAATTCAATAACTTTTTTTATTAGAATCCTACTATGTAACCCAGCACTACACCAGGGAGTGCATATGAATATGTAGATAAGAGTCCTATGTACCTTAAGGAGTTTATAGTGCACTGAAAGAAACAGTCATGCAAAAATAACGACATATTGCTCTATGTGCAAAAGGGACAGTGCATACCAGTAACACAGAATTCCCCAGTCCTCTGCCTGAGCTCTAGCCTTGCTCCTCAAAATGTTGTCCCTTGAAGCAATAGCAGCAGCACCATATGGGTACTTGTAAAAAGACACAGTTGGGGTCCCCAACTGTGTCTACTGAACCTACTGAACCAAAATCCCTGGGAGTGAGGCTCAGGCATTGGTCATCCTTGTTGGTCTCATCTCCTGAAGCTTCCTGTGAATTCTGCTTTCCAATATTCAAGATTCCCAGCTCTGAATCATCTGCATAAAAGTATGCATTCTTCAGGATATGGCCTGATGTCACACCCTTTGTGGGACTTCATGGCATCTATTTTCCTCTAAAGTAGAATTCATTACCCCCATCTCTGTTTATGCCATTTGCAAAGAATTTATCACCTTGTTTAATTTGATTCTATGTTTATTGTCAGTTTGGTTCTATGAATGTTTATTGAGCACTATCAGATACTATGGAAAAGTCTAAGATACAGAGGAAGGAAGAAATCATTTCTTGTCAAAGGAGCTTGCAGTCTATTGTGGCTAATTATGCATATAACTATTCTTTCTTGCCTTTCTTTGAGTAATTTGTATGTTGAATACAAATGTTCCAGTCTTCACTTAAGCATTGATTTTTTTTCAAGTGGTGGATAGTGAAACTATAAAGAAATGGGACAACCATAATTGAATAACCTTGGACTAACAATTCATATTCACTGTGCACACATGTTGGTTGATATGGTTTGGCTCTGTGTCCTCACCCAAATCTCATGTTGAATTGTACTCCCATAATTCCCACATGTTGTGGGAGGGACCTGGTGGGAGATAATTTGAATAATGGGGGCAGTTTCCCCCAAACTGTTCTCATGGTAGAGAATAAGTCTCACGAGATCTGATGGTTTTATCAGGGGTTTCCACTTTTGCATATTCCTCATTTTCTCTTACTGCCACCACGTAAGAAGTGCCTTTTGCCTCCTGCCATGATTCTGAGGCCTCCCTAGCCATGTGGAACTGTAAGTCGAATTAAACCTCTTTTTCTTCCCAGTCTTGGGTATGTCTTTATCAGCAGCATGAAAATGGACTAATACAGTAAATTGGTACCAGTAGAGTGGGGCGTTGCTGAAAAGATACCTGAAACTGTGGACGTGACTTTGGAACTGGGTAACAGGCAGAGGTTGGAACAGTTTGGAGGGCTCAGAAGAAAACAGGAAAATGTGGGAAAATTTGGAACTTCCTAGAGACTTGTTGAATAGCTTTGACCAAAACCCTGATAGGGATATAGACAATAAGGTCCAGGCTGAGGTGGTCTCAGATGGAGATGAGAAACTTGTTGGAAACTACAGCAAAGGTGACGCTTGTTATGTTTTAGCAAAGAGACTGGTAGCATTTTGCCCCTGCCCTAGGGATTTCTGGAACTTTGAACTTGAGAGAGATTATTAAGGGTATCTGGCAAATAAATTTCTAAGCAGCAAAGCATTCAAGAGGTGACTTGGGTGCTGTTAAGGACATTCAGTTTTATAAGGGAAGCAGAGCATAAAAGTTTGGAAAATTTGCAGCCAACAATGTGAAAGAAAAGAAAAACCCATTTTCTGAGGAGAAATTCAAGCCGGATGCAGAAATTTACATAAGTAACAAGGAGTCAAATGTTAATCCCCAAGACAATGGGGAAAATGTGTCCAGGGCATTTCAGAGGTCTTCATGGCAGCCCCCCTCATCACAGGCCCAGAGACCTAGGAAGAAAAAATGGTTTCATGGGCAAGGCCTAGGGCCCCCACGCTGTGTGCAGTCTAGGGACTTGGTTCCCTGTGTCCCAGACACTCCCACCATGACTGAAAGGGGCCAAAGTACAGCTCGGGCCATGACTTCAGAAGGTGCAAACCCCAAGCCTTGACAACTTCCATGTGGTGTTGATCCTGTGGGTGCACAAAAGTCAAGAATTGAGGTTTGGGAACCTCTGCCTAGATTTCAGAGGCTGTATGGAAATGCCTGGACGTCCAGACAGAAGTTTGCTGCAGGGGTAGGGCTCTCATGGAGAACCTCTCCTAAGGCAGTGCAGAAGGGAAACGTGGGGTCAGAGCCTCCACACAGAGTCCCTACTGGGGCACCAGCCTGTGAAAGCAGCCAGGAGGGAGGCTGTACCTTGAAAAGTCACAGGGGTGGAGCTGCCCAAGACCATGGGAACCCTTGCATCAGTGTGACTCGGATGCGAGACATGGAGTCAATGGAGATCATTTCGGAGCTTTAATATTTGACTGCCCTGCTGAATTTCAGACTTGCGTGGGACCTGTAGCCCCTGGATTTGGCCAATTTCTCCCATTTGGAACAGCTATATTTACCCAATGCCTGTATCTAGGAAGTAACCAACTTGCTTTTGATTTTACAGGCTCATAAGCAGAAGGCACTTGCCTTGTCTTAGATAAGATTTTGGACTGTGGATTTTTGTGTTAATGCTGAAATGAGTTAAAACTTTGGGGGACTGCTGAGAAGGCATGGTTGGTTTTGAAATGTGAGGACATGAGATTTGGATGGGCCAGGGATGTAATGTTATGGTTTGGCTCAGTGTCCCCACCAAAATCTCATCTTGAATTGTACTCCCACAATGCCCAAATGTTGTGGGAGGGACGCAGTGGGAGATAATTTGAATTATGAGGGTGGTTTCCCCCATACTGTTCTCATGGTAGTGAATAAGTCTCATGAGATCTGATGGTTTTATCAGGGGTTTCTGCTTTTGCATGGGGTTCCTCATTTTCTCTTCCTGCCACCATGTAAGGAGTGCCTTTTGCCTCCCACCATGATTCTGAGGCCTCCCCAGCCATGTGGAACTGTAAGTCAAATTAAACCTCTTTTTCTTCCCAGTCTTGGGTATATCTTTATCAGCAGCATGAAAATGGACTAATACATTGGTACCCTCCAGAATCCATTTCGAATTCCCTCTTCCTGGCAGCCTCTAGTTTCTGTCTGTGTATCCTCCAGTTCAACAGAAGCTCTAGGGGTAGAGCATGCATCCAAAACAGACAGAATATCAAGACTTCTGTTGGATGTTGGTGGCAGTGATAGATGTAGGAGAAGCATAGTGCCAAGAGAGCCCCTAGCACCTATTTGGAGATGACAGGGAGAAAGCCTGTGGAAAATGGGAGCCTAGAAGTCAAATCTGAGAAATCAAAATAGAGAAATTGTTTGTTCACATTATTTTTGAACCAAACCTCATCTTATTTTTTCCCATCACATTAGCTATAAATTCCTTTCCTTGATGAAACTACTGTGGTTTGGGTGTTCTATTACTGATAATCGTAAGCATCCTAATTGTTAAAATCTTCTACTTGAATCCAAAGAACAATAACTGATTTGCTATCTGGAAAATGAACCTTTGCTCTCACTATAGGCTGATTAATTCACAAATAAAGTTAAGTGTAGGTCTTTCTCTTGGTCTTACCTGAGAAACTACAGATTCCTAGAACTGCATGACGACATTAAACTTTCTTTAACAACATTCTACAATAGCCACAGATTCGCAAATCTGTTGCTTTTTTTTTTTTTTTTTTTGAGACAGAGTCTCACTCTGTCACCCAGGCTGGAGTGCAGTGGCTCAATCTCAGCTCACTGCAACCTCTGCCACCCAGGTTCAAGCGATTCTCCTGCCTCAGCCTCCCAAGTAGATGGGATTACAGGCTCCCGCCACCGCACCTGGCTAATTTTTCTTTTTTCTTTTCTTTTTTTTTTTTTTTGAGATAGAGTCTTGCTCTGTTGCCCAGGCTGGAGCGCAGTGGTGCAATCTTGGCTCACTGCAACCTTCGCCTCCCAAGTTCAAGCGATTCTCCTGCCTCAGCCTCCTGAGTAGCTGGGATAACATTCACGCACCACCATGCCCAGTTAGCTTTTGTATTTTTAGTAGAAACAGGGTTTCACTGTGTTGGTCATGTTGGTTGAACTCCTGACCTCGTGATCTGCCTGCCTCAGCCTCCCAAAGTGCTGGGATTACAGGCGTGAGCCACCACACCCAGCCTAATTTTTGTATTTTTAGTAGAGACAGGGTTTCACCATCTTGGCCAGGCTGGTCTTGAACTCCTGACCTTGTGATCCACCAGCCTCGACCTCCCAAAGTGCTGGCATTACAGGCGTGAGCCACTGCACCTGGCCCATTTGTTGCTTTTCATTACTGTATCTGTCTGGTTAATATTTATCTATTTATTTTTAAGGCAAGGTCTCACTCTGTCACCCAGGCTGGAGTGCAGTGGCATGATTTTGGCTCACTGTAGCCTCAACTTCCCTGGCTCAGGTGATTCTCCCACCTCAGCCTCCTGAGTCGCTGGGACTACAGGTGCCTCCTCCATGCCCTGCTAATTTTTGTATTTTTTGTATAGACAGAGTTTCACCATGTTGTCCAGGCTGGCCTCAAACTACCGGCCTCAAGTGATTCACCCACCTCAGCCTCCCAAAATGTTGAAATTACAGGCAGGAGCCACCATGCTCTGCCTGTGATGGTTAATTTTATGTGTCAACTTGACTGGGTCATGGGGCACCCAGATATTTGATTAAACATTATTTCTGGGTGTGTCTGTGAGGATTATTTCAGATGAGATTAGCATTTGAATGGGTAGACTGAATAAAGCAGATTGCCCCTGCAATATGGGTGGGCCTCATCCAATTAACTGAGGGCCCGAATAGAACAAAAAGGTGGAGGAAGGGAGAATTTACTCTCTCTGCCTGATTTTGTGAGCTGGAACATTGGTCTTCTCCTGTCCTCAGACTGTAACTTATGCCATCAGCTCTCCAATTCTCAGGCTTTCAGACTTGAATTGAAACTATGCCACTGGTTTTCCTTGGCATCTAGCTTGCAGATGACAGATGGGACTTCTTAGCCTCCATAATTTCATGAGCCAGTTTCTCATTATACAAACATAGTAAGTAGATGAGCGCTTTCACTTAAAAAAATGGACATTTGTAAATGTATGAGACAGGAAATCCTAAGCACATACGCTGTTCACACACAAACATGCCTGGTTGTGTGGACCATGACATATACAATGTACTTTTTACCTCCAGTTGTTTTTTCTTTGCTGCTACATGCAAAAGCCGTAGTAGATGGTATTGTTCTGGCTGTTCCAGCTGAGACATCAAGGCCAGGAGTTCTGTCAGGTGTCTATTAATTGGCTGAGGCTGCTTTTCATACACAGCAGGTAACACTCTCAACAACATGGTGTTACCTGTTGAGGGAACAATAAAGGGAATGATGACTTTATCAGGCCATGAGCAACAGAAATAACATTATTACCAATGTAATAATATTTGCACTTACACATTAAATAGCACAGACTGATGGCCAATTCTTTTGCTAAAAATAACATGGTACCTTATTCTGAGATTAAAATGTGATTTAATCCGATTCCACAAAAGGAAATATTTTATGATATAATCAGCACCATTAACTAATGAAAAATGTTCCTAAGTAACGCACCATGGGGATAGAGGAACTTTGACAGTAATCAGACCACACCCTTGAGAAGGAAACAGTTCCAATAAAGAATTCCTGATGATAAACAAAATTTAAACGATGTTTAAATGAAAACTAAGCAGTGCTGTAATCATGGACCTAAATGAAACTGAACAACAAAAAAAGTGCAAAGGAATGAATTCACATTCCTGGAAGACACAGAATCATAATTTAGACAACTCACATACAGAAACTATGCCTTATTTTATGAATAGTTTAAGAAGTAGTAATGCAAATTTAAATCCCCAATTTCTGCACTATTTCAAGGGAAGTTTAGCCTCAGCTGATTTGTCACGCATAATTTCCTCAAAGATATGTATAGACAACTAGATTTATAATGGCAAAACCTCAAGAAAACTATTACATAACATATAGAAACTTATCTGCAATCAACATATGGGCAACATCTGCTTATCACTCTATGGTATAGATTTTTTTTCTCAAAATCCTCACAAGTACTTAAATGTCGCAGGGGAATTGGTTTCTAGGGATTTTTTGAACAAGAATTTTTTTGACTCTACTTTTACTTTAAATTTGGCTTTGTATATAGAAGCCATACACAGAAAGAATCAAATAAGAAGGAATTACACATATATGGACCTTAATTAAATGGTAGGAACATGCCTATATATAAAAGACAATTTAGATATGATCATTAAAGAAAGAAGGCCAGAATTTTCAGAATATCAATATCTTAATTTAACGAAAGCGTGATTCTGGATGAAACTGAATGAATTGAATGAATTTGGAGATAATAAAAAATGAGAATTGTTTTTTCCACATGTAGTTCATAGAATAAATCTAAAACAGGTTTTATCATGTTCCCCAGAATACAAGTTGTTGGAAATATTTAGAGTTTTCTTTTAAAAGGTTGTGTTCATCAGTATTTATTTTCAATAGTTTAATTTTCAACAATTTGTTTTGTTTTCTGTTTATTTTACTATGAGCGTCTCCTTAAAAGATCAGGAATTTTTTAATGCAATACCCAATTTGTAAAGCCCATGTTAGATTATAGAACTTAGTTATGAGGACATACTGATCAACTGCTAAAAATGGTCACATTAAAAGGGACTGTAGTTGCAGTCTAAGACAGGAAACTGTTGCATGGCATTTCGGTACAAAACTCACTACAGAGGCCCTGGGAGCCTTGAAGGGAAAAACCCCAGATTAGTCATTTTCAGCTGACTTGAATTTCAATCAAACAATACAAAAAACAAATGCAGAACTTTTGCAGAAATCTTATAAATTCCATTAGTCAATAATACCTTCTTTTAAATTATGAAATAGTTCAAGTCATCAAACAAATGTAGGCAATAATATAAGGAACATCGGTGTGCCTACCAACCAGATTTGTCAAAACTTAACCTTATATAATAATTGCTTTTCATCCCATTTGTTTCCTTTTCTCCCCAGAGGCAACCATCATCCTAAAGGGAGTATTTATGATCTCCATAAGTATTTTTACACTTTAATTACATGCAATGTATCAATAAACATTATATAGTATTGTTTTGGATGCTTTAAAATTTTATATGAATACCATCATACTCTACACATCCCTTCACAACATATTTTTTTCCTATTCAACATTTTGTAGAAGTTATATCTCCAAGAAGCTCTCCTTCATTTACTCTCACAGCCATGTGTTATTCCAGTGTATAAATATGCAACAACTTATTCATATACTCTCTGTGATTGAAAGACATTATGTTGTTATTATTATTCATTGCCTTAATCAATAATGCTGAAATAACTGTCTCTTTGTGCAAAAATGGGAGATATTTCTTAGGGTAGTGCTTCTGAGTCTAATGTGCTTAGAAGTCACCTGGGCATATCTTTAAAACACAGATGTTGATTCAACAGGTTGGAGGTAGGGTTTGAGCGTCTGAATTTCTAACAAGCTCTCAGGTGACACTGATGGTCCATGGACCAAATAGTTAAGTGGCAAAGCACTGAGTATGTCCCTAGGAGTTGACTTTGTAGATGTTCCAAAATTTCTTTGTGAAGCAGTTGTATTCATTTTCTATAGCTGTTATTAGAAATTATCTCAAAATTAGTGGCCTAAAATAACACAAATTTATTATCTTATATTTCTGTAGTTCAGAAGTCTGACATAAGTCTCCCGAAGTTAAAATCAATGTGTGCCCAGGGCTGGGTTCCTTCCTGGATGCTCTAGGAGAGAATTTGTTTCCTTGGCTTAACCAGTGATATGCTTTGGCTCCATGTCCCCACCTAAATCTCATCTTGAATTGTAATCCTCACGTGTCAAGGGAGGGACCTGGTGGGAGGAGGTTGGATCATAAGGGTAGTTTTATCCATGCTGTTTTCATGATAGTGAGGGAGTTCTCATGAGATCTGATGGTTTAAAAGTGGCAGTTTCCGCTGTACTCTCCCTCACTCCTGCTGCCATGTAAGACGTGCCTTGTTTCCCCTTTGCTTTCCGCCAGGATTGTAAGTTTCCTGAGGCCTCCTCAGCCACGTGGAACTGAGTCAATTAAACCTCTTTTCTCCATAAATTACCCAGTCTCAGGTAGTATCTTTATAGCAGTGTGAAAACAGACTAATACATCCAGCTTTTAGAGGCTGCCTGAATTTCTTGGTTTGTGGCCCCTTTCTCCATCTTCACAGCCAGCAACATGGCATCTCTCTGATCCCTGTTCCTTCATCTCATCTCTCCCCTTGATTCTCTCTTCTGCTTCCCTTTTCCACTTTTAAGGACCCTTGTGATTGTATTGGGTTTAACTGAATAATCTAGGATTATCTCCCTATCTTATTTAGCAACCTTAATTCTATCTGAAATGCATATTACATAACATGTTCATAGGTTCCGGGGATTAGAACATGGACATCTTTGGGGGACCAGTATTCTGCCTACCACCAAGATTATGACAATCTACTCCCACCAGCAGCATGAGTGTTTCTGTTGGTCCACATTCTTGCCAGCATTTGGTTGTGACAGACATTGGTGTTTGCTAATCTGATGGGATGTATCTAATATTTTTGCTTTAATTTTCATTTCCCAATTACTTGTTATATATTATATATAACAAATTATATATATACATATATATATAATTGTTTCTGAGATGGAGTCTCACACTGTTGTCTGGGCTGGAGTGCAGTGGCGTGATCTTGGCTCACTGCAACCTCCGCTTCATGGGTTCAAGTGATTCTCCTGCCTCAGCCTCCCAAATAGCTGGGATTACAGGTGCCTGCCAACACACCCAGCTAATTTTTTTGTATTTTTAGTAGAGATGGAGTTTCACTATGTTGGCCAGGCTGGTCTCAAACTCCTGACCTTGTGATCTGCCCGCCTCAGCCTCTCAAAGTGCTGGGATTACAGGCGTGAGCCACCACACCCAGCCCTTTTCATATATTTATAGGTGATTTCCTCACTTGTGATTTGGCCATTCACATTCTTTGCCTATATGTTATTAGGATGTTGACATTTTTTCTTATTAATTTTTAGAAGTTCCTTAATTATTCTGAGCTACTGAATGAATTTTTGATTTATTGATTTAAAATTATATTCTTAATATAGTCAACTGTTTTCATTTTTTTACTTCATGGTTTAGGTTTTTTTGTTAGAAATCTTTCTGTATTCCAGGTTCATAAAAATATTCTCCTATATTTTCTCTTAAAGGCATTATGGTTTTGCTTTCTTGTAGTTGTCTTTAATCTGTCTGGAAATGACTTTGGTACATAGGAGGAAGAAGTTTAATTATATATTTTTCTTTGTATACAAATAATTTTTTCTATTGAGTAGTCAATTGTTACTCTTCTGATTTGCCACACCTCTTTCATATATTAGGTTTTCCATATGTGTCTGGGTCTGTTTCTGGCATTTATCCATCTCTTCATCAAGTCTACATTTTCTTAATTACAATAATTTTATAATAAATCATTATATCCCATAGGACCTACTTCCTGACCTCCTACTTCTTCAAGCTCTTCTTGGCTACTCTATACAAATTTTAGTATCAGTCTGTCAACATCCTTGAAAAACCAGACTGGGACTTCTTTTTCATATTGAACATATTGACTAATTTGGCATAACTGACATCTTTGTAAAACTGAGTCTTCTCATTTAAGGAGATAATTTATCTTTCTGTCTATGTAGATCTTTTTATGTTTTTAAATAAGGTGTTATAATTAGCTGTGTCTTATGTTAAATTGTTGCTTAGGTATCCCATAGCTATTTTTGCTACTGTAAATGAAAACTTTATTTTCAAAGGCATTTTCAATTTATCTGCTGGTATTAATAAAGCAATAGATTTTTGTATGTTGATCTTATATCCAACAAAAGTTGCTCAGTTCTTATTAATATGTCTTTTGAGTCTCTTAGATTTTTCTGTATGTAGATGATCCACTCATGATAAATAATAACAACTTCATTTCTTTCCATCCTAATCCTTATGTTTCTTCTCCTTATGTCCTTATGTCCTTATGTCCTACTTTATAGGCAGGGACTTCCAATACACACTTTGATGAATAGAGTCACTGTCCACGGGTATCCTTGTGTTAATCCTGTTTTTCAAAAGTATGTTTCCAAGGATTTACAATTACATATGTATCTGTTTCTATAGGTTTTGGTATTTATGTTTTTTTCAGTTTAAGTAAGTTCCTGTCTGCTTTCTAGTTTGATTATTTTGAGTGCTGAATTTTATCAAACATTCTTCTCATCTGTTGATATGATGATTCTTCTCCTTTAAACTGTTAATGTAATAAGTTAACAGCTATTCTAACATTTAATCAATCTTGCAGTCTTGGAATAAACTCAACTTGCTTATGATATATTTTTATGCACATTGCTGTGCATAATGTGTATTTTTATGCATATTGCTGTGTTTGGCTAATACTTTATTTAGAGCTGTTGCATCAACATTCTTAATGAGACAGATTGCAGTTTTCCTTTCTTGTGTTGTCCTTTTCTCTTTTTGGTATCATACTTAGTAGACATGTAAAACGAATTTAGCACATTCCTGAACACTCTATTCTCAGAAGCAGTTTGTACAAAACGGGGATTATGTGTTCCTTGAATGTTTGGTAGAACTTGTCCATCAAACCATCTGGGCAGTAGTCTATATACTTCATTATATCAAGCTTTAAGTTATGTAGTTTAAGTTTCTGTATCCTTTGGCAGGCTTTTTTTTTTTCACATTTGAATGATCAGTTATGATATAGGTGAACTTATCAGCTTTGTTAAAATCTCCCTCCATGATTATGGATTTGCCCATTTCTCCTTATAATTCTGTCAACCTTTGGTTTATATTTTTTGAAACTATATTACTAGATAATTCAGAGATATCTTCCTGTTAAAGTATTTCTTTGTATCATAATTTAACTATCCTCTTTTGCCTAAGTCTATTTTTTACTGATATTACTACTGCTATGCTAGCTTTTTTGAATAATACTTGCTTGGTGTGTTCTCTTCCTCCCCTCCAATTTAAAGTTTTTAACTTTTAACATTTCTACTTTATGTTTTATGCGTAGCTTTTGTAAGTGATGTATAGCTGGATTTTTAAAATATTTCTTCTCTCTCTCTCTCTCCTTTTCTTTTTTTCAGGGTCTCATTCTGTCGCCCAGGCTGGAATGCAGTGGTGTGATCACAGCTCACTGCAGCCTCCACTTCCCAGGCTCAAGTGATCCTCCTGCCTCAGCCTCCTGAGTAGCTGAGACTACAGATGCACATCACCACACCAGGCTAATTTTTAAATTTTTTGTGCAGATGAGGGTCTTGCTATGTTGATCAGGCTGGTCTCAAACTCCTGGCTTCAAGTGATCCTCCTACTTTGGCCTCCCAAAGTACTGGGATTCTGAACGTGAGCCCAGACTAAAATATTTCTATATGACAAATAGAAATATTTGTCTCTTAACTGGAAAATGTGTTTCATTAATATTTATGGTAATTATTGGTATATTTTGATTTAATTTTAGCAAATAATATTGTACTTTTAACTTATCCTTCTCTGTGCTTTTCTTTCCTCCTTCATTGATTTTTTTTTCATAGATCAAGTCTTTCTTTAAAAATTCCCCCTGCTCCTTCTATTCGGATGCCTATGTCCGTTTGGTGGTTGTCCTTAAAATTATAACAAATATTTTTGAGCAAAGCAAAATTAATTAATTTCTTTTTCGTCCTCCTGAACAATGAAATGATTTTAGAATCCTATTACTGAACATAAAAGCAGCACATTTTAGATTATTTCCTTATATCTGTCTTCCAGTTCATTAATATTCTTTTCAGCTTTGCCTAATTTGCCACTTAATCCATGCCTTGAGCTTTTAAAATTTTCAATTAACTTTTTTTTTTTAATTCTAGAAGTTTTATTTGGTTCTTTAAAAAAAATCACCTAGCCTTTTTCTTTTTGACAATGTCTTATTCTTTTCTCATATTTTCAATTCCTTCTTTTAGAGCTTCAATAGTTTTAAACATATTTATTTTCTAGTTTTTGGCTGATATTTCAACTAAATGAAGTTCTTGGGGAGAGGTGTCTAATCCTTTTTGGTTTCTGCTGATTCTCATTTATAGTGGTTTGCTTCCTCATATGTTCAAATATCATTGTGAATTCTTTTTTTTTTCACAGTGGCAGATAGTATATATTTGAATTCTAAACATATCTGAGGGCAGGCCCAATTTCACAAACTCAGAGGGACCTTGTAGAGTTCAAAGAGAGACATGATTGCTTCCTACCTCTTTGTGCTAGGGCAGAGTGGGATTGTACCTACTGAAATACAGTAGGTAACCCTCTGAGGGTCCTGGCTTTCATGAGGATCTCCCTTCTAACTCTCCACCTTTGGCCTAAGCTTTGCTTCCACATGGTCATCAACATTTGGTGGTTATAGAACTAATAACCCCTATCTCACTTCACTCCTATGCCAGAGGGGCCCTAGCATCAGCTCATGGGATTGTTGTTTTTGCTTTCCTCTCTATCTTTGGCTCCTGGATTTTCCCCTTACTTTAATGGGAGCTCATCTGTACCTTTTAAGTTTTTATTAATATCATGTGAACACAGACCTGTATATATTGTTAGAAGCAGAAATCTCTAAGTTTACTTTTAAAACATGATCCTTGCCTCGAAACCTTGTAGAACAATATAATGTCCATATAATACCAAGTTATGAAAAGAAACATACCTAAATAACTAAATAAGTATATTCCTTTTTTCCCCCAGCTTTTTTTCCCCATTCTAGGTTTACCCAGTTGTACTGTGTTGTTTGTCATAGGCCGGGTGAGGTGGCTCACGCCTGTAATCCTAGCACTTTGGGAGGCGAAGGCGGGTGGATCGCCTGAGGTCAGGAGTTCGAGACCAGCCTGGCTAACATGGTGAAACCCTGTCCCTACTAAAAATACAAAAATTAACTGGGTGTGGTGGCGGGTGCCTGTAATTCCAGCTACTCGGGAAGCTGAGGCAGGAGAATCGCTTGAACCCAGGAGGCGGAGGTTGCAGTGAGCCGAGATCACACCATTGCACTTCAGCCTGGGCAACAAGAGCGAAATTCAGTCTCAAAAAAAAAAAATTATCTATAAAAGTATAGGTGCAACTCCACAAGTATTAAAGACAAGATAGCTCGGATTGGACTTGACTTTCAGAGCCATAACAATTCTTAATATGTTGGTTTATCTTGGAATCAGACCATTTTCAGTTTCAACCTGTAAAACAGTGTACAAAGGAAACAAGGAAAGTTTTCTATATATAAAGGGTTGTGAAATAATAACAGCTCACAGAAAATGCTGAAATGATGATTTGCTTCAGTACCCTCTGAAATTTCTCCCCTACCACCCCTCCTTCATCCCCATTGCTATCAATTCAAATTACAACAGCTAATTCTCAGAAGAACAGTGGAAGCCCAGTTTCTCTCCTCTTTCCCCTCTGACCCTCTTCCAATTAATCTGACTGCAGCGTAAACCTTTGCGGTTTAATATTGTGCAACTTCCACATTTCCCTCGCCCTCCCACTCAGCCCCCTCCCCCACCAAATTCAGGGGAACTCCCGTTACCGCAGTGCCACCAGCATTACTCATTCATCCCCATTCAGGCTTTCCTCAGCATTTATTAAGGACTCTCTGCTCCAGCCTCTCACTCTCACTCTGCTCCGCTCAAACTCAGCTCACTTGAGAGTCTCCTCCCGCCAGCTGTGGAAAGAACTTTGCGTCTCTCCAGCAATGCATCTCCTTGCGATTCTGTTTTGTGCTCTCTGGTCTGCAGTGTTGGCCGAGAACTCGGATGATTATGATCTCATGTATGTGAATTTGGACAACGAAATAGACAATGGACTCCAACCCACTGAGGACCGTAAGTTCACTTTAACTGTTTCTCTGCTAACCCTGACTACATATCCACCTCTTGGTCTAAATAACACACATATACTTTGTGGCCAGTGAGACAAGTTAAAAATTTATAGCTGGTTATGCAAAAGTGAGAAGCACTTGAAGAAAGATGGAGGTTTCAAAGTTATTTCTGTAACGTACATAATGGGTTGAATCATATAAAATCGTCAATATTTGACTGTTTTGAGCTACATAACCTGCGATTTCATAGGGTACAACTTAATCTATACCTGAATGAATGATTTCTGTCGTTTCTGAGACATTTACATGCTGTTTTTCGGAGGTGTCCTTAAAGGGAAGGGGAATGCCAGGAACGGGCTGCAACTTGGCACCACCGAGGGAGGTCAGCTTTTACAAAGCACATCCAAGGCAGGCCTGGGCGGGCTGCTAACGTGTGTGTATCCCGTACTCTAGCCACGCCGTGCGACTGCGGTCAGGAGCACTCGGAATGGGACAAGCTCTTCATCATGCTGGAGAACTCGCAGATGAGAGAGGGCATGCTGCTGCAAGCCACGGAAGACGTCCTGCGGGGCGAGCTGCAGAGGCTGCGGGAGGAGCTGGGCCGGCTCGCGGAAAGCCTGGCGAGGCCCTGCGCGCCGGGGGCTCCCGCAGAGGCCAGGCTGACCAGTGCTCTGGACGAGCTGCTGGAGGCGACCCGCGACGCGGGCCGCAGGCTGGCGCGCCTGGAGGGCGCGGAGGCGCAGCGCCCAGAGGAGGCGGGGCGCGCCCTGGCCGCGGTGCTAGAGGAGCTGCGGCAGACGCGAGCCGACCTGCACGCGGTGCAGGGCTGGGCTGCCCGGAGCTGGCTGCCGGCAGGTAAGGAGGCAAGCGGGGCCGGGACCTCCCACTGCGGCTTTGTTCCGGGAGCGCGCGTAACGGCAAGCCAAGCCAGGCAACCTTCTAGGGGAAGCTTTCATGGGAAGCGCGCGCGCGCGCACACACACACACACATACACACACACACACACACCCCTATTTCTGCATGCGCGGTCACAGAGCTCAGGCACACCATACAAGGCGGGAAAATTGGCTTTAAAAAAGTATTCCTCAGTCCTAAGGAGCCCTAAAGAGAGTTGTGGAGGTAACCATCACAGTCTTGAAATAGACGTCTAGGGCCCCTGACACCCGATCCGACTAGGCGCTGCAGGAGTCCACTGGCCCGTTATAACCGTGATCCCTCTTGCCGCCCAGCTTCCCTCCGTTAGGGATTTCCACGTCTTCTAATTTTATCCTGCCTCTGTCTTTAGAGAAGCTCTGGTTTCCCGCACTATTTCAGGGCCCAGGCTAACGTTTAGGGATGTTTTCCAGCCCCTCAGCCGGCCCCTCCTCTCCGCCCACCCATTCTCAGCAAGAAACTTGAGGCTAAAGCTAATCTCCCGAAGGGTCAGCGGAATTCTTCAGGGGTCCCCCAGCCCCCGGGGTTTGTGGAATTAGCGCGACAGGGGAGGTCGGAGGGTGTGCGGTTTGGGATTCAGCGTGGAACAGTCAGGTGTAGGAGCCAATCCGTGTAGGGGATCCCAGCTCCACCCCAGGGATTCAGAGAATTGGGGCCAAGCAGGAGAGAGACTGTTCAAACCACAGGCAACTTCTCAAAGTCCCATGTGACACTCCATGAATCTCCAAACAGACATGGGTTCCCAAAATAATACATTCTAAAGATGGTTAAAAGAAAGAAATAGAAGATTTGGAGCCAATCAATACTCCTTTGTATGCCAAAACTTCTAAGAAATGGTGGTGTGACAATCATTTTGGATTGTATTAGAAAATCAGTGTCCTAGGTAAGAAAATATAACTTGCACTTTTCCTGAGAATCCTTCCCTGTATTTCCAAGAAAACAACTTTTGCTGGATGGGGAGGGGGAAGAAGCATGTTTCATTTAAAGTTACAGAATTTTATGTAATGAGAGCATGTTTCATTTAAAGTTACAGAAACCATACCATATTTCCTAAATATTTGAGGGGTGCTTGTCAGTAAATACTAAATAGGGCTTCAGAGGAGAAAAAGCATAAAATCAAATGTACACTAGATTCTCAATGTGACAGGAGAGAAATTAGAATTCTGCAGCCGTTTTAATGGATGAAATGTCTTGTGTTTCGCAAACCACGTAAAGTCATTGTACATATAATGCACCTGAAAAACCGAAGAATTACTCTATTTTTTATCTTCATCTTTGCATATTAGTTAGAGCAGAAGAGGGATGCATTTCTGAATTCTAAGATGTTAATCCTTATTACATCCAATAATACTTTTACCCATATGCTTTGATTTATCTTCTCTTGGTCTCCAGCCAGCTTGGCTCCTAACCATTCTGCTGTTAGCCTCCTAAGAACCTGGTTTTAATTTTGTTTGGTCTTTGATAATCAGAAAAACCTATTAGTTAAAAGCCATTTCATAAGAGAGTTTCTGACATTTTAAAGAGGTATTAAGAGGCTCGTTTTTGGGTATCCCTGGTCCCCAAAAGAGGATCACCAAAAATAGCCAACATGCGGTTCCAGTCCATGAACTTATATAGCCAGTGTAGCCTAGAGGGAAGCTGAGTCTCTGAGATGCAATCCAGGAGTGCTTTGGAATGCAATCCTGACTGCCTGGGCTTATTTAAAGAGGAAATCACTTAACTCGATTGCAGTAGGCACCCTCTTGAACACTACTTTTTTGTTTTTTTCTTTGAGACGGAATCTCGCTCTGTCGCCCAGGCTGGAGTGCAGTGGCGCGATCTCGGCTCACTGCAAGCTCCGCCTCCCGGGTTCACGCCATTCTCCTGCCTCAGCCTCCTGAGTAGCTGGGACTACAGGTGCTCGCCACCTCACCCGGCTAATTTTTTGTATTTTTAGTAGAGACGGGGTTTCACCGTGTTAGCCAGGATGGTCTCGATCTCCTGACCACGTGATCCACCCGCCACGGCCTCCCAAAGTGCTGGGATTACAGGTGTGATTGAACACTACTTTACTGAAACTTTATAGAGTCTATATCAAATGCCCATGGATATGGTGATTTTTTTCAATGATTTTTATTTGATTTTAATTAACACAGCTGGAAAAAAAGATGTACCTAGCAATTTCATTTGAAAATAGAATCACTGCCTCATTAAAAATTAATTTTAAAAAATCTTCAAAAGTTCAAATTATTTAGTGAAAAAGTATCAAAGCATGACAGAGCCAGTTTTGTGTTTTAGTATTGTAGTTACTTTTATATGATTATCTGAATGCCAATATTTTATTTGACTATCCCTAATACTAAAGGATAAGGTTCATATTTGTCTAATGTTTTCAGGATAGAGCCTACCCCTGAGCCACTTGTAGGAATCTGACATAGTTTACCACACTTTTACATGGATGTTTGGTTTCTGCAAGTTCTTTCTCTTTACCAGTTATTCTGGAACCATTCTGGGAGTTTGCTTTTCAAAGCTGTCTTATGGCATATCTTCTTTAGGTTGTTATACCTGCCCTAATTTAGGTGTTTTTAAAAAAATGCCTACATACACATACACACATATATATACACACACATTTATATACATATATGTATGTATACATACATACATATACACACACATTTATATACATATATGTATGTATACATACATACATATACATATGTATATATGTGTGTATATATACGTATACATACATATATATATATATGTATATAGATGCAGAGCTCACCTGTTCTTTCCCAGGGACATGTAAAAGGTTTTCGTTTCAGCATCTCCAGCTTCCCAAATGGCTAAGTCGCCTTGAGATGGACAATGGTGGAAACTTACTGAGCTTTCCACCTCAAATTTGAAAGTCCCCCTCCCAAGTGCTCTTTAGCAGAAACATGTTCTCCAACCAGGCTCCTTGAAAGAATGTACTTCTCTTAAAGATTTTCAATTACTGCTTAAATAGTAATTATAAGCATGTGGACAAGGTAGAATTTTTAAACACATTTTTGGTCTATTCAGCTCTTAAGTGCTACATACTTGCTGCTTACAGACTTGCAGAATATTAGGAGCAGAATGGAAGGGCCTTTTTTAGATAACGCTAAAGCCTAGAGGAAATTATGGTGCTCATCCAAAGTTGCATGGCTCATTAGTAGTAACACCATCTGGATTCTAGCCCTCCTAGAGAAATCTAGGGGTTCTATTAATACGAGGCACTGTAGTGTGCTGATTAAGGGCGTGGCCTCTGTGACCAGACTGCAAAAATTCAAACTCTAGTTTTACTGCTTATCAGCTATGTAAACATAGATAAGTTACTTTTACCTAAGTTTTCTCATCTGTAAAATAGGAATGTAAAAGATTATCTCTTATGGTTGGCATGAGGATTAAAATGACAAACAAAGTGATTAGAAAAGTATCTGATACATAGTGAATGCCCAATAAGCTTAGTCATCATTATTATACATTGTTGCCTTTCAAAGGTAGTTTTCTAAAAACTCTGCAAAGTTTACAAATATCTGAGAACATTTGGTGTATTAAAATGTATTCTGCAGGCCAGGTGTGGTGGCTCATGCCTGTAATCCCAGCATTTTGGGAGGCTGAGGCAGGCGGATCTTGAGGTCAGGAGTTCGAGAACAACCTGGCCAACATGGTGAAACCCCGTGTCTAAAAAAAAAAAATACAATAATTAGCTGGGCGCAGTGGTGTGCACCTGTAGTCCCAGCTACTCCGGAAGCTGAGGCAGGAGAATCGCTTGAACCTGGGAAGCGAAGGTTGCAGTGAGTCGAGATCGCACTACTGCAGTCCAGCCTGGGTGACAGAGTGAGACTCTGTCTCAAAAAAAAAAAAAATGTATTCTGCAATAACATCACTATCCTAGAATTTTGCTGAAAAATGCATGTTGGTAAAGGCTAAATGGAGCGAACTAGGTCTACTGAATTTCACAGGTTTATTATTTTAGGAACTTGGTGGTGGCAAAAAGAGAGAACCAGGTTGGGTTCTGAATTCTTGGAAATTATAGAATTATTGTCTGAAGTTAACTGATAGTGATTCAACTTTTTTTAAAAAAAGCAGTAACAAAGAAAATATGCAAATTGGAAGGGGAGGTAGTTATGGCTTTTATTATTTTGTGGGTTTGGACTAGTTGGCTCTTCTATTTGCATGCTTTCTCTTCATTTAGATGCTTCATTGGATAAGACAATTGGCTTTCCTTTTTCTCATTTTCTTTGCTCTGCAGAGATTACAGTGGAAGCTTCTTAAGTCGTAATGTAGGGTTTCACATAGCTTTCAATTGTAATCATTAAAATTCTTATGTTAAAATAACTAATGCCAGAATAATTCTGAATTAATTTATATTTTCTTTAATATTCTTCTTATTTTCTTGCTACTCTAGGTTGTGAAACAGCTATTTTATTCCCAATGCGTTCCAAGAAGATTTTTGGAAGCGTGCATCCAGTGAGACCAATGAGGCTTGAGTCTTTTAGTGCCTGCATTTGGGTCAAAGCCACAGATGTATTAAACAAAACCATCCTGTTTTCCTATGGCACAAAGAGGAATCCATATGAAATCCAGTTGTATCTCAGCTACCAATCCATAGTGTTTGTGGTGGGTGGAGAGGAGAACAAACTGGTTGCTGAAGCCATGGTTTCCCTGGGAAGGTGGACCCACCTGTGCGGCACCTGGAATTCAGAGGAAGGGCTCACATCCTTGTGGGTAAATGGTGAACTGGCGGCTACCACTGTTGAGATGGCCACAGGTCACATTGTTCCTGAGGGAGGAATCCTGCAGATTGGCCAAGAAAAGAATGGCTGCTGTGTGGGTGGTGGCTTTGATGAAACATTAGCCTTCTCTGGGAGACTCACAGGCTTCAATATCTGGGATAGTGTTCTTAGCAATGAAGAGATAAGAGAGACCAGAGGAGCAGAGTCTTGTCACATCCGGGGGAATATTGTTGGGTGGGGAGTCACAGAGATCCAGCCACATGGAGGAGCTCAGTATGTTTCATAAATGTTGTGAAACTCCACTTGAAGCCAAAGAAAGAAACTCACACTTAAAACACATGCCAGTTGGGAAGGTCTGAAAACTCAATGCATAATAGGAACACTTGAGACTAATGAAAGAGAGAGTTGAGACCAATCTTTATTTGTACTGGCCAAATACTGAATAAACAGTTGAAGGAAAGACATTGGAAAAAGCTTTTGAGGATAATGTTACTAGACTTTATGCCATGGTGCTTTCAGTTTAATGCTGTGTCTCTGTCAGATAAACTCTCAAATAATTAAAAAGGACTGTATTGTTGAACAGAGGGACAATTGTTTTACTTTTCTTTGGTTAATTTTGTTTTGGCCAGAGATGAATTTTACATTGGAAGAATAACAAAATAAGATTTGTTGTCCATTGTTCATTGTTATTGGTATGTACCTTATTACAAAAAAAATGATGAAAACATATTTATACTACAAGGTGACTTAACAACTATAAATGTAGTTTATGTGTTATAATCGAATGTCACATTTTTGAGAAGATAGTCATATAAGTTATATTGCAAAAGGGATTTGTATTAATTTAAGACTATTTTTGTAAAGCTCTACTGTAAATAAAATATTTTATAAAACTAGCTCACGTCATTTAATTATAAATTTAAGAGATGTTTTGGAGCAAACTCGTACTTTTCTCTTTTCATTTAAAGTAGGCAATTAGTTTTCAGATACTATTATGTAAACAGCATGGTTAATATTGTTAGGAATGAGCAACTATAGACTTGTTTTAAGTTTGGCTTCCTATAAACCATAAGCAAGAAATATTATCTCTGCCAAGTCAATTCATCTCTGTGGGTTTTAGTTTTCTCAGCTGAGAAATCAAGGAATTGATGAAATAAGAATCTCTAGGACTCTTCCCATTTGACAATTCTAGGAGCTTATACAACTTTCTGTACTGTGTAACATAAAAACAAACACCAAACATGAATCATCACAGTTCCTCAGATACACATGATGCTGCAAGACATGGCTTAGGAATGTTATTTGGGAGACCTAAGAATCTGGAAAAGAACTCCTGCCCTGAAAGCACACCCCATTCTCTTACTTACTCAGAAGGGAGAGGTCAAGCCCCTTCACACTGTGGATGGGGAGGTAACTTTTCCCCACCACACTAGTATTCTCCTGTAGATTCTATGTGAGGGCTGATAGAAGGGCCTCACAAAGCTGATTCTGAAATGTGGTGGACCCACGGTGATGATATGTCCTCTGAAAGATAGGGCATGGACAACCACAGGACATTTCCTCTTCATGAGGTTTGGAGAATAGGACCAGGAGTAATTTTGTAACTAACTAGCTAGGTGTCAGACAAGTTACATAACTCCTCTGCATCTTCTCAGTAAAAGGAGGTGATTGGACTCAGTGCCTTTCAGCAATAAAATTCCATGAATCTAATAATTTTTGAGTATGTTCATTATATAAGTATAGCTTCATTCCACTTGTGAAACCCACAAACAAGGCTAAGCCTCTAAGAAAATCACTTGTAGTTAGGGGCTGATAGGCCAGTCTCAGACTCTTGGAGATCACATAATTCAAGGCTCTAGGCACACTGGGCACATGCAAAGTCCCTGTCTAGCCATTGTCTATATGACTTGAACTCCCAGCTGGAAGAAGGAAAACTAGACCCAAAACTTAAGCAGAAAATTAGGCATGATTTAAATTCCTTTACATGCTGCAACACAAATTATACATGTTTAAGTGATGCCAGATGTTGCAGGCCGAGATAAATGCAAACTCATATGCTGACAGAATTTAATATAAGAAAACTTTTAATTTTTTTAAGTAATTACATGTTTAGGGTGAAGAACAAACAAATAGAAGAAAATAAAATAATACTTGGGTTAAAAAAGTAGAAATTTCATCTGCTAGAGCAGTAAGTCTAGCTAGGAGTTCTAGGGACTTCTAATTGTTCCCAGATATTCATTTTCTCTCTTTCTCTAAATGACAGAATCCTAGCTTTAGTGGAACATGTGACCACTCAGAGTAAATTCTATATTTTTCAACATTACTTGCAGCTTGATGCAGCCATATAACTATGTTCTGACCAACGCTGAAATATTATATGTGATTCTTTTCCTCCTTCTGTCTGATTGGAATATGGTAATGGGCTGGAATTTCAGCAGCCATCTTAGACCAGGAGACTCCATGCAACAGTACAGAAGAAGCATGGGTTCCTGATCATTGTGAAGCCATCTAGCCAGCCCTGAGCTGCCTGCCCACGGACTTCTTTTACGTGAGAGAAAAATATACTTTTGTCGTGTTTAATCTTTTAGTTGGTTGATCACTCAATCTAATTTTGATCCAGTAATTTTTATTTTAATTTAAAAAACTACAGCCAGGCGGGGTGGCTCAAGCCTGTAATCCCAGCACTTTGGGAGTCTGAGCCAGGCAGATCACAAGCTCAGAAGATCGAGACCATCCTGGCCAACATGGTGAAACCCGTTTCTACTAAAAATACAAAAAATGAGCCAGGCATGGTGGTACGCACCTGCAGTCCCAGCTACTCAGGAGGCTGAGGCAGGAGAATCACTTGAACCTGGGAGATGGAGGTTGCAGTGAGCCCAGATCACGGCACTGCACTCCAGCCTGGCAACAGAGCGAGACTCTGTCTCAAAATAAATAAATACATAAATTAGCTGGGTGTAGTGGCGTGCGCCTGTAATCCCAGCTACTCAGGAGGGTGAGGCAGGAGAATCTCTTGAACCCGGGAGGCGGAGATTGCAGTGAGCCGAGATCGCACCACTGCACTGCAGCCTGGCAACAGAGCGAGACTTCATCTCAAAAAAACAAAACAAAACAACAACAACAACAAAAACAACTACGCACTTTATTCTCTCTAAAACACCCATAACCTAAACTTGGAAAATACATTTTACAAATTCTCAGGAAGTTGGATATCTGACTTAAAAAAACAACAACAACTAAGCAATAACATTTAATGAGTTTGAGAATATATAGGTGTTAGCAAAAGGAGGAAATAATAAACGTGCAAAACTGAGATAAAATATCTAAAGAGAAGTATCAGCATGCTGGCTTATGTTAGCACATTGTCACACATTTTCATTTACCAAATACTTATTGCGACATCACCATATTACAGCATAGTAAAATAATTGTGC
This sequence comes from Pan troglodytes, assembly GCF_028858775.2. Lineage (NCBI taxonomy): Eukaryota > Metazoa > Chordata > Mammalia > Primates > Hominidae > Pan > Pan troglodytes. Next base: position 160,634,992 of record NC_086015.1, read on the forward strand.
AAGATGACTCAAGCTATTAGGAGGAAAGATGTATGTGTAATAAATATGTAATATATATATACATATAAATAATATCATTTGTGTGTGTAGAGTGAACAACTGTCCTGGTTTGCCTAAGACTGTCCCACCTTTAGCACTGAAAGTTCCATGTCCTGGGAAGCCCTCAGTCCCAGGCAAACTGGAACAGTTTTTCACTCTAGTATGTATGTATATATCTCCAGCAGAGCTAATTTTTTGGCAGAGATAATATATGAACTAAACACAGATGATATTATTTTCCTTGTCTATTACAATATAAATTGGCTTATAAGTATTAACACCTTTAAAATATATTCAGAACATTTTACTACCAAGCATATAGTGTAGAATTGTAGAGCTTTCTATTTACAATTACTTGATTGACTTCACTTTAACAAAGAATTAGATTTGCAAACAAACAAGAAATTATAATTGATTTTTATTTCATTTCCTGTCAAATCTTAGATTAGAAATCTCTTCCCTGAGTTTTACTAAGGCCAAATGTTTCCAGCATTGTCTTTCAGCCACTTAAGAAATGCACTCCTAAGGTTAAAGTCTCGGTTAAAGTAATTGTATATGTTCATTGATGTATTCTTGGATTCAGTGAACATGAACACTCCTATCGTTGATCCTTGCATCAAGTTTTATAAATCTGGAGTGTAGCAGAAAAGTTTGCTGGGTTTGGGGTCAGAAATCCAGTATTCAAATCCTGGCACCATCACCTACTAACTTAATAACTATAAGAAATCAGGCCTGTCAAGTAATCTCTATGAGTCTCAAATTAGTCAGGAACTTAGGGATAACAAGACTTGCCTACCTTGTTGAAAGATTAGTAAGCAGATAATTTTCAAAAAAGTGTTTTATAAACCATGAAGTTATATTGAAAATAAGATAGTTATCTTAAAAAATGTTTTTCCAAGTTGTTTTCAGTGGATTGAAACTAAATAAGCAAGCAAACAAAAATATGAACAAATAAATGAATGTAAGGATTCTTTTCCATTGTGGGTAAGTCATTTTCAGAGTTCAGCACACAAATGTCCAAATCTATGCAGGCCTTGTTCTACTTCACAGCAGCATCTACTGGTGAAGTCAAGAAGGTGCAAACTCTGAGTTAGATCAGATACAAGATTTGGTTAACAATTTAGAAGTCTTTTCCTGTTTTAAGACGTCTCTATTCCTTGATCCATATGTGCATTGTCTTTTTATAACTTTACATTTAATAGTTTTCTATGGGTATAAATATTCAGGTTGAATATTCTTAATAAGATTGCTTAGTAGCTTGTTTCCTAGAATATTTGATTAATAAATTCTTTCCCAACAACTTGTTTTATGGTGAACTTAAAAACCACTTCCTTTAAGAATAATTGTATCATGAATTTTTAATGGTTAAGCATTTCCCTAGAGATTATGAAACTCCATGAGTGGATATGGTTCTGCTTCCAATCTTTTTTTTTTTTTTTTTTGAAATGGAGTCTCACTCTGTCTCCCAGGCTGGAGTGGAGTGGCATGATCTCGGCTCACTGCAACCTCTGCCTCCCAGGTTCAAGTGATTTTTCTGCCTCAGCCTCCTGAGTAGCTGGGACTACAGGTGTGTGCCACCACGCCTGGCTAATTTTTGTATTTTTAGTAGAGATGGGGTTTTACCATGTTGGCCAGGCTGGTCTTGAACTCCTGACAACAAGTGATCTGCCCATCTCAGCCTCCCAAAGTGCTGGAATTACAGGCGTGAGCCACAGCGCCTAGCCTGCCTCCAGTCTTTTAATATGGACCCGGTACACAGCAGATACTCAATTGGTGATGACAAAAACAACCAGAACGATGATGATGATGATGATGATAGAAATCATGGTAACCATTGATGAACTATGGGCCCAGAATTGTACAAAACATAGATATTTTATCTATTTAAGTCTCATACATCCTACATCACATATATTATAACTGTCATATTAAATGGGGGGGGGGACAATTTTCTATCTCCATTTTTCTGAGACTGCTCACCAAGCAATGGTTTGAAATTTGTCTCACACAGAGAAAAAATGAGCTGAATTTATCATAATTAACTAGACAGTATTTTCCAGGTCATTTCCAGCAAGTATAAAAGGAATTTGGACTCTTGATGAGATGTTACATTTTCTTCCCAAAGACTTTCTACTTAAGTTTCCAATCATTTGAAGTCATTTTGTGACTTGTGCCAGAGGAGCATGTAAAAGGCATATTGATGGTGAGGCATATTTCTTTATTATGATCACTGATTCAGAAATGCAGAAAAAGGGACATTACTACTTTTAGATTAAATAGCAACGGTGTTCATTGCACTATGGAGTTTCACATCAAAATTTTAAAAGGGCTTCCCTATAAACCCTCAGATAATCCATTGCAGTTGTAGGGTCTTCAATAATATTTTCAGCTTCTTGAGTGAAAGATATGCTAACTTGTGCTGCACTAAGCATTGGTTGTGCTTTTATTTATCAGTACTGAAAAGGCATTACAGACCGTTTTCATATGGCAAAGAACAAGTTTGGAGACTTATTCGGGAGCACTGGAAAACAACTTTCTTTTCTAAAAAGGTTCTGATGTTACAAAACATCACATTTTACCCCTGATATAATTTAAGCAGAAAACAAATTCATTGCCCAAGTGATATGGTTTGGCTCTGTGTCCCCACCCAAATCTCATCTTGAATTGTACTCCCATAATTCCCACATGTTGTGGGAGGGACCCAGTGAGAGATACTTGAATCATGAGGGTGGTTTCCCCCATACTATTCTCATGGTAGTAAATAAGTCTCATGAGATTTGATGGTTTTATAAGGGGTTTCAGCTTTCACTACCTCCTCATACTCTCTTGCCACCACCATGTAAGAAGTGCCTTTCACCTTCCACCATGACTGTGAGGCCTCCCTAGCCACGTGGAACTGTGAGTCCAATAAATGTCTTTCTTTTGGAAATTGCCCAGTCTCAGGTACATCTTTATCAGCAGCATGAAAATGGACTAATACACCAAGTGACATCCTTATCTTATTTTTTAATTCAAGGGGAAACATTAATATTTCCCTAATAAGTGTAATTTTAGTTTAGTTGTTTAGTATTAATAGATACCTTTTATCAGAATAAGGATGTTCCCTTTTATTGCTTGTTTGCTGAGAGATTTTTAAAATTTTACTAAAGAAGAGACTTAGATTTGTTTTATGTATTTAGGTCTTATTCCATCTGCTATTAATTTATGCATGCTGTGATGTGGACAATTGTCTCAAAACCATTTATTGAATAGTCTGTCCTTCTCTATTGTCAATATTCCCCTAGCATATATACAGTTTCCATATATGTACGGATTTGTTTCTTGCTTCTCTGTTCTATTCATGGGTTATTTACCTATCTTACACTAGTGCTACACTGTCTTGATTATTATGATTTTATAATATATTGATATCTGGTACGGAAATTACTGCCTCTTCCTCTCCCCCAACAACTCCCATTTTCTTCTCCTTCTGTGAAACTGTCTTGGCTATCTGTTTCACTTTATCTTGTAAATTTAAAAATCAGCTTGTCATCTTTCATGGAAACCTCTGTTGCTATTTTATCAAAATTTCACTAAATTTATTGAAAATTTACATCTTTGCCACATCAAACTCTCCCATCAGTGAACACGGTGTATTTCTCCATTTTCTTATTTAATTGCTTTCAATACACTTTTATAACTTTATTCTCAAAAGCTACATTTTCCTGTGGGTATTGTATATTTTTCTACTTTAAATAATATTTTTAATATTATATTTTCAATTTATTATGACTAGTATGTAAGAAAAAAACTAGTTTCTCTAAATTGATCTCACTTCCAGCACTTTACTGAAATTTGTCTTATTTTGTCTTAAAATTGACTGGAGAATATTTACTTTTTTTTTTTTTTTTTTTTTTGAGACAGGGGCTTGTTCTGTCACCCACGCTGGAGTGCAGTGGCACAATTACAGCTTGCTGCAGCCTCAACCTCCTGGGCTCAAGCTATTTTCCCACTTCAGCCTCCAGAGTAGCTGAGACTACAGGTGCACACCACCAAGCCCAGATAGATTCTTTGATTTTTAGTAGGGACGAGGTCTTGCTATGTTCCCGAGGCTGGTCTTGAACTCCTGAGCTCAAGTGATCCTCTCACCTTGGCCTCCCAAAGTTCTGGGATTGCAGGTGCAAGCCACCACACCCAGCCAGAATATTTAAATGTTCTATTGTAGACAATTATCACATTTTTCTAGAGATAATGATTGTTTTGACCCTTCCTTTCTGATTGTTATAACTTTCATTTATTTTTCTTGTCTAGGCTAGGGCTTCTAGTGCCACAGTAAATAGAAGTAGATATATTGGTATCCTCATCTCATTCCTGACTTTAAATGAATGCTTCTACTGTTCCACTATATGTATATAGTGAAATATATATATATTTATATATATAGTGCTCTATCATTATCTATCTATATATCTCCTCTAATCATGTTAAGAAATTTGTCCAAAATTACTAGTTTGAATTTTGTTTTCATGAGCAAAGAGGTACTGAATTTTATGAGATACTTTTTACTAATCACATGATGTTTTTCCTCTTTAGTCTTTTGCAGTGTGGAATTATATCGAATATTAAGCCATCCTGCATTTGTGGGAGAAACTCAACTAGGTCATTACGCATTTATAAAGTGGGCTTAACATTAGTTTTTCCCTCATAAGATATTGGGAGAGAATTACATAGGTTAAAAGGCCAGTACCTGGTATATAGTAAGCACTCAGCAAATGTTAACTATTATTTACTTTAAGCACTGCTAGAGTCATTTTGCTAAAACTTTTATTTATGATTTATGCATCTATGTTCATAATTAAGATGGACCTGTATTTTTATTTCTCATACTGTCCTTGTCCGGTATTGATATCATGGTATTGATATCCTGGCTATACTAGCCCTGTAGAATAAGGTGGAGAATGTTTTTCTGTTTCAGTTATCTGGGAAAGTTTAAAAGAGATTGTAATGATCTGTTCTTTGTATATTTGTTATAATTTTCCTGTAAAACTAAATTGGTATGTTTTTTAAATTTTTTTGTGTGTGAGTTGATTTTAAAATACTGACAGAATTGTCTTATTTGGTATAGAGATATTCAAGTTTTCTATCCCCTTAACTTTTAAGTATGAATCAAGATAACATTCCAATTATACCTTTAATCCTTCCTCCAAGAAGTAAGAAGTAAGACCTTTTACAATTACCACTTACTGGGAGAATTCAGAGAATACAAAACAGACAAAATAACTCTAAACAACTTGAATAAAATAAATGTGTACTTAAACTTAATGTAAAACTAAACATTACTTATATATAACCATTAATAATAAGAAGTAGCAAAAATTGGCTTAGAACTATTGAAATATTTGCCTTCAGGGATAAATACATAGCCCTTGGACAAAGTCTCTCATGATTCACTCATAAGCATAAAAGAGCATTTGGTTTGAAATCAGGCACAGGATGCAAATGGATGCATATAATACAATTGTTAAAAATATGATCAAGGAAATAATAGCAAACAAGTCTAAGAGGCAAACACCCCTGCCACAGCACAAGAGTCTCCTGGCCCTATCTCATCAACTTTTTAATCAGTGTTTTAAAATGAAGACCAGAGTGGCTCTGCTCATAAAATTTACGGGTGACAAGAACCTTGGAAGAGCTGCAGATACACTGAGATGAAAAAACATCTAACAAGATCTTTGCATGCCAAAGCAATGGGTGAATCTCATGAAAGAAAAGTGTAAAGAATTAAAAGTAAGTACTTGCATAAGACAAAAAGCCTGCTAAACACAGAGTATGGCAGAAATTGCTGAATATACTAAGACAATTTATATTTAAAAATTTGGAGATTTCAAATATAAGTCAAGAGAAATCAAAGATGTGATTGTGTGATTGACAAAAAACTGAATTTGATTTTAGGTTACATTAAGGAAAATACAGTATTAATAGGGAGGATAAATCCATTTTAGTCCTCATAAGCAAGCAAATCAGAGCACATGCAGGGGAGGGCAGCCAAGCAGAGCGGGGGTCTGGGTACATCTTGCAAATGGATGCAGAAACAAGTCATCATCTGCTGAGTGAGCAAGCTGAGAGGGAAACTATGAATGTTATGCCTGAGGAGGAAAAGAGGGAAGTGCAAAGGGAAGGAGTGGTGAGATATGAAAGTCGGAGCTAGTTTTTGAAAGTTTGTCATGTGAAAGAGGAACGAGGGTTTATTAGGCCCAAGAAAAGGGCCTTAGTCAAAAGTGGGAGGCCACAAGGGGAGAACTTCTAATTCAACAAAAGGAAGAAATGTCTAGTACTCAATTTTGTCCAGAGATAAAGTGGGTTGTCACAGGAAACAGTGAGTGAGTTCCCTGGCAATAAAGGGATTCAAATATAGGAAGGCAAGTATGATTATCCTCATCATCACCTTAGCTGATATTTATTGAAAGCTGACTATGTTTTGGCATTATCTCATGTCATTGTCTAAACATCTATATGTACATATGAGGAAACAGAGGCTGGGAAAATAAAAATACAACTAGTGTATTTGGTGGTGCTAAGATTACATTGTGAAAGTAGACTTTACAGTGAAATGGTCAGGGTTTGAATCTTGCTTTTAACTTCTCTAAGCTTCAGCTTGCTCACTTACAAAATGATATAGTGGACATTTGTGTTCTTTCATTTCCCACTATTCATTCACCTATTGTTGGCAACAGTCCTGGATTTCTTTTGGGGATCTACTCCTCCTCTACTCCCAATCTATGTGGCTTTGCTGCAGCCAACTCCCATTCCCTGCTTTGAGGGTGGCTCATGACCTAAGCCTGACCAACTGCAGTACAGTATCCCCTGGAAATAATGATGGATTGGTTCAGAAATGTTCATGTGGCCTGTGTCAGATCAAAGAGAAAAAAAGAGGCTGGATGTGAACTTTCTTTTTCTTAATTGGTATTCATGATGATGTGAGCTGGAAGCTGTAGAGGCCTACACCAATCGCAAAAGTAAAACCCATCCTGAGGAAGCAGAGCTGAGAATTGACTTTTGGGACACCATTGAGCCCTGAATCAACCATCTGGGAAGTCTGGTATGCTCATGGACTTTGCAGGCATGTGTGCCAAGGAGGAGTTGTTGTTGCTCCTCTTTCTCCTTCTCTTCTTCCTCATCATCAAGTCGTTTACATCTGTAGGTTTCTGTTACCTAAAATACTACTAACTGGTAAAATGGGATAATAATAGGACTTCTTTTATGAGGTTCTTGTGGGCATTGAATGATATAATCGGTATAAATGGCTTAATACAGTATCTGGCATCAGAAATGCATGCAGTAAATTTTAGCCATTGTAGCTATTATTAATGTTATTGTAATTATCATCATCATCATTGAATGGATGACCATTCAATGTATTTTATAGAAGTAGAAACATGGGAAAATAAGGATTAGTGTACTGCAAGGCAATGAAGATCTAAAGAGGAGAAAAACTATAAGTAATGAAAAAAGAAACCCCATGATGACTCCTCAGGCTGTCTGGTAGGGGATGTAAGACAAAGAATTGCAGAGCAGAAAACTTACTAATCAGAGAGAGCAAGATCCCTTCTGCTTTGCAACTTAAAGTTTGATGGGCTCATGTGAGTGATAATGGAGTTTTACAGTCACATCAGTCTTAAAACTCCAAACCCTGAGATATGTAGCCCCAACCTTTTACAGGTCAAATTACCATTCATTTTATGATAATTTTCATAGTGCCAGATCAAATAAACCAAATTATTTGTTTATTTCAAATGCTTGCAGTGAATTTAGAAAGTGTACTTTGTGTTTCAAAGATTTCATTGTCATCGAAAAAGCATTTTTTAAAAACCCAAAGAGATGAGCTAAGTTCTTGGCAGCAATAAAGGGGTAATTCATTTTTTTTTCATAAATCTGTTATTTGCAAGTCTGACTATCATGGTTTTAAAATGTGTGGTGTGTATAAGTGTTTTAAATTCCTATAAAATTTGTTTCAAAAATGTAGCCAAGGTGTTGAAAAAAACATAATTGCTTTTATGGGCTTTAAGCAAATTTAATATTACATATAAAGTGAAATTGGTGATTTAATCCTGTGGCCAAAGGAAATTGGAAATGAAAATACTGACTAGTATTATTAATGACAAATCTTTAGAGGGAAGCACAGGTTGAGTGATAAATTTCCACTCTCAGCTGGAGTTCAGACATACCTGGCAGACCACTGGGGTGGCTGGTCAGCAGTCTTGCAATGGTACTAAGAACCCACCTTAGGAATGTCTGGTACAATGAGCTTAAGTTAGGAACAAAACTTTAGTTCTTGGAAGGCAATAGGCATTTTGAGAATTAAAGTATTAATTTGTTGGTAACCCCAACTCCTGGGTGAATGGTTGAGCCCAGGGGAAGGAAAGACAGCTTTAGATAAAACAATAATCTATTTTATTTTAGTTTTTCAACTTTCAGAGTCAAGGGTACATGTGCAGGTTTCTTACAAGGCTATATTACATGATGCTGAGGTTTGGGGTACAATTGAACCCATCACAGAGGCAGTGAGCACAGTACCCAATAAGTAGTTTTTCTATCCTTGTCCCTCTCTTCCTACCCCTCTTTCAGTCCCCCAGTGTCTATCATTCCCATCTTTATGTCCACATGTACCCAATGATTAGTTCCCACTTATAAGTGAAAACATGTGGTATCTGCATTAATTCGCTTAGGATAATGGCCTCTAGCTGCATCCACGTTGCTGCAAAGGACATGATTTTGTTCTTATTTATGGTAGCATAGTATTCCTTGGTGTATATGTACAACATTTTCTTCATCCAATCCACTGTTGATGGGCACCTAGGTTAATTCCATGTCTTTGCTACTGTAAATAGTGTTGCAATGAAGATATGAGTACATGTGTCTTTTTGGTAGAAGGATTTATTTTCCTTTGGGTATATATACCCAGTAGTAGAATTGCTGGGTCAAATAATAGTTCTATTTTAACTTCTTTGAGAAATCACCAAACTGCTTTCCACAGTGGCTGAACTGATGGGCATTCCCACAAATAGTGTATAAGCATTCTCTTTTCTCTGCAGCCTTGCCAACATCTATTGTTTTCTGAATTTTTAATAACAGACATTTTGACTGGTATGAGATGGTACCTCATTGTGATTTTGATTTGCATTTCTCTGAGGATTAGTGATGTGGAACATGTTTTCATATACTTGTTGACTGCTTTTATGTCTTCTTTTGAGAAGTGTCTGTTCATGTCCTTTGCCGCCTTTTTTTTTTCTTTAAGTTCAGGGGTACATAGGCAGTTTTTTTATATAGGTAAACTTGTGTCATGGGGGTTTGTTGTACAGATTATTTTATTACCCAGGTATTAAGCCCAGTACCTGTTAGTTATTTTTCTTGATCCTCTCCCTTTTCCCACCCTTCACCCTCCAATAGGCCCCAGTATCTTTTGTTCCTCTCTATGTGTCCAGGTATTGTCATAATTTAGCTCCCACTTATAAGTGACAACATGCGGTATTTGGTTTCCTGTTCCTGTGTTAGCTTGCTAAGGATAATAGCCTCTGGCTCCATCCAAGTTCCTGCAAAGGACATGATCTTGCTCTTTTTTATGGCTGCATAGTTTTCCATGGTGTATAGGTATCACATTTTCTTTAGCCAGTCTATGATTGATGGGCGTTTAGGTTGATTCCAATGTGTTTGCTAACGTGAATAGTGCTGCAATGAACATATGTGTGCATGTGTCTTTATGATGGAACAATTTATATTTCTTTGGGTATATACCCAGTAATGGGATTGCTGCGTTGATTGTAGTTCTGTTTTTAGGTTTTTGAGGACCAATCACCACTAACAGTGTATAAGCATTCCTTTTTCTCCACAACCTTGCCAATAGCTGTTATTTTTTAATAATACACTGGTGTGAGATGGTATCTCATTGTGGTTTTGATTTGCATTTCTCTAATGATCAGTAATGTTGAGTTTTTTTCATGATTGTTGGCTGCATGTATGTCTTCTTTTGAAAAGTGTCTTTTCATGTCCTTTGCCCACTTTGTAATTTTTTTCTTGTAAATTTCTTTAAGTTTCTTATAGATGTTGGATATTAGACCTTTGTCAGATGCATACTTTGCAAATATTTCCTTTCATCCTCTAGATTGTTCACTCTGTTGATAGTTTCTTTTGCTGTGCAGAAGCTCTTTAGTTTAATTAGATCATATTTGTCAATTTTTGCTTTTGTTGCAGTTGCCTTTGTTGCAATTGCTTTTGGTATCTTCATGAAATTTTTGCGCATTCCTATGTCCAGAATGGTGTTGCCTAGGTTGTCTTCCAGCGTTTTTATAGTTTTGGGTTTTACATTTAAGTATTTAATCCATCTTAAGTTAATTTTTGTATGTGGTATAAAGAAAGGGTCCAGTTTTAATCTTCTGCATATGACTAGGCAGTTATTCCAGCACCTTTTATCGAATAGGTAGTCTTTTGCCCATTGCTTGTTTTTGTCAGCTTTTTCAGAGATTAGATAGTTGTAGGTGTGTAGCCTTATTTCTGGTTCTCTATTCTGTTCTATTGGTCTATGCGTGTGTTTTTGTACCCGTACCATGCTGTTTTGCTTACCATATCCCTATTTGAAGTCAGTTTGAAGTAATATAGTGTGATGCCTCCAGGTTTGTTCTTTTTGCTTAGGATTGCCTTGGCTATTCAGGCTCTTTTTTGGTTCCATATGAATTTTAAAATATTTTTTCTAGTTCTGTGATGAATGTCATTAGTAGTTTAATAGGAATAATATTGAATCTATAAATTACTTTGGGCAGCATGGCCATTTTAATGATATTGTTTCTTCCTATCCATGAGTATAGAATATTTTTCCATTTGTTTGTGTCATCTCTGACTTCTTTGAGGAGTGTTTTGTAGTTCTCCTTATAGAGATCTTTCAACTCCCCGGTTAGCTGGATTCCTAGGTATTTTATTTGTGTGTGTGTGTGGCACTTGTAAATGGGATTGCATTTCTGATTTGGCTCTCAGCTTGGCTACTGGTGGTGTGTGGGAGTGCTAGTGACTTTTGTACATTGATTTTTGTATCCTGAGACTTTGCTGAAGTTGTTTATCAGCTTAAGGAGCTTTTTGGGTTGAGACTATGGCATTTTCTAGATATAGGATCATGTCATCTACAAATAGGGATAGTTTGACTTCCTCTCTTCCTATTTGGATGTGCTATATTTCTTTCTCTTTCATGATTGCTCTGGCCAGGATTTCCAACACTATGTTGAATAGGAGTGGTGAGAGAGGGCGTCCTTGTCTTGTGCCAGTTTTCAGTGGTAATGTTTCCAGCTTTTGCCCATTCAGTATGATGTTGGCTGTGGGTTTGCCATTGATGGCTCTTACTATTTTGAGGTATCCTTCTTCAATACCTAGATTATTGGGAATTTTTAACATGAAGCGGTGTTGAATTTTATCAAAAGCCTTATCTGCATCTATTGGATTTGTCTTTAGTTGTGTTTACGTGATGAATCACATTTATTGATTTGCATACGTTCAACCAACCTTGCATCCCAGGGATAAAGCCTACTTGATCATGATCGATAAGCTTTTTGATGTGCTGCTGGATTTGTTTTGCCAGTATTTTGTTGAGAGTTTTTGCATCAATGTTCAAGGATATTGCCTTGAAGTTTTCTTTTTATGTTGTGTCTCGGCCAGATTTTGGTATCAGGATGATGGTGGCCTTATAGAATGAGTTAGGGAGGAGTCTCTCCTCCTCAATTTTTTGGAATAGCTTCAGCAGGAATGGTACCAGCTCTTCTTTGTACATCTGGTAGAATTCAGCTGTGAATCTGTCTGGTCCCAAGCTTATTGTGATTGGTAGACTATTTATTACTGATTCAATTTCAGAGCTCATTATTGGTCTGTTCAGGGATTCAATTTCTTACTGGTTAGGTCTTAAGGGTGTATGTGCCCAGGAATTTATTAGTTTCCTCTAGATTTTCTAGTTAATGTGTATAGAGGTGTTCATAATATCTTCTGATGGTTGTTTGTATTTCTGTGGGGTCAATAGTAATATCACCTTGTTGTTTCTGGTTGTGTTTATTTGGAGCTTCTCTATTACCTTCTTTATTAGTCTAGCTAGCTCCTGGATTTGTTGATCTTTTAAATTTATTTGTGTCTTAATCGCCTTCAGCTCAGCTCTGATTTTGGTTATTTCTTGCCTTCTGCTAGCTTTGGACTTGGTTTCCTCTTGGTTCTCTAGTTCTTTTAGTTATGCTGTTAGGTTGTTAAATTGAGGTCTTTCTAACTTTTTGATTTGCACTTTTTAATGGGGCTATTTGTTTCTTGCTTGTTGAATTGCTTAAGTTCCTTATAGATTCTGGATACTAGACCTTTTTCAGATGCATAGTTTGCAAAAATTTTCTCCCATTCTGTAGGTTGTCTGTTGACTCTGTTGATAATTTCTTCTGCTGTCTAGAAGCTCTCTAGTTCAATTAGGTCCCACTTGTCAGTTTTTGTTTTTGTCATAATTGGTTTTAAGGACTTAGCCATAAATTTATTGCCAAGGCTATTGTCAAGAAGGATATTTCCTAGATTTTCCTTGAGGACTTTTATAGTTTGAGGTCTTGCATTTAGGTCTTTAATCCATTTTGAGTTAATTTTTGTATATGGTGATAGTTGTCCACTTTTATTCCTCTGCATATAGATACCCAGTTATCCTAGCACCATTTGTTGAATAGGGAGTCCTTCCCCTACTGATTATTTTTGTTGAATTTGTCAAAGATCAGATGGTGGCTCTAGGTGTGCAGCTTTATTTCTGGGTTCTCTATTCTGTTCTACTGAAAAACCATCTATGTTACTGCAAACATGGCAACTCAGTTTGGCACTGCTCTGGGGCCTCTCTACCAAGATGTAACACTGAGGAGAAAGGCTAGTGTTCTTTCCCATCCTGCCACAGGCTGCCACACTGAATTACTGGGCTAAGGACTTGGTTGTTCCTAAAGCTTCAAGTGGTTCAGCACAAAGACTGCCGTCACTGGCAGGGCAGCACGGAGTTCCCAGGAGTGGAGTCCATTCCTGGGACCTGCATGGCAGTGGCCTTAGGGTCTGCTGGGCTTGCATGGTGGAAGAGGACAGCACCCCACCATGCTATGCCAGGAAGCATGGACAAAATAGCAGTATGGGCTTGGGGATTGGTCTGGATACCTTGGGAAGAGAGCACACATAGGACACCCTTGGGGACCCTAAGAATTAATTGGACTGTGAGCACTTTACAGAGGGTTGACGATCAACCTTATCATGTGGTGGGTTATGGCAGTAAACTGTGGGCTGAGATACTCATGGGCCTCATGCATCTTTATTAATGAGAACTGGGGACATTTGGATGCACATCAATTAATATCATATATTGTTCTCTGACTCCAAGTTCAAAAACATGTTTTTTGATTGATCTGAAACCAAAGAAAATAAAAGAAGACAAAGAGAATATTTTGCATGAACTAATTTGAGCTTCTCATTCATTCAAATGTTGTAACAATTAATAGAGGTGTACTATTTGGCTTTTTATGCTAGTATTTATGCTTGTTATCCAAATCATGTCCACATTTAAGAAGTCATTACACATTTTCTGATGTATTTTATCTAACAAAAGACATTTCTTGCTTTTGGAACCAAATGAAGACAGGTTTTTCATACCCCACTGAGTGACGTGTTCCACTCAGTACACAGAGATAAGATCTCCACAGTTGGTAGTTGAACAGGTGACCAGAAGCACGGAAATGCAGTTCTTCAAACTGAGAAACACAGATTTGGAAGAATGCTTACAATTCTTTTAATGAGTCTAAGTAATTCATCTGCCTTGGGAAGGGACACAGACAGCCAGATTAAGTAACCTTTTGCATGTTCACAGGTCAACTAGCAGCAAAACAGAGAAATTAATTTGCTTCTAATACTCTAGGTCTTGCTTCCCACAAACCATAAATGCTTCATGAAAATACTTTTAAATATCTCCCAAAACATGTCCCCAAGCTCAACTTTCGCACCATACCTTGGAGTATGCTCTTTACTATAACTTCCGTGTGATCAGCCAGGAGATCTGCCTTGGTAATTGCAGCCAGAGACAGGTAGTTAGACATATTCCTGCACAGTTCCTTGTTGCCTCTGTGGAGGAATTTCACTGCAATGGGGATGGCTAATGCCATCACTGGGGGTCGGTTGTAATTCTGAGGAAATATAAGAAAGCCACAAATAATAAGTGACTCATTATTCATTTATTCATTCATTCACTCATTCAAAAAATATTTATTGGATTAAGCTACCAGAGTACAGCTGTGAAAACACAGGCCTTGCCCTGTTTATATTGTATTTGGGAATTCTGGGAACTCTTGGTTTTGTTTAAGAGACCTAAAGACAAACAGGCAGTTAACAGCATAAACTGATGACAGCCGAGATGGGCAAAAGGCAGGGTGCTAAGAGAGCAGAGAAGGAGCACTCAATCCAGTCTTGGGGAATGTCAAGAAAGACTTCCTGGAGGGGGTAATGTCTTAGTTGGGACCTCATGGATGAATAAGAGATGGCTGGGTGCTGGCAAGGCAGGGAGTAGACAGAAAGAAGGAAGAGTAGGTATGCAGAGACTGAGGTGAGGGAGTACCTGATGGCACTGGAGAGTTGTAAATAGCTCAGGATGGCTGAAGTGTGGTATGTGTGAGAAAACTGGAGTGGGAGGTGAGGGGAGAGACGGGGCAGGTAAACAGGGGCATGATTATGAAAGGTCCAGCATACAAGGCTAAGAAGTTTGGCATTGATCTTTAGGGTAATCGGGGGCCACTGATAACAGGAATCACTTGTCAGATTTACACTTGAGAAAAAAACCTAAGGAATGTTGAACAAGTCGCTTTTTGCCTATATCTATCTTAAAAATTAAAGTTTCAGCTAATTAGATTCAGAGGAAAAAAAATAAATGAATGTAAGATTAAAACCTAAAGGTATTCTGGATCCTAAAATAATTCTCTTCTTGATTTACTTTGTGACTGAATATAAATATCCTTACATATAAAGTAGTCCTATTAGCATTTAGTTACCAAATTAGGGAATAATATTTAGAAAATACAAATTGCTTTCTTTTTTTTTCTACCACATAATGTTTTGGTCAACAAATTGTTTTCTTAAAAATGAATGGTACATATTCACTACACCTGGCTATCAACCCCACCTCTCAGACTAACTGTAGAAAAAAAAACTGTGCAGTGCACAGCGTGTTTGGGAGAAATAGCCCTGGATCCTACTCTTGCATTATTTGATGACAGACAAAGTTCTGTGTTGCTTGTCCCACTGTTATATTCAGATCTTTGTTTTGTAGCTGAGCTTGTATCCTGATTAATACAATGCAAAGCCAGGACCACTTACATTCTTTAACTTTCCCTGTGGCTTAAAGAGAAAACTATATTCTTAGAATGAAATGTAGAACTCCACCTTTATACATCAAATCTTACAATAAGGACAAAAGAAAAGACATGAGATAAAAATTGTCATTGATACAAACAATTCCTGAGCCATAGAAATGGGGCAATTGGGTCAATTAGATATTTACATGGGGGAAAAACATATCCCCACCCCTATATCTGCCATAACTAAAATCAATTTCAGATAGATTGCAGATCTAAAGGTGAAAAATAAAACAAGACAGAGAAGACAACCCAGGAGAATATCTCGATGGCCTCAGAGTAGGCAAAGACTTCCTTAAACCTAACTCAAAAATAATTAACAATAAAAAAGTCATAAAGTGGATAAAATCAAGAACTTCTAGTCATCAAGAGATATCATTTAAAAAGTGAAAAGATAATCCAAAGAGTGAAAGAAGATATCTATAATATGTTCTGGGTACTGGTAAACCTTTGGATAAATGTATTTTATATTTATAATATATATTATAAATATAAAAGTATTATTTATATATATAATATATATACACACTCTTCCAATCCATAAGAAAAAGAAGATGCAATCAAACAGAAAAGTAGACAGAGGACTTAAACAGACACGTTACAAAATAAAGCTCCAAAACATGAAAATATGCTCAATTTCATTAATTTTTAATTTTGCTCTGGATTGTGATTACAGGGTTGTATTTGGAGAGAATTCATCAAGATATGATATGACCTCTTTTCTGAAAAAGAAGCACAGTTATATAATTACAGATTTTAGCTATTCTTTTAAATAGATGCAAAAGTTAGTATGAATACAGGATTGCATATTGTATGCATGCATTTTATAAACAACCTTTGTCTTAGGGTTGTACGAAGGACAACGACACACAGTGGTGGAGTCAATGCAGCCAAGAATATAAAAACGGTGGTGACAGTGTCAGGAAGATGACTTGTCTATTCACACTAAGTATGGGAATCAGGTAAAATAAATATTATGGGATATGTAAGGCACTCAAATGTATGTTCCTTAAAGAGCTAATGAGTTTTGGGAGTGATAGCATTCATATCTTGATATCCAGTCCATAAATCTTTCCTGAAGTCACAGAAAATAACATTCTATGATTTTTCTCTGATCTCCATATCATCAGCCTTTTACACTCCTGCCCAATATACATTTATACTTCTTCTGGAGACTCTACCCTAATTCCTCTGTGGAACTGTCCAGGTGCTTCTAATGAAGGCATCTCTACCTTTGGTCTTAAAGGTGATCAAGTGACTCAGACACTGATCAATGAGAGAATCACATTTCCCTGGTTCAAGGAAGGACACATTACCAAATTATAATTAAGGAGCCATAAAATGGCTCTGTGAAAGAGATTCTCTCTCCTGCTGTATTTAAAGTATTGAGAAGGGAGGATCAAAAGTAGTTGCTGTCATCTTGTGACCTCAGTAGGAGAGAAACTGTATGAGACTCAAGGAAACATGGTTCTATCTGAGAGACCAGATCCTGGTAATATCATTTGAGCCCAATGCCTTAGGCTGTGCCTGAGGCCAGTTATATTCCTAAAGATTTCTAAATGAGCCAATTAAATATCTTGCACTTAAGCATCCCTGCCTCCCCAGTCACTAGAAACAAAAACAGAACTGATAAATCTTTAATCCATTCCTGCAGTTCCATCCATTTTCCAGACTCAGGGGTCAATCTGACCACTGGGCAGAGAAAATAGGTACTCCATAACCTAACCTGATATCCCACTACTAAGTCAGTCGTGTTGAAAGCTCTGATGCTATTCTTTGGCGATAAATCATGCGTCTATATAGCAGTTCCTCTCAGTAGGTCTCTGGCCTATCCATCCTAGAGTTCTTAACATCACGGAAGTATCAGAACCATAGCCCATAGCCAGTATCCTCTGACGACTTCCCTGAATGCCTTTGTCTAGATTGTCTCCCCTCCCAGTGAATTTAATTGGGCCTGATCTGACTGGATCATTACTGATATGATGAGCTTTGAGACCTCTCTGAGAGGCTGGCTGCTCCCTTCCCCAGAGGTTAGTGCTCAGCTTTAGAAGTCAGGGCACATGCTTGGTTGGAACACACAAAATTGTTTGGACCCACTAAGGCTAACTCACACCAAAGGATTTCCAAAAGGCTGGTACATAACCAGGCATGCCAGTGCACTCAACCCCAGTGAGAGGCTTTCATAGGTCAGACTTAGGGTATCCCTTTCACATTTTCAGGATACCTAGGAGACAGATTAGAAACTAGAGTGTCCACTCATGGGCACAAAATCAGATCAGAGCAGAGAGAGATCCTGAGGGATATTTCAGGTAGACCATGGTGAAACCTGATTAAAAGAACACTCCTGCCCTATAACTGAATCCCTTTCTCTGCTCATTGGAAGTTTCCATTCATCAGATCCAGTATTTTTCCTAGTGGTGCTGGACAAACATGCCAAAATAATGACACAACATTGAGCATCCTCTTTTTGTTAACATACTGATCAAACATGTGGTGTTTAGAAAAGCTAATTGATTTGGTCATTTTTCTCAATTATAATCATATCCTGTCCCTGCTCCCTTGACTTACATTCAAAAAAGTTACTTATTAGAGCATTGGGTATTCCCCAAACATCTCAGTCTCACCTATGCAATTTCTTGGGTTGCATTTTCTTGGGTTCGAGGGTCCCATGGACCTAACAGGTACCAAACAACATCCAGTGGCTGAGCTTCACTTTCAAGGGCAGCAAAAGGAGTTGGTAAAGGAGGAGATCTCAGGCCCATGAAACTATTTCATCTCTGGAATTATCTGGGTCACAGAAATGCTAATGGCATGCATGCAGAGAAAGCCCTATGATTACAGTTCTACAAACAAATGACTTTAACAGCAGCTGATAATGCCAGAGCCTATGACAGACCTTGCTTCTCAGTGCAGATATGAGCATGTTGGATGAATATCATCTTACAGTTTGGTGCTGAGGGAACAAATTCAGTGAAGTGCAGCATAGAAATAGACTTTCTCGTGGGGACAATTTAGCTGTAGAGGTTAAACAAGAGAGCTTTGTTCTACGGATGCCAAGAATTATATTTCTAAACTAGATTAGCACCAATTTGAACTTTTGGTGGAAATTGTCTTTCTGAAAATGCACTTTGGGAATGTTCCCCAGTGTTTTAAAATTGAAAAGAATAAAGCTAAGTAGGAAAGATATCTATCTGAGGTAATAGCAACTAAAAAGCTCTTTGGCTCTTAGGCCTTGAATTCAAGTAAGAACCATAAAAAATGATTAAGCTCAAGAAATATTAAACCTCATTTATTAAAATAGGGTTCCTTGATTATTCATTCACTATTATCAATCAAAGCTAAACCAATTTTGGATTTACATATAAAATGGTTCATTCTTCCCAGCATAGCTATATGTAAAATCTAATTGGCACACAAGCTAAGTTTCCCCAGCGAATTTTCTGACAGGTAATAGGGAGCAGGTCTCAGGAACCTGGGAGTATACATCCCAGTCCCCTCCCATTTCATGCCACTATATGAGCATTAGATACTGAAGCCTATTCTGGAGAGAAATGTAGCTGCTGTGAAAGTCAGAGGGCAGCCACGTCTCCTGAGCCCCTTCACTCAACCATTCAACAAATATTATTTGAGCACCTACTATATGCCAGGCACTATTCTACGTGCTGGGATTACTTCAGTGAATAGAAGAGCTTATAATTTGGGGAAAGGAGAGACAGGATATTTAAAAAGTGGCTATAACACATAATTAAATCAATAGCTTGTTAGAAAGCATCCAGTGTTATTTTAGTCTCCTGCAGATAATGATAATGATGATGATACCAACTTCCTATGTTCTAAATATTTTGTCTATTAAAGTCTATTAATTTAATTTTCACAGCAAACTCATGAGGCAGCTCCTCTTAATATCTGCATTTTACATATGAGACAATTAAGGCCTGAAAAGACTAATTTTCCCCAGACCACACTACAGGTACAGAGCAGAGCTGGGATTGCCTACTGAATAAACTGCTAGATTGGCATAACCAGTCCCATCTCTAAGAGTTGTGAAGGAAATGCTCTCCACTGTCTGAGGCACTTCACATGCAACACTAGCAAGGGCAGAGTTTAAACCTTCATATTACATTGACTGGGGAAGAAGAACTGAGAAGACTGTGCAGCACAAAGGAGAAGGAACAGCGGGTCCTTCTATAGAGAGGGAAAAGTAGACACTTTCTGATTTTCCAGCAGCAGATCTGGAGATTATTCTATTACCCCTGTTACCCTGCAGGCAGCCTGCTTTGGTTATTTCCCTCTTCATGCAGTCATCAACAGTGGTAGCAGAGATGGGGGGAAGATGAAATGTGGAGCTGATTAAATACATGGCAATGGCTCTGCTAAGTGATTTGGCTTGGGAAGAGGCTGTGACTGCAGTAGAGTGAGGATAAAGCCAGGCATTGGCTGCCAGGCTTCATGATGGCTGACCTTTCAATTCTCTAGAACTTCATTCTAGAACAGCAGCTATGTCAATAATTATAATGTCCTTGAGGTACATTTTAATTTTAATCAAGTTTGCCAAGTTTGTTTTTATCCTAGAATGTAATACACATTGTATGGGTATATTCTTTTTCAGGATTTTTCTAGGAGCAAAAAAAAGGGGGAGGAGTGGGGATGGCCAACTCCATATAGATATCTGGTCAGAGGGTTAGAGGAAGCTGTTAACTCTAGGTAAGCTGTACTTTGAATTAGGTACTTCCACATAGTGGCTAGAGCACAGATAGAGATTGCTTTTGTAATAAAAGATCCTCTTCATGTGCACCTACCACCACCAATTAGAAGTACTAAACTCCAGTAGTTTGATGTCTTGAATGGAACCAGCTGGATGCTCATTTTCATTTCCCTGCAAGACTGGATTAATTTGCTAGCTACAAACCACTACTTCTATTGAGTACTTACTATTTAGCAATTGTACTGTGTAAACACCGTATATGTAATATCATTTTTAACTTTCATAACAGTCCCGAGCAGGAGGTGTTGTTATCCCAATTTTAGAGATGGCAGAACAGAGATTTAGAGAGAGAAAATACTTTGCCAATCTCTCATCTTAATAAGACCAAGATCCAAATGACACGGAAGCCTTCAAGCTCTAAAGCTCTTTGCTATTCTATTCTTAGAGTCTCCTCAGGGAGTCAAAATTTCAGACTGGGAGATGACATGGAAGGTGATCTGATTCAATTCTCTATTTTACACATAAGTTGAGAGACTTGTCTAACGACACAGGATGTGTAGAAATATATGGCCCAAGGCCAAAAAACAAATTCACAAGTGCATGTCCCATATATGTACCGATTTTGTATTGAGTTTCCTCAATACAAAATCAGTAGAAGGTGAGTTCTGGAATTTTAAAAGTTATTTTAAGGTAAATGTGGCAAGTTCACAAATTTAGGGACCAAGAAAAGAAGTATAATTACCAACTAAAAGAGGAAAAGGAATGGTCACCTGAAGTAGGTTTGAGTGTAGGCCGACAAGAGGAAATCTGGGGGACAAAAAGAAAAGTGTGTGTGTGTGTGTGTACACATTTAGCTTAAAATGACAGTGAAGTGGCCAGAAAAAAGAAATCAAATGAAATGGCCAAGGGTGCGGGAAGAAGAAATGACTGGGCCTCTGCCTGATCAGACAGTAAGACCCTGGGTTGCTTATGTGGGGAGATGGGATGGGTGGAGAGGCAATCACTCATTTCTTGTTGTTTGTTTTCCTTCCATTTTGTGTAAAGCTAAAAATGCTGAGTGTCTAACTTTTGAAAGTTGGCCTATTGTTTCATTTTACTGAAAAAAAAAAATAGAAGAAAATGAGTCATTTGGATTTCTACATGTTCCCCACAGGATCCTAAATTACAAGTAATACCAAAATCATCCTTTCAATGTTTACTGCAAGCCAAAAACTTCCCTTTAAAATCTGATGATAGCTAAATATAAATGCTATGACCCCAGGTTTGCCTTTAGTTCCTGGTGCTGCATTTCTGGGACCTCCAGGGGTGGCCAGGACAAGATGCTGAACTTTGCTGAAAGCAAGTTTGCCTTTAGGCCTTCAGGCTTTCCATTTTAGTGGCTTCTGCCTCCTTCTGAGGGCCTACAATGGACACCCCATCCCTACACCGGCCCTACATGCTAGACTTACCCACTTCTCTGCCTAACTTGTCCCTCTTAACCAAGGAGCCTACTAGCCTTCAGTCCTTTTCTCTTTCGCTTCCCAAAATATCAGCCCTTGACCTCAGAACCCTGCTCTCTACAATCTTACAAACTCATTTACACTGTCTTGATCATCAATGAGTTGAGCATTTCAATTTCTCAAAAACATTTAATTCCTTACACCATACCCCATCCCTTTTAAGTAGGAGACACAATGCTTTACTCAGAATAAAACATCCCATCTAACATAAATGTTAGAATTATGGGCATTTGAGAAAGGTAGCATGCTTACAATTCTCTGATCTTGGTCTTATTTCACAAATCTGTACTTTTGCACAAGCTGTTTTCCTGTGTAGACTGTCTTCTCACTCTACTTAGCCTATCTAGTGAAATTCCTGCTCACTGCTCATAAACCTTCCAAACATGATCTTCACCCAGAAAACTTTATCTGATTACTCTAAAACTGTGTTAACACAGGAGCCACTGACCATGGGATGCTCTTGAACATCTGAAGTGTGACTAGTCCATTTAGTGACGCACTAAAATGCACATCAGATATGTAAGAATTGTGTAAAAAAATGGTGAATCACAAGGTCAGGAGTTCAAGGCCAGGCTGGCCAATATGGTGAAACCCCTTCTCTACTAAAAATATACAAAAATTAGCCACGTGTGGTGGCAGGCACCTGTAGTCTCAGCTACTCAGGAGGCTGAGGCAGGAGAATCACTTGAACCCGGGAGGCGGAGGTTGCAGTGAGCTGAGATCACGCCACTGCACTCCAGCCTGGGCGACAGAGCGAGACTCCATCTCAAAATAACAATAATAATAATGATAATAACAACAATAATAATAATAAATAAATAAATTTTAAAAATTGCTATATTGATTGCATGTTGAAATGATACTATTTTGGATATAATGGGTTGAAGAAATATATTATCAAAATCAATTTCATCTTTCTTTTTATGTAAGTGGCTACTAGAATTTTTTTCCTTTTTAATTTTTTAATTGAGATAAAATATACATATATAATTTACCATCTTTGCAATTTTTAAGTGTACAGTTCAGTGGTAATAAATATATTCGTATTCTTTTTCTCCCTCTTCACCTTTGTTCCCCCACTCACCCTGGGACGAGAACATTTAAAATTACATATTTGACTTCTGTTTGTGGCTTGCATTAGATTTCTATTCGATAGTGCTGCCCTAAAGACGAGTGGTTTTGAACCTGCAGGGGGAGAGGGATAGGATGGTTAAATTGTCTGAATGTCTGTTAAAGTGCACATTGGAGTGAAATAATCTATGTTTCTGATATATATCAATAATATACCAAGATAACCAATGAAGAGCAAATGCATTGTGTCTTTGGTGTTCCATCAAGCACTATTCATCTTTTGTTAATTTTGCTGCAATCCTCATTTTCTCCCCACCAACCCTTAACCCTGGGGATGAAGGAGATACAGTGTGGTGGTGCATGAAGAGTCTTTTGTTCAGTTGATCAATTCCTAGACTGAGCAGACAAGGTAAAATATGATCCAGTTAATCATAAACAACTGTGGGAAAAAAAGGAAGAAGAATAAAGGACGCTCATATCAGCTGCAACATGCACTGCTAAGCATTTTAACATAATCAGAATTTCCTGACCTGTGCTCAGTGGAACACAGGTTCTGAGGGATATTCATAGTGTTGTGTTGGGAGTGGGGAGGAGAAAGGAGGTTTCATAGTGAAATCAGACTGGAAAATGCTGGCCTAAACAAGGTTAACCAGCTTTCTTTATTGCAGTACTTTACAGAACCTTTAGTATGCCATGAAACATTGTGATCATTCAAAAGGGAAAAAAGAATTGTTTCCCAACTTATTTGATTACAAAATTCTTTTCTGAGAAACACCTGTCAACATCTCTGGTTGGTAAATTTGTCATAGACAATGTCATTTAATGTGCATTTCACATGGAGGACCCTGTGGCTTAAGAATGTAAGTGACTTGCCCAATATCGCAGTGTTACACAACTCATTAGTGGCTGAGCCAAAACTCCAAATTCACATTTATACCAGAGGAAATAATTAACTGTGGTCAGAACGGGCAAATATCATCATGAAAAATTCTCAATACATATAGAAATATGTCTGAAATGACTTAGTCACTTTCCCTGCTAGATCCCGAGCTCACTGCCCCTCAGTTCATTTTCTGCTTCTACTGTGTTCTCCTTGGATGAAAGAGATCTCCTCTTCTGAATTTTTTAGTACTCCTCCTGTGGGTCTTGGCACATATTGCTTTCTTGTTAACTTTTTATATGTATACTCTCCAAACAGATTAGAGGCTTGCAGTGGTATTACTTGAATTCCCTACAGTGTGTCTTGCACGTAGCAGGAGCTCTACAGAACTTTCTCAGTTTATTAATTACCGGCCCTCCCAGCTATTGATGGCTTGTAGTGTCTTTTTACAGTATCTAAATGCTACAGAAGCATTGGCTCTTGGTTCACAGACATCACGGGTTCACCTAGGCTCCCAACTCAGTATCAAATAGCCTGATGTTGAACACTGACATACCTGTAAAATGCAACTCATGATATCAGATGCGATTTTTGCATGAGGAGTGTCTTCGTCTTTCCCAAAGGGTCTCAGGTTATGTTCCAAGCAGGAGTCCCAGAGCCCCACAAGGGCCTTTGCATGCTTTTCAATGGACTCGGTCTCTCTGATGGCTGTTGTGATTCTTGTGATACAGATTTCAACTACTGCCTGGTCATTGTTATTGGTTTGGTAATCCTGTTTGGAAAGAAAATCTTCATGTTAAATAATACTCTAGAAAGTTATCCTTCAAAGGACAAAATACTAACTCAGTCATTTAGAAAATGGGTGCACCAGGCTGTGTGCTAAGGGGTGAGGGTGTAAAGCCTAATACAATAAAGGCTTTCTTCCTTGGAGATCCTAATCTTGTGGAAGAGGCAGATACACAAACATGCTAAAATGGAGCAGGTTCTACTATCACCCTTAGACAGGGATCCCTGAGAGTACACAGGCGCTTAACTATTCACTTGCAAGTGGGTTTAATCTTTAGACTATTTCAGTTTCTAAGTCCATTACAGGGCAGGGGTTACTTTTTACTCTGACATTTCAGCAACTTTTGTGAAATGTTTCAAATTACCCTTCAATTTCCCCTCATTAGTTTTCTCCCTCTTTCTGGACATAATGGAACACATCATTTCATCTCTCCCTTTTCAACTCAAATAACTACAAAACCCATTTTACTTTTCCCCAACCAGGTTTTCCTCCATTCCCCTGTCTTAATTCTCCCTCAAATACCTGATCATCTTTACTGAGAAATAATGGGACCTCCAAAACATCTAAATGTGAAAAACAGACCCACTACATTAATTTGGAAAATTGGTCTGACTGTGAACTTCACACGGTAGACTCACAAAACTGAAAATATAATAGAGCAGGAAAGTATTTAGAGCCTGACATCAAGTGAGATTAGAGATGGGAAGTGATGGGGTTTTTCGGCACTACAGCAAACTCCAGCTGCAACAATTTTCTGTTGCTGTTGCTATAACTAATAGGACAGTAAACATCTTGTGCATGAAGCTCTCTCTACATTGTAAGTTATTTATATACTAGAGCCTCCAGAAGTGAAAATTTCTGAGACAAAGGACAGGCACATTTTTAAGGCTCAAAATAGGTACTGCTGAACTATGTTCCAGAAAGGTTTTACGAATGTGAACTCCCTCCAGCTGGGTAATAGAATGATCTTCTTATTGTACACTTACAAGAACAGAGTATTTATAACATTTCTAATTTGATTAGTGAGAAACAGTATCTTATCGCTGTTTTGCTTAGGAATTTCCTTGCCCAAAAGTGAGGTTGAATGGTTCTGTGTTTATTGGCTGTTTGTATTTTCTCCTTTGGGAACTACCCACGGTACCTTATATATATTTTTCTTTAGGTGACCTCATCTTTTTTTTTTTTTTAATCCTTCTTTGGTACAATATATTTTTCTATTAAGGGTATTAAGTGAATATTTGACATTTGGCTGCAAATATATCTCTATGTTTCATTATTTTTAGTTTTTTTGCTGCTATTCAATGACATCCTAAGATTTTAGGTAATTAAATTTGTCAATTTTGGGGGCCTTATTGTTTTTCCTTTTCTAAATCGGAAACTTAAGTTGTTTACATTTTTTTGAAAGGTAATACATAAACATCATACAAAAATTCAAAAGATGCAAAGAAAGGGTTTACAGTTAAAAGTTAATCTCCCTGTCAGCGCTGTTCCTCATCCGTCCCAGTCCCCTTCCTCAGCGGGAGCCAGGCTCAGCAAATCCTTATGTTTATACAGAGGCATTCTAAGCACATGCAGATATTATCCACACATTCTCCTTTCTTTCTGTGTGATTCCTGTAACAGATTTTTGTTTAACTTCAAGTTTTCCTTATTCAAAATTTGAATAAAAATCATCTCTACTTTTTTCCAGATTAAAAAGAACTTCACAAAACACTCACCATTTATTACTTTAGAAATTCATCTTTTAACCATTTGCTTAGCTCTTAAATCTATCTGGTATTTATGGAAATAAGTAGAAATGTACATTTTCTTCTAAATAGCTAACCTAATCTTCCTACTACCATTTAGTGAATAATTCATTTCCTAGTAATTGTTTTAAATATATCAGATTCTATTTCAGGGCTGTCTTTTCTGTCTGCCATTTCTCAATTCTTTTACAATACTAATTTTGCAACTTTCCCTATGTAAGCTTCAGAATTTTTTTTTAACTTTTATTTTAAGTTCAGGGGTACATGTGAAAGTTTGTTATTTAGGTAAACTCATGTCATGGGAGTTTGTTATACAGATTACTTTGTCACTCAAGTATTATGCCTAGTACCCATTCGTTATTTTTTCTGATTCTCTCCTTCCTCCCACCATCTAACCACTGATAGGCCCCAGTGTGTGTTGTTCCCCTCTGTGTGTCCATGTGTTCTTATCATTTAGCTCCTACTTTAAGTGACAACACGCAGTATTTGTTTTTCTGTTCCTGCATTAATTTGCTAAGGATAATGGCCTCCAACTCCATGTTCCTACAAATAACATGATCTTGCTCTTTTTTTATGGTTGTGTAATATTCCATGCTGTACATATACCATATTTTCTTTATCCAGTGTACCATTGATGGGCATTTAGGTTGACTCCATGTCTTTGCTATTGAGCTTCACAAATTTTTGACCATGTTTCCTAGTGTATTTTGTCTTTTTGTTGTTGTTAACAAAATATTTTTTCTCATTAGAACTTTTAATTAGTTTTTGCTGATTAAACGAACCTTTTTTTTTTTTTTTTTTGATGGAGTCTCACTCTGTCACCCAGGCTGGAGTGCAGTGGTGCGATCTCAGGTCACTGCAACTTCCGCCTCTGGGGTTCAAGCAATTCTCCTGCCTCAGCCTCTGGAGTAGCTGGGACTACAGGAGCATGCCACCACGCCCGGCTAATTTTTTGGATTTTTAGTAGAGACAGGGTTTCACCATGTTAGTCAGGATGGTCTCAATCCCCTGACCTTGTGATCTGCCTGCCTTGGCCTCCCAAAGTGCTGGGATTACAAGCATGAGCCACCATGTCGTGCTTTTTGTATTTATTTTGTAACTTGCTGTTTAGCTTAACTACACTTAATTATGATAAATTTTCAATTCATCATCTTGGGTTTTCTAAAAAGATTTTTGTGTTTCATGCAGCCTTTCTGAGATCTATATATTTTATATATCCCATGGCTTATTATGTTGGCTAGAATCTTCTATGCTATTTCACATAAAAGTGATTAGAACAAGAATGCTAGCTTAGTTCCTAGTTTTGATTCTTGATTTTTGGCATAAAATTTTATGGTAAAAAAAAACAAACAAAAAAATACAGTAAATGTTTTAAATCATATAGAATACATCACTTTCTATTTTCAAGGTTTATATATTTGATTTAATTTCCCTAGTAAGCATTATGCTGGCTTTTTGGGTGAGAGATTTTATAATATTATAATTTACAATATTAAAGAGGTATCAATCTATTGCTATTTTATTGAGTTTATTTTTAAATAAAGAATAAATTGTGAATTTCATTAAATGCCTTTTTAGCATTTATAGGTACATCAAATATTTTTGTCCTTAGATCTATCAATATGATAAATTACAGAAACAAATTTCCCAATATTAGTTAACTTTGCGTTCCTGGAACATGTTGTACTGGATCTTGGGAAATAATTTTTTAAGGTGCTGCTAAATTTTGTTTTTACTATTTTATTTAAATTTTTTTGCGTCAATATTTGGTCTTATGTTTGTCAGGTTTTGTATCAATTTTATGCTAAGTCCATAAAAGGATTTTGGAAGATTTAAGCTCTCTATAATCTTACTTATTATTTGACCTTACAGTGGCTCAACAGAAGTGAATTAACATTTCCTGCAACTAATGTGTCTATCTGCTTTTACTGGTATCTCCTGGAGTTTTTCTTTATGAATTTTATTGCTATGTAATTTAACATAAAGATATTCTTAATCTTTATAACTCTTGTGAACTAAATCCATTAAAAAAACAAAGTGCCTTTATTTTACTGAATGCTTCTGGCATGAATTTTTTCTTATCTGACTAAAGAACATGATCCCTGTTCCTTTTGGTTTACATTTACCTCATATCATTTGCCTATTTTATTCTTATTTTTAAAATTTATTTTACAACCTATATTGTATCAAGTGAGTGGTTGTTAACTCTCTTTCTATAACTTTCTAGGAAATAATTTAGTAGCATTATTCAACGATTCTTAATAGTAAAAAATATGCCTAGTACATAGAGTATACAGAAGTCCTTGATCATCGTCTGGGTCCAAACCATTTTATCATAATCAACAATTTAAGCATGGTGGAGCTACATGTAGACTTCACAGGTCTTCATTTGAGAACAGAGGGCCCTGCCTTAGCAAATGAGTGGGCAAACTCTCACAATTTTAAGCAAAGAGGATTAGTTTTGACTCAGCATTGATTTTCTGTGTCAAATGATTATTTCCTGTGCTTTATCTGTTAATTTGGCATGGTGTTAAAAAAAAAAAGAAATAGCCTATATATTAGGTTTGAATATGTGATATGGTTTTGTGGTAAACATCAAAATGATTTGCTTTAATTTGAATTATTCACATGTGTTTTATAGTCAAGTAAATCATTGTTTAATTTTGCATCTTTTTATTTTAGATTTTCTAACTTTTAATTTTTGTTTTTTTTTTCAGACAGGTTCTCTCTGCCACCCAGGTTGCAGTGCAGTGGTGCCATGGCTCAATGCAGCCTCAACCTCCTGGGCTCAAGGGTTCCTCCTATCCCAGCCTCCTGAGTAGCTGGGATTACAGGTGCATGCCACCATTCCCAGCTAATTTTTTTAATTTTTTTTTTTTTTTTTTTTTTTGTAGAGATGGAGTCTCGCTATTTTTCCCTGGCTAGTCTTGAACTCCTAGGCTCAAGTGATCCTCCCCACCTTGGCTTCCCAAAGTGCTGGGATTATAAGTGTGAGCCACCATGTCCAGCCTATTTTTACATTTTCTAAATCATTTCCTAAGTCATTAAATATATGTCTCTTCTTTGCTAGATTTTGCCCGGTGATCTAATCTAAAAGTCTTTTTAAAAAAATAGGTGCATTTTACCCATTTATATAAAGTGATATGATAGATATATTTGGCCTTAAACATGTCATATTAGCTCATATTACGCTTGAGTTTTTTCTTAAGTTTTGAAGTTCAAGAATTTTACTAAGAAGTGGTACATTTTGGACCAGACATGAAAAAAGCCAGAGTGCACAAATAAGCTGTGTGAACAGGTGACCCGGACCCCTGGGTCATCAACCACTATAGAAATAACATCTTACACTCAGGTGACACTTATGGCCACATGAGGGGTTCCCTCATGGCCAGCTGACAGAGGAGGAAAATGTCTCAACTTGGTTTACTGATGGGTTAGCTGGGTATGTGGGTGAAATTCAAAATTTGACTTCTCTTATGTATAGACCTACTCAGGGTGACCCTGAAAGACAAAAATTAGAGAACATTCTCCCAACAGTCAGAGCTTCAGCCATGCACCTGATCGTGAATTTTGTGTGGCAAGAGAAATGGCTTGGCTGAATGGCCAAGGGCCTGAAAAAAGAACGATTGAGAAACTGGAAATAAGGAGCTCTGGGTAAGAAGCATGGATCCACACATGGGATTGGACATAAAGTATAAACATCTTTTATGTTCATGGGAATATTCACTACACAAGAGGCACTAAAATACAAAGCAGAGGGAATGACTCAGCCAAATGACATCAACCAAGCCTCTGTCATCAGTCACTCCAGTGTGATCCAGTCAGCACATAAATGGAGTAGCCATGGTGAGGGATAGAGGCTAGGCATCACCCACCACTGCCTTGATGTAAATCTACCAGCAACAGAGGCCCCTGCTAAGTCCTCAGAATGGCACCATCCCTCAAGGAAACAAATCAATCACTTGGTGGCAAGTTATTTACATTAGACCTTTTCCACCCTGGAAGGGACATCAATCATATTGAGTGGAATTTACATGTAATCCAGGGTTGGGTTTGCTTTTTTTCTGCCCACAGGGCTTAAGCCTGATTCACTATTTGAGGGATCACAGAGCATTTGGTCTGCTGACATAGGATTCTACATAACACTGCATCAAACCAAAGAACCATTTTATAGCAAAGGATGTACAGCAGTAGGCACATAATCATGGGACTCACTGGTTCTATCACATACCATAACTTCTTCTGCCCCCACCCCAATACTGCTAGACTGATGAATCAATGGAGCAGGCTTGCAAAGAAGCCACTCAACCTTATATCCTGTTAAGATGAAACACCATCCTCCAAGGGGCAGTACACATACTAAAACAGTGACCACTGCATGGTACTGTATTCCCTGCAGGTAGAATACATGAGCCCAACAGCCCAGTCACCTCAGGTTCTTTGTGTCAAGGGACCAGCAGATCAAGAAAGGAGTTGCCAACCTGGCAGGAGTAATTAGCCATGATCATTAGAAGACAATAGGCTGCTGTTACACAATGGGGATATCTCTTGGTACTCCCTTGCCCAATTTTGATGGTAAATGGACAATGGAGCAGTCACAACCTGAGAAAGGAATGGAGTCCAGGGACTCAGATCCCTCAAGAAAGTGCATCTGAGTAACTCAACTAGGAAGCAACTTAGATTAATAGAGGTGCTAGCTGAAGATGAAGGAAATCCAGAAGAGGTTGTAAAGGAGGGATACTGCATTTGTCTTCTTGTTATAGTTGCAAATAATTATCACATACCTACTGGCTCAAGAATTTGTGTTGAGAAATTAAAGTTCTGCAGGTCAGAAGTCAAAAATCAGTCTCACTGGACTAAAGTCAAGGTGTCAGCAGGGCTGGTGCCCTCTGGAGGCTCTGAGGGCATTTTTTTTTTTTTTTAATCTGTTCTAGCTTCTAGAGGCCACCTGCATTCCTTGGCTCATGGTCCCTTCCTCCATCTTCAAAGCACATCACTTCAACCTCTGCTTTTATCATTCCCTCTCTTTCTTCCACCTTTGACCTTGTTTCCCCACTTATAAGGACCCTTGATTATATTGGGCCCACCCACATAATCCAGGATGATCTCCCAATCTCAAGATTATTAATTATATTATATCTGAAAAGGTCCTTGCCCATGTAAGATTACATTCACAGGTTCTGGGGTTTAGGATGAGGACATTTTTTGTGGGCCATTATTCAGCCTACCACAGAGATGATGCATACCAATTGCAGCCTTGATAAGAACTGGAGTGGTGGACACATGACTTGGGCACAAAGTATAAACATCTTTTTTATCCCATGTTAATGCCCATGAGAGCATTCATCACAAAAGAGGCAATAAAACACAAAGTAGAGAGAATGACTCAGCTAAATGACATCAAGCCTCTGTCATCAGTCACTCTAGTGTGATCCAACAGGCACATAAATGGAATAGCTATGGTGAGGGATAGAAGCTATGCATCATTCAACGCTGCCCTGATGTGAAACCTGACAGCAACAGAAGCTAATGCTGGGCCCGAAGAATGGCACCATCCCTCAAGGAAACCAGTTAATCACAGACATGTTAGATCCTCTTACTAACTTTCTTATTATAAATTTCCTTAGAACAAGAGATCAATCAGCTTATCAGAGAAGCTGCTTCCATATAGAATAAATTTATTATACAAAGCATACCATTTAGAACAGTTCTGGGGTAGACTATAGTGGACATGATGATACATTGCCCAAATCCCCTCTCCAGGACCTAGGTACTCATTCTCTCAGCTGTTGGTTTGTAGCCAAGTCTGCCTATAGAAATTTTCTGTGGTCAAAGGGAATGGCCTCATTCAACATTTTGCTCCTCCCATTGGACAACCTGCATCCAATGACTAGTCATCATGGAGATATGAAGGCCTGGTCCCTTGTCGTAGGATGACTCTGAAGGGTCATCCCAGTTCCAGAGGTCCCTGTGAGAGATTAGTTGAGGCCTTTTTTTCACAGCTGCATTACAGTGCAAAATTTTCCTCTGCCCAATCCTGCTTCATCTACCCCCTAACAGGTATTGTTTCTCAGAGCACTCCCCTATAAATGTTCTGCATGGTAATCACCATTTCAGAGTCTGTTTTCCTGGGAACAGTTTATATAGATGACACTAGAAGCATAGCAAACAATGTCCAAATAATAGTTTATTAATAAATGGCAATGAGATGTTTGTCTGAATGAAACAAGCCTCAATAAAAGTGGAAGGTGCAACTCAATGAAAAATACATGACAGTCATCTGTGTCTTGGTCATGAACACTAGAACTCAGTTTCCATGCTAAGAAAGTAATGAATTATCAGAGAATTTTGAAAGGGGCCTTTCGAATGAAGCCATTGTGTACAGGATCATGTCAGTGACATTGTTGAACATAAGGCAAATATCCTATGATTTCTAACTAGAAAAGTTAAGCAGCTGTCCATAAAGATAAATTACTTCACATTGTTCATAACTGCAACAAATATAGTAATATATCAGGTATAGATACATCAGTTATGAACTTT
This sequence comes from Pan troglodytes, assembly GCF_028858775.2. Lineage (NCBI taxonomy): Eukaryota > Metazoa > Chordata > Mammalia > Primates > Hominidae > Pan > Pan troglodytes. Next base: position 160,667,667 of record NC_086015.1, read on the forward strand.
GATATTACTGTGAGCCTCTTAAAGCTATGAATTTCTTATTACACAGCACTTTACTACAAAGAGATTTTTCAACTTCAAAAATTTTATATCTTCAAATTCTGTACATGGCATGAAGAAAAAATTCTCCAAAATGAGATTTCCTCCAAAAAGGGGGAAAACCTGAATAAACAGTTAACTGCTTCCTTTAACAAATATTCAAAAAGACAAAAAAAAATTTTAACCTGTTTTAGTGGTATAATTGAATCATTTAAAGCATTTTGGCAAGGGATCAGCTTTGCAATTAGGGTTTTTCTGACTTGCATTCCAGAAAATATCATGTTCTTTTGAAATACGTATGTGTATGTGTTTATGTTTGGGCTTGATATTGGGTCAGTACCTGTGCATATTAAAATGAGGAACTTCTAAGGACCAAATCTATTTAATGTCAAACCCATCAAGCCAGATTTAGAGAGTCATTCTCACAGTGACCTAGCCATTGTCAATTTTAAAGTAATTTATCCTAAAGTGGTGGGGTGTCAAATTGGAGAAGTAGGACAACGAAAAAGCCACAAATTGTGCTGCTCCAGGCTTGTTTATCAGGATGGTTCACTCTCACTCAACACACCTCCACTTCAGCATTCACTAACCTTTTAAGTCACTCTTACCTACTCTGAAAGCAGTCTTCAGGGAATGGCCCACTGGCAAAAGGGAGGGAATACCTGAAATAAAGCAGTTGGTGGTGGGAAGAATGAATTGGGCATGGGAGTGGAAACTTGAAAGAAAAGAATGGAGAGTCCTAAGGCAAAGGATGTAATCATTTCTCCCTCCCTTCCTTTAGAGGCTGCATAGCATAGTGGTTAAGAACATGGACTGCATCAGAATGTCCACGCTAAGGGCTCCGCTCTGCTTTTACCAGCTCTGCAATCTCAGGCAATCACTTATCTCTCTAAGCCTCTGTTTCCTAATATTTAAAGTTAGAATATTGTTACTATCTGGCTCCTAGGATTGTTGCAAGTATTCAATGAGTTAATACATGGAAAGGATTTACAACAGTGTCTGGTGCACAGTAAGTGCAGATAAATGTTAGCTATTATTTTTATTTCCCTTAAGGATACCATAACCCTAAAAGCCAGCTTTGGGTTTATAACCTACAGTGAGTTACAAATTCTTTCTTTCTTTTTCTTTTCACTTTCTCTCTTTCTTTCTTTTTCTTTCTTTTCTCTTTCTTTCATTATTTTTTTCTTTCTTTCTTTCTTTCCTTTTTCTTTCTTTCTTTCCTTTCTTTCTTTCTGTCTCTCTCTCTCTCTTTCTTTCTAATAGATATCTTTATTGCATTTCCAGTGTTCTTCATTTTTTTGGATGGATAAAAGTGTCTGAATATATTATATTCCTTATCTCTGAAGAATTTCTTTCATTTCTTGTTGAGTAGGTCTGTTGCCAATGAATTCCTTGTTTTTATTTGTCTGGGAAAGTATTTATCTCTCACTTTCTTTTTAAAAATTTTTTATAATTTCAACTTTTATTTTAGATTCAGAGCGTACATGAGCAGGTTTGTTACAAGAGTATATTTTATGACACTGAGGTTTGGGGGCATAAATTATGCTGTCACCCAGCTAGTGAGTATAGTACACAATAGTAAGTTTTTCATTCCTTACCTTCTTCCCTCCCTCTTTTTCTAGTCTCCAGTGTCTATTGTTCCCATCCTTACGTCTATTTGTACAAATGCTTAGCCCCCACTTATAAGTGAAAAAAGTATCGTATTTAGTTTCTGTTTCTGCTTTAGTTCACTTAGGATAAATGGCCTCTAGTTGCATCCATGTTGCTGCAAAGGACATGACTTTGTTTTTATGGCTGTGCAGTATTCCATGGTGCATATGTACCATATTTTCTTTATCCAATCCAGTGTTAATGACCACCTAGGTTGATTCCATGTCTTTGCTATTGTGAATAGTGCTGCAATGAACATAAAACTGCATATGTCTTTCTGGTAGAATAATTTATTTTCCTTTGAGTATATACCCAGTAATGGAATTGCTGGGTCAAGTGGTAGTTCTTTGTTCTTTGAGAAATCTTCACACTGGTTTCCACAGTGGCTGAACTAATTTACATTCCCACCAACTGGGTATAAGCTTTCCCTTTTCTCTGCATCTGCAGCCTCACCAACATCTGCTGTTTTTTGACTTTTTAACAAAAGCCATTCTAGCTGGTATGGGATAGTATCTCATTGTGATTTTGATTTGCATTTCTCTGATGATTGCTAAAGTTGAGCATTTTTTCATGTTTGTCAGCTGCTTATGTCTTCTTTTGAGAAGGGTCTGTTCATGTCCTTTGCCCACTTTTTAATGGGACTAATTGTTTTTTGCATGTCGAATTGTTTAAGTTATTTATTGACTCTGGATATCAGAACTTTGTCAGATGCATAGTTCACGAATATTTTCTCCCATTCTCTAGGTTATCTGTTTACTTTGTTGATAGTTTCTTTTGCTGTGCAGAAAGAAGCTCATGGATTGGAAGAATCAGAATTGTTAAAATGGCCATACTGCCCAAAGCAATCTATACATTCAACACAATTCCTATCAAATTACCAACATCATTTTTCACAGAATTAGAGAAAACTATTCTAAAATTCATATGGAACCAAACACACACACACACACACACACACACACACACACACACACAAACCAATCCTAAGCAAAAAGAACAAAGTTGGAGACATCACATTACCTGACTTCAAACTATGTTACAAGGCTATAGTAACTAAAACAGCATGGTACTGCTACAGAAACAGAAGCTCTTTAGCTTAATTAGGTCCCACTTGTCAATTTTTGTTTTCATTGCAATTGTGGTTGAGGACTTAGTCATAAATTCTTTCCCAAGACCAATGTCAAAAATGGTGTTTCCTAGATTATCTTTGAGGATTCTTATAATTTGAGGTCTTACATTTAAATCTTTAATCCACCTTGAGTTAATCTTTGTATATGATGGTAGGTAGGAATTCAGTTTCATTCTTCTGCATATGGCTAGTCATTTATTGAATAGGGTATCCTTTCCTCATTGCTTAGTTTTTGACTTTGTCAAAAAACTAAGTTTTTGACTTTGTCAAAAAACTAAGTTTTTGACTTTGTCAAAAAACTAAGTTTTTGACTTTGTCAAAAAACTAAGTTTTTGACTTTGTCAAAAAACTAAGTTTTTGACTTTGTCAAAAAACTAAGTTTTTGACTTTGTCAAAACATTGCTTAGTTTTGACTTTGTCAAAGATCAGATAGTTGTAGGTGTGCAGCTTTATTTCTAGGTTCTCTATTCTGTTCCATTGGTCTATGTGTCTGTTTTTATACCAGTACCATGCTGTCTTAGTTATTGTAGCCTTATAGTATAGTTTAAGGTCTGGTAATGTGATGCCTCCAGCTTTGTACTTTTTGCTTAGGATTGCTTCAGGTATTTTGACTCTTTTTTGGTTATATATGAATTTTAGAATAGGTTTTCCTAATATTGTGAAAAATGATGTTGGTAGGTTTTTTGTTTGTTTGTTCATTTTAAGACAGAGTCTCACTCTGTCGCCCAGGCTGGAGTGCAGTGATGGGATCCCAACTCACTGTAACCTCTGCCTCCCAGGTTCAAGTGATTCTTATGCCTAAGCCTCCCAAAATAGCTGGAACCACAGGCGTGCACCACCAGGCCCAGTTAATTTTTTGTATTTTTAGTAGAGACAGGGTTTCACCATGTTGGCCAGGCTGGTCTCAAACTGGCCTCAAGTGATCCACCTGCCTTGGCCCCACAAAGTGCTGGAATTACAGGTGTGAGCCACCCACGCCCAGCTGATGTTGATAGTTTGATAGGAATTGTGTTGAATCTATAAATTGCTTTGGGCAGTACGGCTATTTTCATGATACTGATTCTTCCAATCCATGAGCATGGAATATTTTTCCATTTGTTTGTGTCATCTGTGATTTCTTTCAGTAGTGTTTTGTAGCTGTAGTTGTCCTTGTAGAGATTTTTGAGCTCCTTTGTTAGATGCATTCCTAGGTATTTTAGTTTTTTGCAGCTATTGTAAATGGGATTGTGTTCTTGTTTTGGCTCTCATCTTGAATGTTACTAGGTATAGAAATGATACTGCTTGTTGTACATTGAGTTTTGTATCCTAAAATTTTACTGAAGTCGTTTATCAGTTCTAGGACCCTTTTGGTGGTATCTGCAGTGTTTTCTAGGTATAAATTATGTTGTCAGGGGGGAGAGATATTTGGACTTCTTCACAAACATTTTCATGTGTGGTTGATATTTTTATACATTTATTCCACAACTACTTAATAATGTATGGAACAAGGACCACATAGTTATTACCGTTATAGTTATATTCTACATTGGCATCCCTACTAATAATCCTTTATATTTTCATCCTTCTTTCCACTTTTAAAAGCATACACACACACACACACACACACACACAATGTGTATATAATGATACATTATGCCATTTATTTTATCACTTCAAGAATCTCCAAAGCCAAGACGTCACCACCACTAGCAACAAGTGAGCTCAGAACTGACAGTATTGCTGGGATTCCTAGCAGAAGCAAATATAAACCACTTTGAAGGTACAACACTCAACACAGACCACTCAGTACTTACACAAATAAAATCTTACTTATGCTGAACTTAAAAATTTAATATTACAAAACACCCAGGAAAATAAGCCAATATGAGCACATGTAAGCAGATTAAACACAGAGCAGATTAGATATTTAAAAATTTCAGGTAAGAAATTATTGACCTCAAATTATAAAATTATATATTCAAAATCAGTCAATGTATAAAGAATAATTATTTTTATTTTAAAAGACCAAGTCACTTTTTTAAAAACCAGAAATTTTGTTTTTAAAAAAGAAATCTCTAGAAATTAAAACCTCAGTAGATGGATGAAACAGTGGATGGATAGAGCTGAAAAAAAGACTTAATGGATTGGAAGATAGAGCTGAGAATATAATATCTCACATAGAGATGGAAAATATAATAGATCAAGAAATATTGAAGATAAAATAGGACAGAATATGACGGATAGGAGGGCGATGATTTTGTCTGTTCTTTTTTTGTACTATTATGTTCTCAATGCCTAGAATATTGCTAGAAGAGAGTATGTACTCAATACATATTTGTTGGATGCACAACTGAGTGAATAAATATCATTTCTAAAAGGAAAGATTAGATGTGAAAGTTAATATTTGAGAAAAAGTTTAAGAACTTTACAAAATTGAAAAAAGACATAAAACCCTCAAACTCACAAAACACAATAAGGATTGAGTAGGAATATACAAATAAAACCACATCTAGACAAGTAATAGTGAAACCATAGAACACCAAAGGCACAGGGAAAATATTAACTAGAGAGAAAAGTAGATTCGGTATAAAGAAATAGCAATTAAAATGACAGCACATTTCATAACAGCAATAATAGAAACTACTGAGAAATGAAATGGCTGCCAATCTAGAAATGCATATTCAGGTAATTATTCAAAATTAAGGGCAAAAATAAGGACTTTTTTAGAAAAAAAAATTTAGAGAGTTTATCATTAACAGAACTTCACTGAAGGAACTTTCTTTTCCCCAAAGATGGGGTCTTGCTATGTTGCCCAGGCTGGAGTACAGTGGCTACTCAGAGATGCAATTATAGCATGCTGCAGCCTCAAAGTCCTGTCTCAAATGATCCTCTTGCCTCACCATGCTGAGTAACTGGGACTACAGGGACATGCCACTGCACTTGCTGAAGATACTTTTAAAATGTATACTTCAGAAAACAAGAACTTGGATTCAGGAAAACAAACAAAAAAGAAAGTCAATAAAAAAGAAAGGTGAAAAAAGAAACAGGGAAATATTAGGTACTTTAAGCAAGCATTGACTATACATTTTTTTAAAGCCTCTCATTTAAAAAGAATAGTTTCAAGGGTGTTACACAGGTAAATAAAAATGCTGGTTAATAACATGTAAGATGGGCATTAAAGTCTTCCAAGGTACTTCTAGGAATAGGAGGAGGACAGAGTTCCTGAATAACTTTAGACATAGTTACTGTAATTAATCAAATGTAAGATGGCATCAATGAGAAGATCTATGATTAGTTCGTGTGTCATGAAGAAAGAGAAGAGACTGCCAGTTAAATTGTGAGGGGCATCATGCCTCCAAGAGAGTCCTATACAGGATATTAATTGAGCATACTAGACTCTCATTTCCTTGAAATTTCTTTCATCTAGGCTAAGAGAATTGTCCATTTCTCCTGCCCTCAATTGTATTACTTATTATAGTGTAATAGGTGATCTTTTACCAATATCTCAGTAACAAAAACTATATTCTTTTTTAGGTTCCATATAGTGCCCAGTTATTATTTTGCAAGAAAATGTGGAATTGCTGTCATTCCCCCAATGATTGGTTAACTAATATAAAACTTACGTACCATGATGCTATCTCTGCATGCCTTTCTGCATACACAATAAGTTTCTGTTTCAGTGCCACATTATAGTCTAGTAGTTTTGAAAACATTTTAAATGGATATTTAACTCAACATTGGTAGGAACAACAAGGTATCTAATTCAGTTAGAATGGTAACAATATGAAGAACAATATGACAAGTTCCTGCACATGTAGGCCATGACAACTATGTATGACTACGGCCTGGCCAACAGCAATTGGAAGATTGTCATCAATTATAAAACATATATTTATTTCAGAGATTTTAATATGGGAAAATGTCTATCTTAGAATTGATGAAATATCATCAGTATGTTTGCTAAAATGTTAAAGGCAACTATATTAAAATAATAGAAATAGAATACATAATCTTCAACCCACTAGTCCCAAGAGTGGCAGGAAATAAAACGATAAAAACTCAATTAAAAATTTTCAGAAAAAATATAAAAATAAACATGGAAAAGTCAGAAAATACAACACAAATAAAATGAAGAAATACATCCAAATAGATCGCTTATCATAATAAGTATGAGTTGACTAAATTTACCAATTAAAAGACAGATATTTTCTATTTTGATTATTTAAAAAATCTACTTACATAACATTTACAAATTACATTAAAGTCATAATGACATAGAAAGGTAAAAGTAAAAAGACAGACAAAGAAAAAATAGATAATTTCTACTCCAAAGAAAACAGGCAAAACTTATTAGGAATAAAAATGCTCAGTATATACTAATGAAAAGAAAAGTTCTCCAAGAAACAAATAACAATCTTTAACTTGTGCATACATAATAAAAAAGCCCCTAACAAGCTTGACAAAATTACAAAGAGAAATTGGCAAACCCAAAATTATAATGGAAAATGTAAAACGTATCTGTTAGTAACTGACGGTCCAAACAAATGCAAACTTATTGAGGATATACAAAATTTGAACAATATCATTAACAAGAGTTATTTAATCAACATATTTAATATCCAATAATACAGATATTAAGACATCCAATAATTAGAGAATACACATTCCTTTCAAGCACATATTAAACATTTAAAGAGGCAGCATAGGCCAGACGCGGTGGCTTATGCCTGTAATCCCAGCACTTTGAGAGACCGAGGCGGGTGGATGGCGAGGTCAGGAGTTCAAGACAAGCCTGACCAACATGATGAAACCCCGTCTATACTAAAAATACAAAAATTAGTCAGGTGTGGTGGTGGGCACCTGTAATCCCAGCTACCCAGGAGGCTGAGGCAGGAGAATTGCTTGAACCCAGGAGGCGGAGGTTGCAGTTAGCCAAGATTGTACCACTGCACTCGACAGAGCAAGACTCTGACTCAAAAAAAAAAAAAAAAAAAAAAAAAAAGAGGCAGCATAGTTTGGTGGCTAAGAACAGCTTCTGAACTCACATTCTGGGCTTGATTTTTGGTTCTACCAGTTACTAGCTATACAACCTTGGTCAAGTTACATTATTAGCCTTTCTATGCCTGTTTCCTCATCTATAAAATGGGAATATTAGTATACTTATCTCAAAAATTTACTTAAATAAATATATTAATGTGAAAAGCTCTTAGAACAGTTTCTGGCACACAATAAGTGCTACATAAGTATTAGCTATTATAATTTACACAGATTAGCCATAAACTCTGTAACAAAGCAAGTCTCAACTACTTCGAAATAACTGATATCATGCAGTTCACATTCTCTGACTACATGCAGTTAAGATTTAACTTAACAACAAAAAGATTATAAAAATTCTTGGGGAAATTGAAACTAACTTCTAAATTACTTGTGAGTCAGAGGAAGTCACAATAAAACTAAGAAAATATTTAGAATTTACAATAAAAACATATCTCAAAACTTGTAGAATGATACTAAATGTTACTTAGCAAGAAATTTATGGTCTTACATGCTTATATTGGAAAATAAGAAAGTTAAAATAATCAATAACCTAATTATACAATTGAGGAGACTAAAAAAAAGAACAGCAGAATAAAGCTAGATAAAGTACAAAAAGTAAAGTAGTAAAGACTTAAAAAGAAATTAATAAGATTTTGAAATGATCCTATACAGATGATCAATAAATCAAAACTTTAAAAAGTAGAAGACAAAGCTTTGAAAATATTGGTAAGATATCAATGAATACAGAAGCTGCCAAAAAATAATAATTCAAACAATTTGATGCTAATAAACTTGAAAACTCAGATAAAATATAAAATTGCTTAGAAAATATACTTTACCAAAAGTGACTGAAGCAAAATTCCTAATTTTCCTCAAAAACATTGAATCAGTAGTTTAAAAATCTATTAAAAATACACAAATTTATAGTGCCAGAGAGTTTCATAGTGTTCTATGAAATCTTTGAGGATTAGGTCACAATATTACAAAACTCTTGCAGATAACAGAAAATGTGGAAACATTTCTCAACTCATTTTATGAAACTACTGTGTATAACTTGATATCGAAGTTAGGTAAAGACAGTGGAAAAAGGACAATTAAAGACCAATCTCATATATAAGCATAGTTCTAAAACTACTTTAAAAATAGCAAATCAAATTTTAAAATGCATTAAAATAAACAACAAATTTTATTTTGCTCCAGGAATACAATAATGGTTCTATATTTGAAAAATCTATTACTGTAATTCACCACATTAACAGATTAAAGGGGAAAATAGGATTATCTCAAGAGGATAGAAAAATCAGTTGATAAAATTAAACAATTCTTAGAAAAACAGGAATAAATGGGAACCTCCTTAATCTGATAAAGAGCATTAACCAAAAGCCTGGAGCAAACATTATGCTTACACTGAAAAGTCAGAAAATTCTCTTTAAATAAAAAGAGAGAAGGATAACTCATTCTAGTCAATCTAGTTCTGGAGAGCTAGTCAGGATGTGAGACAAAGAAATCAAATAATAGAATAAGGATTGGAAAGGAAGAAATAAAACTATAATTATTTTAAAGTGATGACTTACACATAAAAAATAATCAAGGAATGTGCTTCTTCCATTTAAAACATATTTTTTCTTGATTCTCTCCTCTCTCCCCATCCCATTCTTTCTAAATACCAGCCCATTTCTCTGATCTTTATGGGAAAATGCCCAGGGTTGTCATTGCTTATTTTCTTCAATTCTCTTCCCACCATCTCAAACTAACTCCAATCTGGCTTTCAGTCTGACCCATCCAGTGACAACTGCTCTTGTCCAGTCATAATGACCTTCATGTGTCTGAACCTCAGTCAATTCTCAGTCTTGACCAATCAGTGACAAATCTCATTTGACCAATCAGTGGCATTTGACATCACTCTTTCCTTGCAACAGTTTATTCACCTGGCATTCAGAACACCATGATTTTCTGACTTTCTTTTTTTCTTTTTCTTTTTTTTTACTGGATATTTCTTCTCAGTTTATTTTCCTAGTCCTTCATCATCTCCTTAACTTCTGAGTACTGGACTCAGTCTTTGGACTTTTTACTTTCTGTCTGCACTCACTCCCTTGGTGATCTCGCTCAGTCTCAAGGCTGACAAGTTCCAAAATTATAATGGCCAGCCCAGACTTCTCTCCTGCTCCAGACTCATACATACAATACTTGCACATCTCCACTCAGAATTCTGACAGCTCAGACTTTACACATGTAAAGTGGAACTTGTGATTCTTCCTACACTCCCTTCCCCTCACCCTCCCTTTCCAAATTCCTTCCTTCCTTGGTCTTCTTCATCTTAATTATTGACAATTTTATCATCCTAGTTTTTCAGGCCAAAAATCTTAAGTTCGTTCTCTCTCTCTCTCTCTCTCTCTCTCTCTTTCTCTCTCCCCCTTCCCCCCACCTCCCCCTCTTCATCACATGCACATACTTCAGCAAATCCTGTTGGTCCTATCTTCAAAATACAACCAGGATCATCTGAACACTTACCACCACCACTGCTCCATGATGGTCAGAACCTCTGCTGCTTCTTATCTGAATTATTTCAGTAGCCACTCAACTGGCCTTTCTGATTTCACTCTTGCCTTTCCACAGACTGTTCCCAAAACAGGAATAGAAAAATTAGACCATGTTACTTCTGCTCAGAACTCTCCAGTGGCTGCCCAAGACTCCAACAATCCAGCCTCCACTTCTCTCCTAACCTCATCTCCCTTTCCCCATTGTTCCCTTCACTACAGCCACACCGACCTCAGAAACTCCAGCCTACAACCTCAGGACTTTTGTACTTAATGGTCCTTCTGCCTGAAATGATTTTCTCCAGCACAGCCACACTGACCTCAGAAACTCCAGTCTACAGCCTTAGGACCTTTGTACTTAATAGTTCCTCTGCCTGAAATGATTTCCTCCAGGTACCCAAAAGTATTGCTCTCTCATCTCCTTCAAGTTTTGCTTAAATGTCAGCTTTTGTCTCAGTATGGACTACCTTGTGCACCCTATTTGAAATTTCAAGCCTCCGATATCCTGTCACTGCCCTCTGCGTTAATTTTCTACATAGCACTTACTTATAATCTTCTAATACGCTACATATCTTCCTTATTTATTTGTTTATTTTCTGTCTTACCCAATTAAATGGATGATGTCAGAGGGCTTTTTTTTTTGTCTTTTTTGATTACCTTTCTATCCTAGCATCCAGTACAGTGTCTGAAACATAGTAGACAACTAATAAATATTTGTTGAATAAACTGGAAAATGTATATAGACAAATTATTAGGATTAGTAAGAGAGTTGAGTGAGTTTGCTGAACATAAGATCACCATACAAGAATCATTTATGTTATAATCAACTGAAAATAGAATTGGAAAATATAATTTAAAAAAAGAATATTATTATATTCTCAGAAAAAATATAAAACACTTATACATTTAACAAAAGATGTATAATATTAACATTCTTAGGAAAAATATCATAAAACCTCTTTGAGCAACATTTAAAAACATATAAATAAAGGGATAGAAATGCAATGTCTATAGATATAAAGACAGTAGTACATAATGATGTTAATTTTCTTCAAATTAATCTATAGTTATAATAACACCCAGTTAAGATACTGATAGAATTATTCAGAAAACAGGAGAAGCTTAATATAAAATTATTAAAGAACAGAAAAAAACTAAGCAATGTTAAAGAAGGGTGGGAATACTGTCCTATCAGATATCAAGACTTATTACAAGGTAAGAGATAAGCTGTGTATCAGAGTGAGATATGCAACCTGCATAGGTGACAAAGGACTAATACAAGAATATACAAAATAGTCCAAGTTAATAAAAATAAGATTTTAAGACTACAAAAGAAAAAAGAAAAAAAAACATAAACAGATACTTCAATGGAAGTAAAGTGGTAGGCACTTCCTTCAGAGGAAAACAAATGGCATATAGCAAATAAGCATATGAAAAAATGGTCAACCTTGGTAATAATGAGAGGAGTGTATATTTAAACAATTACATGCTGCTTCACTTAGATTAAAAAACAACTTTTAAAATCTGATAAAAGCAAGCACTGGTGAGGATATAAAGCAACTGGAACTTTCGTACACTGATGTTGGGTGTGTAAACTGGCACATCCCTGTTGGAAAACAATTTGTTGGTATATCACAAAGTTGCAAATACACAAAACCCTAAAACCTGTTGTTTCACTTTTAATTGTGTACTTTAGAAATACTTGGCAATTACAAGTATTTAGAACTTTAGAAATAATTGGCCAAAATTGCCAATTACAACAATGTTTACTGTAGCACTGTTTAAATAATAAATATAAACCAAAAAAAGAATGAATACATTGTAGCACATTCACATAAGGGAATACTCTGCCTCAGCAAAAATAAATGAGTTGAAACTACCTGTACCAATATAGACAAATCTCAAAAACGTAATTTGAGCCCTATGACAACATTTATATAAAGTTTAAAAATACAAAATACTATGCTGTAATTCACTTTGGAACCATGGACGTGTAGCAAAAACAAAAACAAAAAGCAACCATGCATAGCTAAATACCACAAGGAGGATATTGGTTACCTTGGGAGGCATGAGGGAGGAGAATTGGATTAAAAAGAGACATGCAGGGATTTTCAATTGTACCTAACATGTTAAAGTGGGTGATTCTGTGTGCCTGGTGTGTTTCATTGTTAAAAGAAAAATAAAGAGAACTGGAAGGCAGGTGGATCGGTTGGGCATGAGGTGAACACCAATGAAAAGGTGGGAGAAGTGGATGAGTGGATGAGACAATCTCTCTTGGAGTAGCCTGGGAGGAAAGCCAAGTTAGTACAAGTGATTATCAGGTAAAACTGGTCTAGAAAGGACTCGAAATGAAAAGACAAAACTTAAAGGTATGTTTGGGAACTTGGAGAGGATACTGAGTTGAGTAGTCACATTTTCAAAGTGAAACAAGGGCAAAACATTTCATAGTAGTATTTTGTAGTAACTGGTAGCAAAAGAGGACATGGACTGGACAGTAAAATCTAGTAAAGTTTAATTATTTTTGTGAGTGGCTTTGGGGGAAGGATTGGAGGCTTGTTTGCCACATTTTTGGATTCCACAAAGCTGAAACTGCTAAGTAATATATTTGACAGAATCATGATGTTTAAAAGACATATTCTGGAATGAGGGCTTAAAGACAATAATTTTTTTTTGCAATGTTGAAAATGTGGCAGAATACACTTTAAAAAATTTAAACTCATCTAATTACAAGTCTTGATTCAACCTGAATGCCTTAGCACATCACAAGATAAATGTGGACAACTGATTTTTTAAAAACATAGAATATTTGACTAGTATTAGTAGTTGTTCTAAGCAATTGGTCTGAGTATTGGGCAATGATAAATTACAATAATAAATTAGGACTATTCCAAAGGAGGGTAAGCAGAATGATAAGAGTGTAGGCCATACCTGGGAGCTTCAATGAAGCCTTCTCTAACAATGCAGAAACAAGATTGTCCCTTGAGGATTAAACCAATAAAGTCCACTCGTATGAGTGGGATTAGCCAGTACAGGCCTAAACCAAGACATTATCTTTTGATGGGTGACTTTGCAAGTGAGTTAGATGTAATCTCAGGGAGGAAGGGCTGGAATGTGATTGTCATGGAGGAGGAAGAAACCTAATCAATAAAAGTATTTCTTATCCAAAGAAAGACTGAGTAAACAGACTTGAGAACAGCATGAAACACACAAGAATTCTGATCCGTACGAGTTATAATTTTCATTGTAAATCAGTACATCGTGTTCTAATCTAATTTATATTTCCAAGTCTTGTATTTGGATAGCATGATTTGGATAGCATTTCTCAGGTACCAACAAAATTGAGTTTTCCAGATCTGACAGTTGATGGCTACAACATGAGGTGCTGTAACCTTTCCCAGACACAGGCTCCTTCTTTGTCATGGAAAAACCCAAGGTCACTAAGATGTTTAGCTGGGATGAGACAAGCCAGAGGTGAAGCCTGGTGCTTATCTTCAAAAGGTTTAAAGTTTTTCTTGTAGAAACAGAGGGTAGACTCTTTTGATTGTTGGGGGCAGAGAACAGAACAGAGACAACAGGTAGAAAGTACAAAGTAAGATTTCATCTGGCTAAGCAGAGGAACATGTTAACAATTTGAACTCCCAACAATGAAAATGCTCTCTCTTTGTCAGGGTTCTTTGGTCATAAGCAACAGAAAAAGTCTGAATAAGTACAGCAAATAATAATAATAATAGCTATAAGAAGAAGATAAGAGGTGGCCCACATATTTGAAGGAGAAAGTGAAGTACCAGGCCTTAAAAGGAGCAGTGATCAAGGCAGCTACAATGATAGAGGGGGAGGAAGTAAACTACTGTTTCTTTGGGGCACCGTCCTCATGATAAATCACCCCCTGCTGATATCTTTCCTAAAACTACTGGGGAAAAACTTCTGATTTTCAAGCTTGGGCCAGGTGTCCACCTCTTCTCTCCCCCACCACTGATAGGGAAGGGTAGTGGGCACTCATGAGTATGGAACCTTGATGGAGACGCCATCAAGGCTTCATGCAATGGAAAGGGACAATTTACCAAAGGGAAATTGAGAAGCAGGTAAAAATATTAGAAACCCACCATATTCGCATCACTGCAAGTACAGGAGAAGCCACCTATTTTTCAGCAATCTTCTGTGCTGGAAGTTGGAAAAGGCAATTTAGAAGATCCCTTCCTGTTCTACGTTTCTGAAGAGAAATTGAGAAGTGGAATTGATTACTGAGATCCAAGGTCATTAGGAGAGGCCTAGAGAGGAATAGCTGGGGCTGGATCTGAGGGAAGGATGGGACGCAGCTAACAGGGAAGTAAGCCATAGAGCAGGCATGGTGGTTCCATGTGCTAATCAGAAAAGGAAGATAAGGAGCTGCTGGCATTGGTAACCTCAAACTTGATATATGTAAATTACAAGCTACCATTCTTCTTCTGTTCCATGAGAGGGTTACAGATAGAGAAATGGAAGAAGTAAGATGTGGTAAAAGTTAGTAGATGAAGAAGACACACGAACTCCTGGCTCTCCAGAACTCCTGGTAGAGTGAGATGCTATTTGGACAGCTGAAGGAATGGACGATGATCCTAATGGCAAGGGACCTGCCAGCCTTAATGGTTAACCAGTGGAGCTATATAATAGAACTGAGTCACCAGTCCTAAAATTCTGAATTTGATGTCTGTGAAACAAAGCAATTAATGATGCAAACAAAATAAATAACTGGCCACTAGTGACCTCTAGTGGAAGTAGGCTTTAGGGAACTTATGTGATCTTTGATTTCTGTTTTGTTTTGTTTTCCTAGTAAGAAGATGAAAACCGGTGTAATTTTCAGCCAACTGATTTGCAGAGGAGTGTGAAAGAAGGGGCTTCTGAAAACAGGACAAAAATCTTACCCAGAAAATGAAAATGTACCAGGAACATGTTGTGCTTTGCGTCAAACTAAGTTGATTAATGTTCTGGAAAAGATGTGGATGAGTAATTGCCATCAAAGACATTACCTGAGAAAAGAAGAGTTTTTTGAGCAGTGACTTCATTGGTCACTGGGGGGAGTTCAGCATGTTAATGGCAACCAGCAAGAGAAAATAGGCTTGAAGAGGAGGCTGCATGGGTTGCCAGTATACCTTTTAAATATATCTTCTTTGTAACACAGAAGAGCGCTGTTGTTTCTGAAATATGCACACATTTGCCAATTCAGTATTGTATGGCTTGAGTCCCACCACTTTCATCTTTCCAATGAGTGTCTGTGCCAAGTGTTGGCTAACACTGCTGAGCTGGGAGGATGTGGGTGGATGCCTGGTGGCCCTAGGCCTTTGAAGTGGGACCAGTCTCATGGAGGGTCCAAGTACAATCAAGAAGGTCAACATGAAACCACACTGGGCACTCCACATCCATCCCCTTTGGGAAGTGCTTTCAGAATATATAATCTTGACATTGAAGAGAAGCGAAGGAATGCAAGTATTGATGGGAGGTTTTACATCTGTCTGATCACACTGGGGACTAATAATGGGTGGGTGGAATTAAATGGCGGGTCCAGGGAGTAGGGGTGCAGGTGGGTAGAAAAAGAAGCAAGGGAAAGATAAAAAATAGAGACAATACAGAAGTAAACAGAATCAGCGTTATCAAGCCCTGGGCAACTGTCACTTCTGGCAGCAAAGCGATCGTTGTCCTTGTCTCGTATTACCTGCGTGGCAGGAGGTGTCATCCTGCCTTCTTTCATTATTCAGCCTCCCACACACACCCTGCTCTTGTTTACTGATGCTGTTGTGCTGCTCTGCAGGTCTGCTTTTCCCTGGATTGGCTCCCTCTCCTCTCAGTGTCATTTCAAGGATATAAAAATAGCCCCTAAATAATATTTTTGTGAGAATTCCACGCTGGTCTGCAATTTTCAGAATTCTGGTCTTTGTGAGTGGGCAAAAGATGATCTAACCGCCACCTACTAAGCCATGACTTCCCTACTGATATTTCTTAGATGCCAACAAAACCACAGAGCAGATTAAGAGAGACCAATGTTAGTGGTATTTCCTCTTTCCCCTGCAAAGATCTTTCTGCCAGGATATATACAAATCTCTAGCTCTAGGACAGGCCATTTCAGAGATGTAGTCTATAAACCAGTTTACTTACTGAAGATGAGCTAATTATCTTAATTTGCTCCAAAGCTTCTGTCAGGCTGTCTTCAATCTCAGAGTCATCTAAGGAGAAGAGGTCCCCAGCTCGTGAAAGATCTTTTTGTCCCAAAACCAGTCTGAACAGTTGATGCATGGTGAGGATGAGTTTGATCAGTTGACTTTCTACAGACCCAGAGTCATGTGTTCCAGTTATCAGAGGTCAGTAAGACAAAAACATGTAGAAGGAGGTATACTTCTTATTCCATGAAAGGTCATTTTTCTCCAGACTTTGAGGTCTTCATTGACACTCTCTGCAAGGGAAACAAATGACACAATGTAGCCACTGGCAGAATGGCATAAGCTCAGAATGTGAACTCAGTGTCCAGCGGAGAGAGAGAGAAAAAAGAAACTTGGAAACATGTGCCTAGACTAATAGATCCTGGCTTAATGATCTTTAAATGAACTCTTTCCTTGTTTTTGTCTCAAAAAGTCTTGTCAAAAATTACTAGGTTTCTCCAGAATTTAATTTGAACTTTAAAAGTCAACATGAGCCCTACACTTTTCTGCTTTCTACATCCTTCTCTTCTCTCCATGTCACAAGGAAAAACAACAATCATGCTTAACACTTGCCAGATTTTCCTCAAAAAGATTCTCATGGGAATCAAACAGAAAGGGAGAACAAAAGGAAAAGAGGGAGCATAGGAAACATCTCCTAGACCCACTTCCTTGAACCCTTTCTTCCAGAACCTGGACACAGAAACCAGTGCTTACCTCTTGGTTGGGCTGCCTTGCTACGCTAGCAGTAGAAGTTCCCTGCTCTGTCAGTCAAGAAGGTGACCTCAGTACTTACCCTACTCCTACGTACTCTATAATCAAGTAGCAATGAAATAAAGATGCTGCTTAGGAGAATGGCGTTAGATAAATCTCTACTGAACATGAAGATGAACTTTAACACTGAAATGAACATGATAGCCTTGCCATGTGGGCTAAAGAGGAGGGCTTTGGGATCAGGCAAATCTCCCTCTATTCCAGTTGAAGTAATAAAGTCCCACTATATTTCTCACCCAATTAACAGTCTACAGAGAGGAGGGCAATGGCACAAATTAGACATCTGATTATTCTCATCAGCTCCCTTCTGGGCCTAATAAAATCACAGACCATTTGCACTGGCAGAGACCTTAGTAATCATTTAATGTCCAGTGAGGTTTAATGACTTCCCCAAGGCCCCATAATAGCTGTGGCAAGGATAGTCTACTGATTTCAGTCCAGTGCGCTTCCCTCACAGTTTACAGTAGAGTGGAATCACCTCATACATGTGGGTAGCTTACAAATGCAGCCACATGCTTAGTGAGAGCCAAGAGTGAGTTATTTAATACAAGTAATAGGCATTTCTACCTAGCATTTTACTCTGAATGGTTTGCCAGAAAGTGTGAAAAGGGAGAGGAGAATCTATTGTTTCCTTGGGTAGTCTCAGACCTCTCCTCTGAGCTATTGTTGTGAGAGCACCTCTTTGTGTTGAGTGCAAGTTTAAAGACACATACTCTTCAAACACCATGGCCTCAAAATACAAGCCAAAGCTTTCAGTAGACACTCAACTAAATAAGCTATCTGTAGTATTGTAAGTGGTACAATTCATGAGTCATAGGGATTTTAAGGAAAATACTCTCTATATGCAATTTTTGTACTATCTACCAGCTTTTGAAAAATGAAGCCTAACACATGCCTTTATCTATGTACCAGGCATAAACACTTTGTAAATATTAATTCATCTAATCCTCATAACTATATGAAGATATGTCATCCCCACTTTGTAGGTGAGCAACCTGAGGTAGTTAAATAACTGCTAAAGCCATGCAGCTACAAAACTGGAGAGCTGGAATTTGAACCCAGAGACTCCGGTAGTGCTAGACTCCAAGTTCATAACCATTATGAAATATTGACTCCATGTAAAATGTGAGGCTACTGTTAGGAGTAAAGGTCCTCAGAGCACTATTAATATTAATGATGGTGTGAGCAGGGTTATCAAGCAAGAAAATGAATTCCTCTCCCCTTCTACACTGCTCCTGGATCCTTGCCCATTCTATGCCCTGGGATTTAGAGCAACCAGAGAGCAAGAAAGTCACAGGAGAAGACGCTTGGAGGAAGAGCAAAGGAGAGTGGTAAGCTTTCAGAGGGAGGTGGAGCACAGTGAGGTACTGCAAAGTAGTTCACACCCTGGGAAATGTGGGAGGGTGAATCACAATATCTCTAAGGAAAATCAGCACAGTGTTTTCCTACATTTTTCTCTTAACACATTTTCCTCCCAGGCTCAGATATTTACAGTGACAAGAGTCTCAATAAAATAATATTCAGGAAAATTGGATGGAAATGACTTCACCTGACCTGTCAGCTTGTTGGACATGTGGCACTCCATGAAGTACATTCAGCTGCCCCAGTCATAGATGCTCAGGAGCTCCAAGAAGGAGCAGTAATACATGCTGGTACAGAGGAGCACCCCCAGGCTTTTCCTGGGCTCTTTCTGCACACTCCACATTTACATGACACCTGGTGTGGAGTCCCACATTCATGCTGCCAACTTCAGCTCTTCCTCTTGAGGGCCCATCACATGCAAAACATTGCTTTGGGCCCTAAACAGAAACATCAAGTTGTTTAACACACAGCCATACAGGAAAGCTTTCACAAACATAGGGGTGGAGTGGGGAGAGGTGAGACTTACACATTATTTTTCAAAGGGCTCTTTTGCACATTTTCAACTGTGATCTTCAAAACACCTTCTACAATATGGGAGTGACCAAGAGAAAAATCTCCTGGATACTACAAAAAGAAGTTTGGGGAAGTACAAGGGAGAGAGAAGTCACTTCCAGGGGAAGATGATAATGAATAGCTTTATGGAGGAAATGGTATTTGAGAAGCACCTTTAGGATAGCTAAGATTTTTACAGGTTTTATTCAATGCACTTGTGCTGAGTTCATACTAAGTCATCTGCTCATCTAGGAACCAACGGTCATGTCCCAGCTCAGCTACTCAGCGATTATGGGACCTTTAGTTCATGTTTTTTTCCTTTCTTGAGCCTTGGTTTTCTTATTTGCAAAATGGGGCTAACACACACCTCGTCTATTTCATCAGGGTGTTTTGAGGGTCACAGGTGATAAAGTGTAAAGGAGCCCTTTATAAAATAATGGCACAACTGACATTTGGTGGGTGTTTGCCATGTGTCAGGTACTTATCTCAGTGCTTCTCACATACTTAGCCACTTAATTCTTATGACAATTCCATGCAATCAAAAACTGATGTTTAGAGAGGAAAGTAACCACCAGCAGAGGCACTTGAAGAGTAAGTTGCCGAGTCAGGATTGAAGGCAGCTGGTCTCCCAGGATAGTTGTATTCATGACTGTGTGAGATAATTATTATTGAGCTGCCTCCCTTCCCATCAGCTCCCATTCAATGAGTACCTCCACATGCTGCACATCCCTTCCTAAATAAGGACTGGCAAGGCACATTATTTATTTTTCAGCAGCTCTCATTAATATTTTGCTCAGGTGTCTGGCTTCTCCTGCTGGTCTTTTTGCAATAGCAGGGAAGGTCAGAGCCAGATCAAATTCTACCTCATGTTCTGAGAAACTCCCTACCCTTATGAATGTCATAGTCCTGTGGCCTGTGTGCACGTGTACATATACATGTATCATGTACACACAAGCATACCATATACGCACATGCACATATGTGCACATACTCAAAATACTTTCTACACATCAACCTTTTTGCTAGACACTAGATGCTTTCTTCTTTTAGTTCTCCCTTCAACTCTACAGGTAGATATTACCACCTAAGAGGAAACAGGACCAGTGAGGTTAAGTATCATGCCCAAGGTTACACACAGAGCCAATATTCACATTCAGGTAGGCCAGACTCCAAAATCTCATACTTTTTGTATGATTTTTAAAAGCTGGCTTATAAAATTCTTACAGCCTTTAATTTGCTTCCTTCATAATTTCCTTCCCTAATCTTTAAGGGGTTCTAATCTGAGGCCCACCTTCTCATTATTTAGTTGGTTTTTTTTTTTTTTTTTTTTTTGGCAGGTATTTGCTGGCGAATCAGCTTTCTGTAGGGAGAAACAGAAACCACAAAAACAGAAATGACGGCGCAAAACGTGGCACATTTCAGGGAGTCACCGCTGTCCCGCGCAAACTCGACTTTACCTGCGTGCTACTCCTCAAAGGCGCCCTTGCAGTTACTCAGCTGCATGGTTTGAGACTGGGCGGGAGATTCAGGCAGGCTCCGAGGGCACAGCGAGTGGAATCCGCTCAGCTCAGTGAACCTGAAGTTGTTCATTGCGGAGCCGGTGCCGGGTGGAAGAATTCAAGGAATGCAGCCTGATGCCACCGGCAGCCCCAGAGACCGGTCAGGTGACAGGCTGCACCTCACCCAGCGGAGTTACCTCCCAGTGCAACGCTCTGTTTCCTGAGGTGAAACACAAAGCCTGCTCCAGTAAAGGAGAGTTGTTTTTAACAGAGAAAACAGAACTCCCTGTGTTCGTGAAAATCTATACTTTCCCAGGGAAGAATGGGGGGCGGGGGCGAGCCACGCAGGAAACAAATTTCAACAGGAACTCAAGCAGGTGAACGGAATGGCTGTAGGGAGCCACCTCTCAGAGCTCCAGGGGAGGAGAAGAGAACTGCAGCTTCATTAACACTTCCCTCTCCCTGAGATCTCACAAACGTTTTGGAAACACTGAGTGTTCGTCCAGGAAGAGTCACCTCCTAAAGAAAGTATCCCTTTACTCTGCCTCTAGAGTAAAATTGTTGAAAGTTGAAGTATGCGGGAAGTTGCTAATAAACAGAACAAACTTCACAACATACGTACTCTCTTTTTTTCGTTATTTGCTGGGAAGCTTTTCATAGAAATCCACGTGGACCAGAAATATTGGATTTGTACTTTTAAATATTGCAGCACCACTCAGGCAAAAGGTTTATCCTGCTTAATCTACTGACACTCCGATGGAGAAAAGGGCACTGGAACCTTCCTTTATTCTTTAAACAGTTAACAGTGCACTTTAAAAAGCAAGGTTTTTAAGACTGCATTCTTCTCGACCCCTAAGTCGTCTGTTCCTGTGGTAGATCTATAGCTATCAAATCATCTCACTTCTGGCAATGAGTACAGGCAGCTATCCTGCAGATAATCTCATCTTTGTGCTCACTAGGGTTTGTCTACTCAAAGGGTGTGGTCAGGGTGGCCACAGTTAAACCAGGTCATATGTTCCAGGAGAACGACCTCGTAAATCTGCCTAGACAGTTGGTGATCAATCATATTTTTATGCCATCCACATTTGGAGAACTATCCCCTTGAAGGATTCCTTTATAAAAATCAAGAATCCAGTCATTCATGAGTAGCTGTATTTTTTCATAAGTAGTTTTTCTAATTTACAATATACTAATGAAGTTTCGTCTTTTAATGGAATAGATGATATTGCTTTAGCCTTCCCTTTTAATCCTCTATTCATTATTACTGATTTTTAATCCCTAGATTTTTATCCAGTTTTATTTTTTTAAAGGGTGTAGAGTCCTGAATTGGACACTCTATGGAACTCCAGTAAGAAGAGCAGAGTGATAAGAGTATGAGAATCTAGACTCAACTGGGTTCCAAGCTCAGCTATGCCATTACCTGCAGCGTAAATGTGGGCAGGTTAATTAGACTCCCTGAGCCTGGAATTCCTCCTTTGCTCCTGAGGATTGTGATATGGGTTGTTGGGAGGTTTAAGGAGATGATATAAAACATTTAACACAGAGCCTGGCATATGGCAACCACAGAAAAAGTGCCAGCAATCATATCCTTAAGAGTACTATTATTCCTATAGATGGTCCACCAGTTAACACATCCCCATGCCATACCTTTTAAAAATTAATCCATGACTGTACTGTTCACTAAATTGGGTTCACAGAGCTAAAGATGTTTAGGTTGTTTCCATTTGAGCCATATTTATATCTTTGTTGTCCTTTCCCTATCTTAGTCATCCTGTCCTTACCTCTGGGTTGTTCACTTTTCATCTGTAAACTTCATTCTCTTGAATGGGTCCCTGTTGATTTTTTGGCAACCTTATCTTGTTTCCTGGAGAGATAGTTTTACGGTGATCCTACCCACACCAAGGTTGAACAATAACAGTGAATGTTTTTACAGAGCAGAAATGGGCTAGAATACAATGTATCTCAAACTTTTTGTGGCTGGGTAATCCAAACACCTGAGTTTTCCATGGAAGTGTAGCACTCCTTCCCGTGTTTATTAGTGAGAAAGGAGTGGCCCTCCAGGGCTCCAGCTACTTTCTTTACTACTTTTCAAGGTGACCTACACTCAATGCCCACTAATAAAACATTAGTGGCTTACTCTATTATGCATCTGTAGATTCTGCTAAATGAAAATATACATGAACCGGAGGACTTAATCGCCACACTATTGGGATACTGCCTATAGAATAATTGAAACTCTTGGGGGAGATTTCAATCACCATAATTAACTTAAGAAACCAACTTATTCTGAAGAATTCAGCCTCTAGCTTGCAACTTAGGTTAGGGTATACCCTGGCTTCCTCACTTCAGAAAATTCTAGAATGGCAATATTTATTTACATTACGCTTTAGACTACATTACTCTGCATCAAAACATTTTCATTTTATTCACCTGTATTAAAAATGCCCATTAACAAACTTAGACCCATTTGGGCTCTAGAAACTTTCAATAAAGTTCTCAGATTTTTCCCTTGAAAGAAAGGATTACAGATTCTTTTGAAGGAGCATCTTTTTCACACAGCGTGAAAGGACTACAGGCGTTCCCATGGGAATTGGCTGCATACATTTCAGCCCTTCCCACAAGATGTCTATTGTTCCCTGGATGTCTCTGGGCTTCCTTGGCTGTGGCGTGCTGCTACACTTCACTTCTACCGAAAGCCTCTGAGTCTGGCTTATTCTAAGCAATGCTAAAGGCTTCAGCCCTGTCTTTTTGCTAGAGTACATACGATCTAAGTTTGTAGCAGGCTTATTTCATAAGTACATGAAAAAAATAGATTTGGTGACCTATTTAGTCAAGAGCCCAAAAAACTACTTAATTTTGATTACCTATTTCAACTTATTAAAACACAAATAGGAAACATTTCCTTCAAAAAGGATGAGAAACACTTATCTTCAAGTCTAATAAACTTTCCAAAATCAAGGCTTTTGTGACTTGTCATAATTTTATAGTGTATTCATTTTCACCTGTAAATGTTGACTTTGTTGGTCATTTTTCTCTGGAATAATACAAATCTTGCTGAAAAATCCTAATTCAAATTCGTGGGTTTGTTCTTCCAGAAAATGTACCAAAACTCTCAAACTACATGGAAAACTCAATGTTAAATGTATCTTCATTTACATTTAAGTTTCATGTACCAAATATCTATGTGACCAACTCAAATATTTCTCTAAATATTTTTTCTGCTTTTTAAATCAAAAATATATAAATGTCATTTAATCCAATGGTTGATTACTACAACAATTTAAGTGTGTATCTGAAAGAGTAAAAAAGTGGTTAGATTTAATTATGATTTGTAAGATATCTGAAACACCAAAGGAAAAAACGGCAGCAGCAACAAACAGTAATGGTGACCCTGTTCAACCCACTGACTGTAATGATGCTATAATATTTAATTTTCTTTGAAAATCCATAGGCAGAGCCAGTTTTTTTGCTGGTTGCAAAATGTTGATTGAGGTAAACAAAAGTATAAAATAGAAATGAGACTAGATTATTACGGAGTAAAACAAAAATGCACATGATATGAATCTAGAAGCACAGCTTTCTGCTCCTGAGGCCTAGAGACATGTTTTAATAACCCACAGAGAAGTGGCATTTTTACTCTAATAACCGAAATGCCTGCATACATGGCTAGACACACAGCTCCCAAATGTGCTTTATCTGCATAATCAGCCAGCCCCTGGAAGTTTCTCAGCTCCATTCTCCTATCCCCCACTCTTTGCTTCTTTGCAGCCTCTGACATTTACTTTAATTAGCTTTTGTTTTTGCTGAACAAAAGGTCATGAAAGAAGATAGCCATACCTCGTTGCACAGGAATCTCTGGTCATAGAAAATAGAAGGCAAAATCCTTGATCTTTAGAGCACTGCAGCTGGGACCCATGACCATGCTCAGAGGCAGCCTTGCAGCTGCTGCCCAGTCCTGTGGGCTGCAGCCGCGTCTCTCTGAGCTGCCTGTCAAGCCAGTGGTACATTTCATTCCCTCCCCATTGACTCACCGTGCGGAATCAGGCAAATGAGTAACTTTTCTTCTCTCTCCCAAACTTCTGCTTAGACCTAACAATTGGCACAAAGCTTCACTTATTTCTACACTAGATTTACAGATTTCTCTGAGCAGATCTGTAGTTTGAAAGAATTAGATTTGCCTAACAACCAGTAATTTAGGTTCTGTTAATGAATAACTCACTTTAAGAAATCAAGGAAGTTTTAGGTTAATATCAGATATGGGGCCTTTTAGCAGGCATCAGGAAAAAGGCTTGGGGAGGGAATGGAGGAAGGGAAGCACTGGAATGAAATGGTATTTAAGCCAAATATGATAGAAGAAAAATACCACAAGAGAAGCAAAATAGCTAGGGTAAAGGAGCAAAAGTCTAGTCTAATTATACTATTGGTATTGCTTACGAAACACACAACAATTTAATGAAACTTCCCTGGTAGCACTAGAGATTTTTCTGAACCCTCACGGTTCCTTCTTGCATCCACTCAAATTTCTAACTCCTTCCTTTTACCATCCAAATATAGAACTCGTCTTTTCAAACCTAATTCATTGGGGATCCCTCACAAGCACTCCCACATCACCTCATCTCTCTCTCTCTTTTAAGGAGAATGCACTTTAAAACCTCTAATGCATAAATTAATTGGTGGTGCCCAGTGGATTATTATATCTAGAGGCTCTTCTCTCCCTTTAAGTGTATGGCATGGGCTTTCTTCCCTTATTGATCTGAGGTTTTGCCTTCACATAAAGTGATAAAACATTTCTGAGTCTCTCCCGACCGGAACTTTCAGTCAAACCATGTGAGGGTAACAGGGAGGGTGGGAGCGGGGGCTGCAGTGGGGAAAGTCAGGTGTAAGATGTACAAGTGGAAATAAAAATATTTCCATTCAGTGGCAATCATGCTGCATGTAAAAAAATTACTAGTCCAATTAAAAGGACTACTCATGGGGTGAAGATTACTTTCTCTTGTGTTTGACACTCAACATTCACTTACTCTACTTTTAGTCAAAACTGCACCCAAATTTCCCTTGGGAAACCATGTCCTTTGGGTACAGCTGATGCCCATAAACAGGATGGGCCTTAATTGGTCTTACCCAAATTAGAGTAATTGCATTCCTGTGATCATAGTGACTAATGCAGGGCAGGTGTGTGACCCCTTCTAGGCCAATGAGAGGACAATGATGAAAGCTCAGCTTTGGGAGTAAAAAGTCTAAGCTGCTGGGCTTGATGATAAGAAGGTGTAAGGTCTGGCTGCTATTGCCCTCTTGCCACCAAGAAAACTGTTGACTTTATTTGGGCCCCTTAAACCACCTGCCCCTAATGCTAGCAAGACCTACCCTTCAGTGTACACTAATAAATTCCTTAATAGCTTAAGTGATTTTAGATTGGGTTTTCTGCCATTTACCATTAAAAAATTTCCACCTGACAGAATCAGCCTAACCTAGTTTTGTGGGAAGGCTCTCCTGGGTGCAGCTCATTGAAAATTAAGTGGACTAAGAGACTCAACAGGAACTATCTATGACAAATGGGCTCCTTCAGTGACAACCACAGGCTTCCTCTGACAACTAGTAGATGCAAGAAAGGCCTGGAAAGGAATGTAGTCATTCAGTGTACCTGAAAACAGGACGTTCTAAATTATTTTTTCCTAACCAGCTACATAGTCATTTCCTCAATACTTGAGTCCCCCAAAATAATTAAATTTAATCTCTTAGACTTGCCTGGCAGTACCTAGCCACATACCATTTGACCTCAATACCCTTGTCATGGAATCCATCCATTCATACACAATTTTCAAAAATTTCCTAAAATCACTTACGCTATTAAGGAATTTATCAGTGGACACTGAAGGGTGGAGCTTGCTAGCTTTAGGGGCAGCTGGTTGAAGAGGCCCAAATGAAGTCATCAGGTTTCTTGGTGGCAGAATGGCAACAGCAACCAGATATTACACCTGTTTGTCAAAAATGTATTTGAGTAATCAGTTTTACAGAGTATTGCTTTGTCTTTATTTTTCCCCTCTGTTCTTGTCTAACTCTCACTCCTTCCCCTCCTTTGGGAAACTTGAAATAAAACATTGTCTGTAAACACAAAATCAGACAAAGACGTTTTCTTTACAGAAAAGAGGTAAATTCTAAGGCAACTTACATAGGTGAGTTACATATAAACACTGAGAACTTCTGAATGATTTCATTTTCTATAAACAGTTTTTCTTACCTGTAATCATGAAAGCTCCTGTAAGCACACCATTTCTATGGTCAGCCTTCCAGCTTTGAAGAGTCCATTGCAGGCACAAAAACTCAGACACAGCCAGGAACTCCCTTTTGGCTCAGCAAAATAGCATGTGGCATGAACTATGACAGTCAAGTTTCTTTCTTTCTTTCTTTCTTTTTTTTGAGAAGAAGTCTCACCCTGTTGCCCAGGCTGAAGTGCAGTGGTGCGATCTTGGCTCACTGCAACCTCTGCCTCCTGGGTTCAAGCAATTCTCCTACCTCAGCCTCCCTAGTAGCTGGAATTACAGGTGCACACCACCGCACCCGGCTAATTTTTTTTTTTTTCAGTTTGTTTGTATTTTAGTAGAGACAGGGTTTCGCCATGTTGGCCAGGCTGATCTCAAACTCCTGACCTCAAGTGATCCACCAGCCTCAGCCTCCCAAAGTGTTGGAATTACAGGCATGAGCCACTGCACCTGGCCAAGAGTCAAGTTTCTTTAAGAACAGGAATAGGGCCCTATGGCTAAGGTTTATTCATTTTTTTCATTATAATAAAGAACATTTTGATAAAACATGCTCCCAAATTAAAGAAGACTCATTATGCTCCCAAACTAGCTCCTCCTTCCGTGTTTATTTTGGTGAGGGCCCTCACCATCTACCAAGTATACAAACAGGAAAGCTGAGTGTCATCCTGTATTTCTCCCCTTCCTTTTCTCACCCACATCCAGTGACTCTCTGGGTCTTATCTATTCTGTGTCCTTAACATTCTGGATAGATCCCAAGGTGGCCCTCGATGATCCACTTTCTGGTGTTTATTTCCCCCTTGTGTAATTTTTCCCACTTGAGTATAGGTGAGACTTGTGACTTGCTTCTAATGAATAGAATGAAGTAAGATGATAAAATGCTATTCCTGTGATTGCCTTATATTGCTAAGGCTCCATATTGCTGGTAAACTTCCTCTAGAGAGTCTCCTTGCTGGATTGATGGAGTAATGGGCCATGTTGAGAAAGCCCACATGACAAGGAACTATGAGTAGAGTCTAGGAGCTAAAGGTGGCCTGCAGCCAACAACCAGCAAGAAGCCAGGGCCCTCAGTCCTTCAGACACAAATGAATGAATTCTTCCAACAACCTTAGTGAACTTGGAAGATCCCCAGACAAGCTTCCACATGAGAACACAGCCCAGCCAATGCTCTGGCTACAGTCCTGTGAGATTCTGAGCAGAGGAACCATCTAAGCCAAGACTGAACTCTTAGCCCACAGAAAGTATGAAATAATAAATGTGTGTTGTTTAAGTAACTAAGTTCATGGTAATTGTTACAGAGTAACAGAAAATGAATATACAACAATTTTCCCCCTATCTACTGTCATAGATAAATAGCTATTGTCTTTGTAAATTCTTCATCCTTTCTTGTCTGGCTATTGACATTAGTCTCTTCAAAGGTCTCCCTGCCTCTAACATGGCCTCTTCAACTTCATTCTCACTTCTGCCACTAAATCAGCTTTCTAAAATAAAATATGATATATGAATCTCTACTTAAAATTCACAAGTGGCACCCATTACCTGAGGATGAAATCAAGTTCCTTTGCTTGGCACACAAGGGACTTTGTAATCTAGTCTGCACCTGACTCTTCATCTTTGCTTCCCCTGCTTATGCACACACAACCTTGTGTAGTGAGGTCACTACACTCAGAATACATCCAAGAGCCTATCACTTTTCACCATCTTTACTACCACTGTTGTCTGTGATCAAAACACCATCATCTCAACTCTAACTTGGATTATTGCAATGGGTCCCTGGATTCTGTCTTTGGTATGCGAAAATATAGTCTAAACAGAGCATCCAGGTGATCCTACTAAAATACAAGCCAGAACTGACTCTCCTCTATTCAATACAGTGCAATGGAATGGCTCTACATCTCACCCTGAGTCAAAGCCAGAGTCCTTTCAATGATTAACAAAGCCCTATATGATATGGCTTCCCCATCTCCCCCACATCTTCAACTTTATCTCTTACAATTCTTTGTTTTGATCTCTCTGCTCCAGTTACACTGGAGCTACACAGAGTTTCCTTGCTAATCCTTGGTCACAATAGGTAATTCCCACCACAGAGCCTTTGCATTCGCTCTTCCCTCTGCCTAGCATGCTTTTACTCCAGAAGTTCACATGGCTTGCTTCTTCACTTCCTTCATATCTTTACTATACATTACCCATACATGTTTCCCTTGATCAATCTCTGTAAAAGAGCAACATACCCTCCCTTCCAGGCATGTCTCATTTCCTGCTTTATTTTCAAATTTTTGTCCATAGCACTTACTATCAACTGACATACTATAAATTTACTTATTTATTTCTTTTTAAAAATTACCCTTCTCTTGCCACTGTCTCTAGAATATAAACTTTATGAGGGCAGATACTTTATTTGTTCGCTTGATCCCTAGACTTTGACATGGTATCTGGCACTTAATATGAACCCGAGTTGTTGAATAAACTTTGAATACATGGGTGAAGGTAATTTAAGCTCAATCAAACTCTCCATGCAAAACTGTGATTTAGAAGTAAACGATCTGGTGAAGGATGACTGTAGAAACCACCGTGTCATTGAATTTGGTAGCAGAAAGCTCTGTCCTTCATGGGCAGATGTGGTAGCAAGAGCAAGTTCCTGGCTCAGCATTGGCACCTGTGGGGGCAGTGGTGGTTTCCCATAGGACCTAGTACAGGAGCAGCAGGGGCTTCCTCATAATGCCTGTTCTCCAGTGTGGTTTTGATTATTCAGTTCTCCCAGCAATTTTGTGAATTTCCATTATCATAATAAAATCCATAACTGTTTAGTCACCCAAGAAATGCTTCTGTCACTTGCAACTAAAAAACCCTGACTGATGATATATACTCGTCACTCTCCCTTCTACTTCTGTGCCTTGCTCCTGCCAGTCCCTCAATCTCAAACACCATGATCTGTCTATAAAATGCCAACTCATCTTCCAACCATAACTCTTACCTCTTCCTCTCTGGAAAGATATGCATGCCTAGTAGAGCTGATCACATCTTCCTTTGTCTCCACAGGGTAACTCGTACAGACCTCTACTATATAATTCTCATTCTCTCCCACTAGCTGACAACCCCTCAAGGACAGGCATGAGGTTTTAACTCATCTGAGGAACCTCAGCTCTACTACTATTAGCACAAGGAAAGAATTCAATAAAAAATTCATGAATGATGCTTTCTTTATAAAAACATCAGTGAAATAACAATTCTATAATTGAAAATAATTCTGATGCAGAAGGAGAGGGACAGCAAAGAAACCCATTGACTGATATGCAAATTTTTCTTGCCAAACTGGTAAAAAATAATTCTAATTTTTCCAGTATTAGCAAAGAGAAAGAAAGGGGACATATCCTTTTACTGAAAAAATGCTAGCCAACCTGATAGGAAAAATAGAGAAAAGATGCAAATTACCAGTATCAGGAATAAATGAGTTAACATCACTACAGATTCTGGAGATATTAAAAGGAAAGTAAGACAATTTTAAGGAAATTTATGTCAATAAATTCAACAACTTAGATGAAGTGGACAAATTCCTTGAGGACAAAAACTGTCAAAGCTCACTCTAGAAAAACTGGATAACCAGAATAGCCCTATATTTATTTACTTTAAAATTGAAAGTATACTTAAAAACATTCACATAAAGAAAATTTGAGACATAGATGGCTTCACTGGTATTCTACAAAATGATTAAGAAAGAAATAATAACCATTATATACAAATTATTTCAGAAACTTTATTTCACAACTCATTTCATGAAGCCACCCTTACTCTTATATCAAAACCAGACAGTGTGGTGTCAAATCAAGATAGACAGATGAATCAAAACAGAACTCAGAAATAGAAACACACATGTATAAACAACTCATGTTTGTGTAAAGCTATTTCAGTGGAGAAACAATAGGTTTTTTTCAAAAAACAGTACTGGAACAGTTGTATATCTATATGCTAAGAAAACACTCTGATCCATAGTTAATTCCACATATAAAAATTAACTTCAAATAGATCATAAACATAAAAGTTAAAACTATAAAACTTCTAAACTAAACATAAAACAAAATTTTTATGAACCTGAGTTAAGTAAAGCTTTCTTATATATGACACCAAAACCATGATTTATTTTTAAAATGTTGATAAATTACTTTATAAACTTAAAAATTTTTGTTCTTCAAAAAATACTGTTAAGAGAAGGAAAAGACAAGACATATACTTGGAAAACATATTTGCAAAACATATTGCTGATAGAAGACTTGAATTCAGAATATATGGGCTCCAGGAAGTCATTTATAAGAAAACAAAAAACCTAATAAAAATGGTCACGAGATTTGCACAGGCACTTCACCAAAGATCTATGGATGAAAAATAAACATGTGAAAAGATACTCAACATAACTAGTCATTAGGAAAACGAAAAATCAAAAACACAATGAGCGACTACTACATAAACCTATTAGCATGTCTAAAATTAAAAAAAAACACACACACACAACAAAAATTAACTCAAGATGGATTAAAGACTTAAATGTAAAACCTAAAACCATAAACCTTAGAAGAAAACTTAGGGAATCCAATTCAGGACATAGCCATGAGCAAAGACTTCGTGACTAAAACACCAAAAGCAATTGCAACAAAAGCCAAAATTGACAAATGGGATCTAATTAAACTAAGGAGCTTCTACACAGCAAAAGGAATTATCATCAGAGTGAACAGGCAACCTACAGAATAGGGGAAAATTTTTGCAATCTACCCATCTGACAAAGGGCTAATATCCAGAATCTACAAGGAACTTAAACAAATTTACAAGAAAAAAACAACCCCATCAAAAAGTAGGCAAAGGATATGAACAGACACCTCTCAAAAGAAGACATTTATGTGCTCAACAAACATATGAAAAAAGCTCATCATCACTGGTCATTAGAGAAATGCAAATCAAAACCATAATGAGAGACCATCTCGTGCCAGTTAGAATGGCGATCACTAAAAAATCAGAAAACAACAGATGCTGGAGAGAATGTGGGGAAATAGGAATGCTTTTACACTGTTGATGGGAGTGTAAACTATTTCAACCATTGTGGAAGACAGTGTGGCGATTCCTCAAGGATCCTCAAGGATTCCTCAAGCATCTAGAACTAGAAATACCAGCAATCCCATTACTGGATATATACCCAAAGGATTATAAATCATTCTACTATAAAGACACATGCACACCTATGTTTATTGCAGCACTATTTACTATAGCAAAGACTTGGAACCAACCCAAATGCCCATCAATGATAGAATGGGTAAAAAGAATGTGGCCATATGCACCATTGAATACTGTGCAGCCATAAAAAAGAATGAGTTCATGTCCTTTGCAGGAACATGGATGAAGCCGGAAACCATCATTCTCAGCAAACTAACACAGAAACAGAAAACCAAACACCGCATATTCTCACTCATAAGTGGGAGTTGAACAGTGAGAACACATGGACACAGGGAGGGGAACATCACACACCTGGGCCTGTTGGGGGGTGTGGGGAAAGGGGAGGGAGAGCATTAGGGCAAATACCTAATACATGTGGGGCTTAAAACCTAGATGGTGGGTTGATGGGTGCAGCAAACCACCGTGGCACATGTATACCTATGTAACAAACTTACTCGTTCTGCACATGTATCCCAGAACTTATAGTATAATAATTAAAAAAAACAACCTGACCATATCAAGTCTTTATGAAGATAAGGGGCAACTGGAACTTCTTATACACTGATGATAGGAATTAAAAGTGGTAAAACACTTTGGAAAAACCATTTGGCAGTTTCTTAAAAAGTTGCATACAGGTTGAGCATCCCTAATCCAAAACCTGACATTGGAAATGCTCCAAAATCCAAAATTTTTTGAGTACCGACATGACACACAGAGGAAATGCTCATTGGAGCATTTTGGATTTTAGATTTTTGGATTAGGGATGCTTAACCAGTAAGTTAATGTAAATATTCCAAAAAATTTTTTAAAAATCTGAACTCCAAAACATTTCTGGTCCCAAGCATTTCTGATAAGAGATTCTCAACCTGTACATGGATTCAGCCTTTCTACATCTATGTATTTATCTGAGAGAAATGAAAACACACGTCTATGCAAATGCATATGAATGTCTATAGCAGCTTTATTTGTAATGTCCAAAACTAGACAAAAACCAAATGTCTATGAGAAGATGAATGAATAAATAAATTAGGGTATATCCATACAATGGAATACTACTCAGTAATACAAAGGACTGAAATATTTAGATCTAACAACATGGATGAATCTCAAAATCATTACACAGTGTGAAATAGCCAGTAAAAAAAAAGGCTGCTACTGTATGATTCTATTTAAATAAATTTGTGAAAAATATAAAGTAATCTGTAGTTACAGAAGGAAGATCAGTGGTTGCTTGGATATGCTGGGGAGGGGAGCAAGAGCTGTGAGGGAGGAGTTATAAAGAGTCATGAAACTCTAGGAGAGGAGGATGTGTTCATTGTCTCGATTGGGATAATTTCACAAGTATACATATGTCAAAACCTATAAGAGAGTACACTTTATATGTGTACAATTATGTCTATTATACCTCAACAAAGCTGTTAAAAAATCATCACCAGTACTGGCAAAGATGAAAAAAAAGACACATTCTTATACTGTTGGTGTAAATGTAAATCACTATGACTTTTCTGAAGGTCAACTTGGCTTGTCAAAATCTATAAAAATGTGTATCTTTGGATCCAGATATTCAACTTCTAGGACTTGGTTATAAAGATATTCATCACAGTGCTGTGAATGTCTTATAATAGCAAAAAATGGAAAGGGAAAATTCTCGCCAAGACTTGAAGTCAGAGGAACGTGACAGTTCATACAGAAAAGAACAAGTCCATGTTCCGCTCACAGAAATGGCTCCAGGTGGGAGTCACAAGAGCAGTGGAGGAGTCTCGCCTGATGGCTCAGACTCAAGTTCCTAAGGATTTCGGCCCAGCTGTGGCTGACAGTGAAAGCTCCTCCTCTGAAGCTGAACATGTGACAGAGATCTGAGGAGCTGAGACCTTGGGACCAAGCTTGGGGACCACTGAGGCAGGGACCCAAACTTTAAAAGCAGCAGCTCTACAGCAGTCTTGGATAAGAGCCTGGGCAACGGACCAGTCCTCGGTGACCCACAGTATGGCATCTACAACACTGATAATGGTAAGCTTGTCAGACTTGATCTCTCTCTCCAGCTGGCATTTGGAAGCAAGACTAGCCTAAACTGAGAAATCTCCAACTGGAGACAATGGAGACATGCTTGGCATAAAAGAAAAACATTGTATTTTCTGATAGTAAGGAGAAGTGAGAAAGTGAATATTAATTAGAAAAATCAAATTTTTTTAATTAAAAAAATTAAATGTGACCACATTTGTTCCCTAACACAGTGAAGTGGGTCCTATGGCTTACATATTTATACTTTTTTTTAAAAAAATAGAGATTATACTGAATAATATAATCCCTTTTTTTACATATGTTGCAAACATCTTTTCAGATAAATAATATTCATCTATATCATTTAAATATAAAATAATATTCCGTTTATATTCTATAAATATACTGTGTTTTTTTCATCTTAACCATGCTCCAACATGTGGATATTTTGTTTGTTTCTTTTTTTTTAATAGAAATTGATCCATCTCTTATCAGGATGGAGTCTACATTTCAAGAAATATTGTGAACAGTGGCTTTTCTAAGACCAGAAAAGTTTCCACAATACATTTTCCAAGGACAGTGAGAACCTCTTCATTCTTCATTACATAACTAAAAGAAAGAATCAATTGACTCTTACCTGAAAAAAGCAGATCTGCTGTAAGATAACTAGCTTTATTCATACAAGAGAAACAGGGGCCATTTTTTCATGGATAAATATCCAGATAGACAGGTGAATAAATGAGAAACAAAAAGGGGCGGGGGAAAGAAGGAAGGAAGGAAGGAGGGAGGGAGGGAGGGAAGGAAGGAGGGAGGGAGGGAAGAAAGGAAGGAAGGAAGGGAGGGAGGGAGGGAGGGAAACTAATCACCAGGGTGTTAAAGGTGGATATCTACTCTGATGAGGTCACAGGAGTGCCTTTTTTTATTATTTTACTTCTCTTATTGATTTTTCTGCACTGATCATGTTATTTTTGAATAGGAAAAAATATGTTAACATTAATAAATTTAAAATGAAATTATATAACCATATATAACTAAGATTCACTCAGCTACAGAAAAAAATATTCTGATCTGATTTGAATTTTTGTTTTGCAATGCTGTCATGAAAAAAAGATCAACAGATTTGAAAATGTCATAAAATTAGATTTCTATCAATGCTTTTAGAATTGAAACAGATTTATCTAAAGAGATATTTCAGAAAGCAAAATCATTGCATCAGAATTTTTGAGCTTCAAAAAGAAATGAAATCTTTCTGTTTTGAGAGGCATTCATTTATAAATAATTTATATTCATATATAAATATTTTTTACATTGAAAAAATTTTCAACTATGCTTTGAAAGCTATTCATATGTACATGAATAATATAGCTACATACGGATGGATGCATAGATGATAGGTAGATAGATAAATAGATAGATTGCTATCCTTTTAGTTGCTGACAGCATTTCATGTTATGAATATAGTGCATTTTTAATATCCATTCCTATATTCCTTTATATCCATTCCTCTATTGATGAAGCTCTACGTGATTTGCAGAATTTTACTGAGAAGTAATGTGGATTTAAGGTTGAAAGAGTACACTTGGTCTGGGCTGCCTGCCTAAGTTCAAATCCATTCCTACCATTTACAAGCCACATGACCTTAGGCAATGTCCTCAACATTTTTGTTATGTTAGTTTAAAAAAAAATCTATAAGGTGGGGATCTTAATGGTACTTACCTCCTAGAGTTGTTATGAGGATTGTATGGGGTAATATTTGTAAAGTGCTTGGAATCAAGACTGGAATGTAGTAAGTGCTACATGAGTGTTTGTTAAATATATGCCAAAAGGAACATCCTTGTAAGTGCTTCCTTGTGCACGGTTAAAGGAATTTGTCTAGGATTCCTATCCAGAAGTGAAATTTCTGGGTTGTAGGGTATGCAGATTTTTAATTTGATTAAATGCTGCCAAGTTACACTTCAACATGTCAGTACTAATTAATGTTCTCACAAGGGTGACTTTTTGTCACATATCTGACATTGTTCAACAAAGCCTCCTTAATTTGACCTGATGGATGAAAATGGTATATTTTTTGTATTAATTTACCTTGTCCTGATAAGTGATGAGAGTAAATATATTTTACACTCTGAACATATTCATAATTCCTCTCCCGTTAAATACCTGTTCAAATTAATATTCTTTT
Organism: Pan troglodytes; assembly: GCF_028858775.2. Taxonomy (NCBI): domain Eukaryota; kingdom Metazoa; phylum Chordata; class Mammalia; order Primates; family Hominidae; genus Pan; species Pan troglodytes. The sequence continues at coordinate 160,704,025 of NC_086015.1, forward strand.
CATGGATTCATACGGAGTGTCTTTTTCTTACTGATTTGAAGGAATATTTTACATACTGCAGATACTAAGGCTTTGTTTGCTACATTTATTGTAATTATATTTAATTTGTTTTTCAGCTTTGTTGACAGGAAACCTTTGCTATATACAAGTTTTGTTTTTCAAAATTTAAAATTAAAAAAGTAATACATTAGCATAGTTAAAACTTTAAGATATACATATTAAAAGATATAGAGTGAAAAGATACCCATTCTCATATCCTTGTTTCTCATTTACTTAGTTCTTGCCTGAACCTCTGCCACAAGAAACAAGATGTATCCCTCCAAAGTTTCTTAATTCAAATACAAACAAGTGAAAGTATGTATTTCATTTCCATGATTTTTTTTTTTTTCCAGCAAGGTTTCTGATACCCAGGCTGGAGTGCAGTGGTACAATCACGGCTTGCTACAGTCTCAACCTCCCAGGCTCAAGAGATCCTCCCACCTCAGCCTGGCTCGTAGCTGAGACCATAGGTTTGCGCAACTACACCAGGCTAATTTTCGTGGGGTTTTTTTTGTTTGTTTTTTTTTGTAGATGGGGTTTTGTCATGTTACCCAGGCTGGTCTTGAACTCCTGGGCTCAAGCAATCCACCCACCTCAGCTGGCCAAATTTCTGGGATTACAGGCATGAGCCACCATTTTACATACATACACGATTTTACATACAAAGTTGTTTGCTCTATACACTCAGTTCTGCAAATTGCTTTAATTACTTAACAATATATCTTGGTGCTCTTTCCAACTCAGCATGTGGAGGGCTTACTGACTCTTTTTAAAGCTATTAGTCCACTGTGCAGATGTGCCACCATTTATTTAATGACTGGCACTTGGGTATTTTAATATTTTGTATGCCTAAAAATAGAGCAATAAATTAGATTGAATGCTTTTCATTAAAAAATGTCATTTTCCTTTGATAGTTTATATTTTTTTCTGTCTTAAGAAATCTTTGCTTACCCCAAGTTCATAAAGATTCTCCTTTATTTTCTTCTAAAATATGTAGAGGTTTTTTTCCTGTTTAGGTTTTAATGCAAAATTCATTTGTTGTTTTTAATGTGAGGTAGAAGTCTGTTTTTATTTTCTGTATATAGACAGCACGTTTTTCTAATACAAATTTTTAAACGTGGTTATACTCTATCTATTAATTTATGATACTAACTCTATTATACTCCAAGTTTACATATATGTTCAGGTCTATTTCAGGAGTCTCTATTATGTTCATTGGTCTGTTTGTTTTCTTCTATGCCAGTACTGCACCATTTTTGATTATGTTAATTTTTTAATGTCTTAATACAGTGTAGAAAAAGTACCCCTTCATTGTTCTTTCTTCTTGAAATGTCTTAGCAATTCTGTGACTACATAAATTTTACGTGCAACCAAAGTCCATAGAAATCAATTTAAATCTTGATGAGAATTGTAACGAATATATAGATCATTTGGGGAATATCAATATCTTTCACATGTTGATTTATTTAATTTATGCACAAGGTAAAATTTCCACTAATTCAAGTACTCTTTTATGTTCCTCAATAAACTATTACATATTGTTTTCATTAAGTTCATGCACATATTTGTAGGGTTTATTCCTAGATACTTTATAGTTCAATCGCTGTTGCTTCTTTTTTATGTGATTCTTTTTTCCTATTACATTTTCTTTTTATTATTCCTAGTATAAGGGAACTTTAAGGTTTGTATATTGGTTTTTATCCGCACCCTTGCTGAACCATATTATTAGCTTTAAATATTTATGTGTAGATTCTCTTGTATTGTTGGCAATCTTATCATCTGCAAATATAAACTTTTTTCCCTAATTTATTTATCTCTTACTTCTTTTTAAAATTCATTTGTACCCACTTCTGATTTTTTTTGAACCATCTTGCCATTAGTCATTTCAAGGAACCAGAGTCAGTTTTGTTGGTCAGCCTCACTCCCACCTTTTTTATTTTTATTTTTGTAGTTTCTATTTCATTAACTTCTACTTTTTTCTCCTTGTTTCTTTTCTACAACTTTTATTGGGTTTACATTTTCCCCTAGCCTCTTGGAATTACTATTTAGCTCTTCATATTTCTTTTTGGTTTGCTAAAGTTTTTGCTGTAAGTTGTATTTATGGATTTTATATTCTTATCTTCATTACTTCCTTCTACTTTCTCTAGGTTTAGCTTGCTGGGTTTTTTGTTTGTTTGTTTGTTTGCTTGTTTTTTACTTTCCTGAGCTTGAAGTTAAGGCCGTGGATTTTTTAGCTTTTCTTTTTCCCTCACATTTGCCTTCAAAACCGTAAGTTTCACGGCTGTAGTTGCCATTTGTAAGTACTGATGTGTTGTATTTTTATTATCATTGAGTTCAGAATATTTTCTATTTTTATTGTGACTTTTTTGACCCAAGCAGTTATTTACAAATCCACTGTTTGATTTTCAAACATTTAGAGATTTTTCTAGTTATCTTCTTATTCTCCAACAGTGGGCAGAGAACCTACTCTGTTCAATCCTTTAAAATATTTTGAAACTTGTTTAATGTCTCAACATACGATCATTTAAAAAATGTTTTGCCTGCTGAATCCAGTGTTCTATTCATGTACATTAGATTGAGTTTTAAAATTATTTTTTCTATTATTATAATCTTTGTTTTTTTAGGCTTGTTCTATTAGATATTTAGAGGTGTGTTATAATTGTTGGTATGTTTTGGAATTGTCCATTTTTCCTTATGTCTATTTTGAAGTTCTGTCTATTTTGTAATTCTATTTCTTTTGAGTCTCTGTTATACCTAGATAGAAAATTTGAATTGTTATAATCTTCCTTTCGGATAAAAACTTTTATTATTTTATTTTTATTTTTTAGAGACAGGGTCTTACTCTGTCACCCAGGCTGGAGTGCAGTGACGTGATCATAGCTCACTGCAGCCTTGAACTCTTGAGCTCAAGCAATCTTCCCACCTCAGCCTCCTGAGTAGCTTGGACTACAGGTGCGCCACCATGCTCTCCTAATTTTAAAAAATTATTTTAGAGATGCGGTCTTGCTGTGTTGCCCAGGCTGGTCTTGAACTCTTGGCCTCAAGTGATCCTCCCACCTTGGCCTCCCAAAGTACTGGGATTACAGTCATGAACCACTACATCCACCAAAATTAATTTTATTATTATGATGCATTCTCTAATAGTGTTTTTTCTTTCAAAGTTGGCTTTTGTGATAATAATATAACTACATAATTCTTTTGGTTAATATTTGCGTGCTATGTTTTTTTGTCCTTTTACTTTTAACCTCTCTTTATCCTTATGTTTTAGATGTCTCTTTTTTACATCACATGGTTTTTATCTTTCTTTAAATCTGTTCATCTTTGCCTTTTAACTAGAATATTTAGACAATTTGCATTTAATTTCATTATTTATATATTTGGGTTTAAGTTTACCATCTTGGTATTTGTTCTCCATTTGTTGTATTTGTTTTATGATTCTTTTTTTCTCTGATGTCTTGCTTTTGTTTACTTCGAGCATTTTTATTCCTCTTTTCTCCTCAATAAGTTTAGAAATTATTAATATACACTCATTTACTATTCTTTTAGCACTTCCTTAAAGAATATAACAAGTAAACATGTATATAATTTTATATGTCTACATATAATATGTGTGTATGTATGTGTGGGTATATATACATATGTACATATGGAGGAATCACAAGATATTTTTTCAGCAATGATATTATGATGTACCTAAGTGTGGATTTCTTTTAATTTATCTCACTTAAGATTCAAAGGGCTTCTTGAATCTGTAGTTTGAGGTCATTTTTGGAGTATTTATAGCTGTTGCCTCTTCAAATTATTATTCTTGCCCCATTCCCTTTCTTTTCCTTATAAGTCTTCAGTTACATGTGGAAGAAACTACTTTGTTGCACTATTTATATCTCTTAATTCCACTTGTAGTTTCTATCCTTTGACTTCCTGTGCTTCAGTCTGGATATTTTTTTCTGATTTGTCTTCCGCTTCATTAATTCCCTCTTCAGCCATGACTAACAGACTTCTATCCAGTAAAATTTTAATTTTAGCCATTGTAATTTTTGTTTATAGAATTTTCACTTGCTTCTTTTTTTAATAAATTCCAATTCTCTGCTGAATTTTTAGTTATATCTTTTTCCCCCTCCTTGAACCTGGTAAGCATAATAATAATAATAATAATAATTATTATTATTATTATTTTGAGACAGAGTCTTGCTCTGTCACCCAGGTTGGAGTGCAGTGGGGCAATCTTGGCTCACTGCAACCTCTGCCTCCCAGGTTCAAGCGATTCTCCTGCCTCAGCCTCCTGAGTAGCTGGGATTACAGGCACGAGACACCACTCCTGTCTAATTTTTGTATTTTTAATAGACACAGGGTTTCACTATGTTGGTCAGGCTGGTCTCGAACTCCTGACCTCATGATCCACCCACCTTGGCCTCCCAAAGTGTTGGGATTACAAGAGTGAGCCACTGCACCCAGCCAGCATAATTATTTTAAAGTCTATGCCTAATAATTTCAGTACCTGGGGATTCAGAGAGTGCATTTCTGTTGGCTATTTTTTTCTAGTTTTTATTCATATTTTATTGTTTCCTTGTATGCTAAGTTGTGTGTGTGTGTTAATGGACATTGTATTTGCAGTGTCCATCGTAGAAATAATTTAATGCTAAGGATGTCATGTTCTTAGGAAGAGGATTTATATTTGCTTATGCCAGGTACCTAGAGGCATTAGCATGGTATCAACTCAATTCAGTTTAGGTATTGATGTAAGTTTAAGTTGAGTTCACTTCTATTTCCCATTTATCCTGTCTCTGGGATAGATACCCTCAGAGTTTCTACAGGGGTTTCTACAAGTCACCTTTCCTTCTTGATAGGTCCTAAACTCTAATGGCCATTGATTTTTCTCTGTGAAGCTGTGAAAAGTAATACTCAACTTCTCAGCCTCTTAGACTTTCAGGGTCCCTTTGAGTCAGCAAAGCTCACCAAAGAAAAATGGCTCCCAAAGCCAGGTTCACCTCTCTGGGCTTTGATCCCTCTTCACATCTTGACTCACTGATACTTTAATATCTTTTTGCATTTTCAGAACCTTGGAACAAACTATTCTTTCAAACACTTAAAAATTATCTTTTTTCCAAATTTTATTGTCCTTAGTAGGACAATTGGTCAGATTTACATAGCCTATCTTTATTCAAAGTAGAATTCTGAAGCAGTTAATATTTTATTTAAAAAATGAATTTTTTTCATAAGAGTAGAAAATTTGTCTACACATGCACTGGGATTGCTTTGAAATGGCATTTATGAATGCTTTTGTGTCATTTCTACAACCTTACTTTCAATAGTTCAAGAGTTCACATTGTAAAGACACTAAATAAAGCAATAAATTGCCTTGAAAAATGTCTAAACTCCAAATATACTTCACCAGCATACATAACTCTGGTTCTTTATAAGCAATGGTATTAGAGTTGCCTGGGAAACACCTTACCTAGTTCCTTGATCCTTGAGCCATCATAAAAGATTTCCACCAAAATTTCAAGGACTAAACAATGACTAACTTTCTTAACTAAAGGAGATTTCAGAAAACAACTACTAAGGCTGATAAGAAACATATGCTAAGAAGGCAAGAGCATGAAATTAATTTTTTTTAAATGTGGGTACTATTGTCTTTATCTTTACTACCCCATAAAGAATGGTTTGTGAACTGGATGCAACCCCCATCCCTAATATGCTTCATTATTAAAGCAACACTTAATTAAGTGGCAGACAAAGCCAGAAACATGCTGCGGTTTAAGAAAGTCTCTTAGGTTATTTTCAGATGTTTCTTGTTTGGCAAGAGCCAGAGCATATTTTGTTGAGCACATTTTATTCCTATGTGTATTTTAAGGGAAATCTAACCCATGTGTTTTATTTCATTAATATTTTGCCAAGTTAAATGGTTCTTTTGTAAGATATATTTAATGTTGTTATTTTTACGAGACTTTTCCCCCTGGATTATGAATTCATATGTCACCTAAAATAAGTATACTTTGATCCAAATATCTTGTAGTTACAAAGTCAGAAACCCACAGAACTTGGGAGATTTTTCCAGCAGTGCCAAATACAATATTTTATGTGTACTACTAACATCATGATTTTTTTCTCATATTGGTCAATCAGCACTTTATTGGAAAAACAAGAATTATCCACCTTTTAAAGTCCTGCTTTTTGATCAATATCCAGAGGAGACCATAGCCAAATTCAATATGAACCACTGACTTCAGGTAGTGGGTGTAGATCTAAGTGTGTGATCTGTATAATGACTAAATCACAGCTACGCTGATTTAAGTGGACACATCAGCTATGGGTGAATACTCACCCATAGCAGTGTCAAAAGTGACCAGGCCAGGCGCGGTGGCTCACGCCTGTAATCCCAGCACTTTGGGAGGCTGAGGTGGGTGGATCACGAGGTCAGGAGTTCAAGACAAGCCTGGCCAAGATGATGAAACCCCATCTCTACTAAAAATACAAAAAAAAAAAAAAATCAGCCAGCATGGTGGCAGGCGCCTGTAATCCCAGCTACTTGGGAGGCTGAGGCAGAGAATTGCTTGAATGCAGGAGGCAGAGGTTGCAGTGGGCCGAGATTGCGCCATTGCACTCCAGCCTGGGCGACAGGGCATTCTCTGTCTCAAAAAAAAAGTGACCAGTGACGATATGGACAAGAGGAACTTTCAATCAATACTAGTGGGAGTACAAATTAGTAAATTGCTTTAGAAAACAATTTAGATTATCTAATGAAGTTGCAGATGCACATGTCATATAACCTAATAATTTCACTCCTAGGTATAGTTCTGGAGAAACCTGTACATGAAAACCAGGACACATATACAAAAAACTTCACAGTGTCATAACAAAAAACTGAAAACAACTTAAATAACCATTAATAAGAAAATGAGTAAATAAGTTGTGATATTCGTACAGTGAGATTATATAAAGCAATGAAGATGAATGAATTATAGACACATACATAATTATAGACATATTAACATGGATGAATCTCAAAAACAGGGTGCTGAATTAAAAAAACAAGTTATAGTAGAAAAATGCACTATGATTATATTTATATGAAGTTCAAAAATGTGTAAGAAAAGATGTTAATGTTTAAGAATATGTATAAATATATAACACTAGAAATAAAAACATGGAATGATATAAATAAAATTCAAGATAGTCATTATTTCTCATAGGATAATGGAATGTTGAGGAGCTAGAATACACGAAGAGCTTTAAGATTGCATTAATGTTCTATTTTCTAAAAGCTGCATGATATGTACATAAGTTTTCTTTTTTTATCCTGTTTGTACTTAAGAAATATGTGGTGAATATTATTTTGTGTTTATTCAACTTTTAAAACTTAATTTAAAATGCAGATTCAAGCATACAGTCAACATACTGTATTATTTACCTACAACCCCAATTCCCATGAAACCAAAGCAAAAGGTGCAGTCTGTCAGAGTTTAGTTATATGTTTAATGCTTCCTTTCCTGTTCTGACTTAAAAAAAAAATCCCTTTGGGTCTTTCTATGTCTTACATAGCTGGGCTATTTCTTGTATTTTCAAATTAGATTAAATACTATCAGGCAGCTTCTGTCATTCCATATAAGTAGTAGTGATTATCAGAAAAAAAAATCTATAATAACATGGCATAGTAGTTAATGTTTGACAAGCAAGTCTCCGTGGTGTACTATAGCTGTCAGTATAGCCATTAGTAACATGAAGACACAATGGGCTAAATTCTACAAGAGAATAGAGCTCTCCCTCCTTGAAAACAAGCACTGAACTCTTTCTAAACAAGGAATCTATTTATTGTGTAGAATCAATTATTTACAAACTGAGGGCAGTTAGCCTCTTTCTTCCCCTTTCTCTGCCTTTCTCCCCTCTGTTCCTCACTTACTTCCTTTTCCAACTTTACTATTGTTATTACTATTTTTCTTTCTTTCTTTTTTTTTTTTTTAGAGTCTCACTCTGTCACTCAGGCTGGAGGGCAGAGGTGCGATCTTGGCTCACTGCAACTTCCGTCCCCCAGGTTCAAGCAATTCTCCGGCCTCAGCCTCCCAAGTAGCTGGGATGACAGGCATGAGCCACCATGCCCAGCTAGTTCTTTTGTATTTGTAGTTTCACCATGTTGGCCTGGCTGGTCTCGAACTGACCTCAAGTGATCCACCCGCCGTGGCCTCCCAAAGTGCTGGGATTACAGGTGTGAGCCACCATGCCCGGCCCTTCTCCAACTCTATTAAATATCTATTTCGTGCCAGTTGCCAAATGTTTATGTATGCACTGGTGTCCCCAAAGAATTGCTGGAACTTCTGGCAGTGCATATCCTGCTGTCACAGCTCCTTTTTCGTTCTGGAAAATAATGACCCTTTCTTTGGTTAATCAAGTGACACTTTCACACATTTTGCCATATTTGTTACTTGCATAATTTCTTTTTTTAAAATTGTGAGTTCTACAACATACACAAATGAGTATATGTAATGTATATTTATATATAAAGAATGTCATTATATATTACACATAATATAGATTATATATTATACATAATCTATATTATGTATATTATACATTAATCTATATTGTGTATAATATATAATTTAAAGAATGATGACATTAACACTCATATACTCATGATTCAGGCTAAGGAATAGACACTAACTGCAATTAGAATGCATGCACTCCCCAATTTTTCCTCCTTCTTCTCATCTAGAAATAATGCACTGCTTGAATTGTATATCATCATTCTCTTGCTTTTTGCTTCACAGTTTTATAACCTATTTGTTTCTCTATTTTACATGTTTTGAGATATTAATATTAATGTGGTAATGTAGTACACATTCTTCTGTGACTCAATGTTTTTCATTCAACATTCCATTCTTGTGATTCATCCTATGATGCTGTGGATGATTTACTTTTTACAGTTGCATAGTATTCCACTGTATGTCTTTCTCTCATTTTATCCTTTCTTTTTTGATGGACATATGACTTGTTCCCAGCTATTGCAACTGCAAGAGTCAGCTTTGGACATCCTTATACATGTCTCCTAATGCAAACGTGCAAGTGTTTCTCTTGGCAATGGCATTGTTGCGTCATAGGATATGTGAATATCTCACTTTACTGAAAATGCTTATTTATTTTCCAAATAGCTGTCCAGATTTACATTCTCATCTGCAGTGGGTGAGAGTTCTTTATATCATTATTAACAGTTAATAGTGCTTGTTTTCAAATTTGTCCTCATCAATGAGTTTGGACATCTTTCAGTATTTATTTGCCATTCACATTTTCTTCTGTGAAGTGTTTATTCATATCTTTTGCCTATTTTTCCATTTGATTCTTGATCTTTCTCTTCTTGATTCATAAGTGCTCTTTGTATGTATTTTATGTGTTCTTTTTCCTGTATATGTATCTCAAATATGTCCTCCCAGTCTGTGGCTTAAAGTTTGATCTATTTATGATATTTTAAAATCTCCTTTGATGTATTTATTTTAACGTAGTCAAAATTATAAAATTTTTCTTTATGCTTTGTGCTTTTTTGTGTCTTATTTTAAAAATCCTTCTCTACATGATTATAAATATATTCTCCTTTGTTGTCTCCTAAAAGTTTTTAAAGTTTTGCATTTCACATTTAAGTCCTTAATCCACAAAGAATTGACAGTTGTTTGTGGTGGAATATAAGGATCTGTATTTAAAAATTTTTATTTTTGTATAATCAATTAATAGATTTCCATTTGTTTTAGGAGTGAATCCCTTCTCCAGTGAGCTGTACTGCCATCTTCACATATACCATTTTCTTCTAGGGAAGAGTCTGATTCTGGAATCTATAATATGTTTTGTTCTTTTAGAATGTAGTCTTTCCCTGCACCAATACCACATTGTTTCAATTACCATATTTGGTAGAGCACATTGCCTTATTTTTCCTTTCTCAAAATTATTCTAGTGATTCTTGGCCCTTAGCATTTCCATGTAAACTTCAGAATCAGATTGCAACTTCCATGTAAAACTCTATCTAAATTTAAATTAAATAGTACGGGTCAGGTGTGGCAGCTCACACCTGTAATACCATCACTTTGGGGGGCTGAGGTGGGCAGATGGCTGGAGCCCAGGACTTCAAGACCAGCCTGGGAATTATTGTGAAACCTCATCTCTACAAAAAAAAAATAGAAAAATTAGCCAGGTATGGGAGCATGCACCTGTAGTGGCAGCTACTCAGGAGGCTAAGGTGGGAGGATTGACTGACCCTGGGTTGAGACAGGGCTGCAGTGAGCTGTGATCATGTCACTGCCCTCCAGCCTGGGTGACAGAGTGAGACAGAAAAGGAAAGGGAAGGAAAGGGAAGGGAAAGGAAGGGAAGAAAGAAAGAGGGAGAGAAAGAGTATGAAATGTACAGATAATTTGGGAAGAATTAACATTTTTACATTAAATTTTCACATTCATAAGGTTGCCATAATTCCAAAATTATTTAGGTCTTCTTTGATGTTTTTTCAATAAATTATTTTATTTCATATTTGGCTTTGTACATTTTTTTGCTAGGTACCTTATTTTTGTTATTATTGTCAATGGTGGGAATGCAAATTGATAAGACTGTTCTGGAAAACTATATGACAGTACTTTATGACATGGAAGAAGCACGTGCCTGTCCCTGGCAATGCCAGTCCCAGGTGTCTACCAAGGGAAGCTCTTGCCCGTGAACACCAGGAGATCCGTAAAAACAGCCTTATTCACATTCAAAAACAAAAAACAATCCACATGTCCATAAGCAGTATAGTGGATAAATTATTGTGATAGATTCACTGAAATAGCACGTAGGAATAAAATTAACTAAATCTATGCATATTAACTTGTATAAACATTAAAATCATAATGTTGAGTGAAAAGAGCAAATCACAGAAGAATCCATATAGAGTGATCCTTTTCATATAAAATGCAAGGACAGAAAATATTATATTTAAGTATATTAGGCAATATGTTAGCAGCACAGGCATATGTGGTAAGATTATTAAAAAGACAAGTAAAATTAGCATTAAACTCAATACAGGAGTTACATGGAAATGCAAGGGAACAGAGTTGTTATTGGAGGGGCACATTGTCAGCTCTGAAATAGTCATTTTCTATTTCTTAAGTAGGCTAGAGGGAACATATGCGTTTGTTTTATTCTTTTAAAATATACAAATGTGTGTGTGTATATGTATAACATACATATATAGTATGTGTACTTTTGACATATGATATCATCTATAATAATCTCTTCATACAAATTTAATTAAAACTTTTAATAACTGAACTTTTTTGGTAATCCAAAGTACTTTTATGGTTTCATGATGGCTCATTAATATGTCAGCCTCAAGAGTGGCTTATGGCTGAAGAGTTTTCTTTAGCCCCCTGGACAATTGAAAATGGGATAAATGACAAACTTTGAGATCCTTTTTTTATTTCCAATCCTCCTTTCTTGCTTAAAATTATCCACTCCAAGCTATAACTTTTCATATGTCCTGTTTCATTGACTGAATGGCATGAAACTCTCTTATTTAAAGAAAGTAAGCTAGTCCAAATTTTCCTAAACTTTAAGCCATTTGAAAATCCCTTTATAATTTTTGAGATATCCATTATCACATGTGCTGTTACATATATAGTATTTTTCTTTATTTTTCATTTCATATTTTATTTTGAAATGCAGTATTTTTCATTAAGTTTGTCTTAATTTGGCTCACTTTTGCTATACTTACCTCACCTTAAGAAATATTAGTGAAATCATGAGTTTGATGTGCTATTTCTATTTTATCTGACATTCATGAAAATAGAATAATAACTATCAACATATTTTAAAGTTTTCCACATATCACATCTGACCAAAGGTCATTCTACGTCCATGTGCCACACTTCAGGAAAGTCTAATTAAAAGTAGGAACACACACACACACACACACACACAAACACACACACGCGTGCACACACACACACACACACACACATGACTGTCTGCTTCTCTTCCCATCTCCTCTGCTCCAACAGTACATGCTCACTGGAAGGCCAACTAGCAGCCAGCTCTGGTTTCAGCATTTGCCAGGCTGCCAATCTTCCCCTTTGTCTGTAGAATGTTTCCCATTTGGATTTGCTTTCTGCCTTTTATTTGGGCTTGCCATCTTTCTGTTGCCCAGCTCACTATAAAAGGGGGTAAATTTATGCCCTGGGAAACCAACATTCCCGCAGCTGCAATGCCAGCCGGTCGACCAAGATAAAGTATCAGAGCAGAATTAACAGACTGGTGCTCAAGTCCCTGTTTATACATGGGCCAAGTCACTAGGGGCATGTGTGGCTATGTTAAGAGTAGGTTGTCAACCTCCCCATCAGCATCCTGCCAATAGCAGGGTGACAGCAGGCCCTACAGTCGTCTGTGACAATCCAATTCACACATCTCGAGTGATCATCAACCACTTGGGCTTAACTGACTCAAATTCTCCACCCACTTTCTAGCTTGGACATTCTTGGTTTATTAAGTCCTGCTTAATAGTACGAGGCATCTCTGACACAGTTTGATTAAAGAAGTTTTTTCTCTTCCTTTTAGTTGCTCTTTAAGGTTGGCTGGTTTAGATATTTCCAGAAGGCTGCCACTGCCTCTTAGTTCCACACATGTGTATATGATGCTATTGGCAGGGACTTCCAGGCGCATAGCTGAGTCTGTTAAGACTTAGTGAAGCCTGAAACAGAATCAATGATTCATTTACATCAGAAGGCTCTATATCACATCACATCCTGCTGGACACAAGCTGGACAATATCTTAATACTAATCAGCTTTTTCTGACATTGAATTCTAAGGCTTGGTATTTTGAAAACCAAAAGTATTAGCTTTGGCCCTCCCAGCTGCTCTCTGACAATTGTCTGCCCCCTTGCCAGACTGTACAATTTGACACTCTTGTTCAGCGACTTCTCACTCATTAAACTGATCAAGATACAAAACTCGTTAGTTAATTTTTCATGCACTTGGGGGATCTGGTTGCATATTTTAATGATCTGCTCTCAGAATGTGCTGATCAAACTGCATATTTTGTTGATTTGCTGTGACATATCCTTAACCACAGTGTTGCTCACACAGGGTCCTGGGTGATGTGAGCTGCATCCAGGAAATGCTGAGTAGATGCCATGTGTGCTAATTGAGCTGTGCAGCTCCACTGAGGCGCTGATGTACTCTTTACTGATTGATTTGAATAATAACCATTTGGAAATTTCATATTCTGTATCCTAGGGCTCAGATGGTATCAAAACTAATATTTATTAGAGTAGCATTCATTCTAGTTAGACCCTAAGGCATTTTTCTCATTTGCTTAAGGTTTGGTCATGAAAACTGGAGACTCCACACACATGCACACACAAACACACACACACACACACACACACACACACACACACACGCCCCATGCATAAATGAGATAAACAAAGAAGCCAGGGTGGAAGTCTAGACAAGGTCAAACAGAAAGATAATAGCAATAACTTAGCTAGACTCTCTGGGTCCTGTTTTTGTTGAGAGCTTAGGAATTGGCTGTATGTATTTGAAAAACAAATCATCTGACCTTGCTGTCTCAGCCAGAGAGGGTGCTCAGGACCCCTGCCAATGAGGAGGCAGAGAGCTGGGCCACCAGGGCCTTCTTCAGAAGGTCAGGGGAATTGGGCTGTTATCCAGAACCTACATGACTGATCACATGACTCCTAGCAAATAAATCACGATCTCCAGATCTCATTTGCCAAATTTGTTTTTTAAAAAGATGAGTGAGGCCATGGGCACTTTCAACTTCTAAATTCTATAAGGTATAAATAGTCAGGTCATGGTTAAAAAAAAACTCTACCAAGGAAAATTATTTTACATTATAGACAGATGGATTTTGCTTTAATATACTACCACAACACAATAATAATAAAATGGAAAATCAAAATTAAAAGGGGGGTTTGAGAGTAGTGGGATTGTCTTCTCAGGATAGAAACAAAAAGATGACATAAATAAACATGATTTTTCAGCATGCTTCAAATGCAGACTTTTGGGGCAGATACTCTGTATGAACCTATAAGGGACCAGATAGTAAATATTTTAGTCTATGTGAATCATATAGTCTCTGTCATACCTATTCAACTTTTCCATTATAGTGGGAAAGCAGCCACAGAAGACGCCATAAACGAATGAGCATGGCTATCTATCAATAAAACTTTATTTATAAAATCAGGCAGCTGGCTGAATTTGGCCCAAGAGCAGTGATTTGTTTACCCTTGGTCTAAAACATTATCCTATTATTTTTCAGTTTACTCTTCTATAAAAATATAAACCTGATAAGATCTACTATTTGTGAATGTTAGAAGAATTAAATGAATTATTACAATATTTAGTACTCAAGTACTTAGAACCATGACTCACACATAGAAAGCACTATGGAAATGTTAGTTAATTTTTGTTACTATTAGTTATTATTTGGATTGTATAACCAAATTAATTCATTGTCCTGATAATTAAGTCTCTGCCATGTGTCATTTCTGGGTTCTGTGTTGACCTAACCAATCAAAGCCTTTTTGTCATGGAGTGCACAGAATGGGGTGGGAGTCAGAGATGAAAAAAGAGATATCTAGCTAGCTAGCTAGCTAGCTATTGAGAGAATATATATCTCTCTCATAAATGATATGGTTATATCTATAGAAGGAAAGAGAAAGGATGGCTCAGGAGCACATGCGCATAGTAGAGACAGCCAACCCATGAATGGAAGAGATCAGATGAGGCTTCCAGGAGGAAGTGATAGCTAAACTGAACATGCAAAAGCAGCAGGACTTTGCCTGTCAAAGGGGACAATGAGGGATGAGGGCATAGCTGGAAGGTACAGGAAGAGTGTTTAATCAGAGGAAACAGACTGAGAAGAGTTGAGTGAATGGGAAGTGATGAGGAGGGAGGCTAAAGAGATGGACAAAGCCTCATGAGCCATATTATAGATTTGTGGTGGATCCTAAACTGGAAGCTTGCATGGTTTAAGCAGAGGAATGACATGATCAGATTTTTATTTTAGATAGAATGCTCTGACCACACATGGAGAATGGATTAGAAGGGGCAAGACAAAACCAGTGCTTAAAAAAAAAAAAAAAAAAAGGCAACAAGAAAACACTCAGAGGGGCAGAATCATATGGATAGGAGGTGGAGAGAGTATCAAGAAGATGGGAGGATGGTCAGCCATTTGAAACTTTTCAGAGGGGTTAAGAAAAATAAGGCCTAAAGAGAGGTCATCAGTGGCCTCATAGAAAATGCTTGTAAAACAGTGATAAGGCCCAGCTTAGACTGTAAGGACAGTGGTCACTGGAAATAAATACAGAGGTTAATTTCAAGAAAATTTGAAAGAGAAGCAGAAGTTGAGTCATAGATAAGTAAAACTGGAACTGAATAGAGGAGAAGGAAGCGTAAAGGAAGCAACTCACAAGGAGAGAGAAGGGGGATAGTTGATGGAGATGGTCACTCAAGAAGGCTCCAAGGAACAGGATCCAGAGAAGAGTGCTGGGTCAGCCTTGGCAGAAAGGAAGGCCTAACCCACTGTGCCATGCAAAAAAATGTCTTAGAGTAACAACAAAAATCAGTCTGTTGTGGACAAATGAGAGCCAAGAAAACTACCCTAGATCTTCTAAAATACAGGATGGAATATGATTTCCTAGGAGTGGGAAGTGGTAGCATCCGGCTGAGAACCTAGGGGTGGAGGAATAGGTCTGAGTCAGACACCATGGAGAATGTGATGAGATAAAAAGAAAAAAAATGAAACAAGATTTGAATCAAGTCTTGAGGTCTCAAATCAGAGTTTGAGAGCATAAATACATGGTGGACTCTGACAGCACCATCTGGTGATTTCTCCCTGCAAGCAAAGGTCTCACTTCTCAGCCCAGATCCAGAAAAGACAAAACAGAAAATGTGAGTGACCCAGAGGTGTGAACTGGCTAGGTGGGAGGTGCAGAGAGCTTCTGAGGAGAGGGTGGTAGAGTGCTGGATAGAGTACTGTGGGGAGCATAAATGAACGACCCAGGCCGAGGAGCCTGCCAAGGGAGGCAAGAAGCACAGGGTGGCTACAGGGAATGTCACGGATGCCCAACCTCAGTTATTACAGTCATTAAACTGGTTTTGTTTCATTTCATAACATTCACTAGAATGAATTAATTTCCAAAGCTTATTGGGCTGTCATTTTGTGATATAAGAAAACAAAAGAAACTTACTCATTACGGTGACTAAAGAGAAGGGAGGTAACTTCCAAGTGTTAGTTAATTGAAATGGAATTCCCTATCTGATAACTATTTCACAAAAGTAGCATTTCAAACCCAGCTTGTGGAGCTCTCCATTGAATGAGAAATGGGGCAGAACCATCTGTCAGCACATCTTCTTGAAGCTTCCTTCTAAAGGAGAGCCCTTCAGGCTGGGTGTGCGGCCCTCACACCCAAGGCACACTGCTGACCTCCTTCCCTGATAGCCGCTCTTCCACTTAGTCATACCAGTGCTTCCTGACGTTTAAAATACCTGAATTTTTGGTAGCACATTTGAGGAAATTAAAAGGCAAACACTTTTTTAAAAAAATAAAAGCAAATTTCAGAAAACTTTCTATAATTATCCTGTTATTTTTTCGTTTGCCCATTGACACCATGTAGCTGCTTGAGTGGAAATGTTTACTGGCCCAATAAAGTTCTCCTGTGTCCTCTTGGGAGTAGAGCTCTTCTGGGTTCCAGTAAACCTGGGCTCTTTCTGTGGCCCTGATTTCCTTTCCCATTTCTGCCTTTGCCTATCGCAGCAAGTTGACCCCTGCCCCACACCACCCACCCAAACAGCCTTGCTCCGCCAAGTACCCAGCCCCTCACTGACCTCACCTCAACTGTGTAAAAACAAATTAGTCACACTGATCCAAATGTGTCTGGATGGATTGCCCCCCCACACATAGAATATGAGTCGAGGGGGAACTTGTTTTCCATCTCTGGAGCAGCCTTATAGAAAGGCTTAAAAATCTTCAGCCTCACAACTTTCACAGAGCCACAGAGCTTTCCTCTGTAGTCGGTGATTGTCTGTATCTGGAAGCCATTTTTAAAAATAGAAAAGGAAATGTCTTTCACTGTTTTAAAATGCACACACTGGCAGGTAGTAGTGATAGCTATTTCAGTACCGCAGACACCACACTGAAAACACTTTCTATACTTTACCTCATTTACTCCTCACAGCAACCTTTACCTACAACAACAGCCAGCATCTAAAAAGGCACTGTTACTATTCTGTTTTTCAGATGGGATGACTGAAGCTTAGAGAACAGTAAAATGACGCCCTAAAGTCACACAGCTACTAACAGAGCCATGATTTGCACCCAGCCAGGCTGAGCTCAGAGACAGCACTCCGAAATGCCTAATTCAGTGGCTATTTCATTTATATTCATTATTAATGATTCAAGTTTTCTGGAACCTAAGACTGCGAGCTTACCTAACCCAGGTTCTCCTTTCCACCTGGCTACACTCATTTCCTTATTTGATACAATGCCTTCTTCCTTATATGGTTCTTTACGAAGTGTAGTCAACAGGCTTTTAATTCATTGCTTCCTGCTTCTTTAGTCCTCTCCCACCTTCAATAGATCTCGGCCACAATACTGTTTCCTCTCTACTGTTTTTTACTCACATCTTCCACAAGGGGGCACATTCTGACCATAAAGCTTTGAGGCTCTCCAGTCAGCTAAAATACAACCAGCGTCACACTAATGCTTTCATTCTGTTACAAGAAATGCCTTTATTCAAGCTACATTCCTCATTGTTATTTCACGTAGGGGAAACAACAGTAAAAAAGGAAACCATATAATTTTTGTGGACTGTTTGACCATAATTCATTCACTGGATTTCTATGTTAGGTATGGAATCCATTAAGCAGGATATTGAAGCTTATGAATGGAAACCTAGTAATTCCTCTTTAATAAACATGAGTTACTTTTATTTCTTAAACTTTATTAGGCATTTACTCAAAACATTACTCAGAAATGTTTGTTAATAATATGAATGATGATTTTGATTCCGTTTGCGTTATTACTATGTCTAAGGGTCCAAAACACAAAGTCTGGATTATTCATAAAGACTGAGAAAATGGCTGGCATTTGAATGTAAATCTTAGTGCTTGAGCCTAACTCCATCTTGACACTTCTCACCAACCCAGCAGGAGTGTCTGCTACCACAGTGGCCTTTTTGTGTAGCTGAGGAAACCAAGACATGAGGAGATTCGTTCAGGCCTTATAAGAGTCACATATGGGGAATAGGCCCGGTTCTTGTCAGCTCCCTGAGGCTGCACTGGTCACCAAGCAGAACTACCGCAAGAGGAAAATGAAGAATGAAAGAAATATGAAGACAATTCTAATATTAAAGGCAGGCTCACCTTGTCCTCTTTGCCTGCCAGACTTCTAAATGCTGGATTCCTCCCGGTTTAGTTTCAGGCTCTCTTCTCTTCTCCTTCACTCTTCCCCTAAACAATTGCATCCACTTGCAGGACTTTGAATATCTCCCCAGACCTCTCCTCTGACACACTTCCCCTGAGTCATAGCTAACTGCCTGTCTGAAAACTCCATGTGGAGGACTCCTTGCCGTAGTAAACTGAGTAAGTCCAAATTGAAGCAATTGATTTCCTGCCACGTCCCTGAAAAAGCATCACCATCCTCCCAGCATCCTCCTTTCCCAATTTCAGAAAACGGCCCTGATGTCTACCCGGTTACTAAAAGCAGACCCCTGGGAGCCACACTGACATCCACCTGTGCCTCTTCCCACACTCAAATGCATCAGCCAGTCCTCTTGATTCTATGTCTAAAATAGATCTTGTATTTTTACACTTTTTTTTTTTTTTCCATTTTGTGTTCAAGTTTCCGCAGTCTCTGGCCTGGACCACAGCAGAAGCTTCTCCCTGGAGCACTGTTTCCATTCGTGTTCCTCCTTCCACAATCCAGTCTCCACACAGAAGCCAGATTAGTCTTCTTAAAATATAGATTTGACTATTATTTATCCTGCTTAAAACCCTTAACTTCTCCTGACACATGAAATAAAACCTCAATTCCTTATTATGGCCCACAATGTCCTGTACCCTCTGGTCCCCACCACCTGTCCAGCATTAATCCACTGCTCACTTGGCTCAGCTGCCTTCTGTGGGACCCAGAGCAGGCCATGCTGCCTCGTACCTCAGGGCCTCTGTGCTGGCTGTTCCTTCAGGCCTTCCTTCACCACCCTAGCTAGGTCAGTCCTGGTTATTTTCTAGTATTTTAATTTTTTCCTTTCTGACACTTCTCACAGCCAGTAATTATTTTGTTAATTTAGTTGCTTACTCATTTATTATCTCCCTCCCAAACTATGTAATTCCAAAGCTGGTTCAGTCAATAAAATCACTATTCATAACAGAGATGGATAAAAATTTGAATAGTCCAATTAAATTAAATAGTAGTCAGACTAATTAAATAGTCCAATTTTATTTGCTAATCCCTGTTCTGCCAAGGTAAAAAATGTAATATGAATTGAAGTGGTCCCCTATCCATTTCCATGGGGTTGTGCACAATTTGTAAGGGGATTACATGGGCACCCCATTAAGATGTCCATGTTCTCTGTCCACACAGCACCTGCAATGACAACTATTGTCCTTCCAGGTCTCTGTCAAGTGTTCACAAAGGCCACCAGAGGGACATTCTCTTCCCAATCACAGGCGTCCTCCATCCAATGAATCTCACCACTGTTTCTATCAGGTGCAATCCACATCATTTTGCAGCTCCTGCACCATGCTGGGGTCTGGACGGACTGTGTTGTTGGATGAGGCGTGGTCTGTCTCAATATGACTCTGCAGTCTTTCCTACCTGGAACAGGCACTAAGCCCCTTTTTCAAGACCCATCAACATCTGGACTCCTATTACCCCTCCTCCAACTCTCCTATATTTTCAGTTTAGTTCAGTGAATCATTTCCTAGAAGGAAGAGTGGAGGGGACAGATAGGAGCCTTGCTCTTATCTTTAAGGTTCCTTACTCAAATATTTTATTCTGTATTAAGTCTGTGTGTTCCTCTGAGGGCCTAATTTTTTGAAACACAAAATCAAAGAGAAGCTTTTTTCTCTGCTTACTGTTTTCATATCACTTTCCCAAATCTATGAACCCCAAAAACATAATTAGTTGAATTGGGGGAAAGAACTTCAAAAGGAGATGGGGATATATATATAAATTAGATAAGTTAAGGGTTCAAAATATCTCTCCCTTACACTAGTATTGTGCCTGGTACATTGTTAGTGTGTAATAGGTATTTGTAAATTAAGAATTAATAATAATAAATGAATGAATACATGTTCAGCATTGTCAGAAAACTGCAGTTAGGCAGGAAGTCCAGATTACAAATTAAGAGGGACAAATTCTATTCTTTACCTTCCTGCTGAGTGCTTGATCCTCTACAGTTCACTTAATTATTCCATTTCGAGCCTTCACAATAGACACATATTTATGGTTGATTCTTCATAGATGATGATAGCCATGTTGCTGAGTTCTTTGAACTCCTTACAACAAAATATAAGAATATGACAGTTTATAGCCTTTTTACAGATCAGTTTATTATACTGTCTTCTCTATGAGCAGAATACTTTCAAGGATTTTTCCATTGAATTGTTTTATAAGTTTACGCAAGTCCTTATGTGTTAGGTGAGTCTCTTGAAGGCAGCAGACGGTTGATTGGTGAATTCTTATCCATTCTGAAATTCTGTATCTTTTAAGAGGAGCATTTAAGCCACTTACATTTAGTGTTAATATTGAGATGTGAGGTACCATTCCATTCATCATGCTATTTGTTGCCTGTATACCTTGGATTTTGCTTTTTTGTTTTTAGTTTTTAAATTGTATTTTTGTTTTATAGGTCCTGTGAGATTTATGCTTTAAAGAGGTTCTGTTTGATGTGTTTCCAGGATTTGTGTCAAGATTTAGAGCTCCTTTTAGCAGTTCTTGTAGTGTTGGCTTGGCAGTGGTGAATTCTCTCAGCATTTGTTTGTCTGAATAAGACTGTATCTTTCCTTTGCATATGAAGCTTAGTTTTGCTGGATACAAAATTCTTGACTGATAATTATTTTGCTTGAGGAGACTGAAGATAGGGCCCCAATCCCTTCTAGCTTGTATGGTTTCTGCTGAGAAATCTGCTGTTAATCTGATTTTCCTTTACAGTTTACCTGGTGCTTTTGTCTCACAGTTCTTAAGATTATTTCCTTCATCTTAACTTTAGATAACCTGATGACAACGTGTCTAGGCAATGATCTTTCTGCAGCGAATTTCCCAGGTGTTCTTTGTGCTTCTTGTGTTGGATATCTAGGTCTCTAGCAAGGGCAGGGAAGTTTTCCTTGATTATTCCCCCAAATATGTTTTCCAAACTTTCAGATTTCTCTTCTTCCTCAGGAACACCAGTTATTCTTAGGTTTGATCATTTAACATAATCCCAGACTTCTTGGAGGTTTTGTTCATATTTTCTTATTCTTTTTTCTTTGTCTTGTTGGACTGGGTTAATTCCAACACTTTGTCTTCGAGCTCTGAATTTCTTTCTTCTACTTGTTAAATTCTATTGCTGAGACTTTCCAGAGCATTTTGCATTTATATAAGTGTGTCCATTGTTTCCTGAAGTTTTGATTGTTTTTTATGTATGTTATCTATTTCGTTGATTATTTCTCCCTTCACTTCTTGTATTGTTTTTTGGATTTCCTTACTTTGGGCTTCACCTTTCTCTGGTGCCTACCTGATTAGCTTAATAGCTAACCTCCTGAATTCTTTTTCAGGTAAATCAGGGATTTCTTCTTGGTTTGGGTCCATTGCTGGTGAGCTAGAATGATTTTTTTGGAGGTGTTAAAGAACTTTGTTTTGTCTTGTTACCAGAGTTGGTTTTCTGGTTCCTTCTCATTTGGGTAGGCTCTGTCATTTGGACACCCAAAAAGTGTCCAAATACTGTTTAGGACTTTGAGTACAAAGGACACCACTGACTGCTGGTAGAGTGCAATGGTGCTATCACCTTTAGAAAAATTTGATCACCTTTACAAAAATTTGTAAAATTGAGGTGATATATACCCATGGCCCAGTATTTCTACTTTGTATTAAGATCCCTGAAGAAACACACATATATATATGAACCAGAAAATGCATAAGAATGTTCATAGCATCATTTCTTTAAACACTTCCTGTCAACCATCCCAAAAAGAAAACAAAAATAAAAAACATAAACAGAAGACTAGGTAAATAAATTGTAGAATATTCACTCAATAAAATAGTATACAGCAGGGAAAATTAATGAACCAGAGCTATAACTTTCAATGTGGATGAATCTCACAAATGCAATTAAGCAAAAACAAGCATATAAAGAGTGCAAATATTTGCAGACTATAGTTGTTCACAGACATTCTCGACTTTCCACTTTGTAATCAAATACCAATATTATTTGGAAAATTGCTTCCCATAATAAAAGGGATCTTGCAGCTTGGTGTGGTGATGTGATTTAGTTCTAGAAAATGAGCTGCAAGTGGAAGTGATGATTATGATTTTCAGGAACTTCATAAAGGGGTTTTGCTGAGCTGCTAATGACCCTTTCTTTTGCCCTTCTACATTTTTCCCTTCTTCTAGCTCACAATGTGGACATAATGATTGAAATTCTAGCAGCCTACTTTACACTAGAAGATTACTTTAAAAATGGAAACTGTGAGCTAGGATGATATAGAAAATAGGTACCTGGATTCCTAAATGCCACCATAAAAGCTCTGATTGGCCTACCTCCAGATTTCTCTAATGTGATAGAGGAATAAACTTGTATTTTGTTTAGATTACTGTCCTTTTGTTGTTTTCTGTTGTATCTATTTGTTTCTATTTACGTCTGATACAGATGTGCATAAAATACAGAGGTAAATAACATCTAAAAACATGTAAAGTAACTAGCATGTGGCAAAGGCATGGGAAAGCACACAACGGCAATCTACAAATTTAGGACAGTGGTTACTTGTGGGCTAGAATATAGCGGGAGAAGATGGGAGATGTATATCAACTTCAATCGCATTTTGTTTTGTTTTATTCTTTATGCCTTTTTGTGTATCTTAAATACTAGCACAATATTGTTTAAGATGTTTAAACAGAAAAGGCCTCTGGAGTTCTTGGAGTATAAAGCATATGGAATTATCATTATGAACTCTGCATTCTATCTGCCCTTCTCAAAACTCCTTGGCCTCTGATGATCTGAGTTGAATAAACTGCTGATTCTCTTGGCTTTTTAATTTTATTTTCTGTTTTAGATAGAGTCTCACTCTGTCGCTCAGGCTTGGGTTCAGTGGTGCAATCTCGGCTCACTGCAACCTCCACCTCCATGGTTTAAGTGATTCTCGTGCCTCAGCCACCTGAGTAGCTGGGATTACAGGCACCCAGTAATATTTGTATTTTTGGTAGAGAGGGAGTTTTGCCATGTTGGCCAGGCTGATCTTGAACTGGCCTCAAGTGATCTGCCTGCCTCAGCCCCCCAAAGTGCTGGGATAACAAGGGTGAGCCACTACGCCCAGCCTTGACTCTTCCTTGAAGGCCAAAACAGTCACTCTGCTTACTCCCTCTCCTCTAGCCTACTCTTGCCCCTCAAAGATATTCAGAACTTGCAGAGAAGGCTTTCTTCAGCCAAAAGTCTTTCCAGTTTTATAACACATTCATACTTCTTTTCCAAATGTCACCTCAGTCTGTGTTTCTAGAAAGGAAGGAGTAGAAGGAAAAGGCAGAGGGCCTCTATCATCTCTGTGCCTAGAGATGGAGTTTGGTTCTACTTCACATTAAGCTTTCCTTTGTTCATATGGCATTATTCCAAAGGGCTGGCAAAGCAGTTTTGTTATGTGGCTGGTGCTTGGTGCTTGGCACATCGGGCTGCCATCTCCCCACCATGCTAAGAAGATGTCAAACATGAGGGGTGTTGAGGAGCATGCCAAGAACAGAATAGCTTCTACAATGACAGTAAACAATTTCCCCTCTGGAATGTTTCACAAATGGGCTGATGGGATTAGACAGCATGCCTTTCTTAGAAGACTTTATAGACACAATCACTTATATAAAGATGAAAGTGGTGTTTGGGGGAAAATGCCAAGTTGCAAATCTGAGGTGGAGAAGACATTCCATTAACCTTGTATCTACGAGGCTGTCTATTAATTTCAAATGATAAAGGGATGTCAGATAAAGCCAATTAGCATAAAACACTCCTACTCAGCTTTGCAGACCTTCGACAAATAGCAGCAAGGATGAAGGACATTTGGGGATGGAGCTTTTCCAAGGGAATATTAAAAGTGATTATGTCTTCACTTTCTTTCATCTTGTGTTTTCTATGTGCTAAGTCCCAAGGAAACTACTAAGTGATTTCTTCAATCCATTCTTCTTCTTTTCTTTCCTTTATGATTTAATGCCCTGGATCTTTGCAGAAAAGAGACAAATGGTGGCATATTCTTCTCAGGAAGAAAACACATGATTACACCTGATGTCCAGAATGACTGGAAGTTCCTCTACCTGCTGGGGAGCTGCCAATTTGAAATTCTTGGTGCAATTGTAGTGATGAGATTTTTACCTGGGATTATTTCAGCACTTAAGAGTGAGGATTGAGGCATGGGTGAACACATACAAATTTGGTTTGTGTGGCGGTGACTCTGTATTCCAAATATATCTGCAGGTATACTATTGCAGGTACATTTTTGAGCATTCACCTTATGCTTGTCTCCAGGTAGATCAACATGGGAGACACAGGAGGCATCTAAGGCATGAAACTTTTTACTGCTGTAAAGAACCTGGGAGCAAGGACCATGCCTTTCTCATCTTTGTTTCCCCAGTGCCTGATATGTAGTGGGTGCTCAGTTATAATTTTTGAGTGAATAGAGCCATAGACATCAAACAACTAAAAACATAAATGCTAATATTATATATAATAACTACCAAAATGTGATATTGACCGTAAGAGCTATAGAAACTAAATAATTTAGAGAGACAATAATAATTACTATAGCTAGAATTTAATGAATGTGTTTTATATACCATGTGCTTTTCTTAGTGGTTTACATTCTTTAACACATCACAAGAGGTAAATATTTGAATGACTTAAGGCAATGCTTCCTTCTCTAACAAATTCCAAAATGTCCAATGTCCAATGGCTTCAACACAATGCAAGGTTTTTAATTAATCAATTTATTTTTTGTTGCTTCATGATCGGTATGAGTATTCCTGCAGGCAGGTAGGTTTTCCCCAAATGGAGATCCAGAGGGCCCAGGATCCTTCCATACCTTCTTGCGCTCTCATTTCTAATGTGTAGCTTCCTGGTATGTTCTGGGCACTGACATCAAGCTAGCAAATGAGGGAAGAACAGGTGGAGAAGGTGTGCCGACTTCCAAACCACATTAACAGAAAGCAACATACATCACTGCTGCTAACATTTTCATTGAAATAACCACATAGCCCCACATACATGCCAAAGGAGGCAGGAAATGTAGTTCCTTGTCAGGCAACCACTTCACAGAATAATTCTACACTGTGGATGGGGAACAAAAATCATTTGTCCTTGAGTATTTTTTTCATTTCCGTTTTGAGGTTGAAGACATTGATGTATAGAGAAGTCAAGCAACTTGCCTGAAATCAGAGTGGTGGAGTGTATTGTATTCCTTGGAAACATTCTCTGCCTTTCAAATCACTGCATATTCTTGGGTGTTTACTTTGTCAATAATTACGGATGCCTATTGCTAAATCAGGCACTACTAGATGTAACAGGAAGATAATATGGAGATCAAATTAAACTGAAAAATAAAAGTTCATAAGGACTGTCCCATCCATGCAGCCTCTCCTCCCCAGTCTTTGCCGGGAAATGTGTGGTTAGTTTTGATTGTCACACACACTGTGGTACTACTCTAATTTAGTGATCAAAGCCAGGGTTGCTAAATGCCCTATAATGCCTAAGACAGTGTGATTCTGTGAAGAATTGTTCCATCCAAAAATCCAGTGGTGTCCCTATGTGGCACTAGACTAAGGCTGTCCCTTCTGAAATGTCCTTAAATGTCAGTGTGGAGAAAAGTTTGCTGAGAACAAACTAATAGAGTGGTTTAGTTGGAGTGTAGACTCTGGGGTTGGACCCTGACACTTATAAGCTAGATTAGGGGAAGTTAGATTATGAAAACTGTTTAACTGAGAGAATGACTGAAGCGGATCAGGGAGCAGAAGGAAGAGAAAGCCTACTTGGAAAAGATTTAGTTCTGTGTGGATACAGGCCAGGGTTACTATAAGGAATAAGAGTGAGCCTCATTAAGCAGAGAGAGGCATAGGGAGTGAAGTTCAGACCCTGTCCCCTGGATGTTTCCAGTCTTGAATGGAAGCACGTGTAGCACCGCTGGAGGGAAAGGAAGAAGGCAACTGGGGCTTAAGAAGGATGAACAAAACACTATTGTGTTCTGAGGGTAAGAAGCCTCTTTCAGTTTTTTTTCATTCCTGTTCTTTTTTGTGTTCTCTCTCCATGAAGTGCTAGTTTGACCTCCCACTGAAGTGAGGCTCAGTGTCAAGACTCTGATGATGATTATTGCATCATCCGTGGAGCACTTACTGTGTGCCAGACACGTGTGGTTCTAAGAGCTTTTGCTATGTTCTGTACTTACAAAAGGGTGTCTCATTTAACCCAGCCTCTGGAGCTGTGTCTGGCACATGGTGGGAGGTGATTTATTAATTGGAAATAAAAGCATGAAGGCATGCACGAGTGCGTCCTCACAATAATCTGCCCATTTGGTAGGCATTCTTTCTAGGTTAATAAAGATGAAGAAACTGAAACTGCTAAAGGTTCAGTAACTTGGCTCAAGTTAAATGGCATGATCCTAATTTCGATCTCAAAGACCACAGCATGCTGAGCTGTGGGTGGAAAGTGTGAATAGGAAACTATTAGTTTCCTATGGCTGCTGAAAGAAATTACTACTTGGTGGCTTAAAACATTCTCCCACAGTCCTGCAGGCCAGAAGACTCAAACGAGTTTTACTGGGCTGAAATCAAGATATTGAAGTGCCACACTCCTCCCCACAACGCTGTTACCTCCTAGCCTCTTCCAGCTTCTGGTGGCTGCTGGCATCCCTTGGCTTGTGGCCACATCACTTCAGTCTCTGCTTCCTGCTCACATTGCCTTCTCCTCTTATATGTGGAAGCATGGAAGGGCCCTCTGCCTTTCTTTCTAAGGATGCTTGTGATTGCATTGGGTCCTACTGCTAACGCCAGAAAATCTCCTATCCCCAAATCTTTAATCATATCTGCAAAGTCTTTTTCTTTTTTCCTTCCCTAGAATATAAGGTAACTCTTCACAGGTTCCAGGCATAGTATCTGGATATCTTGGGATTAGGGATAGAGGGGGAGGGCATTATTCAGTCTACAACAGAAAGCCTAGTTTTTTATTGTATGCAGTACAAAGTGTGTGTGTGTGTGTGTGTGCGCGCGCGCGCGGGCACATGTGATTGTGTGAGCTTGTGCATACGACTACGTGTTTACGTGTAGTGTGTGTGAGTTCGGTGTACTGCAACTATGCGTGTGCAGCCCGTGTGTGAGTGGGAGTGCTTTGACTGCTGCAGGGTGTGAGCACAGAGGGAACGCAGCTTGCAGTGGCGGGGGGCCGGTCCTAGGCCAAGTTATCGTCCAGTCACCTGCAGGGGTCACTGTTTGGTCCCGTTGTCGTGCCATCCTCTGCCCTGGCTTGCCCTCTTCTCCGCATCTGTGGGCCGCGCGGTAAGCGCGAAGAAGCCGGCTGCTGCGTGGCACACGGGCAAACTGGCGGGCTTTGGCCTTGGGCGCGGCCCGCAGATGCGTGCAGCATGCGGGGCTGTGGAGCGCTTATTGGTTTTTCTGTGTGAATCTGGGGGTTTTCAAAGAAGGGACAAGGCTGGACAGGACCTTAAATCCTGCTCCAGGAGGAGGCAGCTGTTGGCCAAAGTCTCTCCACCCCCATCCCCAGTCGGCTGGGGAAAAAAACGAGGCGGGGTGGGGGAGGTCGTGTCCCAGGGGTCTGACAGTGGAGCCAGGACGTCCGGGAGCTGACAATCTAAACGTGACCTGGGAAGGGGCGGTAGCGGGAGTGGCTGCTTCCCGGGAGGTGGTGCTCGCAAATCTGGCAGCTGACTGGGTGGGGCGTGCCTTCCCTGGCAGTCGCGGAGGGGAAGGCTGAGGGTGCCGGTCCCCGCCCCGCGTGCTCAGGCTGAACAGCTTTTCTTCCCTGATCTCTCGGAGGCGCCGGCTGCTGGCCAACGCAGGGCAGCCTCCTGCGTGCGTGCTGTGGGTTTCTCCTTCAGTTTCCTCTCATTGCCTGAGGTTGGGCCCGAACACGGCGGTACATTTCCTTGAGGTTGGTAAACTGCCCCTGTGCCTCGCTGGATTTTGCATGGGTAATCTCGATATTCTTTCTGATGGGAAACCTAAGACCACCTTTGTACAGAATGACCCCCAGTCCACTGTGAATCTCGCTCATGAGCGTCTGAAAGTACCGGCGCGGGGTGGGGGCAGAGATGGGGTGGTGGAAAATTCAGCTTCTCCGGCCCAGGGTGCCGGCCCAAGTGGACCAAACTTTGAGAACCGTGCCGTAGAAACATGAGACTATCTTGAGGCCAGCAGGACTCCTGGAGCTCTTTCTCCTTTGTAGAGCGCTTGGTGAGGTGGGAAGAAAGGCTACTTTGCCCAGTGAGCCTGTGCAATGTTGTGTGACCTCATAAGAGCATACCACTGCCAGTCCCTCCCCTCCGTGGCCTTATGATCTTGGGCAAGTCACTTAACCCCACCAAAGCCTGACTTTTCCCCTATCTCTGTGAGAACTGAAGGCAAATCTGAAAATATCGCATACAGTGCCTAGCACGTTGCAGGCACTCAATAAATGCTATTTATTATTATTATTATTATTATTATTATTATTATTATTATTTTGAGACAGAGTCTCACTCTGTCACCCAGGCTGGAGTTCAGTGGCACAATCTCGGCTCACTGCAACCTCTGCCTCCCGCTACCAGCCATTCTCCTGCCTCAGCCTCCCAAGTAGCTGGGATTACAGGTGTGCACCACCACACCAGCTAATTTTTAAATTTTAGTAGAGACAGTTCCACCATGTTGGCCAGGCTGGTCTCGAACTCCTGGCCTCAAGTTATCTGCCCGCTTTGGCCTCCCAACGTGCTGGCATTACGGGCGTGAGCCACTGCACCTGGCCTAATCATATTATTAAATTACATTGTCCTCTTATTAAATAAGTCCTCATTGAATAGGGGTTTATTCAATGCATGGAAATAAGGAAAAAAGGTAGGAGATGGACAAGGGAGAGGTGTCATGGTTTAGATTTCATTCCTGGCCTGCAGGTACTTAACATCTATATGTGCTGAGAGAGGAGGCATCTCACCTGGTTGCCATTAATGGCATATGATGGCAGTGGTGGGTACTTTCAGGGGACAGAGATGTACAGAAAGTGTGTGATTTTGTGTTGGCCTATTTAGATGGGAAGGTTTCCAGCACCAAAAGTGCTGCATGGCTGATTCTCTGCATCATAAAGTGCTCAAGAAGAGTTTCCAGGCCAATAGCTCTCAAACACCCCTGCTTCAAAATACTAAGAGCTACACCTAGCGTTATCTGACTGCCAAAGTGGGACAGGCATGGTTGTCTTCCAAATTACAGGGGTAAAAATTAAGTTAACAAAGCTGTCTTATTTTTAAGTTTTCCTCACACACATTTCTTAATGCGTTGATGCTTCTTACAACTTATTGGCCTGTGAGTATGAACAGAGGGCAAAACGAGTGACCAAGGAGCAGATGACTTGGCAAGATTCAGAAGCAGCTGTGAGATGTGGTAACTCACATTTTTTTCATGTTCCAGCTTACGATTTTTTTTTTTTTTTTTTTGAGACAAAGTCTTGCTCTGTTGCCCAGGCTGGAGTGCAGTGGAGTGATCTCAGCTCACTGCAACCTCTGCCTCCCAGGTTCAAGCGATTCTCCTGCCTCAGCCTCCTGAGTAGCTAGAATTACAGGCGCATGCCACCAGCCTGGCTAATTTTTGTGTTTTTAGTAGAGACGGGATTTCACCATGTTGGCCAGGCTTGTCTTGAACTCCTGACCTCAAGTGATTCACCTGCCTCAGCCTCCCAAAGTGCTGGGATTACAGGCGTGAGCTACCGCGCCTGGCCTTAGTTTGTGATTTTTATACTCCTCACTTGTGTGATAAAGTTACATATCATATATTTCATGGAGTTTCTCAGAGAGATTACCACAATTTTGAAGACTCTTCTTCCTAAACCCTATTGAGAGCTTCGGCTCTAGAATTGAGATATAAATGACTGCTTGAGAGACTATGATCCCTTCTTGACCGCTTGGGAAAGACTCAAACTCTCTGAGTCGCAGTTTAAGCATATATAAGTTATTCATAATAATTTCTACTTTTGTGAATATTAGAGAATATAGATACAAAGTATCTAAAATTATTGGCACACAAAACATGCTCAATAAACAGCCCAACTGACATAAACAAGAAAGTCCCCAAATGACACAGTACGTGAACTACAGCAGAGCTTCTCACACTTTAATGTACATAAGAGTCATCTGGAATCTTGTTAAAATGCAGATTCTGATTCTCCGTAGGTCTGGACTGGGGCATTGCTAACAAGCTCCCAGGTGACGCTAATGCTGCTGCTCTGTAGACCAATATCAGTAGCAAAGAACACAACTTTACTATATAGCAGCAGCACAGGTGATGGGTGTTGAGAGATGGGCTTGACCAAGCAGCACCTTGTGAGAAGCTCTAGGCAGGAGATACAGGATTCATAGAGAGGAGGTCAAGGTATAAGGACCAATGTTGCATGTGGCAGTGGCTCTATCTTTTAAATTGAATTTTACTCTTGAGTTCCCCCAGGCTGATGGTTTTCTTCCCTTGCTGTTGATGTGGGTTGTGTATTGAAGTTAATGTAATTCCTAGCATTTCCTGTACAGACTCCTCAGATGTTCTCTCCATATCACTGAGAAGGCTAGGATTTCTGAGGTTTGGCTCCAGCTGTCTGTAGGATATAGAAATAGGGAAGGAACCAGTCTTTTTTGTTGTTTTTTAAATGTTTTCATTTTTTTATTATTACATAATAGATGTACATATTTTGGGGGTACATGTTAAGATTTGATACATTCATATAATCAAATTAGGATAATTGGGATATCTATCACCTTAAATATTTATCTTGCCTTTGTGTTAACATTTGAATTGCTCTTTTCTAGCTATTTTGAAATGTACAATAGACTAATGTTAACTATAGTCATCCTACTGATCTATTGAACATCATATCTTATTTCTTCTATCTAACCATTTATTTATACCCATTCATCAACCTTCTTCTCCCTCTCCCCCACCCTTCCTTGCCTCTGGTAACCACCAATCTACTCTCTGTCTTCATGAGATCTTCTTGTTTTAGCTCCCATATATAAATGAATACATGCAATATTTGTCTTTCTGTGCCTGGCTTATTTCTCTTTACATAATGACCTCTAGTTCCATTCATGTTGCTGCAAATGACAGGACTTCATTCTTCTTTATGGAGGAATACTATTCCATTATCTATAGTTACCATACTTTTGTTGTTGTTTTTGTTGTTGTTGTTGTTGTTGAGATAGGGTCAGGCTGGAGTGCAGTGGTGCAATCATGGCTCACTGCAGCCTCGACCTCCTGGGCTCAAGTGGTCCTCCCACCTCGGCCTCCTCAGTAGCTGGGACTACAGGTGCATGCCCACCATACCCGGCTAATTAAAAAAAAATTGTAGAAATGGGGTCTCACTATGTTGCCCAGGCTGGTCTCAAACTCCTGGGCTCAAGCAATCCTCCCACCTGGGCCTTCCAAAGTGCTGGGATTACAGGTGCATGCCACCACACCCAGCCTGCATTTTCTTTATTCATTTATCTATTGATGGGCACTTAGGTTCATTTCATATTTTGGCTACTGTGACTACTACTGCAGTAAACATTGGACTACATATATCTCTTCAATATATTGATTTCGTTTCTTTTAGTTATATACCCAGTAGTGGAATTGCTGGATCATGTAGTAGTTCTATTTTTAGTTTTTTGAGGAAACTCCATACTGTTTTCTGTAGTGGAAATGCACTAATCTACACTCTTCTCTGTGTGTTTATCCAGTTTTCCCAGCACCATTTATTGAACAGACTGAACTTCCCCATTGTGTGTTCTTGGCAACTTTGTCAAAAATGAGTTGGGTGTAAGTGTATGGAGTTATATCTGGGTTCTATATTCTGTTTCATTGGTTTGTATGTCTGTTTTTATGCCAGTATCTTGCTGATTTGGTTACTGTAGCTTTTTAGTATATTTTGAAGTCAGATAGTGTGTTGCCACCAGCTTTGTTCTCTTGCTCAGGATTGCTTTGGCTGTTTGGGGTCTTTTATGGTTCCATATAAATTTAAGTTTTTTTTTCTATTTCTGTGAAGAATGTTATTGGCATTGTGATAAAGATTGCATAGAATCTGTAAATTGCTTGGGGCAGTATTTTCATTTTAACAATATTAATTCTTCTAATCCATGAGCATGCAATCTCTTTTCTTTTGTGTGTGTGTCTTCGTCACTTTATCAGTGTTTTATAGTTTCATTTTAACAATATTAATTCTTCCAATCCATGAGCATGTAATCTCTTTTCTTTTTGTGCGTTTGTCCTCTTCACTTTATTTAATCAGTGTTTTATGTGTTTTTTAAATAGATCTTTCACATCTTTGGTTAAATTGATTCCTAGGTATTTTATATTCTTTGTAGCTACTGTAAATGGGATTTTTTTAAAAACATTATTTTCAGATGACTTGGCATCGGCATATATAAATGCTACTGATTTTTGTATGTTTATTTTGGATTTGCAACTTTAGCTAATTCATTTATCAGTTCTAACAGTTTTGTGGTGTAGTCTTTAGGTTTTTCGAGATGTGAGATCATGTCGTGTGCAAACAAGGCTAATTTGACTTCTTTCTTTCCAATTTGGGTGCCACTTATTTCTCTTGCTGAATTGCTCTGTGTAGGACTTCCAGTACTATATTGAATAAAAGTGGTGAAAGTGGGCATCCTTGTCTTGTTCCAGATCTCAGACAAAAGGCTTTCACTTTTTCCCCATTCACTATGATGTTGGCTCTGTGTTTGTCATATATGGTCTTTATTATTTTGGGATATGTTTCTTCTATACCCAGTTTGTTGAGGCTTTTTACCATAGTAGGTTGAATTTTATTGAATGCTTTTTTTGGCATCTATTGAAATGATCATATAGTTTTTGTTCTTGAATCTTTCTGTTAATATGATGTATTACATTTGTTGACTTCTGTATGTTGAACCATCCTTTCACCCCTGAGATGAATCCCACTTGATCATGATGTGTGATCTTTTTAATGTGTTGTTGAATTCAGTTTGCTGGTATTTTGTTGAGCTTTTATTTTTATTTATTTATTTATTTTTGCATCTGTGTTCATCAGTGATATTGGCCTGTAGTTTTCTTTTTTTGTTGTATCCTTGTCTCGTTTTGGTATCAGGGTAATTCTCGACTCATAGAATGAGTTTGAAGTACTCTCCCCTCTCCAGTTTTTTTGAAGAGTTTTAGGAGAATTCAGTATTCATTCTTTCAATGTTTGGTAGAATTCAGCAGTGAAATTATCATGTCCTGGGCTTTTCTTTAATTGGAGACTTTTTGTTATTGTTTTGATCTCATTACCCATCATTGGTTTGTTGAGGATTTCTATTTCTTTATGGTTCAATCTTGTTAGATTATGTATATTCAAAAAGTTATCAATTTCTTCCAGGTTTTCCAATTTGTGGGTGGATAGTTGTTCATAATAGTCGCTAATTATCCTTGTGGTCTCAGTTGTTAGGTATCTTTTTTAATTTCTGAATTTGTTTATTTGGGTCTTCCCTATGTGTTTTTATTTAGTTTAGCTAAAAGTTTGTCAATTCTGCTTATCTTTTTAAAAAACCAACTTTCATTTCATTGTTTGTACTTTTAAAAATATCAACTTCAGTTATGTCTGTTCTGATTTGTGTTATTTCTTTCCTACTACTATTTTTGGGTTTGATTTGTTCTTGTTTTTCTAGTTCCTTGAGGTGCATCATAAAGTTGATTATTTGAAGTATTTTTACTTTTTTAATGTAGATGTTTATTAATGTAAATTTCCTTTTTAGTATTGCTTTTTCTATATTCCATAGATTTTGGTGTTTGTATTTACATTCTTATTTGTTTCAAGAAACTTTTAAATTTCCTTCTGAATTTCTTCCTTGACCCATTGGTTGTTCAGAAGCATGTTGTTTAATTTCTATGCGTTTGTGTAGTTTCTGAGATTCCTCTTGTTATTGACTTCTAGTTTTATTCCATTGTGGCAAGAAAAGATACTTGAAATGATTTCTTCTTATTTGAATTTTTTGAGACTCATTTTGTGACCTATGATACATTATATTCTGGGGGATGTTCCCTGTGCTGATTGAAAGAATGTGTTCTGCAGTTGACGGGTGAAGTGTTCTGTGAATGTCAAATAAGTCTATTAGGTCTTGAGTGTAGTTTAACTCTGAGGTTTCTTTGTTGGCTCTATGTTTGGTTGATCTGTCCACTACTGAGTGCAGTGTTGAAATCCCCTACTAGTACTAATTGCCTACTGTGTGGCAATCTACCTCTCCCTTTAGATCTGTTTGCTTTATATACTTGGGTGCTCCGATGTTGGGTGCATAGATATTTATAATTGTTATATCCTCTTGCTGAATTGACCCCTTTATCATTATATACTGACCTTCTTTATCTCTTTTTACAGTTTTTGACTAGTAGTCTATTTTATCTGTTATAAATATCGCTATTCTTGATCTTTTTTGGTGTATCTTTTTCCATCCCTTCACTTTCAGTATATATGTATTTTTATAGGTGAGGTGGGTTTCTTTTGGCAGCGTGTAGTTTGGTCTTGTTTCTTTATCAATTCAGCTATTCTATGTCTTTTAATTGGAGGGTTGAATCCATTTATATCCATGTTATTATTGATGAGGACTTACTACTACCATTTTGTTTCTTGTTTTCTAGTTGTTTTGTAACTCCTCTTTTCCTTTCTTACTGTCTTCCTTTTGAGGTTAAGATATTTTCTCTGGTAGTATGTTTTAGTTCATTGCTTTTTTTATTTTAGTGTATCTATGATAGGTTTTTGCATTGTGGTTACTATGAAGCACACAAAAAACATCTTTTAGATAATACAAATTATTTAAAAAAATGACAACTTATCTTAGATCACAAGGGAAGAATAGAAACAAAGAAAGAAAAAACTAAAAAAAAAACTCTATATTTTAACTCCATCCCTCCTCCCCATTTTGACACTTTGTTGTCTTTGTTGACATGTTTTAATGTTACCCATCTCTTAATAGGTTGCTTTAGCTATTCTCATTTTTGATAGATTTCTCTTTTGGGCTTTATACTAGAAGTATGAGCAGATTGTACATTGAAATTACAGTATTGGATTTTTTTGAGTTGTCTTTGTACTTAATTTTACCTTAAGTTTTTCTTTTTTGCACGTTATTATTTTTTATTTCAGATTAAAAAACTCCCTTTAGCATTTCTGTAAGACAGTCTGATGGTGGTGAATTCTTTTGGCTTTTACTTACCTGGGAAAAACTTTATCTCTGCTTCATATTTGAAGGATAACTTTGCTGGATATAATATTGTTGGATGACAGTTATTTTCTTTCAGCACTTTGAAAATATTGTCCTACTCTTTCCCAACCTGCATGGTTTCTGTTGAAAAGTCTGTTGCCACACTAACTGGAGTTCCTTTATATGTTATTTGTTCTTTTATCTTGCTGCTTTTAGAATTCTCCCTTTGCCTTGACTTTTGAGAGTTTGATTATTATATGCCTTGGGGTAGTCTTACTTGGATCAAATCTGGTATTCTCTGACCTTCCTGTATCTTAATATTTGTATCTTTCTTGAGTTTTAGAAAGTTTTCTGTTATTATTTCTTTAAATAAGCTTTCTGCCCCATGCTCTTGCTCAATACCCTCTTGAACACCAATAATCCTTAGATTTGGCCTTTTGAAGTAACTTTCTATGTCTCATAGGTAATCTCCATTCCTATTCATTCTTTTTTCTCCTCTGACTGTGCATTTTCAAATAGCTTGCCTTTGAGATCACTGATTCACTGATTGTTTCCTCTGCTGTATCCATTTTGCTGTTGAGAGCCTCTACTGAATTTTTTCAGTTTTGCAAATGTATTTCTCAGTTCCAAGATTCTGATTTTTTAAATTATTATTTCAATCTCTTTGTTAAATTTCTCTGAAGAATTTCTAAATTTCTCTTCTGTGGTTTTTTTTTAGAGATCACTGAATGTCATTAAAACTACTGTTTTGAAATCTTGACTGGAGAGCTCACATATCACCATCTTGTTAGGGTTAGCCACTGGTTTCTTGCATTGTCCATTTGAGGAGGTCATGGTTTCCTGATTGTTGATTTTCTTGTGGATGTACATCTATATGTTCACATTGAAAGATTAGTTATTTATTCCAGTCTTCTCTCTCTAGCTTGTTTTAGTTTTTATTAGATATAGATGCTTGGAGATTCTTTGTAATTTGTCTATTAAATTTCTTAATTTTTTCCCTGCTAGGTCACTGCCTCCTTTTTGATACTAGATGATATTGAAATCCCAGTTTTGCTCAGCTCTAACAAATGATTGGACCACTATGTGTCCTGAGTGGGGCAGGTCTCAAGAGGGATATCCTAACAGTGTGGGAAGGCTGGCTGAGTTTCATGCTCAGAGGAACTTTGGAACATACCTGCTCTAATACGGTGCTGCTCAGCAGCCACTCTTTTGGCTGAGTTACAGAGCAGTTTTCACGGATGGGAGTGGGTGTTCCACCTTCTCCCATTGTTTCTGGCTGTCTTAAGGATATTTCTTCCTTCAGGCACTCATGATGCTTCCTGTGGGTTGAGGCAGGGACAGGCCTCCTACCAGAGAACTTAAGATGGTAGAGAAGCTTGTTGTCAACCTCAGTTTCACTTTTTCTAGTGTAGAAACCATGAGTCAGGGGGAGTTTTTATGTGTTTGATGCTGGGCAGATTTCAGGAAGAGGTGCTGCAGACATGAAAATCTGATTGTCTTACCATCAGCATGGAGCTCTTTTCATTTCTCTGTGGCCCTGGGAACTGACTAGTACTCACAATTGAGTTCTGGGATATTATTAGTGATAATCTCAGTGCTGTATATATATTTTTTGGTTTCCTGTAGTGGAGAATGAAGTCAGCTTGCTTCTATGCCACCAGTTTGGAATCCAAGGAACTAATCTTATTGAGTCCCTACTGTTTTCCAAGCACAGTATTGGTTGCTTTACATATGTTCTCATGTTTACTCTTCACTCATAAATACGGGAATTGATGCTCAGGATTTCACTTAATAAAATCATTTGATAAAAAATGGCAGAGACAAAGTTTTAACTAGATCTATGTCCTATCCCCAAATTAATGCTTTGCCTTCTAAACCTTGTTGCTTTATCATTCACATCTTTATAGAAATAATTTTCTTATGGAAGTTAAGTATTATTTGGTGCCTTATTAAAAGTAGAACCATGCCCCCCATTAATTCTGCTGAGCCATGTTGATGTTTTATACCAGATCATAATGAAGGGGAAGAGTGGAGTATGGAAACAAGAGTATTATCTGACTTGGAAGACTTGGGGCCTGCTTTTCCCCTTGTTCTGACACTGAGAAAGAAACTATTGTATTACTAAGATGGGGAAAGCCAACCACAGATATCTCAGATATGGCAGTATGATGGCTTTTCAAGAACGGAGAGAAATTAACAAGACAGAAAAGTTATCTGTAGCAGTTTAACAAATAGCTTTAATGAAGTGAGGAGCAAAAAGTAAATATATATATATATATATATATATATATATATATATATATATATTCCTTCAGCAAGTGGGCAAGGTAAGATTTAAAAACATTTTGAGTAAATAAGATGAATAGGAGACCAGAGATTCATAATGGGCCAATTTACTAAGACACAGAGATCCATGCTTCCCATTTTGAAAATACTGTCTTCCTTACAGAGTCTTCTACATTCATGCTGTAGAAGCTATGAAAGTCGTGGGAAACTATAGAGTCAACACTGCAAACTCAACCACTGATATGTCCAGAGAGCACTTGACCTGTCTTAGAAGGTATGATATTGTGATTATACACATTAGATTTTATTCATGGTTTCTACCTCATAACTCCCATAGCCCTTGTTATAATGTTGGGGTGCTTTAGGCCTCAGAAGTTGGCTTCAGAAAATAGAATCTCTCTCTCTGACCTTCTCCTGCTTGCCTTTCACCTGCTTCTTTTTCTCCCCCAGGCAGGCTTTTCAAACTAAAAATTTACTCTATCCCTTACCTTTCTGTCTAGGAGCTGATCGTAAAGAAATTCTTCGACTTATCTTGTCTGATTGTGGGTCATAAGACCCTCATTTCAGAAGGGGTCCTGCTCCATACCTGAAGGAAGGAATGTATACAGAGAGGCCATGAAGAATCTGAACAGAAAAGGCCTGCTGAGTTTGTCCATTCAGTCTATTAGTATTAGATTATGCACTTTTTGTCCAGTCACATTTCTATACAGTTGTCAATTATCGCTGTCCAGTGAAGTGTCTGTAAAAGGATCAAGA
Source organism: Pan troglodytes (assembly GCF_028858775.2). NCBI lineage: Eukaryota > Metazoa > Chordata > Mammalia > Primates > Hominidae > Pan > Pan troglodytes. The sequence goes on from NC_086015.1 coordinate 160,742,727, forward strand.
GAACAGGGTTTGGAGAACTTCCAGATAATTGAACACATGGAAGTTCCTGGAGGGTGTTGCACCCAAGAAGGCATAGAGGTTCTGTGCCCCTTTCTCCATACCTTGTCCTATGCATATCTTCTATGTGGTGTATATGGGTATCCTTTGCAATATTCTTTATAATAAACTGGTCAACATAAGTTAAATGTTCCCCTGAGTTCTGTGAGCCACTTTAGCAAATTAGTGGACTCTGAGGAGGAAGTCAGAAGCACATGTAAAGCAACATGGAGCTTGCAATTGGCATCTGAAAGGAGGGGACAGTCTTGGGAACTGAGCCTTCAACTTGTAGAATCTGACACTATTTCCAGGTAGACAGTGTCAGAATTGAACTGAATTAGAGGACACCTAGCTGATGTCTGCACAGAATTGCTTTCTTGCTTGTTTGGTGTCTGGGGACAAACAAACACCACACATTTGGTCACATAATTCTGTGTTGTTGGTGTGACAGAACAGGAAGGTCAGTTTGTGTTTTTTCCACTCAGGGAAGGTGAAGCTCCTTCTCAGCTCCAGCCCATTGCAGTTGTGGAAAAACTACTCCAGTTGCCAGATCTTCCCATTTCTAAGAGAAGCCCACATTTTCTACTGATATTTGGAATTGCCTTGTTTTTAGATATTGACAATAAATTTTTTAAATTTACAACCAAAGCTCAGAAAATTACCCAGTTCCAAGCTATATTAGGCCACAGCCCTCTGGTATTTGCCTGCAAAATAGATCTTAGGAGAGAAGGATGCAAAATTGAAGCTAGTAGCAGAAGAGGTTCAGGAGGAGTAAGGTGTGAACTGGGTGTACTGCCTTGGCAAGGTGGCCTGTGATTCCTGGCCCCACCAGTGCCTGTTTCTGGGTTGTCAGGAAGGACCTTATTTCAGACCCTAGTTTCTAAGCTCCTCTCCTACCCAAGGTGGGTCCCAAGGCAGCCCTCCACTGTCTGGCTTTAGATAAGACCCTATAGCAACAAGCCAATGGATGACCCTCTCAGACCTATTGTTATCTGTATGTGATCTTCAAGGCTGTGGTAGAGAATTCCCTTGTAAATAGAATGCAAAAGCAAGTGGGAAAATTTTCTTTTTTCTGTGTCAATCAGTAGTGACCATTAGCCTTCACCCCATCCCACAAAATGCCTCTTCCTTGCAAGAACAAGATACTGTAGCCTGGAACTTTGTGTGATGGAGATGAGGTACATACTGAGGTGCCCTAGAATAAAGAAAAGTGGAAATCTCTCTGGATGAGATCCTCATGCTAGACTGTAGCCCAAGGACTGGCAACATTGACCACAGGAGTAGAAATGTTTATGATGCTCGACCTACATTGTCTGTCATTGATGTCTGTGTGCTTGGCAATTTGTATATGGTGATCAGACATCACCAGGTCTCATACCTGTACCCTATTATGAGTTTAAGACTCTCATGAAGTCAGTGAGAAGAATAGAAAGTAGGATGCTATATGATATTTGAATAGTATAGCACAGAGTATAACATTTTTTTGTGTGTGCTATGAAAATTCTTTATCTGATACTTCTAACTTTGTCTTAATGTCTTTCATTCAGTGACTTCTGTTAAGTTTGCTCTTATATGGTCTGAGGAAATTGTGAAAGTGTGTTTTTTAAGCAAGGGAGAGAGTCAGTACAGAATTTCTGTTGAGTACTATTTACCTTTTTGGTGTATGAATGACTTTGTTCATCAGTATAATGATTGCGATCTACCAAGATTGGATTTTATTTAGAATTTCTGGGAAAATACTAATGTCATAGCACATCACTGTGGAAGGAGTGCTATAGAAGTTTTTACAGAAACCTATTTAGCACTTTAAATGCCAGCAGATTTTTTAAGGGTTACCTAAACTATCAACAACCATAACAAAATCTGTTTTGCCACCCTACCATGGTGGCTGTGTAATTTGTAGATGAATCCTGGTCATAAAGCTGAACTGACTTAAATATAAGTATATTCTTTGATGCCTAAATTGCATCTTGAATTTCTAATAACAGGATGGCACATATGAAATATTCGCAAGAGCCTACTAACATGCTTCATAGACTAGCACTTACTGGCTGTGGTGGATTGATATTGCTGTGTGTGATGTGTGAGATGTGTGAGCTTTCTCCTTTTATACTAGCAAACAATTTAGAAGAGTTTAGAAAGATTGAAACTGTCTGAATATTTGTGTCTGAATGAGAGTTTTGGAATAAGACTGGTTTGTTTTTAAGAAAAAGATATTTAATAACATAATTATATCCCAATTCTTGTAACAAATGTCCAAAAGTCAATGGAAATTAATTTTTCTGTCCTCTGTACCCTTCATACCATTTTTTTTAGAAAATGACTTTATCAGAGAATAGAAAAACAACAGGGTCAAAACAAAAACAAAAGATAATTCTTTGAAGAATTCAACAAAGTGACAAATCTTTAGCTAAACAAACTAAAAAAAGAAGAGAAGATACAAATAAATAAAATCAGAAATTAAAGTGGGAACATTTCTACTTACCTAACAGAAATAAAAATGATTACAAGAAAATAGTGCGGACAATTGTAGGCCACCAAATTAAATAGGCTGGATGAAATGGACAAATTGCTAAAAACACAGAATCTACCAAAACTGACTCAGAAAAAATTAAAATTCTGAACATATCTGTAACAACTAAAGAGATTGAATTAGTAATCAAAGTTGTTTTCTTTTCAACAAAGAAAAGTCCAGGATTAAATGGCCACACTGGTGAATTCTACCAAGCATTTAAAGAACATTGACATCAGTTCTTTTCAAACTTTTTCCAAAACATAGAAGAGGAGGGAACTAACTGATCCTATGAAACCCACTTTAACCTGATAGCAGAGCCAGACAAAGATAACCACAAGAAAAGAAAACTAGGGATCAATGCCCCCTCTGAATATAGATACAAAAGTCATTAACAAAATACTAGCAATCTGAATTCAACAGCATATTGAAAAGATTGTACACCATGGCCAAGAGGGATTTATTGCAGGAATGCAAGGGTGGGTCAACATAAAATTCAATGTAATTTTACATTGAAAATTAATTCAATGTAATTTTACATTGAAAATTAATCAATGTAATACACCATGTTAATAGAACAAAGGAAAAATGCCACATGATCATCTCAATTGATGTTAAAAAATGCATTTGACATAATCCAAAACATTTTCATCATGAAGATACCCAGACAGCTAGAAACACTGGGGAACTTACTTAATTTAATAAAGGGAATTTATGAAAAATGCTCAATGGTGAAAGACTGAACTTTCCCTCTAAGACCAGAAATAAGACAAGGATATCCAATTTCACCACTACTGTTCAAAATTGTACTGGAAGATCTAGCTAGTTCAATTAGGCAAGAAAAAGAAGTAAAAGGCATCCAAATTGGAAAGAAAGGAAGGCATCCAAACTATCTTTTTTTACTGATGACATGATCCTATGTATATAGAAAATAAAAGAAAAAACTACTATAGCTAATAAATGAGTTACCAAAATCTTAGGGTACTAAATCAACACCAAAATCAGTGTGTTTCTACACAACAACAATGAACAATCTGAAAAGGAAATTAAGAAAATAATTCCGTTTACAACAGCTTCCAAAAGAATAAAATACCTAGGGATAAATTTAACCATGGAAATAAAAGACTTGTACACTGAAAATTACAAAACACTGCTGAAACAAATCAAAGAAGAACTAAATAAATGAAAGGACTATGTTCATGAATTAAAATGCTTAATATTGTTAAGATGCAATACTACCCAAAGTGATCTATAAATTCAATGAAATTCTTATGAATATTTTAACAGCCTTTTTTTAATTTACAGAAATGAGAAAGTTAACCCTCAAAGCCATATAGAATTGCAAGGAGCTCCAAAATGCCAAACAATATTGAAAAAGAAGAATAAAATTGGAGGACTCATAATTTCTGACTTCAAAACTTAACTATAAAGCTACAGTGATAAAAACACTGTAGTACTGGTATAAAGTAGACATAAAAAATCAATGGAAATAAACCAATACATATATGGCTAATTGATTTTTGACAAAGGTGCCAAGACTATTCAATAGGAAAAGAATGGTCTCTTCAATAATGTTTCTGGGATAAGTACACATGCACACACAAAAGTGAAATTGGACTCCTACTTTACACCATATGCAAAAATTAACTCAAGATGGATCAATGGCCTGCATGTAAGTGCAAAACCTTAATACTCTTAGAAGAAAACATTGGGGTAAGTTTTTATGGCCTTGGGCTCAATAATGGATTTTTAGATAGGACACCAAAAACTTCAGCAACCAAAGAAAAATGAAATAAATTGACATTCCTAAAAATTAAAATTCTTTGTGCATCAATGAATATTATCAAGAAAATGAAGACAATTCATAAGATGGGAGAAAATATTTGCCAGTCATATATCTCATAAGGGTCTGGTATCTATATTACATAAAGAACTCTTACAACTCAAAAAGAAAAAGACAGACAGCCCAATTTTTAAATGGCCAAAGGACATGAATAGATATTTCTCTAAAAGAATATACAAATGTTCAATAAGCACTTGAAAAGATATTCAAAATCATTCATCATTAGTTATTAGGGAAATGCAAATCAAAACCACAATAAGATAGCATTTCACATCCACTAGGAAGACTATAATTTTAAAAAATGGAAAGTAGCAAGTGTGGACAAAAATGTGGGGAAACTGGAAACTCTACTATTTGGCTGGTGGAAATGAAAAATGGTTTAGCGACTTTGGAAAACATTTTGATTGTTCCTCATAAAAATTAGTAGGTTTACCATATGACCCAACAATTCCACTCCTGGATATAAATGCCAAAGAATTTAAAATAGGTGTTCAAACAAATCTATGTACATACATGTCCACAGCAACACTATTCACCATAGCCAAAACGTGGAAACAACCTAAATGTTCAGCAACAGATGATGGATAAACAAATTGTTGTGTATGCATACAATGGGATATTATTCTGCTATAAAAAAGAATGAAGTGTTGATACATGCTACAATGTAGATGAACCTTATCAGCATTATGCTAAGTGAAAGAAGCCAGACACAAAATGTCCCATAGTATATGACTTTATTTATATGAAATATTCAGAATAAGTAAATCCATAGAGATAGAAAACAGATTGGTAGTTGCCAGGGGCAGTAAGATGGGGAATTAGGTATTACTACTTAATGGGCATGGAATTTCTTTTGGATGGTGAAAATATTTTGGAACTAGATAAAGAATATAGTTGCCCATCGTCATGAATGTACAGGAAACCAGTAAGTTGTACACTTTAAAATGGCAAACTTTACATTATGTAAATTTTACCTCAATTTTTAAAAATCTACTTAGGAATGTTTCTCATGTACTAAAATGCACCCAATTTAAATGCATGTCAATAAATTTTGACATATATACAATTTCATGTAACAACCACCTCAATGAAAATATAGAACATTTCTATTCACCTGAAAAGTTTCTTTGTGCTCCTTTTCAGTCATACTACCACCTTGAACTCCTAGCCGGACAAACACTGATCTTTTTTTCTCACACCATATATTAGTTTTTCTTATACTAAAACATTTATAAATCAAGTATGTGCTTACTTTTTGAAGGCTAGCTTCTTCCACAGTATGTGAGATTTGTCCAATTTGTTGACACATCAGTAATTCATTCCTTTTTAATCCTAAACAGATTCCATTGTATGACTAAGACACAATTTTTTTACTCAGCTATCTATTTGTGTTGTTTCCAATTTTTGGCAATTATGAATAAAACTTTGATGAACATCTGTGTACAAATCTGTGGTTGGTATGTTTTTATTTCTTTTGGGTAAATTCCTACAAGTGGAATTGCCAGATCATAAGGTAAGTATATATATGTTTAGCCTTTTTTTTTTTTTTGAGTCAGAGTCTCATTCTGTTGCCCAGCCAGGCTGGAGTGCAGTGACATGATCGCAGCTCACTGCAACCTCTGCCTCCTGGGTTCAAGAGATTCTTGTGTCTCAGACTCCTGAGTAGCTGGGATTACATGCATGTGCCACCAGCCCAGCTAATTTTTGTAATTTTAATAGAGACAGTGTTTTGCCATGTTGGCCAGGCTGGTCTTGAACTTTTGGCTTCAAGTGATCCACCCACCTTCGCCTCCCAAAGTGCTGGGATTACATGCGTGAGCCACCATGCCCAGCCTGCTTTATTTATTTATATTTTTAAGCCAGCCTTTTTTCTGAATACTTGAAACATTTTACACTCCATCAGTTGGGTATGAGTGTCATATGTTCCAAATCCTCACCAAGAGTTGGTATGATCAGTCTTTAATTTTAGACATCATAAGAGGTGGGTAGTTGTATCTCATTGTGGTTTTAATTTGCATTTCTATAATGTTATATGATGTTGAGCTTATTTTTACATTCATTTGCTATCCATATGTCTTTGGTGAAGTATCTGTTCAAATTTTTGGCTCATTTTACAATTTTTTTTATTATTGAGTTTTAAGAACCCTTTATATATTCTGGCTACAAGTTCTTAATTAAATATGGGATTATTCAAATATTTTCTCCCAACTTATGGCTTGTCTTTTCCCTCTGTTGAAAGTATTTCAAAGAGCAGATGTTCTTAGTTTTAGTGAAGGCCAATTTATCTTTTTTTTCTTTTACATTGTGCTTTGGTGTCTTACCCAAGAAATCTTTGCCTAATTCAGCATCACAAATTTATTACTCTGTGTTTTTTTTCTAGATGTTTCATAGTTTTAGATTTTTCATTTGGCCTGTGAGGTATTTGGAATTAATTTTTGTATAGAGTATGAAGTACGGATGGAAGTTTCTCTGTGTATAAAGTATCTGGGTTATTTTTTGTTGTTATTTTTCCTGGCAGCTTTTAAGATTTTTTCTCATTATTATTTTTATTACTGGGTTGTAGCATTGTGATTTTGATATGCCTTAGTATGGTTTTCTTTTATTTTACTGCTTGCAGTTTTTTGGTTCTTGAATTTGTGGATTGACATTTGTAATCATGCTATTGTAAGAGATATTGATACTTTAATTTCAATTTTCAATTATTTGTTGCTGGTGTGTAAAAATAAAATTTGATTTTTATATATTGATCTTGTACCCTGCAATATACCAAACTGACTTGTTAGTTCTAGTAGTGTTTTCATAGATTCTGTAAGTTTTCCTTCAGAGAGAAACAAACCCATTGTCTGTGAACAAAGACAGTTTACATCTTCCTTACGTTCTGTTTGTCTTTAGTTGCTTTTTTTGTGTGTGTTATTGCCCTGACTCCAACCTCTGTTACCATGTTAAATAGAAGTGGTGAGACCAGATTTCCTCACCTTGTTCCTGATGTTACAGGGAGCAGTTTTTCGTATGGGCCTAATTTTGCCTCACTATTAAGGCAAAACTTTTCTTAGTACTCTACCCAATGTGTTGTGAGTTATTAGTTTTTCCAGTCTGAATAGTGAAAACAGGCACTAGTCCTGGCTCTGCTGGAGATCCAGAGAGTTTTCCTTCTAGTCTTTTAGAATGTTTTCCCTCTTGATCTTAGGTAGTTCCTTTACATGGATATACTGATAAGTATTTAGTTGATGATTTTAGAGGGATTGTCCAGAGTTCTCTGTTTGTGCAGTTCTATCCTTGCTGGTACTCTATTCTGCAAACTCTAGCTCTGTGGCCTCCCTGAACTCCCAGTTCTTTCTCCTCAGGGCGATCTCCTGACATCCTGGCTTTCCGATATTTGTAACATAACCTTAAGACTCTCTCCAGGCAATAAGTTAGGGTAATCATAGGGTTCATTCACCTCCTTTGTTTGAGGTTTCTCTGGGTTCTCTGTTCTTCATTGCCTGATGTCCAATGCCCCTAAATCATTGTTTCATATATTTTGTCCATTTTGTGATTTCAGGCATGATGGTGAATGTAATCCCAACTTATCACTGTTGAAAGCAGATGTCCCAAATATCTTTTGTTATTTCTTTCTCATTTATTTTTGTTGTGGCCAAAAAACATAATCTGTATTATTGTGATACTTTAAATTTATTGAAACTAGTTTTATGCCCTATCATGTGATTTCTCTTGATGAATGTTCCATTTACTTGAAATGAATGTATCCTCTGAACATTATAATGTATGTAATGTTCTATAAATGTCAATTAGATCAAGCTGGTTGATAGGGTTTTTTTGTGCCTTCTCTACACTACTGTTTGTTAAGAAGACATCCTTGCTGAGTCAATAAGAAGTTAGCTAACAGCACTGTTCCATCAACCACTGAGAGAGAAGAATTGAAATCCTGAATATAGTACTGGATTTGTCTTATTTCCCCTTTTAATTCTTTCAGTTTTGCTTCATATATTTCAAGTTTCTATATTAGGTGCATAGACATTTAGTATTGCTATGTCTTCTTGAGGAGTTGACTTCTTTATCATTATAAAATGTCTCTTTTTTCTTTAGTAATATTTATTGTTCTGAAGTCTACTTTTTCTGAGTATTATAGCCAACTTATTTTTCTTATGATTTGTATTTTATGGTACACTTTTTACAAAATCTTACTTTTAACTTTGTTTTTTTTTTTACCATGTTTGTATGAGTCCTTTTTCATGTTGCTGATAAAGACATACCCAAGACTGGGAAGAAAAACAGGTTTAATTGTATTTAAAGTTCCACATGGCTGGGGAGGCCTCAGAATCATGGTGGGAGGTGAAAGGCACTGCTTACATGGTGGCAGCAAGAGAAAATGAGGAAGATACACAAGCAGAAACCCCTGATAAAACCATCAGATCTCACAAGACTTATTCACTACTGCAAGAACAGTATGGGGGAAACTGCCCCCATGATTCAAATTATCTCTCACTGGGTCCCTCTTACAACATGTGGGAATTATGGGAGTACAATTCAAGATGAGATTTGGGTGGGACACAGAGCTAAACCATATCATTCCACCCTGGCCCCATCCAAATCTCACGTCCTCACATTTCAATACCAATCATGCCTTCCCAACAATCTCCCGAAGTCTCAACTCATTTCAGCATTAACCTAAAAGTCCACAGTTCAAAGTTTCATCTAAAGCAAGTCCCCTCCACCTGTGAGCCTGTAAAGTCAAAAGCAAGCTAGTTACTTCCTAGATACAATGGGGGATACAGGTATTAGGTAAATACAGCTGTTCCAAATGGGAGAAATTGGCCAAAACCAAGTGGTTACAGGGCCCATGCAATCCGAAATCCAGTGGGGCAGACAAATATTAAAGCTCCAAAATGTTCTCCTTTGACTCCACATCTCACATCCAGGTCACGCTGATGCAAAAGGTGGGTTCCCATGGTCTTGGGCAGCTCCGCCCTTGTGGCTTAGCAGGGTACAGCCTTCCTCCCAGCTGTTTTCACAGGCTGGTGTTGAATGTCTGTGGCTTTTCCAGGCAAACGGTGCAAGCTGTCAGTGGATCTAACATTCTGGCATCTGGAGGATGGTGACCCTTTTCTCACAGCTCCACTAGGCAGTATCCCAATAGGGACTCTGTGTGGGGGCTCTGACCCCACATTTCCCTTCTGCACTGCCCTAGCAGAGGTTCTCCATGAGCGTCCTGCCCCTGAAACAAACTTCCGCCTGGGCATCCAGGAGTTTCCATGTTCTGAAATCTACGTGGATGTTCCCAAACCCCAATTCTTGACTTCTGTGCACTCTCAGGTTCAATACTATGTGGAAGCTTCCAAAGCTTGTGGCTTCCACCCACTGAAGCCACAGCCTGAGCTCTACGTTGGCCCTTTCAGCCATGGCTGGAGTGCCTGGGATGCAGGGCGCCAAGTCCCTAGGCCACACACAGCACAGGGACCCTGGCTCTGGCCCAGGAAACCATTTTCTCCTAGGCCTCCAGGCCTGTGATGGGAAGTGCTGCTGTGAAGATCTCTGACATGCCCTGAGACATTTTTCCCACTGTCTTGGGGATTAACATTCGGCTCCTCATTACTTATGCAAATTTCTGTAGCTGGCTTGAATTTCTCCTTAGAAAATGGATTTTTCTTCTTTCCTTTTTTTTTTTTAAGACCGAGTTTTGCTCTTATTGCCCAGGCTGGAGTTCAGTGGTGGCACGATCTCGGCTCACTGCAACCTCTGCCTCCCGGGTTCAAGGGATTCTCCTGCCTCAGCCTCCTGAGTAGCTGGTATTACAGGTGCCCACCACCATGCCACCTGGCTAATTTTTTGTGTTTTTAGTAGACACGGGGTTTCATCATGTTGGCCAGGCTGGTCTCAAACTCCTGACCTCAGGTGATCCACCCACACTGGCCTCCCAAAGTGCAGGGATTACAGGTGTGAGCCACCATGCCCAGCTAGATTTTTCTTTTATATCACATTGTTAGGCTGCACATTTTCTGAACTTTTATGCTCTGCTTCCCTTATAAAACCGAATGCCTTTAACAGCACCTGAGTCATCTCTTGAATGCTTTGCTGCTTAGAATTTCTTCCTCCAGATACCCTAAATCATCTCTCTCAAGTTCAAAGCTCCACAAATCTCTAGGGCAGGGGCAAAATGCTGCCAGTCTCTTTGCTAAAACAGAACAAGAGTCACCTTTGCTCCAGTTCCCAACAAGTTCCTCATCTCCGTCTGAAACCACCTCAGCCTGGACCTTATTGCCCATATCACTATCAGCATTTTGGTTAAAACCGTTCAACAAGTCTCTAGGATGCTCCAAACTTTCCCACATCTTGCTGTTTTCTTCTGACCCTTCCAAACTGTTCCAATCTCTGCCTGTTACCCAGTTCCAAAGTTGCTTCCACATTTTTGGGTATATTTTCAGCAATGTCCCATTCCACTGGTACCAATTTCCTGTATTAGTCCAATTTCACACTGCTGATGAATACATACCCAAGGCTGGGAAGAAAAAGAAGTTTAATTGTACTTACAGTTTCACATGGCTGGAAAGGCCTCAGAATCATGGTGGGAGGTGAAAGGCACTTCTTACATGGCAGCGGCAAGAGAAAATGAGGAAGATGCAAAAGTGGAAACCCCTGATCAAACCATCAGATCTCTTGAGACTTATTCACTACCGTGAGAACAGTATGGGGGAAACCGCCCCCGTGATTCAAATTATCTCCCACCAGGTCCTTCCCACAACATGTGGGAATTATGGGAGTACAATTCAAGATGAGATTTGGGTGGGAACACAGAGCCAAACCATATCAATGTTCATGTTTTCTTGTAGCTTCTTCAACATATGGAATATATCTATAACAATTAAATGCATGCTAATTTCAACATCTCTATCATTTTGGTGTCTGTTTCTATTGACTAATTTGTTTTTCTTCATTATTGGACACATTTTCCTGCTTCTTTGCATGTCTTCAATATTCAGTTGGATGCTGGACATTATGCTCAACAATGTGACAGTCTTCCTTGAAAACTTTTAAGAGTATTGGTGTTTACTTGGGCAAGCAGCTACTTTATTTGAAAATAAGTTTGATAATTTTAAGGCTTGTTTTTAAACTGTGTTACAGTGGGTCTAGCATAGCCTCTACAGCTTGTTTACCCTTACTCTGAAGGCACAGTCTTTTTGGGTGCTTTATGAATGTTCCTTGTCTTCTAAATAATCTCTTTCCCCTGCCTGTTCAGAACTCAAATGTCTCTTAGTCCTGTGTGAGCCGTAGTAGTTTTTCTGTTAATAGTACCCTGGTAGCTTTTCTCTCCCTGGTAGTTGTTTTTTGCCTGACTTAAAGGAGTTTTGCCCTACTTTGCCTTCCTATTCAGCCAAAGGAACAGGTAACCTATGTGCAGATTTCTGGAGTTCTTTTTTGGAACTTCCTCCTCTTTAGAACTCTGAACTATAATTTCTGTTTCTCACTCTCACAATGTTTTATTTATGTTTTTTTGTTGTAAAAATCACCTCACATAAAATTAGCCCTATTAATACATTTTTAAGTGTAAAGTATTTTTAACTATATGTGCATTGTTGTACAGCATATCTCTAGAACTTTTCCATCTTGCATTGCTGAAACTCTATATCCATTGCACAGCAATTTTCCACTTCCCCCTCCTCACACCCTTGTAACCACCATTTGACAATTTGCTTCTATGAGTTTAACTAGTTTAGATACCTCATATAAGTAGAATCATGCAGTATTTGTGCTTTTGTGACTGCTTTATTTCACTTGGGATAATGCTCTTTTCCACAAGAGTTTGAGAAGGATTGACATTAACTTTTTAAGTGTTTAATAGAATTCTCCAGTGAATCCTTCTGGTCTTGGGCTTTTCTTTGTTGGCAAGTTTTTGGTTGCTGATACAAACTCCCTACTTACTGTAGGTATAGTCTTGTATTATATTTGATCAAGATTCAGTCTTGGTAGGTTGCATATTTCTAGGAATTTGTCTATTTCTTCTAAGTTAGACAATTCATTCACATATAATTGTTCATAGTGGTCTTTCATAATGTTTTTTATTTCTGTGACATCAGCTGCAATGTCTTTTATTTTTGAGTCCATTTATTTAAGTTTTCTCATTTTTTATAGTCTTGCTAAGTAAGAGTTTGTCAATTTTGTTAATATTTTAAAGAAATCTTTAGTTTTGTTGATTTTTTCTTACTGTTTGTCTATTCTGCTATTTAATTTATTTTTCCCTAATTGTTATTATTTTCATCCTTCTGCTAACTTGGGGCTTTATTTGTTCTTCTTTTTCTAATTTTTTTGAGGTGTAAAGTTAAGCTGTTTATTTGAGATTTTTTTAAATGTAGGCATAAAAGTTCTTTCTTAGTACTGATTTTGCTGCATCCCATAAATTTTGGCATGTTGTGTTTCCATTTTCATTTGTCTCAAGGTAATTTCTAATTTCCCTTTGGTTTATTCTTTGACTCAATTGTTATTCAGCAGTATGTTAATTACCACATATTTGTGAATTTTTCAGTTCTTTCTTCTGCTATTGTATTGTAGTTACATTTCATTGTAGTTGGGAATAATACTTGGTATGATTACAATCTTAAATTTGTTAAGGCTTGCTTGTGATCTGAGGTGATTCATCCTGGAGAATCTTCTGTGTGCTCTTGAAAAGAATACGGATTCTGCTTCTCTCGGATGGAATGTTCTGTATATGTCTGTTAGGTCCAGTTGGTCTATAGACTTGTTCAAGTTGTCTGGTCCCTTATTAATCTTTTATCAGGTTTGTTGTATCCATTATTGAAAGTGGGGTATTGAAATCTCCTACTATTATTGCACAAGTATTTCTCCCTTCAGTTCTGTCAATGTTTGCTTCATATATTTGGATGCTCTGATTTGGGTGCATACAAACTTATAATTGTTCTATTTTCTTGGTTAATTAATCTTTTTGTCATTATATATTGTTCTTCTTTGTCTCTTATGACAGATTTTGACTTAAATCCTATTTTGTCTGACATAACTATGGTCACATCTGGTCTTTTTCAATTACCATTTAAACAGATTATCTTTTCCCATCCTTTTACTTTCAGTCTATGCATGTCCTTAAATCTAAAGTTGGTCTCCTATAGACAGTATATAGTTGAATCCTTTTTCAAAATCCATTCAGTGACTTTATGGCTTATTTGAGGAGGTTAATCCATTTATATATAAAGTAATTACTGATAGTAAAGTACTTATTATTAACATTATATTAATTCTGTTTATCTTGTAGATTTTTGTCCCTTGTCTCCTCCTATCTTTGTGTTTCATTGATTTTATTTCTCAAGTGGCACATTTTGATTATTTTCTCTTCTGTATTTTTTATAGATGTTTTCTTTGTGGTTACCATGGGACTTACATAAACTATCTTATATTTATGACAATCTATTTTATGTTGATAACAACCTTAACATCAATTGCATACAAATACTGTATTATCTTACTTCTACTACCCCACATACTTTATATTATTGATTTCCCAAATCACATCTTTTTATATTGTGTATCTATTAACATTTTATATTTATTTTTCATGCTTTTATTTTTTGTATTAAATACCAGAGTTAAATGTTATTTATTCACCATCATTACAGTATTTCAGTATTCTGCATTTGTCTATATATTTACCTTTTCCCATGAGTATTATACTTCCATATTCTTTCATGTTGCTTTCTAGCATCCTTTTATTTCAACTTGAAGGACTCTCCTTAGCGTTTCTTGTGAGGCAGGTCTAATGGTGATGAATTCTTTCAGCTTTGGTTTATCTGGGAAAGTCTTTATTTCTCCTTCATTTCTGAAGGACACCTTGTCAGATAGTGTATTTTTAGTTGGAAGTTTTAACCTTTTAGTACTTTGAATATATCATCCCACTTCCTTCTGGCCTGCAAGGTTTCTGTTGAGAAATCCACTGATAGTCTCATGGGGGCTCCCTTGGACATGACTCTTTTCTCTTGCTGCTTTCAAAACTCATTCTTTGTCTTTGAATTTGACAATTATACTGTGTCTCATTGTGATCTTTTAAAAAATTTTTAATTTGTATTATTTTTTACTTAATTGATGTACATAATTGATGTATGTGTTTATGGGGTACATGAGATACTTTGATTCAGGAATGCAATAAGTAATACTCACATCATGAAAAATGAGGTATCCATATCCTCAAGCATTTATCATTTATGTTATAAACAATCCAATTATACTCTTTTAGTTATTACAAAATGTACAATTAAATTATTGTTGGCTATAGCCACCCTGTTGTACTATCAAATGCTAGGTCTTATTCATTCTGTGGGTTGGCTCTTCACTTTTCTTTATAATGTTCTCTGATGCACAAAAGTTTCTAAATTTTGATGAAGTCTAATTTATATTTTCTTTTGTTGCTTGTGTTTTTGGGGTCATGTCTAAGAATCTGTTGTCAGATCCAAGCTCATACATATTTATCCCTATGTTTTATAGATTTTATAGAGTTATATAGATTCTCAAATTTAAGCTTTTTATCTATTTTGAGTTAATTTTTGTATGTGATGTGAGGTAAGAGTTCGACTTCATTCTTTTACATGTAGTTATCCAGTTGTCCCACTGCTATTTGTTGAAAAAAGTATTCTTTCCTTATTGAATGGTCTTGGCTCCCTTGTCAAAATCAATTGACCATAGATGTATGGTTTTATTTTTGGATGCTCCATTCTATTCTATTTATCTATATGTCTTTTCTAATGCCATTACCACACTGTTTTGATTACTATCTTTGTCATACATTTTGAAATTATAAAGTATTAGTTCTCTAACTTTATTCTCT
The DNA here is from genome assembly GCF_028858775.2 of Pan troglodytes. NCBI lineage: Eukaryota > Metazoa > Chordata > Mammalia > Primates > Hominidae > Pan > Pan troglodytes. The sequence goes on from NC_086015.1 coordinate 160,757,940, forward strand.
TTATTCAGAGTTGTTTAGACTATTTGGTATTCTTTGCAATTACATATGAATTTTAGGATCAACTTGTGCAGTTTTGTAAAAGAGGCAGTTGGAATTTTAAGAACTGCATTAAATCTGTAGATTACTTTGGGTAGTTTTGCCATCTTAACAATATTAAGTCTCCCAATCCATGAATATGGAATGTCTTCCTATTTATTTAAGTCTTCTTTAATTTCTTTCAACAATGTTTTCTAAGAAAAAATATTACACAATATTTATTTTTTTACATTTAATTTTTACAGATTTGAAAACAATTTGTAGCCAACTTCAGTATGAATCAAAGCATTGTTTTAAAAGGAAAGATTCCTTCTGACATTAAATTGCATTTTCCAAGAACCAGCAACATCAACCATCCAGACTTTAATTATGGAATCACAGGTGCAACTGCGTATCTCCTCAGTAGAGGACAGGAAGATTTGTGTGACTGGGACTTTATGGATTTGGCATCTCCTGCAAGATGTGTGTCCAACTCCTGAGAATACTGTAGCATGATTATAGAATTGGTTTCTATTGTCTGTTTTCTGTTTGTTGCTCTCTCATAAGTTAAGAATCTTGGATTTCAAGTCTATAGTGTAACACTCTTGTTCATAATTTCTTATTAAAAAATGTTTAAATATTTCTATATTAAGTATTTTTTCAAACTATTAGGGCTTGCTATTGAACAAATGTTCTGTTTGTATTGTATATTTTGAAGGTGCTAAAAAGCATCACTAAAACATTTTGGAATATAACAGAAAGATGGTTAATACATTATACTGACTACTTTTTTCTCAATTAAGATATACAAATCTTTTATATTTAGTAATCAGAAAGGCAATAAAGCATATGTACCTTACCTCTTCACCATCCTATGTTGAATTCCTTTTCAATATACGTTCTTTGATAAGAGTAAAAATTTAAATAGTCTTTGGTGAGATATTGCATTATGCTATTCTTTTCTTGTGGGCATGGGGATAATTTTTTTTTAAAAATCCAAGCAGTTTAGTCCTACAGGGGAAAGTTTTCCATTCTTGCTAAGTTTATTTATAACTAGAAGTCAGATACCAACTACATCTACCCTAGAAAAAAAATCTCAAGCAAAAGAGAGCTGCCTCAAAGGAATTTGTAAAATATGTGTGCCTAGATAGGTCATCTGTTTATAAAGTACTGGGAAAAGGTAGAGAATACAGTCAGTCCTCAGATGCTTTGGAAATCTGAAACATAAAAAAAAGTCTTTTGAAAATCACATTGGTATATATACCACCGCTTAATGGAAGAATAACTCAGCATTGATGTGAGTGGGATTATGGTCTCAGATGTGAATTCTGGAAATATTAACTTTTAGCTAGTATATGTGGTAGTGAAAGATTATAAATTTGGAGTCAGGAGCTTTAGGCTGATTCCCAGTTCTACCACTGGTGGCTTATGGTCATCATTTAGCCAAAGCTTGGTCAACTTCCTGCAATAAACACTTCTGGTTTAAAAAGTTAATCTTACTTTATGGATATGGAAAGTGAGATTCTGAGAGATTAAGTAATTGTCTGATGTCCCACAGGTGATAAGCCATGTCTTCAGGTCTTTTGGATCTCAGGACCCAAGATTTTAAAAAATGTTTCCGCATAAGTGCTGGCATCGTAGGGAGCCAAATAGATTTTCACATTAATTTATCTGTTTGTCCACCTGTCTACCTGCATGTGGGCAACTTGATTAGAAGTCAATTTAAAAGAAAAAATAGATACTGGCTTTGAAAATGTAATCACTGATAAACACTATTCTTATGTTTTAGTGATATATCTATTCTCTCTAATTACGTGACTTAATATCTTCCCCCAATATGAGGCCAAGAAAGAATAAACATGTACTTAGGACATATATATAAATTCTAATAGAAAATATAAAAGGCAGAGATAAAAGACATTAATGTTTTAGTATTGTCACTGAGCTTCTTTTAGGTTTTAGATATGTTTGCTCTGTGCTATGAATGAAGACGGGTTAAAAAGAGTCCTAGAGGCTTAAATGGAAGTGAATGAGATGTCTTATTGCTGTACATCATCGGTTTTGTTTTTATCTGGTGTTGAGTTGGCTCATTAAGTTCTGTGTTCCAAGTGTTTATTTGTCTATTGTCACTTTCCAGTCAGCTCTTTGTAGCCTACAGAAATGGAAGAGTGGATGAAGCAGTCTCTGGGTTTTCTGGATTGCTGGATAGGTGGAGACCTGACAAATTTCAAAGGCTGCTACCTGACTAACCAACTGCCTATTCAGGTAAAAGTTTCTCCAGATTTATCTTCAAAACAGTGAAGGTTCTGGGTTATGTGTGTATGGAGGGCTTCATGTGTAGAGTTGACAAATTTAGCAAACAAAATACAGGATACCCGGTAAAATTTGGATTTCAGATAAACAACAAATACTTTTTTAGTATAGACCTGCTCTAAATATTGCATAAGTGTTCTGTATCTGACAATCCTCTTAATGTGGCAAATTTTTTTATAGTAGAATAGGGGTCTGTCTGTTTTCAGACATATTTTTAAAGTCTACATCCAGTTTTAATTCCTTTTCTTCTTACAGTTTTAATATTTTCTTGCCTCAAGGTAGCTGAACATGATATGTTGCCATTAGGGGATTCTTATTCTTTTCTATACTAAGGTTGAACAATAATCCACTGTTGCTGACACATAGTTTACAATGAGAGTCATGATTAAAAATATAGTCAGTGGCTATAGGCAAATATTTCTACAGTAGTATTCAAATGAAAAAATAAAGTGGAATATTTGTAACCTTTTAGAATACTTTGTTAATGTTTTTAATCATGTAAATGACTTTGTCACCTTCATACACTATCCTATATATATTGCATAATGGTGGCCTTGGATTTTATGTTTATGGATGTCCATCCTTATCTACCACTCCAGATTTTTACAGCCATCTTCAACATGAACACGGATATAATCATATTCTCACAATTCATGTACTACAGGTTAAAGAATCAGAAGAAAAAAATGTAAGATTGATAACAGTTCATTCCAATACTTCTGTTTGTAATAGAACATTTTCTCATTTAAAAACTGATAGAGCATTTTTGAGTTATTTTTAATGAGTAAGGCATATTTTGATAAGACATAACATTTCTCTCAACCATCCAAGTGAGTCCTTTGAGAATTTTCAGATGTGGCATATTTAGATTCCATGTTATTACCTTTTTTTTAAATTGGTATGTGTCATTGGACACATTAACACATCTATGTTATTGGAAAATAAACAGAAATAATTAATCAGAAAAAGGAAAGAGAGATTGGCAGGAATAGTCAAATGCTTTTAGAGGTTCCTGCAGGTGATAGGCAGTACAACTTTTCTCTTGTGGCTAATCTAAAAACATATCCTCCACAGGATAATAGCCACAAATAGTTTTTAAGTGCTTACCATTTGTCACTCCCGTTGTAACTTATTTAATCTTCATATCGCCCATTGGGACAGGCACTATTTTAATGTTCAGAGGCTGGTGCAGAATAGGCCTGCAATATAGATTTGCTGAATAACTGCATATTATTTTTATTTTTGCTTTGTCTGCTGTGTTTTTAAATGACTATTTCTTCACGTGTGTATTTATGAGCCAGCCCAACAATGAAATTTGCTTTTAGCTATGTACCTATGAGAGTAGCTCCATTTTTCCCCTTGGGATGGGTGGAGCGTATTTTTCTACTGCCCCCTGGTGGTTGTAACTATTACAAGGATGGGAACAGCTACTCAAATCTACAAATCAAATACAAATCCCACTGGATACTAGAGTGGGGAAGGCAGGAAGATGACCCCCCAGTTGTGTACCAGGCATGGTGAAAGACCTTTTATATGTGCTCCTTGAACTCGCTTATTTTCCATGGCAAAATCCTTTATACAATTGAGGAAATCGAGGCATCCACAAATTGGACTGAGGTCACATAGCCAGCTGGTAGAGGGATTAGATTTCAAAATCAACCTAAAGTGATATGAGGTATGTATCAAGCTGATTTACAGTGTAATTGGTGTCATGTGACTCATAAGCTCTATAAGAATAGGGACTGTCTCAATCTTCTTCCAGACTGAGTACATAGCCGACATTCGGCAAATAGTGGTGGAATGAATGAATTGTGAAATATATGGAAATCTCCAGTAAAGCATTTGGTACTTAAAGGGCACCCAATCAGTTCCCTCCCCTGTGTTGCCCGCTACCCCCACCAAACCTACTTTAAGTATATTAACTAAATAATGGCACCAAGAACTAAAATAAAGGAGCCATTTGGTAAAAGGTCACTAAGATAAGGGACATATATATATAAATAGTCACCAGCATAACTAGTTTAATCTATCTGGAACTAATCCTGAATTTCTGTGCAAACAGTCTAAAACTGTATGACAGCCCAGCTCTCTTCAATTTACTCCCTCAGGGCTAAATTGAGCAACTCACACAGTTTATGAGGTTTCTGGAACAGAGTTTTGCTTAGCTGCAATATCTTCTGTGGGCAAAGTAGACTGAATTTGGAATGCTGTTAAACTTAGGGTCAATGCAGAGTTCAAAAAAAATTAAGTTTCACCAGGGAACATGTGCTCGATGGGCTATTCAACCTGGAATGTTGAGGGATAAAGCGAATCCTTCAAATATAAAATGTGTCTGAAGGTAATTTTTTATTGAAGTCTATTGTCTTAACATGTGGTTGTAATATATGAGAAGCCATGAGCCCTACCTTTGCAGTTATAACTCTACAAATGTTTTAAAATAAATGCTTCATCAGTTTTTATGTTAAACAAGTGGGAATGATTTAGCCAGAATGTTGCAGTCAGATATCTGTGTGTCTGATGTCTGCTGATGCTAACCCTGGTACGGATGCAACATAACTAAGAAATTAAAAATAGAATATAGAGGTTAAAGCTGCATGGACCTACCCTGCCCCTACCAACCCATGGTAGATGATTGTCTGGTTTATAAGGAAACATGTTTCCTACTTAAACATAGGTTTTTGTATGTTTGTTAGCTTGTGGTTTTTGGTTTTGTCTTTCACTTTTACTAAGATTCTTCATCCCAGTATTTCCTAGCTTCCTGAATAAGAGTGTTCAATTTGACCACCACTCCTGGAAGTTCTCAAGCTTTTATCATTAACTGATAGAGTAAGAACATAGCCAGCCACTGCCCATGGAGAATGAGTCACTCTGCTCTGTATAGTTAACAGTTATGGATCAGGTGCTTTTTGATTTTTTCCTCAGAGAGCTTTCCAAAGTGTACCTTGACCTGGCTCTGCTGATTTAAACTTTGAGTCATCTAGATGCAGATTTAGGAAATAAGATCCATAGGATGTAATGATTTAACTTACAGTCTCTTGGAGTAGGGGCATAAATTATTTAGTTTTGCATTCTTGGTTGCTAAGACTGTAGGCATTTAGTAAGAGTTTGTCGATTAAATGACTGCTCTTCCATATCTCTGGAAACCTGCTTGGCATGTTCCAGTGGTGCCTGGGTTTTTCATAGTCTCCTTGCTTTTTATCTGTCTTAAGCTCAGGGCTTTTTGCTTCCTCTCTCCTTCTCTCAGAGGCCTGAATCACACGCCCTGTTGCTGCCTTTAATTTCTGTTGGCTACTGTTGCCACTGACACCACTTTTAATCTCCTCTGATCCTATTCTGTGCTATCGTCCTGCTTCATTTCTGCAGTGTTCTTCTTTCTTGTCTGCTGTTCCCTCCCAAGGCCTGTCAGCACTAGGATGGATGCAACAAGCTTGTAAATGTGTAACTGGGCAATTAAAGTAGCACTTTCCTTTCCTACAATTGATCCAGCCAATCACAACCGTCTATCAGGTGCTTTCTGTGGTTATCCTATTCTCAGATGCACTTAGTGATCTTGAGTTCTAACTAAACAGCATATTTTTTTCTGGATGATGTTTGTTGTGTAACCATTCTGAAAACTCAAGTATTCTGGAGATTAAATACCAGATAAGGGGTATTTAGCTGCAGTAAATATGTGTGCCATTGGACATCATTTCAGCAGCTTGTGGCAGTTCACCATTGCCCTGGTTGCTTTTAAGCACTAGGGGGTAGAAGCCTACAGAATTTATGTGTGACTTGGGTGCCAGTGTGCATTATGCTGTCGATGGCAATACCAAGTCTATTTTTGATGAAGAATCAACATGAGACTTCAACAGAAGCAAAAAAGGTAATCTTTATTTGAAAAGCCCATCAACTCTTTGTTTTATATCCATTTTTTGGTCACTTTAGAAATATTTTTGCAGAATTTTTCGTTGTTAATTTTATAACCTCCACAAAAATATTGTAGAAGTGCTGAGGTTAGTCCAGGAAGTATTTTATTTCAAAAATGAAATGACAGAATGCCAGGGCTCAATCCCCACCTCTCTCCATGTTCTCCCAATAAAAAATACAAGAAAGAATTTTTATTAACTTTTAGAAAAACTTCTAAGCAACTTCAATCCTTTGGGATTTCGCTGGTAGTGTGCTTTAATATATTAGAATTGACTGGGGCTCAGTAAGATCCTGAAAATCCAGAAAGCACCTTCTTTCCTTTTGGGATGCAGGCTGATGGGCAGAAAGGCTTGACCCAGACTGAGGAGACCCATTCTTCTGGTGAACCTGCCCACTTGGCCCATCTACAGGCAGATACTCAGAGAAAGAGTTCTGTGGGGTTGAACCAGAAATCCAGATGGAAACCCCATAGATACACTTACACTGAAGTTATTTTTTCCAAATCTTAAGTGCCATTATTCAAAGCAACTTAGCATATCCACATGCATGAGTAAATGATGTTACTACTTGATTAGGGAATACCACCCATCCTAGAAAGATGATTAATATTCATTGGCCTCCAAAATAACAAGGCTACAGAGAATAAATACTTCCACCCTAGTTTTGTCCAATGACCTTCCATTTCCCTTAAAATATTTAGATTCTAATGTATGTTTAGATTGATCCTTAATGCTATCAATCTTTTTATGTTACTGCTTTCAGGATGCTGTTGGCATAGTTGAAATGTTAGGCTTTATTTGTGGCTATGTATTTTGTGTATTCTACTTGGGATCTCGATTTCCCCAACTATATAGAAATGTAAGTACGTTATTTGCTCTGTTTGTTCTGATGAATCAGTAGTGCTTCTTATGACTTTGTGTCTACCTTTGGAAGAGATCTTGGAATTCTGAGTAGTGCTTTCGGGACCAACAATATGGAAGTCAAAGTCACAAGAATCGATTCTTGATCAATTTTTTGTTTGTTTGTTAAGCTCCTTCAGGTTTAGGCAGCAGAATTTAGATCAGCTGGAATTGTTGTCTAAATCTGTTTTCCTGGGTTTGCATATTAATGGCAGTGTAATGAAGTCACAATAAATTATGCAAAGCATTTGGCATGGATGTTGTGGTTGTGTTCAACTTGTGAAAAAGACAGGATTCCCTTGCACTTTGCAACTAATATACTTCATTGTGGCAACCTAGAAGGGACCCAACGTATACATGTGTACTTTATCTCTCTGAATTTTCAACCACCCACGGTTTATTAGAATTTCCAATAGTATATTCTTTTATTTACCAAAGGTCCTGGAAACTGAAAACTCTAACTGAATTTCTGAATGTTTAATGGGAGTAAAAGAGTAATTTTCTCTAATTCATTCGAGTTTCCATCTGGTCAAAATAGTCTCACATGTTTGTCAATATTTTGAAATGAAGTATTGCAAAAGGTAATATGTAGAAGAATAAATAATCCAGTCATCAACAAGGGAGTACACTACAGACATTGAATAAAGAAGCTTCATGCAAGCAGTACTTTTTTCAGGGGAGAATATTATAGTCTCTCCCTCAGAATTGCCTTAAAAATGAGCCCAAGAGGCAGCTTCACAGTAGATTAACATTTACTAACTCCCAATCCAGTACTGGACTGCATGATTAAAAGGATACTAATTGTTATCATTATCACACATAGATAATATTTTAAATGTTTATATCTTAGTACTTTTGAATCTTAAGAGAAATTGATAAGGGAAAAAATTTATAGAATTAACTATAAATATTTAATATGTCTGTACATCAAATATAGGTATAAAACCAAAACATACAAAATAGATAGGAAGCACATATGGCAAAGAACAGAATGTTAGTAAGAATTTCCATAAACCAAAAGGAAAAAACAGTCCTATATAAAAATTTACATAGGACTCAAAAATGGATAATTAAAAAAAGAAGAAATGGCAGTGGCTCACGCCTGTAATCCTAGCATTTTGGGAGGCCAAGGGGGGTGGATTGCCTGAGCTCAGGAGTTCAAGACCAGCCTGGGCAACATGGTGAAAGCCCATATCTACTAAAATACAAAAAATAAAAAATAAAAAATTAGGCAGGCGTGGCGGCATGTGCCTGTAGTCCCAGCTACTTGGCAGGCTGAGGCAGGAGAATTGATTGAACCCAGGAGGTGGGGGTGGCAGTGAGCCGAGATTGTGCCACTGCACTCCAACATGGGCAACAGAGCAAGACTTTCTCTCTAAAAAAGAAAAAAAAACCATGTAAAATAACAAACATGAAAAATAATTTAACTTCTCTAGGAATTAAATAAATGTGAAATAAAATAACAACTTTTTAGTCTATAAATTAGCAAATATAAAGAAATTACAGGAATCACAGCTGACAAGAATAGGGTTTGTTTGCACATTCATTCACTGCTGAGTAGATGTTTAAAAGTCTTTCGGGAAGACATTTTGACGGTTTGTGTCAATGTCCTTAAAAGTATGAATTTCACATCTAGATATCAATTCTATGGAAATTACCAGAAAGATGGAGAAATATGTATGTACTGAGGAATTTGTAAAAATGCCATCCACAAGTTTGGGGACAACTCAAATGCTGAATACAGTGGAATATTCTGGAGCAATTTTAAAATGTTGATAAATAATTTTTAATGACATGCAAAAATTATTATAATATATAATATGGGAGAAAAGGATATAACAAAATATTATGTATACTGTGTATAGTCATGTACCTTGCATAAAAAGAAAGAAATGAATCAGAATATTTTCTGAGTACTGAGATTATGGGTGATATTATTTTAGCCTTCATGTTTTCCACATCTTCCAACATTTGTACAAGAAACTTTTTTTTTTTTTTTACAATCAGAAGATATTTATGATAATGGAATACAATTTAAAACTTGGGTGATTTGTGAAGCTGTGTACTGTATAGTGAAGAGAAAATAACAACTACTGTCATCCTTGCTTCTGTTGTTAGTTCTGAAGATCTACTGAAGGAACTTCATTTCTGCTGTTTGCATTGGCCATGATTGGGAACTTCACATATGGACTTGGTGTGGTTTTAAAGGCACCAGCTGCTAAGTGTCACAAGAATACTTACTTTGTGCATCATCTTCCTTGGCTTATTGCAAGTTTTGGAATCTTATTCCTTAACTCTTTTGTGTCTTTTGCCATCAGATTGCCATTAGAGAATAAACATGTATAGATACTTAATATATCACCCAAAAAGTATATATATATATATTCTAAGTATATATATATATTCTAAGTATATATATATATTCTAAGTATATATATATATATTCTAAGTATATATATATATATTCTAAGAAGTGTAAATAGCTAATGCTATAGTCATTTCATTATTATATTTGAAATATTCATTTATAAGGAAAGTCTTCTCTTTCCCAAAGTCTCCTAATTATTATTATTCTAGCAAAGGATCAAATTCAGATGAAGATTTCTTGGTTTCTTTGGTTCTTCTGATAAAAAAAAAAAGTGGGGCCAAGTTTAGAAGCATTGAAATTAACACATCTTAGATATTAAATTTTATTAAAATTATAATAGCAGATATTAAGAAAAAACCATACCATCTCTGAAAATCTCTACAGAGAACACTTTGAATTAATAAATGATAACTGATGCCTTGCCTTTTGTTGATAAAAGTGAGTCTCATGAATTAATAGTTTATGGTAAATAAAACATTTAGAATGATTGGTTAATGAATTTAATGAAAATTGGCAATAATGTTTAAAACTACATTTATCATTTGTATGTAGGAAACAAATACGAGGGTGCTATTAGTTCTCAATATCTAAACTTACTTGTGATGATTAATACTGAGTGTCAACTTGATTGCATTGATCCTGGGTGTGTCTGTGAGGGTGTTGCCAAAAGAGATTAACATTTGATTCAGTGGGCTGTGAAAGGCAGACCCACCATTAATCTGGGTGGGCACCATCTAATCACCTGCCAGAGCAGCTAGAATATAACGTAGCAGGACAAGCTGCAGACAAAACCCCTCAGACACCAAGTTAAAGAAGGAAGTGGTTTATTCGGCTGGGAGCATCGGCAAGACTCCTGTCTCAAGAGCCAGGTTCTCCGAGTGAGCAATTCCTGTCCCTTTTAAGGGCTCACAACTCTAAGGGGGTCTGCTTGAGAGGGTTGTGATCGATTGAGCAAGCAGGGGGTATGTGACTGGGGGCTGCATGCACCGGTAATTAGATTGGAACAGAACAGGACAGGGATTTTCACAGTGCTTTTCTATACAATGCCTGTAATCTATAGATAAGATAACCAATTAGGTCAGGGGTCGATCTTTAACTACCAGGCCCAGGGTGTGGCGCCGAGCTGTCTGCTTGTGGATTTCATTTCTGCCTTTTAGTTTTTACTTCTTCTTTCTTTGGAGGCAGAAACTGGGCATAAGACAATATGGGGGTGGTCTCCTCCCTTATTCCCCCCATTTGAGAATCTCACTCAATAGTGGGAGTTCTCACTTTCTTTCTCACTACCCATGTCTTCTTGCAAGGCAGGTCGATAGTGATTCATATAGTACACCTGTGCTGAAGCATTTTGTTGAACTAAGGTAGTGATGAAGCTTTTTATCATTTGAAGAAGTACAGGTAGCAAACAAGGGAGCAGTAAGCAGGTTTCTATTACTATTATAACTCCTATTATAAGAGTTTTAAATCCTCCTAGCGCTGGGAACCATTTTCCAAACATGGCCCCAGGATCAAATCCATGCCACACTTGCACAGGCACATGTGCCAGTTTTGTCATATCTCTATGTCTTCAACTACTTGCCCTTGATCATCTATGTGTAGACAGCAATTAGTAAGGTTAAATTTCCCGCAGACCCCTCCTTCAGCTGCTAGCAAGTATTCAAGAGGCAATCTATTTTGATAGATAGCATTTCTCATCTGAGTTTCTCGCCAGGCCAGAACAGTCAAGGCTCTGCCAGTTTTATTAGTGATTATTTCTAAGACAGCTTGTAACCATATGATTTGGTTGATCTTGTAAATGGGGGTCCAGTATCCCCACGAGCCATCTTGTGCCCAAGTAGCAGCCCCATAATATTGTATGAGTCTCTCAGGGGGCCATTCATCATCTTTCCAATTTTCTATAGCTATGCTTCTCTTTTTGTGGGAAGCATAGACAGGGAAGCCCAGGAGTTCACCTGTTTTTATGGGCTAGGAAGAAAGATGGTTTAATAGTGCCAATAACACAACTACCTGCCCACTGGTCAGGTAATCTGGCATAAACTCTATGCCCACTTACCCAGTATAATCCAGTGGGGGCTGTCCAGTCCCGGTGGGACTCCAGGTGGGTCCACATGGTTTGCAACTTTGGGAATTTACTAAATGGATTCCTCTCTGTGTGATTTGAAATCCACCAAGTGACTGTTTTTTTGGTAGCATTATACAGTTTCTGTCCCAGACAACTAAGTTGTCCTACAGGGTGAGTGAATTATTTCCTTCTCTAGCTATGCAATATTGTCCAATAATTGGGAATTTTAGGACCCAGAAATTATGAGGGTGATTCTTTTGAGCCGGAAATTCATCAGGAACTGGGTCTGTAGGTAATAATTCTCGGGCTTCCCATGGCCATTGATCTCCCATTACAATTCCTCCACATACATAACATGAAGTGACATTGAGAGACTGGGCTACATGCTTGGCTAATTGCAAAAACAAATTTCTTGTTTTTCCTGGAATTTCTGGTACTGGCACATTTAGTTCATCATAGAAAGTTTGAAACACTGGTTCAGGAGAGTGTTTGAAACTTCTCCTTGAACCAAGATATTTACTCAAGGATCCAGTCCGGCCTCGTCAATTCCTAAGGTCACACGCTCCCCTTTTTTCCAGCGAGGATCAAGGGATTGGTTATTACTAGCTCTAAGGGGTTACATTGTCCCTTAGTACAGGAAGGGCCATTTTTCCCTTTCTGAAAGTGGACTGGATCCTTTTCATTTTTTATCCAAGTGGCCCAAATGACACAAGACCGGTATCCACATTCATTTCCACACAGTCCTAATTCATGACAAATGTACTATTTTCGGTCATATAGCCTTTTTCCCAACTAAAAGAGCCACATCCCTTTTCTAACTTATTGCTATTAATGACAGCACAGGCATCAAATTTCAATATTATGCATTTAGGCACCCCTTTTCCTTCTGTTCTGGCTAACACTTTACTTGTATCATTTAGGAGTCCCCACCAGTCTTCAGTCTTTAATCTTATTTCAAAAACTATGAACATGGGAGGGTCAGAGGGGTCATAACACACATCTGGTTGGTTGTTTCCTGGGCTACATACTTTGCACTGAGTGTCATTGTATAAACATGTTCCTTTTAAAGATCCTAAGCATTCATAGTAACTATAGAACAGAAAGATTGTTTTAACTTGTTGCCTTACCTTGAGTAACCTGATGTATACACTGAGAGCAGTCCTCCCTGCGGGGAATATCAGTGGAAGTTTTTACTATACAAGTCCAAATTATAAGGAAAATGAGTCCCATGATGATTCTCCTCATGCTTCAGCCATGCGTAGACCAGTTTCCGGGTGTGACTGGAGCAGGGCTTGTCGTCCTCCTCATAGTCACTTTGCAGGGGTTGTCCAGGCTTGGTTTTGCCTCCCAGGTTTCAGCGGCTGCAGGTTTCACATGGCTATGGTGGATCCAGGCTGGGATTCCTTCTACCTTTACAGCCGTGGGGGTGGTCCAGATGACGGTCTGAGGTCCTTTCCACCGTGGCCGCAAAGGGGCACTGTTCCAGTCCTTGATCCACACGTGATCACCTGGAGAGAAAGGGTGAACTGGGGAGAATAAGCTGATGGGACACCTCTCATTTACCCAAGTTGAGATTGTTTGTGTAATTTTTCCTAAAGCCTGTAGCTGTCGCTGTAATTCAATTTCACCTAACTCTTGGGGAGTGCCTGGAAGCTCCCGTGGTATAGGAGGAGGCCTATGATACAGTATTTCATAAGGGGAGTATCCTTTTTTCTTAGAAGGAGTGCATCTAATTTTAAACAATACCATAGGAAGGGCCTGTATCCACTCTAATCCTGTTTCCTGACATACTTTCCCTAAACTATTTTTGATAGTCCGATTCATTCGCTCCACCTTTCCAGAACTCTGAGGTCGGTAGGTGGCACATAGCTTCCAAGTGATTCCTAATGCCTTTGCTGTCTTCTGTACCAAGACAGCCACAAACGCCAGCCTGTTATCTGAGCTGATTCATAAGGGCAGTCCAAACCTAGGAATAAGATCTCAGAGAAGCACATGGGTTACCTCGTAGGCCTTTTCAGTTCGTGTTGGATAAGCCTCCACCCACCCAGAGTAAGTACACACAAGAACCAGCAAATACTTGTTACCTCCACATTTCAGCATTTCTGTGAAATCCTCAAAAGCATCTTCTGTGAAGATCCTCAAAAGGAGCAGCTCCATAAGCTTGTATGCTGGGTGGAACAGTGGGTCCTTGCCTCGCATTGTGCTGTCAGCAAGTAACACACTGTTGTGCTACTGCTTTGGGAAGGGCTGGCAAGTGTGAGACTTAGAAGTACCGGCCTAACAACTTTTCAAGTGACTCTTGTCTAGATGCATGGTTTCGTGCATGGCCAATAAGATTGTGGCTCCAAGCAACTGTGGCACAGCTACCCTCTCATCTGGCAGTCTGATCCATCCTCCTTTTATTGCTTGCCCCCCTTCTGCATGGAAGAAGTCTTTTTCTTCCTTAGAATAGGTAGGTACCAGGTCAGGTGTTTGAGGGAGTAAAGGGGCTGCTACTGATGCCCAGTAAGGGGTAGATGTTGCTTTTCGAGCTTCTGAATCAACTCGAGAGTTTCCTAAGGCCACTGAGGTGGAGGCTTGCTGGTGTCCCCTGCAGTGCGTAACTGCCACCTTCTGAGGTTTTCACACTGCCTTTAATCATTGTAGAATTTTTTGTGATATTTTATGTCCTTTCCCCCAGAGTTTAACAGGCCCTTTTCCTTATATAATGCTACATGCACTTGGAGGGTTAGAAAGGCATATTGAGAGTCAGTGTAGATGTTTACAGTCTTACCTTCGCTGAGTTCTAGAGCCCTTGTTAAAGCAATGAGCTCAGTCTTCTGGGCTGAAGTGCCCTGTGGGAAAGGTTTGGCTTCAATGACAGCATCCAAAGTTACCACCGCATATCCTGCACATCTTTTTCCTTGTGGGTTGATGAAGCTGCTCCGGTCCACATATAACTCCCAGTCTACTGATGCCCATGGCTGGTCCCGAAGGTCAGGTCTGCTAGAATAGGCTGAATCCAACACCTCTACATGGTTATGCTTGACTGGACTCTCTGATACTGGGAGCAGGGTGGCGGGATTTAGGGTGTTACAAACTTCAATAGTTATGTGGGGATTTTCACATAGCAAGCTTTGGTACTTGGTTAATCTAGCATTTGTTAGCCAATGATGTCCTTTGGTATTCATCAAAGTTACCACAGCATGGGGGACCTTTATATTCAGGTTTTGCCCAAGGGTTAGTTTATCTGCTTCTTGTGCTAACAGGGCTGTTGCTGCCAGGGCCCTTAGACGTGGTGGCCAGCCTTTGGAAACCCCATCTAGTTGTTTTGAGAGATAGGCCACTGGCCTTGGCCAGTGCCCCACAGTCTGGGTTAAAACTCCAACTGCCATTGTTTCTCTTTCTGACACATAGAGTGTAAAGGGCTTTGTCACATCTGGTAGTCCTAGAGCTGGGGCCAACATAAGTTTTTCCTTTAACTTACAAAAAGCTTGCTGTTGTAGAGGCCCCCATTCAAAAGGCTCCCGGTCGCCCCCCTTTGTAACCCCGTACAAAGGTTTGGCTAGTACTGCAAAGTTTGGAATCCATAATCTGCAAAACCCCACAGCTCCTAGGAATTCACTTACTTGCCTTCTGGTTCTAGGTTGCTCTATTCGTCACTCCAGTAGGCTGCAGACGACCTGCTTTCTTTCTGACCCCAGGCTGCGCTCCCCTTTCCGAATAGTGAATCCCAGGTAGCGTACCTGCTGTCTGCAGATGTGAGATTTCTTCTTGGACACCTTATACCCATAGTCCTCCAGGTGCCGAAGCAGGGCATCCATCCCTTTTGCACACCAGACTGCTGTGGAGTGTCCCAGCAGAAGGTCATCCACGTACAGGAGCAAGACGCAGCCTAGGTGTTTAGCAGGAAACTTTTGCAGGTCTCGAGCCAGGGCCTCCCCGAAGATAGTAGGGGAGTTCTTGAACCCTTGGGGAAGCCGGGTCCAAGTGTACTAAGTAGTGACACCTGACTCCGGATCTTCCCACTGAAAGGCAAACAGCTTCTGGCTCTCAGGAGCTAGTCTGATGCTAAAGAAGGCATCTTTTAAGTCCAGACAGGTAAACCAGCAGTCCTCAGCTGGCAGCAGCCCTGACAATGTGTAAGGGTTAGGAACTGTTGGGTGGAGAGTCACTGTAGCTTGGTTGACCAGGCACAAGTCCTGTACTGGGTGGTAGTCCTTTGTCCCTGGCTTATGGACAGGCAGGAAGGGGATGTTCCACGGAGCCTGACAAGGAACTATAATTCCATAGGCTTTCAAGCACCTGAGATGAACCTGGATTCCTTCGAGAGCTTCTCTGGGAACTGGATACTGCTTTTGTCTAATTGGTTGGGCCCCAGGCTTAACTTCTATGAGTACGGGGGCTTGGTTGACCACCAGTCCTGGAGGATTATCCCCTGCCCATACTCGGGGCCATCACTTAGCTAGAGCTGGTTTTGTCTCTCGGCCTGGCTCGGTTAGAAAAAGTCTCCATTCTTCTTCCCGGGGGACTGTAAGGGCCATGATAACTCCTGTTCCCGGTAACTTTAGCTGTAAAGAGCCCTGTTTTGTAAAAGAGATGGTGGCTCTCAGCTTGCTAAGCAAGTCTCTTCCCAGCAAGGGCAAGGGATAGTCAGGCATGTATAAGAACTAGCGAACTATCTCACGTCCCCCCACCGAGCAGGTCTATGGTAGACAGAAAGCCTGCTTAGTGGAAACTTGTGTTGCTCCGATTATATCAATGGTTTTCTTGGATAAGGGGGCAACCAAGGTGGTCACTACTGAATGTTCAGCACCAGTATCGACCAAAAACTTAATGTTCTTGTCTCTAGTTGTAATCCTGACCATGGCCTCCTTCGAGGCGCTTCAGCCCAGTCCCCTTCAGTCCAATAGCCCTTCAGCCAGATTGAACAAAGCTCCCTCATCTTTATCTGAGTTCTTTTGTTCCGAATCACCTTGCTTTTCCTCCAGTCAGGGACACTTATCTTTCCAATGTCCTATTTCCTTACAATAGGTGCATTGGTTATGTTGCAAGCGTGGGCGATTAGACTGGGTATTCTTCCCAGAACCCCCCTTTCCCTCTCCTTCTGGGGGAATTACCCTAATGGCCGTGGCCAGTAAGTTGGCATTTCGCCTAGCCTGGCGTTCGCCTTCCTTATGGCTTTCTCTGCGGCTCGTTGCATCTCTATTCATAAACCCTTGATAGGCTATTTCCAGTAACTGTGAGGTATTCATACCCACAAACCCAGCCTGTTTCTGCAGTTTTCTCCTGATATCTTCTGCGCTTTGATTAACTAAGGCCATGTTAATCATGCGCTGATTTTCAGGGCTATCTGGATCAAAAGGAGTGTACATACGGTAAGCCTCACACAAACTTTCATAGAATTGCACTGGACTCTTCTTTTCCATGGATGACCTCAGAGACCTTATTTACATTTGTGGCCTTTTAAGCCCCTTTGTTTAGACCTTCTATTAATGCCTCATGGTACCGTCTTAGCCTCTCTATGTCTGGTCCCTCGTTCGGGTCCCACTGGGGGTCTGTTCCTGGCAGCTGAATTCTTATATATTCTTGGGGGTTTTGGTAATCAGCTGGGATGTGCTCCTATAGCCACTTAGTTGCCACCTGGAGCACCCTTTGCCTTTCATCTGTATTAAAGAGGTACATGAATAGCTGGTGGCAATCAGCCGAAGTAGGATTATGAGTCTGTATAATAGTTTGGAGCAAGTCAGTTAAAGCTTGAGGCTTTTCAGTGTAAGATGGAGTATTATTTTTCCAATTGAGGAGGTCAGCAGAGGTGAAAGGTTGATTACACAAAGGCACGCCTTTCCATCGTGTGTCTGTCCTCATCTACCCCAGTATATCACTGCTCTTTCAAGGGCATTTGGATTCCAGTCTTGGGCCATAAGTAAGCTGCCAATGGAGGACTTTCTCCTGCTGCTTCACTTCCTCTTTTGCCTACTCTGGGTGGTCTAGGGGTGTGGTTATCTGGTGGAGGTGGAGGTGCTGTGGGCTCAGGGGTGGGGAGCCCTTCCTCTCTATAAGGAGGGGGTACTGCTGGTACCAATTCCTGCCATGATTCTTCTGGTGTTGGGTCGGACAGAACTTTTGGTGCTGACTTCCCTTGGCTGGTGGAGTGAGAACCTTCCTTAACTAACTGTCCCTTTGCTACTAGTACTGCTGCTGCCTATCCTCTTAACCACTGTGGGGGGTCCAAAACTAGCTGTAATAAGGTGTCTGTGTATGGAAACTGGTCTGGGTACCCTGGCTTACAGGACACCTTGTGCCATACCTTTGAGAAAAGGGACCTGTCCAGGCTTCCTTCTGATGGCCAACCCACCTCTAATGTTGGCCAGTCTATGTCACACAAAGTTCTAAGTTTTCCTGGTGTCATGGTGACTCCACAGTCTTCCTTAAATCCCTTTTTGAAATTTTTCAACATAGTTCCTAGTGGGATGGGCTTACTTTGTGCCTGACCCATGTTTCCTCAAGGCAAAACACCACGCTCACACCACATGCACACCACAAAACAAAGAACGGGTAAAAAGGACACACACACTTTTACAGTTTACACCAAACCAGAATCAAAACCAAAATCAGAGTATCAGGAAATCCAAGCCAGGTCAAAACCAAAACCAAAGTATCGAGCAATCCAAGTCAAGTCAAAAACAAAAACCAAAGTGCCAGTACAGGCACGCCGTGGGTGATCAGGTAATGCTTCCACTCAAATGGAGTGGGCAAGTTCCAAAGACTAGTCTTACCAAGTTTCAGATGTCTGGACTCCAAGTGCCCGTTCCTTCCTGGTGTTCAGTCACTGTGTTGATCCTCCAAGGGGGCCTGCCATTCACTGCTCCGGCGAAGCGTTCCACCAGGGCAATTGCCTACCCGGGAGCACTCTCAGGATCCGTGTCGCTCACGCTGGCTGGAGTCCCCCACAGGGATGCTCCACAGGGCAGGCCTAAGCCACCTAAGGGGCTGCCTCGACCATCCATTAATCACCTTGCTTCTCGGTCAGGGAACCAAGAAATGTAGCAGGACAAGCCTCAGACAAAACCCCTCAGACACCGAGTTAAAGAAGGAAGCGGTTTATTCGGCCGGGAGCATCGGCAAGACTCCTGTCTCAAGAGCCGAGCTCTCCAAGTGAGCAATTCCTGTCCCTTTTAACGGCTCACAACTCTAAGAGGGTCCACTTGAGAGTGTCGTGATCGATTGAGCAAGCAGCGGGTATGTGACTGGGGGCTGCATGCACCGGTAGTTAGATCGGAACAGAACAGGACAGGGATTTTCACAGTGTTTTACTATACAATGTCTGTAATCTATAGATAACATAACTGATTAGGTCAGGGGTCGATCTTTAACTACCAGGCCCAGGGTGTGGCGCTGGGCTGCCTGCTTGTGGATTTCATTTGTGCCTTTTAGTTTTTACTTCTTTCTTTGGAGGCAGAAATTGGGCATAAGACAATATGAGGGGTGGTCTCCTCCCTTAATAAAGCAGGGAGAAAAATGTGAAAAGGAGAGACTGACCTAGCCTCCCAGCCTACATCCTTCTCCTGTGCTGGATGCTTCCTGCCCTTGAACATCGGACTCCAAGTTCTTTAGTTCTGGAACTCAGACTGGCTTCCTTGCTCCTCAGGTTGCAGACAGCCCATTGGGGTACCCTGTGATCATGTGAGTTAATACTTAATAAACTCCCCTTTATAGATATATATTTTATATGTATAATATATAATATTATTTTTTTATTTTTCATATATATTATATATGAACTATAAATAAAAATATATATTTCATATATCCTATATTTTTCATATATTATATATATATATATTCTATTAGTTCTGTCCCTCTAGAGAACCCTGACTAATACATTACTAAAATTTATCATAGTTATATAGTTAAATAGAAATATCTCTGTGTTCTTTGGCTCATTGGTACTTTGAGTTTCAAGAAACATAGGGGTATATATTTATGATAGGCTTGATAAAATTGGCATAAGCTGTCAGTCTGATTGCAAAGTGAGGAATCCAAGGTTTACTTTATGGATTGTCAAAATGTCAAATAATCACTGAAGAATTCTTGGCATGAATTTTACTTTTATTTTTTGGACTCAGCCATTAAAGAAAATGAAAATGGTCCCTTGCACTTTAGCAGCTCTTTATGATTTTCAGTACTTTGTGACAGATCACTAATGAGTTCACCAAAGATGTTTCTGAGAAGCAGAAAAATAAGAGCCTCATTTAAAATAGAATACTTTGAGGCAGATAGTTAGGAATACATTGAGTGAGCAACAAGGTCTGGATGATTCCTGAGCACCTGTGCTCAGCAGGGAGTCCCAGAAGAGAACAAAGGGGAAACCTTGAGTCATCTCTCCTTCTTCAACCTTCTAGTAAGATGGGAATCACGGGAAGGTGAGCATGAATGGAAGAAAGGGGCTTCTTGCCATTGAGAGACTAGCAGAGAAAAATTGTGGTTAGATGATAGTGTTGTTTCCATTTCTTTCAAAGCCTGACTTCACCACCATGCAATATATTCATGTAACACAATTACCCCTTAAATTTATACAAATAATAATAATAATAAAACAAATTGGCAGAGTAGGGTAGATTTATGACCTTTTCACTGAACAACCCAAAATTCTGTTTTTATTTTAACTTGATCATGTGAATGCTTAATCTTCTGCTCCAGATATGGAGCACATGGGAGGGCACTGTCCTCTAAATGACCTTTCCCAAAATCGAATCCTGTCTAAAAGCTGTAACCTAAAACCCAGAATCATTGGCCTTAAAGAAGTTTTCCCAAGAGAATTAGACCATTCCTTTTTCATTTCTAAATGTATGTGCCTCATGCATGCATTCAGGAAGTGTGGTATCCTTGGCCTCAAGCCTCCCTGAATTTTAGGATACGTGTATAAGCAATAATCTCTCTGTTCCAACTTGATTGGAGCCTGAATCCAATCTCTCCTGAAATTAGTTTCAAATCCAAATTCAATTAAAAACAGATGTTTCCAAGTAAACTGAAAAAAGTGTATAAAGAAAAGGCAGGCTCACTGCCTTGAGAATTGGTTGAATTCTCTAGGTATTTATAATCATAAGGAAGAGAGAAGTCAGAGTTGCTCCGGAGAGTTAGCTCTTCCTTTCACACTGAGCCATCCAAGTGCTCGGAAACAGTGTCTTTTAAGGAGGTGTGTTATTTGCCAGGCTAGACTTTTCTACCTGAACCACTTTCTGATTTATTCCAGGTCAGGACAAATTTGAATCTTGGGTTAGGCACTTAATAATTCTTATTGCTGAGAATTAATTTCTACATACAGCAGAAGGGACACATAAAAAAGAACTTATTTTCTAGAAGTACTGGCATATCACGGATTCTTGCACGGAAAGTTTCATTTAGCACATTTTTAAAAACTCCTTCTAAAGTTAGCCTGATGGCAATTCAGAAAACATTAGTGAGTTTTGGAAGGTTTTTTTTTTCCCCCATTGAAATCAAAACCCCATTAAGGAATGCACAGTGGGAAGAGGGAGAAGAAAGCTTACTTGTAGACAAATAATACCCATGAACTTTAATGCATTAAAATGGATTCATAAGTTTTTCAAAGATGAGAAACATGTGTCCAATTATTGTGAGATTCACCACTCCTTACAAATTCAGAGCAGACAGTCCTCATCTCCTTGTCTTAAAGTGCATAGGTCTATTTTCAGAATAATTTTTAGCATTAAGTCTGGGCCACCATTTGATTTTTAATCTCCTCTTTTATCCCTGGAATCTTGCATTCCTGGTGTACTTCATCTTTTTTGTGTGTAATAATATCCTTCAGAAATCTTTGATGCATCAGTGAATTAAAAGAAAAAAAATGAGATGTAAGTGCTTGCTCTATTTGTCATTTTTAATACGTTTTGAACTACTTGATTTATGATTAAGCATTTCTTGGGAGAGGAGAATGTTTAAGGTGGTATTTTGAGCTCCATTTAAAGCAATTTAGTTGTCATCAGGCCTCCTCACCCCATAACCTTTGTAAGACCTTGCTTCATAACTTGGACCCAAACAATTGGCTTGTGTTTCAAGTAGACAAAGCCTTATGGAAATGATACTTGTTAAGTGTTTTTGTTGGACATCTGGGTAAGAGTTAGCCTTTGTCAGACCAGTCACAAACTACAGCTAGCCTGACTCCAACACTCTTGGTGACAATTTCTGTTCTTAGCAAACTCTTTCTAAACTTTATTTTAAATCAAGAATGAATGATATTATTTGTATTCATTTTCTCCTGCTTTCTGCTTTGGTTCCTGATTCAGTGGCTAAGGTTAAAAATATTCACTCAATTTTCCCCTCATCTTTAGGTCAGATCTCTTCCCTTCATCCTGTGGGATCCTACCCTAGCATCAGGTGGAATCTCTGTAGCCTATGTTTTGTTCATGCTATGCCAGGATGTTGTGGCTCTGCTAAGAAATGGCAGAGGGATTGAAATCCTGGAAGTACTAAGTTGAGCTCAGCCACCTTGAAAGATAACCAGGATTGTCTTCACTCTCACTGCGTCCTCTCAATGAATCATCTAAATCTAAACTAATATTAGATGACAGTAGCATAGAACCTCCTCAACATCTATATGATCAGATGAGAGACAGGAGAGGTTAGTACAATTTCACTCTCCTTCCTTCCTTCCTTCCTTCCTTCCTTCCTTCCTTCCTTCCTTCCTTCCTCTCTCTCCCTTCCTTCCTTCCTCTTTCTTTCTTTCTTTCTTCTTTTTCTTTCTTTCTTTCTTTCTTTTTCTTTCTTTCTTTCTCTATTTATTTCTTTCTCTCTCTCTTTTTGTCTTGCTCTGTTGCCCAGGCTGGAGTGTAATGCTGCGATCTTCATTCACTGCAACCTCTGCCTCCTGGGTTCAAGTGATTAAGTGATTCTTCTGCCTCAGCCTCCCGAGTACTTGGGATTACAGGCACCTGCCACCATGCCCAGCAAGTTTTTGTATTTTTAGTAGAGATGGAGTTTCACCATGTTGGTCAGGCTGGTCTCAAACTTTTGACCTCAGGTGATCCACCCACCTCAGCCTCCCAAAGTTCTGGGATTACAGGCAAAAGCCACCACGCCCGGCCCAATTCCACTCCATTTCTTAATAGCAAAATTTACCTTATATTTTAAATAAATGAAAGCAGTGAAGGCAGTATCCCTTGGGTGATTGTCAGATAGAAAAGGCTGAGGAGCTCCATGCAGTATTTTTCATTGCTTGTATGGAATGTTATACCTGGAGAACACTGCACAGCCAGAAAATTAATTCTAGAAATTCCTGGACCAAAGGCAGAGTATCTCAAATTTGGAGACAAGGCCAGGGAGTGGCTTGGCTCAATATGAAGCAAAAGCAAAATAAATAAACAAAAGGGAGAGGGAAGATGCTCAGAGTATTCAGAAGATGAATTTTCTTCTAGTTTAAAGTGAAAAAAATAAAAAGTCTGTTTCCCCAAAGACAATGGATTCACCAGTGATCCAGGGAGCTGACAAGAGTAACACTTTGTCCAAGCACGTGATACCCTCCTTGTTATTTTTCTCTTAAAAGTTCTGGGGCTTTTTGATAAGTGTGAGAATTTTTAAGGTGTGCGACCTATGGAGGTGTTGATGGAACTCCTTTCAGTGAGGATGCACACCAGAGATCTTATTAAATAAAGTTTTCATATTCACAAGCCCTTAACTTTGCCTAGATGTGACTTCAGAAAATTGAGATGCAAATGTCATCCCAGTCTATAGTGATAACAGTGTTTTAAAAAAGTTTTTTAGTTGACAAAGCAGTTTTACACATGACACCTGAGACTTGCTGTTTTTTGGAGGAAAGGCACTTGGTGAATTCAAGGAGAGCACAGCCTGGTCTGTGCTTCACCAAGTCCCTGTACTAGTAGAAAATGGAGAGCAACAAATATGAACAAATAGAGCCAAAGAATTCTGCTAGAACCAGCTTTGGCCTCTTTGCACCTCAATTTGCTAGTCAATAATGGAAATAACTGAGTTAGATCTTATTTTTTAATAGTCTTTCTGGCTTTAGAATTCTTTGTCTATTCTCTATATTCAACTCAAGAGGTTTTTTTTTTAATTTTTTTGTTTTAATTCCTTTGGTGTAAGATTTAAAGGAAAATAAGCAAGCCAGGGAACATGCGAGGAAGGCAAAGATAAGGAAAGGGAAACAACACTGAAAAAGAACTTGGAGAAGAATAAAAGGAAATAAGCTTATAGATAAGTAATGGAGTGAGAGAACTATGAGAATTGGATCAATTTCCTGTATCTCAGATTTAATATAAGGGGGAAAGACCTGATGATTTGCAGTGTAATTCTGTAAATCATGTCAGAATTAATAAGCCCTTTAATTTTTTTCCTTAGGAAGAACACACTAGGTGACTGCACAGTTCATTCCGTAGTACAGGCAGAGGACACGACGACCCAATTTGGTGGTGGTGCTGGAAGGAGAGCCATTACCTGCTAATGAGGATGAATCCTAAAGCCTGCACTGCAGCCTCTGTCCATGGTGTGTTGAGGAACTTGCTGTGTTGATGCTTTTCTTGGTGAAGGGATGAGTTCTTGCCTTTTCTCCGTGCAACACATTCATTCTATAACATGCTGCCCCAACCACAGGCATCGGTGACAGAATAAAAACATGTTTATCGTTAATGTTTTCTGCAACCAAAAAATTGTAGTTGATCTGAAAATCTGTAGAAATTACTATCTGAAAATCTGTAGAAATACTAATCTGTAGTAAATTTAGTTTACTACAAAGTAAATTAAATTACTTTGCTGCCCAGAGCTTAGCAAATTGTAAAGTTTCTAACTTTATTCAATAGTGGTTCTTTTTTTTTTTAATGTACAAAAAATCACCTAGATGTGTTTTGTATGACACCTTGGTCTCTTAAAGCAGACTCTGGTTGAATGTTGTTGCACATACTTTGTGTTGTAGGTAATTATAAAATGTCTTGTTTCTTATTGCTATAAATAAAGCATATTGATAAACTGTGGATTCAACTCATTCTGGAAAAGATTGCAAGCATTTTTAAAGTGCAGGTGGCTGATGCAGAGTAGGTCCTTTGCAAATGTTGGATGAAACGCTGCAGAGTGGACTTCAACCTGTGCAGGTAGGCATGGATGGGAGGACACCCCAGTGCAGACATTCCTCCTCAGGCCAGAGGGAGCTGTGATGTAACTGTAACCACTTATCCAGAAAGTATGTCTCTGTTATGATGGTGTTTCACAGGCAGTTGCCCTGAACTCTTTGTTTGGAAAGAAACTGTATTAATCCTCAAGTCTGTCAGATACTGCCCAGAGCTTAGCAAGTCATAAAGGCAGCTCTTGCGTCTTCTTTGCTTATGAAAATCACACCTTGATACAATCCTTCATTGGCATGGCAGCTTTTTCAGTAGTGTTCCTATTAGCTTATGCAAGAGGGATGGGTAGTTGGATGATTAATTGAAAAGTTAAATAAACTGAAGAGTCATTTTTAAAAATCCTAATACATAATATGTACTATAAACATTTATTTTAACTTAAAATAATAAATTGTATATTCATTTAAGAATAATTTGATGGGGAAGGCAAAGTCTTTTCTTGGAGTCTAGGTCTGATATTGGAGTTGTCTTTCATAAACCACATTTACAATACATCATTTACAATTTCTGGTTTTTGATTTCTTTAAAGTTACAGTTTTGTTAGAGTAGAGTAGTAAAGACACTCATAATCTGAGAACAGAGGCCTCTAGATTATAATTATTATTTTCTCCTGACTTTACAGTTGTTTCACTGACACATAATTCAAGAATACTTTTAGGAGCTCCCTTTTGTCAAGGCTTTCCAAAGGAAATATCTTAATTTTTCATAAACAGTCTCTCCCTTTACACTCATATTTCATTGCATCACACAATTTTTAGTTAAATTATTTAAATATATTAAGTCCAACAGGGCATACACAGGGTTGAGATCAAGCACAACTGATTCTTGGTAAACTTACAACCTAATTGGCCAGAGTAGAAGCACACAAGCTCCAGAAAGCCTGCTCTCTGCTGGCCCTTGGGGTACTAGCGGCAAGCAAAAGGGAGAACTGCGGAGGGCATGAGGGAGACAATTCATCTGCAGAATTTGTAAGTGGGGGCCTGTTAAGCAGCTTCTACTCTAATAAATTCTTACTACGTATTGTGCAATGTGCTAGTCCCTAATTGGGAAACAAAGATAGAAGTACAGTTGCTGCCAAGTATTGTGTGCAGTAGAGGCTGTCGGCACAGGGGAGGAGAAATCCCTTATGGCTGAAATGAGCAACCAGAAGCAAGCTGTTTTGGACTGAATTGTGTCCCTCCAAAAGTTCATGTATTGAAGTTCTAACCCCTAGTACCTCACATTGTAACCACAGTTGGAGGCAGGGTTTTTAGAGAGGTAGTTCAATTAAAATGAAGTTATTTGGGGGGGGGGGGGCTCATTCAATATGACTGGTCTTCTTATAAGAAGATAAAATTTGGACACAGACATCGACAAAAGGAGGACCAAGTGAAAACACAGAGAGAAAATGGCCATCTGCAAGGCAAGGAGAGAAGCCTGAAACATAGCCTCCCTCACAGCCCTTAGAAGGAACAAAACTTGCCTGCCGACACCTTGATCTTGGGCTTCCAGCTTCCAGAACTATGAAAAATTAATTTCTATTGTTTAAGCCACCCAGTCTATCGTACTTTGTTACAGCATCCCTAACAAAAGACTACAGAAGCCTTCAAGGAGTGGGGAGTATTTGAGGTGGGATTTAAAAGATGGGTAATTTATCAGTAGCCCAAGATGAGAGGAAGGAAATTAGAGGCAGATGGAAGAGTCAGAACAAAGACCGAGAAGTGGGCCAGTATTTGAAATATAAAAAACAGACCGTTTGGCTGGAGGAGAGAGCCCATGTAGGAAAGGAATGGAAGAATAGGCTAGAAGAGGTAGGTCAGATCCGCATATCCTTGAGGGCCATCTGTGGGCAGTGAGGAGTCACTGAAGGCTTTGGAGCATGATACAATCAAAGCAGCATTTTGGAGACATTGTCTCACATAGAGCTGTCAGGGAAGGCTGCCTGCTATGTGCTGGAGTCCTTCATAGCTGTCCTTTATGGTAACGTGACTTTGTCTGGCTCCCTGGCATGGCTGACGATACTGCAAGGTGATGGGTGGGAGAGGATCAGGACTCGCTGCGGCAGAACCATAAGAAAGCATGACTGCCTTACTAAACTTCCAAACTTCCATCCTGCCCTCCCCTCGAAAGACAGGCTTAACAGACTTCTTAACATTATTTGCTTCTTAGTCGAGCAGGGAGTGGACAATGTGAGTGGCAGAATTCAGGAAGTATTCTTGGCTCTGGGCTTCTTTCAAAAGTCCCAGCCAAACCATGAGTGAAGACCTAGGCTTCAGTTCACCTGTGGGTTGATGTGACGCTTCTCATATTGAGGTGTTAAAGTTGAAACAGTGTATTATCTTGCATGCAAGGTAGAAAATAAAGTTCCATTTCTTGCACATCTAAGTTTATGGACAATATTCCCACCTGCTACATTTTTATAAGGAATTTAGAATTTCAGCTTAATTGGGGTTATTCGGGGGTAGTTCTGGGCAGGGACTTGTTTTGGCAAACAGATTTCGTGTCTTTTATTCAAGCAGTTTGTTTTTTTGTTGTTTAGAGCTCAAGGAAATCAAGAAGAAGAGAAGATCCTCTTTAAATTAGAGTTGAAAGCAGAAGGCTCTCCTAGAGGGCCCATGAAATTATTGATACTTAATAAATATTTTTGAATGAATACAGTAATGGCCATTTCCACAGTTTTTGATAATGCTTGCAGCCAGTGGCATTAGAAGAGGTTTCTCAGACATCCATTGTCACTAACTATTCTACAGCCTTGTGACATTTTTTAAATGACTGCCCAGAAAAGGCCCTACCAGGAGAAATTATGATTCAGCAGGTCTGGGATAAGACCTGGCTATATCTACTTACAAAAAAATTCTAGTGATGACTTTGACATATACTTAGGGCTGAGAAATCACTGACGACATGCAACGTTTTAGACTTTTATAACAGTTCTGAGAGCAAGATTATATTTGATACCAAATAATTTTATACTTTAATCCTTATGATTCTAATTTTAAACGCTTTTTTGGCTTATCTTGGTAAAAGTCTTTGCCAATCCAGGATTCATACTAGTGACTTCCAAATGACCACTTCTGGTTTTGGCTGTAAATTAAAGCCTTCTCTTCCTTTTGATTCCTTCAACCTCTAAACAACAAACAAACAAACAACCTGAATAAAAGATATAAAATCTCTTTGCCAAAACAAGTCCTTGCCCAGAACCACCCCAACTAACCCCAATTAAGCCAAAATTCTAAACTCCTTATAAAAATGTAGTAGGTGAGAATATTGTCGATACACTTATGTGTGGAAGAAATGGACATTTATTTTCCTGTAAGTCAATTTCTATTTCAAGCTCCCATTCCAGTAGGTGATAAAATCTTAGTTTTAGTCAATAATGTGTATTTTCTACCTATCTCCTAGGGATTGCTGTAAGTTATTGGGAATTTAAATTATAGTAAGTCAAGGAGGTGGGGGTGCACAGGAGGGTGTTCCATCTCATCTGGATTATCATTTTTCCTGCTGGCATCCACTGAAATGTCCTCATTCCCATTTGATCCTTATTGCTATGTCATACCTCACACCCCAGTGCAAGTCTTTGGGTCTCCACTAATTTCCACACATTTCCAAGACACAAGAGACTGAGCCTGCTCCTCCCACCCTGTCCTGTGCAGGGCTAAACTATGTGGTCACCTCTGGCAAATTTATGTTGATACAAGAGGCAGTCACCTCTACTCTGAGATATTGCTACTCCCCAGGCTTTTCCCAGGAAAGAGAGATGGGTTTCCTCTTTTATCAGGTCTCCAAGGCTCTGTGTGTTTGCAATTGCAGGCTCCCTCTGTTAAGGCCCCCAGTATCTACTCACTCCTTGCTGCTCCTTCCTCTGCTATGGGGAGTATTTCCTAATCTCTGGGGCAGCAAGTCTTGCACTTATACAACCAAGCATCCTCACAGATTTTTCATATTGTTTATGCACAAGCGTCTTTTCAGTTTTCCTTCAAAGGTTAGACTTTTGAAAAATCAGAGAACATGCTTTGATTTTCTCTTTTAGGCACCATCACTTGTTCCCGGACGCAGTAAGGCACTCAGCTGAAAGCGTGTGGATAACACTAAGGAGTAATGGGAATAGAAGGTTAAACCTTCTCTGAAATGCATTTGATTTAGCCTTGGCTGAAATTGTGACCAAAGCTAGAGGATCACAAACTTCAGCACTCAGTTTCATGGCTAATTTTGAAGAATGGGAGACTATTGGCATAGGAATTGGTGAATATGAAGGACTGAGTCAGCCAGAAATTCTTAATATATAATAGTGAAATACAAGAGGATTATTTTAAACACACTAAGAATATAAACAGCAAGATTAGGATGAAGGTCTCTTTTCTTCATGTTTATATTTCTTCTGTTTCTTGTCATAAAATTATTCCCTAACTGGTTTGCAGTAATTTCCTTGGAGAAGTACTGACTTTAAACTTTTATTGTTATCTTCTATGGACTATAAGTTTAATCTTAGAGACATGCTTGCTTGGAATGGGAAATTGCATTTACTCACTGTAAGCTTGTGAAAGGAAATTGAATTTGATAGAAGTTTATTGCTGGAAATCAAGTCACTCACCTAAACATGTAATGTACACACCAGCTCTGTGTCCTCTCTAACTTCATTCTGTTATTTTACTCTTACATAAAGGTCTTGACTTCATTTAGTTAAAAAGTATCCAGCCCATCATTTAGCTTTTTCCTTGTAATCATGTTGGAAAAACTCTGAGATTTAACAGAAATAGTTTTAAAGAACAATATGCATTTAAGTTTTTCTCTACTAGTGAAAAAAAGGAAATACCAAGGACAGGGGGAAAACATTGATTAATACTTCACACTGTTATTCTGTCACAAAAGCTTAAATATCTTTCTAACATGTCTTAGTGGCAAAAACACAACTTCAGAATTGTGCCGTTAATGGGAACATGAAAAAGCCACAGAAAAGCTGAGGAATTAGGACATGGACATAGTCAGTTTCTCAGGTTTAAAGTGCCCAGTTCTGTCTTGGTACTCGGGGTGATACTACTATAGAAGAAATTGGTAAAATCCATTCACATAAATGCATTGGTCATGACCTACTTGTCTCCTCCACTGTTACATAAGATTTATGGAGGCTGAGATTTTGTCTATTTGTTGGATCCCAGGATATCCTATAGAAGCATGGTAGGCAGTCAATTAATATTTGTTAAAATAAAATTAAAAAAAGAATGAATAGCTTCTCCCAGGAGTCTGGGTAGACTTTCACTCTATATTTTTTAACATGCTGTAGAAAAATGGCAAGTCTTTGTGTGAAGGTGTTAAAGTGGTTGGCATGCCAACATTAACCATGGCTGTCCTTAGAGCAAGAGCCCTTCCCTAGATTCCTGAAACCACACACCTCGTTGGTCTGATACAGGAATTCTATGGAAAGCTCGCTTTGTGTCTGCCCATTTTTTAGTAGGTGAGCTGCATCCCTCTGTGTAGTGGGACACACTTGCATATTCACAAATGGGTATTTTCCTGCGAGTAGTTTATGTAGTTTTGTCATATGAATGGTCAGTGAATTATGTGGATGAGGCCTGGAGGAAAAGGAGAAAGAAAACATCCAAACCACTTTCACTTGGCAGTATATCTCCACAAGGTAACACATCTGCCAGGGCTTGAAGAAGGTGGAGACACAGCTGTGTTGGGTCACTGTGAAAGGACATGATTCTACCTTCATGTCTTCATGTCCTTCCTTCCATTACCCTATCATTGCTCCTGAGCCTCTCTGGCCTAATTCTGAACTGACAAGTTTAAAATTTATTCTTTATATTTTTAAATGTTTAAGACGTATGCAAAGAATAAAAGTAACTCTACCCTCCCTTTTCATTGTACTGCAGCTCAGAAACTAGGTAGTAAAGCTTAATGTTTAGGTCAGGAACCAGGGGACACAAGCACACACCTGTACATGTGCATTGTTTCGTGTTTAATAAAATATTGAAACTAAATTAACACTGATAATTTAAAATGGCCTCTCTAAGTGTAAAATTTAACATTCTTTCAAGACTAAGAAGCTGAGCTTCATAATCTTTACTTTTTGTTCTGTTTTGTTTTTTCGTATAAAAGCTAATTACAATTTGGTTTGAACGTTAAAGTTTTTTTTAATGTACTGCATCTACAGCACATTTTAAAATTTATGATGAAAGAATTTTGGTTCATAATCATCATCATATGTTTTTATAATTCATTATAACTTGTTATTCAATTTACTTTTCAATGATCAAAAAGTTTTCATTAGCAGCATGTTGACTACCATAAACATACCTTAAATGTACAAAGTTATCTGGTCTCATCCAGCTCTCGCTGTATCAAGTACATTTTTTAAGTGAGTAGAGGTGCGATGCCAAAAAGTCTTGTTTGTGAACAAGCAAATCTAGTTCACAAAATTTTCATGGAATTTTTCACATGGAATTTTTCACAAAAATTTCATGGAAGATTTTGCAAGTTGGTATTTTGTTTTGGGATGGAAATCAGCATTGTTGAAATTGAAATGTAAATATTGAGTAATATTTTATTTTCAATGTTCCCTTCTTTCCCCAGGATATTCCAACCTCAGTTATTCAAAGACTCCATCACCAGAGAGAAAGTCAGATTGTCACTTTGGGGAGTCCTCTGCCCTGTATATATCCCATATTCTTTCAGATAAGTGAAATTAGCATACCTGGGTATTACAGTTGTTTATGCCATACTACTATAAATACTTCTAAGAGAAGATTTATCTTGACTTAAGACTTGGAATTTTGTTAAATTAATGCACAAATGTATATGACCATAACTTAACGATGATTTGTATATTAGCTGAGTCAAGTGGCATACATAAAAGCAATGAAGGTTTCTTGGACATTCTACACCGAAATGTTTAGAATGTTTTAAAAATTTATCTTTCTATTTTCCAATAGTGCGGTAAATGTAAAGTGCTTAGCACTTTGCGTGACACATGGTAGGGCCTCAAAAAATATTAGCTATTATCATTATAAACCACAGAGGCCCTGTTATGTGGGAGTTTGTATCTCTCTCTTGACTAATAGAAGCACTTTGCAGATGATATGTCACACAATCTAGAAAGGTAGTGCTTAAAGGAATAGACTTATCTCCTTATTTTACAAATGAGGACATTGAGGCCCTAGGAAGTTAAATGACTTAGACAAAATCACAAAGGTAAAGTGGAAAGCCCAGGAGAAATCCCCTGGCCTTCAGCCTGCTGTGATTTCTACCAACTATAGATTAGAACTTTTCAGACAAGTGGCACCTGCAAGTGTCTTCGAGCAAGGCCTCAACCTCCAGCACAGCTCTTGCCACCTGCAAACACCAGGGAAGAGCAAGATTGAGTTACATGGCTTGGAAGAAGAGTGAAACACCTCGCAAGACCCAGAGAAAACTCCACATCCATTTGCAGCTAATTTTAAAGCCCAAATAAAAGCACAATCTTTGGAATCACTCTATCTTTGGTCAGGCAAATGTTTAAAGAGCAATATTATATACATCTAGGGTAAGAACAATTCATTAATTTAGATGAATGAATTGTCAAAAGGTTGTTTTGCCTGTAAATGTGAGTAAATTGAATATCAAGTCATCATGAAATGTAAACACGAGATAATGTTCCTGTTTCATTTTCCTTTTTCCCAAAAACATGGGTAACAGAGATCTTTACGTCCAGCATTACTTTTGGAAAAAAATTAAAGTATGCAATGCTTCTTATGAAGAAAGTTATTTCCCTCACTTGATAGGAAATCTGATCCAGAGAAATGAGGGGCTGTGGAGATTATGTCCTGAATCTGGAGTTCATGATGAAAAAATATAAGTCAGTTTAAGTTCTGGATAATTGATAGTCTATTTTTAGATCAACATCTCTTGAGAATGTTCTTTAACACCAAGGGAAATTAAAATGAAATATTGTCTTTGCTCTTTTAGAGCTTTTCTTTTCAAGAAAAGAAAGGGGATTTAGAGCTTTTCTTTTCAAAATATGCAATTGGTCCTAACCTGACTCCTCAATTCAGCAGCCTTAAATTGAGATAGAGTCTAGCAGGTGACCAGCAAAGCGTTTCTCTGACATCTCAGGGGTCGGTAACACTGCTAAGGAATTTAGATGTAAAGTTCAGAAAGCTTTGGACAGGGCATGGTTGGAAGAACATGGGAAAGAGGGCTTTTGAGCGTTTTGAC
Source organism: Pan troglodytes (assembly GCF_028858775.2). Taxonomy (NCBI): domain Eukaryota; kingdom Metazoa; phylum Chordata; class Mammalia; order Primates; family Hominidae; genus Pan; species Pan troglodytes. Next base: position 160,790,802 of record NC_086015.1, read on the forward strand.
TTTTTAATTATTCTTATTTTGAAATTAGAACCACATGGATGGTAGTTTAGAATGATTTACCTTGATTTTTAGATAAGATTTGTTTAAAAACGGAAATCAATTTACTTCTGCTCAACAAACTTCCAAGTGCTTCCATTTGTATAGCAATTTGATTATGAAATAGCACGGGATGAATGAATTCCTAGGTGGAATTTCTTGAAAATAATGGATAAAAACCTCCAACAGTCCACTAATGCCAGGGGATGCTACAATAATTGGTAAATATCTTGTCTGATGCCCTGTAATGACTGAGAGCAAATCACCAAGGTCTTCTGTTAATTTTTGTTTCCAAAACTATTGACAGACAAGAGAAACATATGTTTCCTATTGTTTTCCACATTTTTAAAAACCTTTTTTGTGTAATTGTAAAAATAATGATTGTCACAAAAACTAGCAGAATAACTCTGGGATTTTATTTTATATTTTAAGAGACTATCCTAGATTTCCTAGACTCTATCATATTCCAATTTCTGCCACCTACATTATACTTGGGAGGTCTCATTATTGCAAAAATGACTGTTGGGTTTTCTTTGAATTTGGTTTATATGAATCTTTCTAGTCAATTCTTTTGACTACAAATATTAAAAGCCTTCTATATTATCAGGAAATGGAAACCCAATGTTGTATTTTAAGTTTAATCTTTTTTTGTTGTTAGCACTACTTACAAATGGATTATTATTTCTTGGACTACCTTTCAACCTATTTCTTAACAGTTAACACGAAATGTTTATGAAATGTTGCTGATGCTTTTTCTAAGCCAGATTGCTGATTCAGCAGCTTCCCCTTTCATACACAACTTTTGGGTCCTTAAACAAAACAACACAAAATAAAAACTATTAACAGCTCTGAGAAAGATGACATTACAATCAACACCACTGATCATTAAAATGAGCCTAGCCTGAAGTAGTAATGAAATTTTCCAAATAGTGTACATTTGCAGTAGAGGATAGAAGTGGCCTTAATTTTCAGTCAGCAGACAACTACCAAGGGCTTGTCATTCACAAGGAACTAGAAATAAGAACATGTCATTGCTTATGAGCATCTCAAAGTGGGGCCTATAAAGTGAGGGACCTGCAACACACTTTCATGGAAAATGCAGATTCATGGCCTCCACCCAGACCTGTTGAATCTGAACATCTAGGGGAAAGCCCAAGAACCTGAATTTAGCCATAGTCATATGAATTACAGTTTTAAAATGGTTAAGCTAGGGGTTCATATTCTTTAGATTGGGAGACAGACTTGTGGGAAAATAATAGAAATCTTTTAAAGCCAGGAAGATGAACTAGGCTATAATGAAATTCCAAAAGCGTTTTTTGACAGAATGGGTCAAGAAGAGAAGGAGCATGGTTCTACACAATCTCCTCCTGGGGAGCACTGAAAGATGAGACTTTATCAAGAGTGTAAGCACGTTATCATATAGTCAATATTCAGCAGCATCTGAGAAGTTGAGTATTTGAAGCCCAAGGAGGAAAGCCAATTTCCAAAATCATCCCAGCCGGAATACTTACAGCATCTTCCGCCCACACAGTTTTCCTTTCTGTCAGTGACACCATCAACCTGCTGCCTCAAGGCTAAATTAATACAACCAAAATCTCCCTCCTTCCGAGCCAAAACCTATGGAAATAAGAGTGTGGGAGAGTTGGAAAAGTAAGACAGCTGATTGTGTATAATTTAGGCCCAGAGGCCGCATGGTATAGGCAGATAGAAACTTGATTTACTGGCCAGGCATGATGGCTCTCTTCTGTGATCCCAGTATTTTGGTAGGCTAAGGTGGGGGGATCGCTTGAGGCCAGGAGTTCAAGACCAGCTTGTGCGATATAGTGAGATCCCCCATCTCTACAAATACACACGAGCACACACACACACATAAATTAGCCAGGCATTCATGGTGGTGCATTCCTGCAGGAGGCTCAGGTGGGAGGATCTCTTGAGCTCAGGAGTTCAAGATTGCAGTGAGCTATCATCCTGCTACTGCACTCCAGCCCATGTGACAGAGCAAGACACTGCACATCCACCCCCATGCCCTGCCAAAAAAAAAAAAAAGAGAGAGAAAAAGAAAAACCTGATTTATTGATCCAGTAGTAGCTGTGTGAGCATTGGTGCAATAATTCCTTCCGGGCTTCAGCTTCATCTCCTGTAAATCCTCGATGATTGCAGGATTTCAGATCTGCCTGATTTGATCTGTGAGCGTCAGTGTCTTATCTAATTGCATGGTTGTTAGAAAAACAAAGTCTAGAATCTCACAGGCCTCAAGCCGGCCTTGTAATATACTCAGGAACTGAAATCAGCATCAGCTTCTCCTTCTGCTGATGGCATGTGGTTAAGAGAACAAGCTTAGAATCAGGTAATCCACAGTGTCAGCCCAGCTCTGTCACTCACAAGGTCTGTAATCTGGAGCACACTTCTCCCAACCTCAGTTTCTTCGTCATTTAAGTTGGTATAATAATATCCACCTCACAGTGCTGGATAAAGTACTAAATAATGTTTGTAACATGTCAGCTCCATACCTGACATATAGGAAGGGCTCGATGATAGTAGTTACTATTATTTTTTAAAACTGCAGAATCAAATTTTCAAAAGACTGCAGACACCTAGTTCTTTCACTGTGAACTCCTGTCTTTCATCTCAGAGAAGTGCCATGTTAGAAGAGAAAGGCCACCATTGATGTCAATATCAATGTTTTAAAAACTTACTGTGTAATGCACTGCAGTGACATACCTAGCATATTTGATGCCTGGAGTGGATCATTTTTTAACATCCCTTCCTCTCTATGATAAAATTATTTTCAGTAATTATCACATAAGAATTAGTAATAATCATAATTTTCTCAAATTGTTCCTTCGTTTTAAAAACAAATAATTAACAATTTTATTAGAAAAGCAAAGTTCAATTTTAAATATATTCAAATTCAGTAAAACATTTCATGTACGAACTAAAATTTGCGCTTGCCAAACTAAAATATTATACCTTGAAGTTCAGAGTTTCCTTCTTCTAAATTTGAAACATAAAACCTCTGAGTGATTACACAGAAATGACAGAATTGGTGTAAATCAAGATCTTTGTGTCCTTGTTTCTACAATCACTGAGCTACCACCATTTTTGAATCTACCATTTAAACACAGGAAGAGATGATACCACCAGGGCTGGAGACAAAACCTTCAGGGGAACCAATAGGTCCATTAATTTCGAACCATTATACACTTGCTTTATACAAAACTCCTGAGGCTGAGTCCACTTCTGCTGAGGAGTGGAGTGGGGAAGGCACCTTGAATAACTGGGCATTCTTCAAATTGACTTCCTTAATAAAGAATACAATGTTTATTAAAGGATAAGTAATTAAAAACCAGGAGAATACATAGCTTACATATATTCTATTAAAACTCAATAGTAACCACAACAGTTCCCTGGAATTTAAACCAACAAGAGATTTTGGGGATAAAGTAATTTGATCACTGACATTGTTTAGAATTGTTGGCTTATGTTGATAATGAAAAGCAAATCAACCTTTTTTTTTTTTTGAGACAGTGTCTCACTCTGTCACCCAGGCTAGAGTGCAGTGGCACGATCACAATTCACTGCAGCCTCCATCTCCTGTGCTCAAGCCATTCTCCCACCTCAGCCTCCCATATAGCTAGGACCACAGTCATGCACCATCACACCTGGATAATTTTTTTAAATTTCTGTAGAGATGGGGGTCTTGCAGTGTTGCCCAGGCCGGTCTTGAACTTCTGGGCTCAAACAAGCCTCCTGCCTCGGGCTCCCAAAGTATTGGGATTACAGGTGTGAGATATTGCACATGGCTGCAAATAAACTTTTAGTCAGCTTTCTTATTGCTTTTAAATTCTTTACAGACAAAACACCTTCTACTTCCTACACCTGGTGCATCCTCCCTCTGTCCTGCCCTTGGCAGTCTACCATTCCAGTTATTTCCTTCACCTGTGAATTTCCAGAATCTTCTGAATTCCCCACACCTAGTATAGCCCTTTCTACATAGTAGGTACTTAATGACTATTTGTTGAATTATGAATGCCAGCCATGCTACATTTTCTCATGCTCATTATTTTTAAAATGTCCAGGGGCAAGGATTTTTATCTGCATTTTACAATCAGTCTTTGAGATATTATATAACATGTCCAAATTCACACAGCTCATTAGTAGCAGAGCTGGGATTCGAACCGAGGTCTCTCTGGCTCATGTCCATTAAGCACACATCCATGTACACAGCTTCTCATCTGTGCCATACTGCGCTGACACTTTTGACTACTGACTTCAGAATTTATAATGCATAATTAAAGAAGTACCCTTTGTGGGTACTATTCAAGCTTGTTTGCATCCTAAATGCAAGTTGGAAAAATATTTGGCACCAGTGACTGTCACATTCATTAGGCACCTTAAACCCATCTGCAGCTCTATTGATATTCATCAGCCCTGCTAAATCATTTACACCATCAGGAAATTAGTCTAGAATGACACTCCCTTTCAGAAAAAGGAACCAGGAAAATCCAGAGAGGCAAGAAGTTGAACCCTGATGGGAGGCGAATAATAGCAGGTAACTGCTCCAGGCCCCACTGCCGGGGGAACAAGGGAGTCGCTGTCATCCATAGGTTGGAGAAATAAAAACCCAGCCGCAGTGGGATTTTCATTCATATGGCAACACAATCCAGTGCTTTGCAAGTCACTGAGCCTGCACAGCCAACCATCTGTTTCAAAGCCTCCTGCATTTTCCCATTCATGTAGCCATTTAATCTGCCCTTGGCAGGATTGAAAATAAAATTCGGGAGACTCGCTGAGAAATGCATGCCTCAGAGAAGCCCTGACTCAGATAAACCCAGACCTAGCACACCCTGGCCACTGCAGGAAGCTGCACAAAGGCCCTTCTAGCTCAGGGATCTTTTTCTAATCAGAAATTATCCCACACGCTGTCACCAGGGGGAGCCCCCACAGGAAGCTGCTGGCCTGCAAGAGCACTGCGGAGGGGCTCGGAGGACCTTCTGACTCAGCCACTCGGTGGCTTCTGACTCAGCCACCTTTGCTGTTGCAAAGGTAGAGACCAGGAGGGAGATTTGGGCCTTTTCCTTTTTCAGCTAGACGTGGCACGAATATGGGGAAACGAACAGTTGAGTTATCTTACCATATCTTCTATTTAGGGGCTCGGGAGTTAAGGGAACACCAGGTTGCAAATGTATTTTATAATGTCCACTTATAGACCAGACATCTTTTATTTTAAAAACTTTTTTTTTTAAAGTAAAAATTTGTCTAGAAATGCTCAGTCCCATGAAATGTCCTTGTGGCAGAGCTCAAATATGCATCCTACATAATTATAAATTAAAGGATTTGACGTTTTATACATTCTCTGAAGTCAGTGGGTCCAGACCCAGAGGAGCATCCAAATGACCCAAGAACCTTTAAAAAACATAGGTGTGACTCAGCTGATATGAGTGGATGTCCAGGCAACTGTATTAGAAACTGATTTCAGAACAACTGCTTGAAAAGAGGCTCCATAACCCTATTTTATCTGCCTAAACCAGCAAGGGCTCTGAATTTCAGTTTGATGATGCCAAATAAAAGAGTTACTTGGTTCTTCTAAATAGACTTCTACCCCAGAATCTGTATTTCCCAGACTTGCTCGCTTTTACAGATTGTCTGGGAATTGGTTCTCAAACTTGACTGCACATCAACATCATCTACAGCTCCTTAAAAAGCCCCAGTGCCTAGGTGCCGCCCCCAGTGACTCTGATTTTATAGGTCTGCAATGGGGCCTGGACATCAGGATATTTTAAAGCCCCACTGGCGGCTGTAATGTGCAGCACAGTTTGAGAACCATTAATGGAGGGGGCTGTCAGAAGCACAGATGTCCAGGCCCCAAGCTAGACCCACGGAATCGGTGTCTTTAAAGAGGATCCAGGGTAACTGAATTTTTACCATGCATTGCAAGTAGGCATTATGATCTGGCAAGTCTATGAACCAAAAGAAGCTCACATTTCTTTTTTGCAGGAGACTGTAGTCCTTCCCTGTCCCTGCAGTAGTGAGAGCAGTCGTTTTGCTAGAGCTGCGGTAGAGGAGGCCTGTGGCTGGTCTGGGGCCAACCTTGGGCTCCCACCCTCCCTCCTTCTGCCAACCATCTACACACATGTGGATGTTTCCATAAATCACTTCTGATCTGTGGTTCGTATTCAGGAAGTGTTCTGACTGCTTACCCATGTAATGATGGAGTGGAGGAAAGGTCTAATTTTGGAACGACAGTGGCTTAGGCAGCACCATGTTCCCTGCAAGTTGAATTTCCTAAACACAGTCGCTCCACCACTCTGGCGGCTGCTCACCACAATTACACAGGCAGTTTAAGGCACTCTATCCATCACAGCAAATTACTGGCATGATCCACTCAAGAATCAGGCTGGACAGCCTTGCTGATGGCAATCTTTGCAGAACCTTCTTGATAACCAAGAGGAAGGCAAGGTGGGAGAGAGAGCTTTGCAGGTCAAGGCCATTGAATCAATTAACAAGAGCTCTCCCGATTCCAGCGTGGCTTCCAATCTGACCGGGGAGACAAGATTTGTGAAAGCTGTTAGTACAGACAGCATCATACAAGAGTGTGAGTTCTTACCGCCTGGGTTTCACAGGTACAATAAAACCAGGGAAGGAAATTAACTTTTGTGGGATGTCTTACATAGTGCTAGGCTCTGACGTACATTGTTTTATGTAATTCACTCAACAGCCCCAGGATGCATCATTACTCTCATTTTGCAGATGAGGAAACTGAGGATCATTTTATCCAGATCACTCAGGTACATGGAGGCAGAGAGACACTTTCTCTGGGCCCCAAACCATTCCCCTTCCCGGTGGCTTAGGCCAGTTGAAACCCCACAGACGTTGGCCTCTGTTTCTTCAGAGATCAGCTCCCGGGGAGCCTGGGAAGCCAGGCAGGGAAGTCCGCTTTGACAGTAATAACTTGAGAAGGAGCTGCTGTGCTACTTCTCTGCAGGGCAGGACCAGGAAATGGAACTCCACTCCCCTGCCATGAACACAGAACACTGGCTCTTCTTGTCTGAAGCTCCTGGTTTGGTAAACTGGTAAGAAGATGCTTGTGCTGAACCCTTGTACCAGGAGTATCTTCCAAGCTAGAAAGGGCCTTTTCTTTCTGTTGCTGGGGTCTTTACAAATCTCAGCAAACAATGTCTTAAGACTCTTGACCTCATCCTTGGGTTCCTGGGTCTGTATTTTCTGGTAAGCACCCTATGATTTTAACCTTTGGTGATTTGTGGGTGCTGAGGTGGCTGAGGAAACTGTAGTGAGATAAAAGACATAGAGCTTTGTTTTAGGTTGGGCTCCCCAGAGGCCCACCATGAATCATGTATCTGGGTGTGGGGAGTTTAGGAAGCAATGCAAGGAGTATTGGTAAGAGAGTTAGAAAGTGAGACAGAGAAGGGAAGAAAGAGAAGCCTATAAAGGGTACGTTCATTGTTAGGCAGTTTCCACTGTGGACAATTGGGGCTCAGTCCCACTGTGGACCTGGAGAAGACAGTGTAGATTATTGTACACACCTCTGATTTATCCCCATCCTTACCCAGGGGTGTGAGAGCTGTGGTATTGATCTTCCAATTCCCACCCATCATTGACTGAGGGCTGTTCCTGGGGAGAGGGAAACTAACTCCCTCTATGACATAAGCTCCAAGGGCTAAGAGGCAACTCTCAGGCTGTTAGTGGGTCCTGACCACTAAATGAATAGTAGGAGGGACACAGCCAGGGCCTGAATCTACTCCAGGTTGGAGACGCTTATGCCATTCAGTGGCTCTGATGACACTGCCTTGAGGACATCTGGGCTCAAGGATAGCAAGGCTTAGACGGGGGTTGGCTGAGCAGAAGGAGGACAAGTAGCCACCGTCAGATCTGGCCCAGGCCTCAGACTCTGAAGGGGCCAAGGGTTGGGGTCATTTGAAGGGGGCAGAAACTCACCCTATGCTTAGGGTTGACAGATAAAATACAGGCTGCCCAGTTAAATCTGAATTTCAGATGAACAATGAGTGATTTTTAATTATAAGAACAGTGCACGCAATTATATGCTGTTCATCCGAAATTCAGATTTCATTGAGTATTCCATATTTTTATTTGTTAAGTCTGGCAATGCTACCCGTGCCCCCTCTCTGAGTTGGGAGTGGGTGTGGGCAGAGGCCACTCTGGTCTCTAGCATGCCAGAGTTTTTGACACAAAGCAGAGGGTAGAAGGCCGAAGGCAGCCTGAGTACATCTCCTCAGTTAGGTAAGGAGGGGCTGTGGCTGTGCAAAGGGAAGGGAATGAGGCTTCAAATAAGGAAAAATGTTGGCCTTTGGAAATAGAGTTGCACAATCTACAAATAGCCTCTGGAGTTCGTGGTGTTGCTAATGGTTCTTTTTGGAATTCATATTTAACTGACACTTCTTGGATACCTACCATGTACAACCTTCTTCCTGATCACCGTGTCACTTCATCTTCATGACCGCTCTTGTTTATCCTTGAGGACAATGAAATCTTTCAGAAGACAGCATTGTCCAAAGTGAACACATGAGCAGTTGAAACCCAATTTCTGGCCCCAAGTCCCAGGATCCTTTCTGTTGTAGCACAGCTGCTTCTAATGAGGGATGTCTGACCCCAAGTCCCATGTCCAACACTGCCATCGCTTGTTTATATCAAGTATAAGGCAGAGGCTTGGCTCAATCAGTATGATTTTTGGTCCATATGCAAAACTGATTTACGGTCAGTTTTTAGCTCACCAATGGATTGCCATCTAGGCCATTCCACAAATACAGAATACACCTGAACTGTATTCCTCATATTAATAAACAACACATATTTCTTTGAAAATATTGTCTCTGTGAGAAAACACACCCTGCATTTGAACTGAGAATGCAGGACCAACTCGCTCCTTGCATGAACCCTGTAAAAATGAAACTTTCTCCTTCCACAAAGTCAATCCAACCACCAATTCTTACAGGAAAGGGCTGAGGCTGTGGGGCCACTCCAGGTAAAGACTCTAGCCGGTGGGCTGGAGGATGAGATGCTTCCTCCTGGAGGTTGATATGATTTGGCTGTGTCCTCACCCAAATCTCATCTTGAATTGTAGTTCCCACAATCCCCATGTGTCGTGGAAGAGACCCAGTGGGAGGTAATTTAATAACGGGGGCGGTTACCCTTATGCTGCTCTTGGGATAGTGAATGCGTTCGCATGAGATTTGATGGTTTTATAAAGGGGGACTTTTCTCCCTTTTGCTCGCCACTTCTCCTTCCTGTCACAATGTGAAGGATGTGTTTGCTTCCCCTTCTGCCATGATTGTAAGTTTCCTGAGGCCTCCCAAGCCATACTGAACTGTGAGTCAATTAAACCTCTTTCCTTTATAAATTACCCAGTCTTGGATATGTCTTTATTAGCAGTATGAGAACGGAGTAATATAGAGGTGGAGGCCCCAAGCATGAGGGGTTAGGAGGCAGTGGCAGAGGCAGGAGAGTTGGAGACTCCAGACATGGCACCTGTGTCATGAGAAGAGCTGGGGAAACCACAGAGAGGAGGAAGTCATCGCTGTGGGCTTTGGTCTTGAAACCTGGAAACTTCAGAGGCAAAAGAGGAAAAAGGAGGGAGGGCTGAGACAGATGAGGGGCTCTCTAGTGGCAGTTGCTCTGGCTAAGAGCAGAGAGACAGACATTTCTAGAAAGAAAAGAGGGGGCCAGTGGCCCTAGGGCAGTCCCCTGCATGTGCAGCAGCCCGACTCTGTGAAGATGTGGGCATGTTGGTTAGGAGAAGCAGCAGCCATTTTTATGGTTCATCCCCACTCTAGTTTTATTCACCTGGAAATTTCCAATGACTCGCTGTACTTCATACTGAGAGTTGTTCCCGAATCCTGGATAAACTGATGAGCTCAAGGAGCCTTGATGTCAAAAAAATTTTGCAACCATTCTTATGACCCTAAACTAAATTCTGAAATTAACCAACCAGTCAATGATGCAGTGCCTAATGGGGACAGGGGCAGCCCTGTGTCAGGTATTGATGAATTCAGAGAGTCACTTTATATCAGAGAAGCATGAGTCATGAGCTCAGCCTTCCAAGAAGGTCTGCGAAGGGGGAGCTCAGGGAGGGTGAATGTAATTATCTAATGCAATGGCAGCCTCAATAAAGGACGGCAGGGGGACGAACAATAAAAGGAAAGTACTGGAGCATCTGATTAGGACCCCAAATATTAAAAACAACAGGAAGGATTCTCAAGAGAGTAGAGACAAAGCTTCCTTCTGGGGCGATATGAAGCAAATAGCCCCTATTCCTCTCTCTCACTCTCTTCTGAAAACTCATGAACCCACCACAAAAGAAGCCTTGAGGAACTTTAAATCCAAAATCAGATTTGCACAAAGGACACACACTGGCTTAAAGTCATGGGATGAAGGGGCCAAAAATTTGGCTTTGATAAGTTAGGTAAAATATTTATCCTGAAGGAAAAAAATAGCACCAGATGTCTTTCCTTCTAGAGAGTAATCCAGGTAAGGCTGGTGACAGCTTCTTATTCCATAATGGCATCCCAGAGGGAAAAAGGAAAATGAAAGGAAGCTTTTTTAATCTTGGCATCATCTCAGATCTGATACTTGGAAAACAGGTTTATTTTAAAAAGCAGATCAGCAGCCCCAAAGGAGCATGCATAACAGGAGCCTCCAGCTTTGTTTGGGGCCCAGCTGTTCTTGGGCAGACTGACATGGCTTCTCTTCTGCCAGTGTCAGGCCAAGAATACGCTCCTTCCCCTCTGGTGCTACAAAGACCAACAATGCACCCCGAGGGACAGAAGAATCAGCCAACAGGGCAGGAGTCTCTATCTCCCCAGCCTGTTGAGGGCTCAGAGGGTAGACCCCACTTCCAGTACAGCACAGGCCAGGAAGCTAAAGGCCTGCTGCAAAGTCAGATGGGAAGAACTGCAGGTCATTCTCCCCACTGCTTCACCTGTGGGGTCAGGCAGGACCACAGATCTTTGGCAAACAATGTGGGCTGTGGAAGGCCCGTGACTATCTTGTGGAAGGGTGAATTTGAATCGCCCTCGCAGAAAGGCAGAAATGAGTTCTTTGCTAGTGAGTGGGCCTAGCTGGCTGCCCAGCAGTGTTCTTGCTTCCGTGGAGGGTGGGCTATATCTGAATGTATGTTTAGAAACATACCATGTTCTGAGAAAGTGTCCCTCAGGGACTGTCTACTCCAACATTCCCTACAGATTCTAAGACTGAGCCCTGGTCCCAACATCTTAGAAGGGGCCAGTTAAGGGGCGACAGAAACCTGTCATCAGCCCCTGAAAAAACTCCACATAGTCATGTAAGTGTAACAAGACAGAGATTTTTTTAAACGGTTTCTTTATTTGATAAAGATGTTCATGATGATCATTGTCCTTGAAAATAAATTTCCAAAGAGTCATGGGGCTTATTTTCTCTGTAGTTTAGCATCAAGCAGAGAGAAAAGGCATCGGACCAATAGCTACCCTCTGGGAGCTGACCTGTGCCACCCAGTTGCCAGGAAACCTGCGCCATCCAGACTCCCTTGTGCTGAGGACAGCTCCTGGCACGGTGGCACCCCGTCCTCACCATTCATATTTTTCTTTCCCACAGTCCCAAATCTGTTCTAGTTAATCAGTGAGGAAAACAGTTTGGGAATAAAACTAAAATGGACATGACTATGCCTGGCCCTCGCCTTTTCTAAGACTGGAAAAGAGTTTTAGATGGCAAGAGGGCCCCATCATTGCGCAGACGAGGAAAGGAAAAGGAGGGAGGTGAGATGGCTCACCCAGTGGCACCGCAGGGGTCAGCAGAGCCTGGGAGCCCAGCACTTCATTCCCAGCTCCATCCAGTGGCCACTGCCATACCACGAGGTGCTGCAGGTTTCTTATTTGATTGTATTGAACAAAAACCAGGGTGGGGGTGAGGAGGTAAACACTGACTGTCACATTTTAGGCCTAGAATCCCTACGTTCTATATTAGCAGAAGGAACTAAAACTGTTTCCCAAGTAAAAATTAACCAATACACAGATGTGAATATGGATGATGTCTTAGCCTGTTTTGTGTGCTATGAGTATCGCAGACCAGGTAATTTATAACAGACAGAAATTTACTTCCCACAGTTCTGGAGGTTGGAGGGTCCAAGATCAAGGCACCATCAGGTTTGGTGTCTGGTGGAGGCCGTATCCTTTGGAAGGGGGCTAGCAGAAGAGCAAGCAAGTGAGCCTGCGTGCAGAGGCACTTTTATAAGGGCCTTGATCCCATTCACCAGGAGAAGCCCTCATGCCCCAATCACTTAAGGCCTCATATCTTTATATTATCACACTGCAACACTTGAATTTTGGAAGGGACACATTCAAATCATAGCCAATATTTTGGCTGTGTTTCCTACCCCCACGCCATTCATGAGCCAAGTTAGAATCATTGAGCTTCTGCCCAACCATTGTGATGGATCTCTCAAAAGACTCGTGCCTGTAATCCCACCACTTTAGGAGGCCAAGCTCGGCAGATGGATCACCTGAGGTCAGGAGTTCAAGATCAGCCTGGCAAACATGGCAAAACCCCGTCTCTACTAAAAATACAAAAATTAGCTGGCCATGGTGGCAGGCGCTTGTAATCCCAGCTACTTGAGAGGCTGAGGCAGGAGAATCTCTTGAACCTAGGAAGTGGAGGTTGCATTGAGCCGAGATCGTGCCATTGCACTCCAGGCTGCGTGACAACAGCGAAACTCCATCTCAAAACAAACAAACAAACAAACAACAACAACAACAAAAACAAAAAACAAAAAAAACCTCACCTCCCTGTCTCACAGCTCGTGTCTCCTTTTGGGCCTAAGGAAAACACCAGTTCCACAGGAGAGGATGAAGGTAAATGGGAGGTGAGACGACTCTGGAACTGGCCTCCTATGAAGCCACAGTAGCTTAATTCCCTCATGAAGAGACTTTTTCAGCCAACCACGTCTCAGGCTGCACCCACCAATCACAATCCCAGAAAGAAGAGGCAAGGGAGTCTCTGAGACAGGCTGTCCTCAGACCAGGAGCTGAGGTCAGTGGTGCTCTGCAAACTTTCATCCGAACTTTGTCTCAGATTTCCTTTTAAGCTCCAGGAAAGACTAGAAGTCACAATCTTAGAGGAAACGGACTTGGGTTTTCATTAAATTTCTCCTGTATGGGGCATTGGGCAATGGGCATGTGAGTTCAGCTTCTGACAATGGTGACTCCCGTTGCTCTGTTTGAATAGAAGCCACACTTCAGAGGAGAAAGAACAGGTAGTAATGGTGTCTGGATTTCCGAGTTGCCCTGGTCAGGATACACCAGGTCAAAGTGCTTACCTTTCAGTCATTTGGATGATTTACTGCTACCTGACTGGTCTCCCTTGCCTTGATTTTTCCCTGTCTATGTTTTCTTTACTCAGAGGAAATACCTATCTACTTATCTTACCCTAATCAATAGATGTCTTTGGTGGGTCTCCACTGCTTATCCATTCAAACTCCTCACCTCAGAGTTGCAGGTCCTTCATCACACTGGCTCACCGCTCCCTTCACAGGCCTGCTTTCCTGCCAAGCCACATTTCTAAGAGTTCCCTAAACTTAACCTCTCTCTTTCAGCTTTTCCACCCATTGACTTTATTTCAGAATAATTCCCTCACCCAGAGCACCTCACTGCTCTTGCTACAAACCTTTCTATCTGCCCAATTCCAGCCATCAAAGCTTACCCCTAATGTCACCCAAAGTCTAACACGGTCATTATCTCAATGGTGATGATGAGGAGAAGGATGTTGGTGCATAGCATGTATTATTATGTACCAGGCCACGTGTTAAGTGTATGGGTTTTTTCCTCAAAACAACCCTACAACATAGGTGGTGTTATTACCTCCATTTGACAATGGAAAAGAAACAACCAATGCACAAAGAGGTGACATGACGCTTCACTCCACCATGGATTGTAGTAAGTCATACCACTTTGCATCTTCCCTTCTAAGGGAGCATGAGTGGGGCCCTAGGCCTCTTCTTTCGCACCCCCTGCCTACTGCAGTGCCTGACACATGGTACCTACTGAGTATATTGGGGTCATTTCAGAAGGGCACAAGAATTCAGCTGCTTATTGTGTTTTCTGGCAATTGGCTATTCTCTCATTTGGTGACTTAGTTTTATATTTCAGAGATCAATTCTAGGGTGGACAGAGGAGAGTCGTCTGCCACAGGAGAAGGAAGCATCATGTAGGTTCCTGATGGAGACAGGGAGGAAGGCGGGGGGAATCCTTTCTTCTTCTTTGGGATGGGGGCAGTCACTCCATGTGGCCATCTGTGACCCAGGGCAGCGTATCACTGAATGGCTCCAGTTCTTCAAGCCTGGACAGGATTGGCCATAGTTCTTATGGGAGTGAATGGGTAGGGGAGGGTTAAGAGGAATAAAACAAAAGTTTGGAACTGGTAACTCTGGTGTATATGTGTATGCGTGCATGTGTGTGTGTGTGTGTGTGTGTGTGTGCTGTGTCACAGAATGAACACTAGAGACTCAGGGCTGATTAACTTCACCAATCATACCCCAGAGAGGGGAAAAGCCAATCTCTCTGTGCCCCAGTGCTTTTGTCTATGGTGGGGGTACAGGGGGTCATGGCTTCCCATGTGGAGCCCAGGCTTCCTGTCCCAGCTGGCAGTGGAATCTGCATTTCCAAGATCACAGAGACCCAGGCTCAAGCTTGGTGTTGCCGCTTATAAGCCAAGTGCCCTCTGGCAAGGAACTCACTCGTTCTGAGCCCCAGTTTGCACCTGTGTTAACACTGGGTAACATACCTGTATTTCAGGGTTGGTGTCAGGGCTGGATGAGGCAGCATACACAGACCATGGGCATGAGGCCCAGGCTGGGGCTCAGTGAAGAAGAAGGTGGAGTTTCATCTCAGGCTCCCGCTGTCCATGTGAACCTACGTGGACACTGCTCTATGCATATGTGGTGCTTCTGTGCTATGAAGGCCTCAGCCCCTGGGCCCGCTCAGGCTCAGCTTTCCCCAGCAAGTGTTTCTTCTGCTTCAGGAGAAGCCTGCCTTCAGGGGGGCCAAAGCCACATTGTATGCCCACTGGGTTGTCCTTTGCATGGCTTTAAGAAGCAGGATTCTACTCTGTTTCTGATACCCCATAATAAGAAATGATATATTTTGATACTTCTTTGATTTAATGGGTCTTTAGTATGCATGAGCTAGAATTTTGGAGACCATGACTATAATTTGGGGCTTGTAGGTAAGTACAGGTCGGAGGCTGGACATAATTCACCACCTCTGTGTGTCCTTGGGTCTTCCATGTGTCCCACTCATTCTTTGATGAAGATTGCTTTAGGATATTCTATTTGCTTCCTTATCTCCATGCCTATCTTCTGAATTCAGGCAAAGAATAATTCCACTTTAAAAGTTGCTTTAAGAAGCCACACTCCATGGATGAGGAAAATGGAGGTCGAAAGAGATTTAAGTAACACACGCAGGTAATTACAGAGGGTGAGTGGCAGATCCAGAGGAGTGAACAGGCCCTGGAGTTCCCAGAGTAGAATCGTTTTCAGCTCATGTTGCTATTGGCCTGCATCCATGAGATGTTCCCGTGTCCATATGCTTTCTATACAATTCAATGTTTTTTCTTCAAATTGACTCATATTTTTATTTCAATAAATTTATCTTAAAGGGAAATTTTATATCATGACTTTATGAAAAGGTGGTATCACTTGCCATTAATAGGAAGTTATTAACTAAAGACAATGCAAAATAGTATATGAAATTTTAACTGTATATTGTTGCCTGGGCAAAGAAAACATGCTGGAAATCCGTTCTCTTTTATTAGAAAGGATGATTGGTAGGTTTCAGGGATGTTAAAGACCTAAGAGGACAAAACTGAAACTGATTCTGGACCTGATTCCAATGCTATCTAATGTCATCAGTGAGAAGAATTTTTCTCCAATACAATCAGTAGTATAATTCTCACACTTGGAGACCACTGCAGTGGACAATGTAGCCACATCAGATCCCCTTGTTTCTTTAGAGGTCAGCAGACTCCTCATCTTTCCTTGCCCGGCAAGCTCCATCAAGAATATTAAACTTAAAAACAGTTCATAGACATTTTGTTTAGTGACCAAATACCCAACGAACGCCTGACTCCCTTTCATTTTCTCATGTTGAAGAATACATGTTGAATTTAAGCATACATTTTCATAAATTTTCTTATGGACTATTTTTTCACCTCAGAAACAATGTCAAGGTAATTAAATTTTAAATAATAAGTCAGGGAAGTTGGTCTCAGCAATGGAAAATGCTGTGATTTAAATTGCCAATATACAAATACTTTTAGTTCCTGAAAACCACTGCCAACTGTGCCTGCCGGAAGTTATATTCTCAATAGCTTGCTATGATTGATGCAGGCATTAGTCATTTAAAAAAAAAAAAAAAAAAAAGGCGAACTAAGTAATTTGCATCCAAAGGATGACATCAGTAACACCATGAACTTGTTGTTCTAAAAACTGACCACTAGATGGAGAACTTGCAATTCAAAAATAAAATAACTCAGCCTCTTCGGTGCAAACATTTTACCAAAGGATCTATCGTACTTACAAACCTGCATCTACACAAGCGAGAAGGTACTGCTTGCCCTGAAGATGGTATTCTTTTCTTTTCTACCAGACTTTGATATTCCTCTCCCTCTTTCCTCAAGACAGGTCACTTCTCCCCACAGTCGGTGTTTCTGTGTGAGTTCACCTTTAAAACTTTGAGCATGTCATTATTGTATTCCCAGCCCTGTAACTGAGTAGAAAAATGTGTTCCTTAAGATGTGGTCTCTTTCTTCCTCCTGCCTTGACACTACTCACTCCTGAGCACAAGGGCTTCACATCATCAATTCTCATTCCTGAATGCGAATCCAATGCAGCCTGCAAGAGCACCTTGATTTGTAGGAAATTTTTTTCTTCTCCATGAATTACACACCATCTTTATTCTCCGCTATGATCACAGTAATAAATCCTCTTTAAAGTTTTTTTTTAAAGAAATTCCATATCAATGGAGTGGTTGTTCTTTTACCAACTCTTTAAATATGGCTATAATGAGATATATGAGCCCAGTTCTCAGAGTGAGGACAGGATGTAGGAGTGACACCTTCATGCAATAGGGTCTAAAACAATAGAATACATTGAGATCATTGCAGCAAATCAGTGAGTTTATTTGGAAGTTCTAATTTAGGGCTATCTCTTTCCCCCATGGCTAATGGTGTGTATGTGCATGTGTGCATGCATATGTGTGTGTGTGTGCATATGCGCACATGTGTGTGCGTGTGTGTGTATTGGTGTGGCATAAAGGGGGAGGGCAGAAGAACTGAAACATTTACTTATTTTCTTTCTATATAAATAGGCACGTGAACAAAATCAAGCACGAAAGAGATTCTTTGTGGCTGGGGTTTCCTGGCTGCAGCCCCAGAACCTAAGAACCCAAAGCTCCATTCCCAAGTGGACTCTCCTAATTTGCTAAATAACCTTGGGCAAGTCATTTAACCTTCCCAAACCTCAGCTTCTCCATCTATAAAGGAGGATGCAGAGCGCTGTCTCTTCCCAGCTTCTCTGGGAAGTTGTGAGGATTAATGATAAGAGAAAGGCAGTCAAGGGTCTGGAGTTTCTTTAAGAAAGGTGCTGCTTACCCTTGGATGAGAGTCCTAAAAATAAAAGAATAAACACCAGCAGTCCAGGCCAAAGTCGCAAGGGCTTTGTGCCTTGTGGTTTCCACATTTTCTATTCTTCAAAGAGGGTTGGCGGGGACCAAACAAAACAAAGCACCTAATAAAGCCTTTGTCTGACAAAATTCTCACTGGATTTTTATCCGATTACTCTGTGTCTATAGATGAAATGATTTTTAAACGTCCTGAAAAAACTGAAAGGAAAAAATGTCTCTGCCCAAAGACGCCAGGCATTCCTGCCTAGCCCTTCATCGCACGGAGAGGAAAGAACTCCTCTGACAATTAGCCTTCTATTTTGGTGACAGTAATTATCACCATTAGGGGCTTTGCTTTTGCTCTTATGATGAAATATATATTCATGCTGCAGAGGCTCCAATCTGAGGACTATTTGGGCAGAACCCAAAATGCAAGGAAAGGATCGATTTTAACCTATTTTAAAACATTTGATCTAATTTGATATTTCTAGTTTTCAACGGCTTACAGCAAATAGATGAAAATAAATGTCTTGTCACATGTTGTGCTGTGGACTATGCCTTTTGGTTTTCAAAGACTCCTGAAAACAGGAGGAGAATCCTCTATTAGTGTGTCCGATGCCTCAGGATTTTCCAGCTGTCGTTGTTCAAAGGTCTATCTTTTGGAGCCTGGTAGAATGACCAAGTGGATTATTTGCTCTAAAATTCTGTAAGTGATCTGTTTCTGAGTCTTTTGGCTAAAATAATAAGAAGGGATGGGGCAGAGAGGGAAGGAGCAAGTCCACACAAGTATTTGTGGGTGTATATGCATTCTTGCGCATATTTTCAGGCCAGACATATAATTCTGATTATTTGGAGAGGAGGAAGAACAATGAATAAGCATGGATCGTGCTGCTACTAGCCTCCTTTTAAGAAGTCTAATTCTTGTAGTGGCCCACTGCTTTCATGAAGGCTTTCATCTCTAAATAATTAATTTGCCTTTATGCAAGTGTATTTGCCTCTTACAAATCCTAAAACACAACACTGAGGACCCACGCTCAGCAAACCCGCTTTTAAGCACATAAATAATTGCCTTGGAATAATTAACAATTAACCTTGGTAAAAGGAGAGCTAAACATTAGTATATTAATTCAAAACAGATATTAGCTGTTTGGTGTTAGAAAATGTTATAAACCTATATACAGTTATAAACCTACATGGTCAGTAAGTTTAGTTAGCTGGAATATGTTAACTAGTAGTTTTGATGTAAATATTTAATCCATTTGCTTCAATCTATTTCACAAGCATTTATGCAAACTGGCCTTTTTTTTTTTTTAATGAAGGCCCTGAAATCAAGAAGAACTGGGATTGAGACTATAAATGGCTTATCAGGGTTCCTCACTCCACCTGTAGCAAAAGTCAGCACAGATGGTCTATGACAGTGGATGAACAGCATATTCTTCACATGTAAAGAATTTGGGTGTGAAATACACATAAGCAAAATTTCATCCACTGGGCTGCTGGATTCATGGTGGGGAGGGTTTTTTGTAAAGAAATATACTAAGACAGACCAGGCACAGTGACTCACACCTGTAATACTAGCTACTCAGGTGGCTGAGGCAGGAGAATCACTTGAACCCAGGAGGCCGAGGCTGCAGTGAATTGAGATCACGCCGCTGTACTCCAGCCTCGATGACCAAGTGAGACTCCATCTCAAAAAAATATATACATAATATGGTGACCAGCCTGGCCAATATAGTGAAACTCCATCTCTACTAAAAATACAAAAAAAACAGCCAGGCATGGTAGCACATGCCTGTAGTTTCAGCTACTCAGGAGGCTGAGGCAGGAGAATTGTTTGAACCTGGGAAGCAGAGGTTGCAGTGAGCCGAGATCATGCCACTGCGATCCAACCTGGGCAACAGAGGCAGACTCCATTGTCTCCTCTGTTGAGAGAGCCATGGAACAGATTCTCCCTCAGAATCTTCAGAAGGAACCAACCCTGCCTACATCTTGATTTTGGACTTCTGGCCTCCTGAACTGTGAAAGAATAAATTTCTGTTGTTTAAGTCAACCAGTCTGTGGTACTTATTGTTACGTCAGCCCTAGCAAACTAACACACAAGGGTGCTATGATATTACTTCTATTTCACATACAAGAAACTTGCCCAACATAATCTAGTTAGTTGGCAATGGGTCCTGGATTCAAACTCCAGCCTGGTGCCAGGGTCTATATGCTTTTGCCAACACTTTCCAGATCACTGTGCACATGATGTTGCAAATTTGATCCCTTCTCTCTTTAGTCTAAGTTCTATGGGAACAAACATTATGGCCTCATGTCTGTCGGGTGGAGAGACCACACTGTAACACACTCACCTGTGTGTGTGTGTGTGTGTATATGTATATATACACGTGTATATATACACACACATATATATGTATACACATATGTATGTATGTATATATATGTGTGTGTGTATATAGATATATATATAGAGAGAGAGAGAGCGAAAGAGAGAGAGAGAAATCCTTAGTTTCTAAGCCTTGTCTATCTCCATTACCATCCTCATCGGGTAACAGTATGAAAATGTTGTGCCCACCCTCGTCACTTTACAGTGAGGGGGCAGAAGCCTGGACGATGTTCTCCGAGCATCATTCTCATTCCCACCCCTGCTCCGCTTTCAGATATTACCTCATTCCCTTTCAACTCAGCCAACAGAGCTTGAGATAGAGGAGGATAGAGCAAGAGGGCACTCCCACACAGGGAGTTATGGAGTTCCGCTTCATCCCCAGGGTCCCAGAGCCATCAAGCCCTAGTGTCTCCCTTTTATCCTCATAAAACTGACTCCTTCACACCAACTCCTCTGGTCTAAAGTTTGACTTCAACATCAGCTGACATGCTCTTAATCCTCACTGATTTTCTGACATCTTGGGGTTTGCTTTGTCCTAACCTTGTTTCCCCAGCTTAAGTTTGAGTTTACCATTACTGAAGGGATGTATCCGCTGGAAGTATTCCAGGCCATACATTCAAGGAAGAGCAGCTCCACTCATGGCTGGTGCAGCTGACTGAGCCCACTCCCTCCCACAGGCTATCAAACATCTGGCATTGGACCTCCCTCTCTCTGTAGGCCCCTGTCCCCAAAGCTGCATTGGTGCTTGTGATTTTTACTTTAAAAGAAACTTTTTTCCTGGACTCAGAAAGGCAGGTGATGCCTCTGCTTGCCTCACTTTTGTGTGTGTGTGGTGGTGAATTTTGTCGTTTCTGCACTTGTTTTGTGATTGTTGATATTATTCTTATGAACTGAAATCCCAGAAGAATGTGTACCAGGCAGGTTCACTAGACTTGTCCTTTGAAAAAGCCCACACAGACTTTTTTCTGCAGAACTTCCTTTCTGCCACCAGATTTAATCATTAAAGATAGCAATGGGGGCGTCAGGGTAAACGGTGACACAAACAAAACTTCCTGTGTTGGGCACATTTCCTTAGCCTCCAAGATTTTTCAACAGGCCGGCTTTCAGGAAACAATTCTGTTAGAATTCTTGGTAAACTCACCACTGTCCTAAATTGCTTTTAGCTGGTTTGTATCAAGAGCAAGGCAAGGAGAGAGGCAGAATAAATTTCCCCTGGATGAGCTGTATCCTAAAGTGGTATTCCCAGCAAGAGTAAGGGACAAGCAGGGAGAGCCAGGAATTGTCAGCATTGATGAATATTGATTATGTATATACCTGGTGCTGGACAGCTAAGGCACAGGAGTGATGATCAGAAAGCAAGGGACAGGGGATTTTGGAAGCATTATAAATGGTTGTGTTAAAATGAGGTAGCTCATGAGCCTGCAAACAAGGTGTCAAAAAGGAGAAGGCAGGTGGACTCTCCTAGGACCATAATATTAAGGTATCCCTGGAATAATTGAATTGATGAAGGAAGGAAAGAGTTGAAGACTATGGAAGAAGAAAGTATTAGCTGGTGGTTTGCCTACTGTAGACAGAGCACTTTTTTGGCTGTTTATTTCCTTGCTTTTTTTTTTTTTGCCAGATTGCATGTTTGAAATTTTCTTTTTTGATCTTTAAATAGTCCTGGGGGAAACACTTATAAGGCAGACAAGATGTTTGCAAACTTTTGTATTTTTCATTAAAAAATAAAAATTACAGAGGAGGTTGTAGACCAGATTAGTTGAAGTGTAATTAGCTAAGCAAATCCACCCTTTCCTCTGCCATGATTATAGTGAGGTCATTCACCTTAGTTTGTCTATCAGTAATTTGCGGATGCTACATTTTACCAACTAGCTGACTTGGTATTTAAAAGGATTTTAAGCATCTCTAAAACTCTATGTTATATTATAATAAGATTTATAGCTCTGTACATTTTGTGCAGTGATAGAAAGTTACTGCTCTGTATCATCATTATTCTGAAATCTTCAGGTCTTTGCAATAATTTAAGACTGTGACAATGAAGGATTTAGCCAAAGAATCTGGCATATTGCTCTTTTCTTATTCTGCATAAGGTTTTGAATTAATGCAATTGAAATTTTAAGAAATAGTGCTTATATTTCTCAATATCAAGTGAAATTATTAAATTTTTATACTTCTGCTGTATTTCTTAACCAGTTATAAGCATTTTAAAACATGCTTTTTCTATTGTTTATCCTAAATAGGCTTTTGTGGCTATTATTAAAGCACCATTGGTCTCATTGACCAGCTGCCATTCAGTATTTACCAATAAGCAGACAGGCATGAAAGGCCAGATTTGCTTACATGACAGTGATTGTGAAGAACATTTGTAGCACATTTTTTTTTTTTTGAGACAGAGTCTTGCTCTGTTGCCCAGGCTGGAGTGCAGTGCCATGATCTTGGCTCACTGCAACCTCTGCCTCCAGGGTTCAAGAGATTCTCCTGCTTCAGCCTCCCAAGTAGCTGGGACTACAGTTGCGCACCACTACACCCGGCTAATTTTTTGTATTTTTAGTACAGACAGCATTTCACCGTGTTAGCCGGGATGATCTCGATCTCCTGACCTTGTGATCTGCCTGCTTCAGCCTCCCAAAGTGCTGGGGTTACAGGCGTGAGCCACCGTGCCCGGCTATGTAGCACATTTGTTTTTAAAGGCAGCTTCACTTCCACTAGAAGGAATAGCTGAGTTTCAGACATTTCTTTAAATTTTATTGTAGTTTTCTGTTACATTCCTAAATAAGATGAAAAAATACTTAGGAAATCCACAGATTTCAATGAAATAATAGTTTTTTGTCTATAATTGAGAAACACAATCTGATAGTTATGCTGACTACCGAACAGGTCAAAGAAGCACTTTTTAAAAGCATCATGTTCTCAGAGGAAGGAAAGTAGCATTTTGTGAATACCTACGATGAGCCCAGGCACTGTGCTAAATGCTTCTCTAAACTGTCAAATAAAATACTATTTACAAGGCCATGGCATGGTGTAGTGGGTCAAATTGTGTCCCTGCCCCCAAAGATATGTTTAAGTCCTAACCCAAATGTGACCTTATTTGGAAATAAGATTTTTGCAGATTTAATTGAGTTAAGATGACACCATAGTGAATCAGAATGAGCCCTGAATTCAATGACTGGTGTCCTTATAAGAGAAAGGCAAAGGAGATTGGACATAGAGATACACGGGGAAGAAGGTCATGTGATTACAGAGGTGATTGGAGTAGTACACACACAAGCCAAGGGGTGCCAAAGATTGCCTGCAACCATCAGGAGCTAGGAGAGCGGCATGGAACAGATTCTCCCTCAGAGCCTTCAGAAGGAACCAACCCTGCCCACATCTTGATTTTGGACTTCTGGCCTCCTGAACTGTGAAAGAAATAAATTTCTGTTGTTTAAGTCACCCAGTTTGTGGTACTTATTGTTACATCAGCCCTAGCAAACTAACACGCAAGGGTGCTATGATATTACCTCTATTTCACATACAAGAAACTTGCCCAACATAATCTAGTTAGTTGGCAATGGGTCCTGGATTCAAACTCCAGCCTGGTGCCAGGGTCTATATGCTTTTGCCAACACTTTCCAGATCACTGTGCACATGATGTTGCAAGTTTGATTCCTTCTCTCTTTAGTCTAAATTCTATGGAAACAAACATTATGGCCTCATGTCTGTAGGATGGAGAGACCACCCTGCAGCACACCGACCTGTTTTTAGTACTATTAGTAAGGAAGACCCTATGGACTGAAGCTAGCTCCTGGCATATCACAGAGTGTCCCTTATGACAGCAAACTGATGTGAAATTATGCATGAAGTGGTCAAATATCTGAAACATACCAACTAGATTAATTTTCCATCTTTGATGAGACCTATAAAGATGTTTGCTGCTGTCACTAACCCTAATTCCTACTGAGTTCCTAGGACAAATAGTAGATCCAGGGAAAATTACTCTTACTTTTAGACATCAGCTGTTTTGCTTTTCAGTTTATATTGCTTTCCCCAAAAGATTTAATTTTTGTTTCCTAAAGCCCATATAAAAAATTAAAATTCAATTAAGGCTTCTGTAACCTATGCATAATATTAGTTTATTTGGAAGCATCTATCCATGAAATAATAAATCGAATGTGGATCTTTTGGTGTTATTAACTTTTCTGCATTTGAATAAATTCAGAATATTTGATTTTGACAAATAAGGAATAATTTTCTAGTTCCAGGAATCATTGCTAGAGGTAGTTGTTTTTCTTCCAAATGCGTGGACTATAGTACAGGGAAGTCAGACCAGGTTGTAAGTAAAACACGAGTAGACTTCGGTGCTGGTGGAGAAGGAAGAGGAGGATGTGGTCCAGAAGAGCTCTCAGGGCTCTGGTTCCTCTCCACCTGGGCAGGGGACAAGTCATGCTGAAGGTGTAGAAGGGCAAGAAGGATGGAGCCCTCCTGAAAGCTCTGTGAACTCCAAGACAACCAGGTCCTTTCTTGCCCAACAGTGAGGCTCAGCAGGAACCAGCATGCTCCATCCAAATAAATCCCCAATCATTTAAAAACTTATAGAAAAAGCCACTCATATGTTAACTTCTCAAATATGACATTGGCTGCTAGCTTCAAACTGGTGTATTATAGTCAGGTTGTATCAACAAGCTGTATCTTTCAGGTCACAAGCATCAGTCACTTTAGGAGACAGGTAGGCTACCGAAAAAGAAAGTCTTGGAATAGAGTGGCACTTGCTTGAAGAATCTCATGCTCCACACAAAGGGCTTCACGGGGACCTTACCAGAACAATGGCAGTATCGAATTTTGAATCTTTTATTTTCCAATCTCAACTCATCCTTGTGTGCACTGTAGAATATCTACCAAACACACATTTGACCACACAGTGTCTCCTTTCAGACAGCTTGGCCTAGAGCATCATGTTTCCCCTACTCACCCCACAGTTCTAGCCAAGAGGGCAGGAAGGCATATCCTGGCCTCTTCTTTAGCAGCTGTGGACTAGTCGTTGGCATTGTGAGCAGAGTGTCACTGAACCATTGCTCTAGATCAGGGATATACGCTGTGGAGCAAAGGTGGGAGTGGCAATATGAGTCCCCAGGAAGAGTGATTTCAGAGCACTGTGGAACCCTGGGATGGGATGAGTGAACTTGGGAATGTTCCAACATGCCCCAGGTGCTTCTGACTGTCCCTCTCCCACTAGTAGAGATAAGCATCTCCAGGTAAACAAACACTAGCCTCTTAGTACCTGTATAGTGCAAATGAAAAATAGAAGAACAACAAATTTTTTTTTGGTCAATATTTCCTTCTTTCACCATTTTGCAGTAAATAGTGGGCAGACAGATGGTTTGCTTCCAGATGCACAGGTATTTCCAAGTGTGATGAAGTGGTAATGTTGTCTGTTTTATTTCTCTCTTCTTAAGTGTTTATATTCTCTTTATTATATCATTCTCCCACCCCCTTGATTCTTGTCTTGTTTCTTTGATTTAGAAAATTGTTTTTGAACTGTTAGACAAGTACAGAGAATAATTAAACATCTTTACCCATTTCCAAGAATTAATAAATATTTATATTTTGTCATATTTCCTTCAGATCTTTTAAAAAGCTTTTGTTGAGGCAGAATTTATATGCTCTACAGTTCACCTATTTAAAGTGTACAGTTCAATGGTTTTTGGTATAATATATTCTTTTTTAAAATTATGGTAAAATATATATGACATAAAATTTGGCATTTAACCATTTTAGGTGTACAATTTAGTGTCATTAATTACATTCATAATACTGTGCAACTACCACCACTATGGTTTTCACCACCAAAATTTGATCATCACCCTAAACAGAAACTTCATAACCATTGAACAAGTTCTCATTCTCCCTTTCCTTTGACCTTGGTAATCTCTAATATACTTTCTGTTTCTATGAATTTGCTTGTTCTAGACATTTCACATAAGTGGAATCATACAATATTTGTTCTTTTGTATCTGGCTTATTTCACTTAGCAAAATGTTTCCAAGGTTCATCCATATTGTAACATGTATCAGAATTTCGTTTCTTTTTATGACTAAATAATAGTCCATTGTATGTATAGATCACATTTGAAAAATCCATTCATCAGCTGGTGGACACTTGGGTTGCTTCTATCTTTTGCTATTGTGAATAATCTTATAATGAACATTGGCATATAGTTATCTGTTCGAGTCCCTGCTTTCAGTTCCTTTGGGTATATAATTAGATGTGGAATGGCTGGGTCATGTATAACTCTGTGGTTAGCTTTTTGAGGAACTACTGAACTGTCTTTCATAACAGATGTACCATTTCCCCACAAGCAAGGTATGAGAATTCCAATTTCTTCACATCTTTGCCAATACTTATTTTCCATTTTTTGATTTTAGTTTGGTTGTTGTTGTTGTTGTTATTGTTTTTTAAATAGCCATTTTAGTTGGTGTGAGTGAAGTATCTCATTGTGGTCTTGATTTGCATTTCCTAATGACTAATGATATTGAGCATCTTTTTATGTGTTTATTGGTTGTTTATCTTCTATGATGAAATGTTTATTCAAATTCTTTTCCCTTTTTAAAAAATTTGGGTTGTCCTTTTGTTGTTGCATTATAGGAGTTCTTTGCATGTTCTGAATGCTAAATGCTTATCAGATCATAGTTTCCAAATATTTTATCCCATTCTCTTGGTTATCTTTTCACTGTCTTGATAATGTTATTTGATGCTTAAGAGTTTTAAATTTTAATGAAGTCCACTTTATCTATTTTTCCTTTTGTTGTTCTTGCTTTTGGTATCCAGAACTTTTTTTAAGATGAGAAATAAAACACAGCTGGTAAAGATGATGTTTCCTCTGTATTCTTCCCCAATTCAGCTCCCCTTCCACCCTAGAGGCTACCATTATCACAAATTTGATGCAACATTTCCTACCCATGTTTTTATATAATCAATACTTACATATACATAAATCACAAACAACATTCTTTTGTATACTTTTAAAATTATACACACACTTTATCATTTTTCTTTCTGCTCTTTTTTGAGCCAACATTTGAGACCTATTCATGTTGATCAATATTGACTTAGTTTATTCATTTTTGTGTTTATAATGTAGTCAATCAGATGATTAGGAAGTCATATTCAAAATATTTAGCAACTGGCATGGCTCTGGAACCAACCAACACACATAAACAGCAGTAACTCTGTATCTATGTGTACCTGCACACACCTGGCTGAATACCAGCCCAGCTTCCACACTTTATTTACTCATTCCATTATTGTGGAAATTTAGATTTTTCTCAATTTTTCATGATTATAAATAATACTGCTAGAAATATTCTTGTAGACTTCTCTTCATGCATATGTGTGAGAATTTCTCTAGGATACATACTTAGGTTAGAATTGATGGGTGGTCTGCTACCCACATGTTCTATTTTATTTTCCCTGTTGTATCAGAATTGTGTCTAAGGCCTAAAGATTAGGACAAAAAATGTTATGTTCCCAACATTCCATATAACCACTATGAAGTCATGTCATAGCAGTTGTGATCAGCTACTTTCCAGGAGGGCATACTGAGAAGCACCAATGCTAAGAATAGGTTATTCTAATCACTTCCACCCAAGTCAACTTAAGGAGAGAACAGGAGAAAGGAGGGGGCCTTTGGAGGTAGTACTAAATTCATGAAGAGAGGATATTCCCTCTCTTCACATAACCACAATATTCACTATAAAAGCCAAGGAAGGAAGACCAAAGATAATCACTGATAAAGGTTTTCTGTGCATCTGTCAGAATCATTCTCCTTCCCTTCCACATATAACTCAGTCAGAGTCTGGTCCTCTTTCATGGGAAATTGGGTGAGAGCCTGGACCTTCAGAGTGCCTGATGCTGCCAGGGTGTGGAGGAGGAGGCAGGAGAGAAGATAGGACTGAGAGAGGGACACCTGCCCTCCCACCATTTAGCATGGCAAATATACCACTGCTGGTTTACATGAATTGAGAGAACATCAAGGAGCATGCCTGGACTTCAGCCATCTTTGTAGTACTCCACCAGAGTGCCATTCTCTAGGGGAACATCATGCTCTGCAAGACACTGAGGCAGGGTGGAGGAAGTGAAGGCAGGTTAGATCCCATGTCAGACAATTACTCAGGGGATAAGTTCCCACGGAGCCCTTCAAAGAATCCATACCTGCGCCCCATGAGAGCCCAGCAATTGGATGTTGCCATGTGGAGGAGGACATCAAGAGCTCATTGGCATGGGCCAGAGATGTAGCTAGCACTACAGGAAGAAGATTGCACCCTCACCTAATCACACAGGAAATAACTTTGCTGTTTTCCCTTTTCTCTGGAGACATAGAAAGTTGGTATCTGAGAGTCTGCCAGCTGGGACTCCACCTCCACCGGCTAAGAGAGCCCTAGCAGTAGCTGTAGCCAAGAGAAGGAGGAAAAGAGCTTCGCATCAGATAAGAGATCAAAGCTTGGAAACAAGCAGGACTGAGTTTTAAACACACCAATAAGCAAAAGGGATAAAAGCTAGAGAATTTGGCCAAAGGTTATTAAGAGAGCTTGTCCTCAGCTGGCAGGGAGACTCAACGTAGTGCAGTTTGGGCATTCGTCAGAGGGAATAAAATCTCATCATGTTTATTATCCAATGAGACTAGACTGCTCAATAAATGAGGGAACCTCTATCAACCAGTAACTGCCCAGGAGCTCTCCAATGGGAGCTAATTTATATTCCCCTCCTCAGGGAATGAGAGTTCCATTGACAATCTGATGGGTGTACAGTGATATCTTTAGTGTCATTTCTACTTGTGTAGATCTTCTTGTTATTCATGAAAAGCATTGATTTAGGGCAAAAACATCAAGAAAACAATCTGACTAAAACCCCAGAAAATTGCCAAAAGAGTCATCATTATATTGGGTCCATTTTTATTTTCACAAAGAGAAATTAGCTTGCCCCGAAATATTAGTGTTGAAGTAGCCAAGAAAACTTACCCAGTTCAATATTTTTCCTTCATCAGAATCCTGGCTTCCTGAGGACCCCTAAAACCTCTTCCTTCCCCGCTTCTACTCCTCTCCTCTCAGTGATGTCAGAGGCATCTGAAGATATGAGCCTGCAGTCCTGGGAGGCTCTACCTCTGGCCTTTTGTTCAGAACGTCTTGCTGGGTGTCCTGCTCTCAATTTTCCACCCATTTGCCTTACCCTGGACCTGCATCTCTGCTAGTGCTTAGCTTCTTCAGATGGACAACCAGCTGGCCTGCCAGCCTAGTTTTCAGCTGCAGATTTCCCTCCACAACGATGGTTCACAGCTGAAGCCAATGGGCCGGGACTGCGTCTTGCCTTCTCCCCTCTGTCACCAACCCCCAGAGTCCAGTCTCCAGGTATCCTTGGTCCAGGAGGAGGGCTGGGCCCACCTTGAATCCATAGGAAGGGAGTTTGAACACATTCTGCCTGCAATCCCATTGCATTTTGTTTTTAATTTAAATGGATGGATTTGCAGGCTAATTGTTATCCTGCCACCCTCAGCTGACAGGGTGTATCAAGGGAACAGTCCTTGAAGGTAAAAGAGCCGTACAGCTGGATTTAAGTAATAATGCGTCTCTCACAAACCTGCACAAGTTGCAGTTTGATGAAAATTACAGTCAAACCTTGTGTTGTAAAGTGCTGTTTACTGGAGGAAAGAAAAAAAATCCTGTAAGATATAGAAATAGTACGTGAGACAAGCTGGCAGGGTGCTTGGAATCATTATGATGTGTAAAGAATTCCTTGACAATGACGGATCACCTCGGGAACATCTGAGTGGGGCCTTTTGTTTATCTTCACTTGCCTTTGCATTTATGTCATGTCTTTCACTTGGGGGTGAGATTTCGTCTTTGAAAGTTGAAACGATTTTTAACTCCAGAAAGGTTTACTCGGTTTTCATGAACTTGTTTTTTTGTGTCCCCCCACCACACATCCCTCTTCTGCTTCCCTCTCTCTCCCTATGCCTCTTTTCCTCCCTTCCAGCTGGGGTGTGTCAGTCCTGGATACCAGATGCAAAATGATTAAGCCAGTGCAGTTTTCCAAGTTGGACTCGTTATTGATTAGCACTTCCTAAATCAAACAGAATTGCTGATCGCTATTGCAGGGCATCCACCACTTGCTTGGGATCCAAGTTCTGTTGCAGTGTTTGTGCCTGAGCAGGCATGGGGGTTTTTGATGTGTTCCCCCAACTTAATCACTGCTGTTTCCTGCAAAGGAAGAAGAATGGCAACTTTCATCACCAATTCGTGTTTCTTAAGCTCCGACTGTGTGTGTGGCAGTGTGCAGTCACACAGGGGACTTTGAAAATTAGCAGGAGCCACTGTCTTTACTCTCCTTAGCTGCGATAATTAATGCCTTAGGACATTTTTATGATTTGGTATGTGCCTGGCACATGACACATAGTACTGAGAGTGTCAGTTACATATGACTCTCTTAAAAGGATGGAGAATTTAACAGAGGTCATTTTGTCCATTTGATTTGTAGATACATTAGCAGGCAATTTGAAATGTTAGTGAAATAAAATTAAAGAGGTTCTGTTTGCAAATCAGCCACTACCCAGTCATCTGTCCAAGCGTATGAGGACCAACCTCACTCTTACATCACCCTGTCCCAATATCTGCTCTTGGCGACGTATCAGGACACAAGTTGGCGATCTCCATGAATATATATGTGTTTCTTTTCATCCCTGCACCCTGTCCCCCAGCCTACCCTGGAAAGATACTGGTAAACTTTTAAAAACTTTTATTTTGAACAAACAGCTGGGCGTGGTGGCGGGTGCCTGTAATCCCAGCTACTGGGGAGGCTGAGGCAGGAGAATCGCTTAAACCTAGGAGGCAGAGGTTATAGAGAGCTGAGATCACACCATTGCACTCCAGCCTGGGTGTCAAGAGTGAAACTCCGTCTCAAAAAAACAAAAACAAAAATAAAACAAAAAAAAACCCAACTTTTATTTTTAGATAATTCCAAATTTAAAGAAAATTACAAGACTAATAAAAAGAACTCCTATATACCTTTTATATATCTTCACCAACTGTTATCATTTTGCTCCATTTCATTATCTCCCTCCCTCTTTCTTTATCTGCCCCCACCACACACATACACACACTCTTCTATAATTGCTTTTCTTAACCATGTGAAAGTAAGTTGTGTACAACGATTCTCCTTGTCCCTAAATACTTTAATGTATATGACCTAAGGGGAAGAATGTTCTTTTACATGACCACAGTATTATAAATTCCATTTAACATTGACAAAATGCTATTATGTAAATTTAGCCCATATTCAAATTTTATCAACCCTACTGTTATGGACTGAATTGTGTCTGCTTAAATTCATAAATTGAAGCCCTATCCCCCAGTGTAAGGGTACTTGGGGAGGGGGGCCTTTGGGAGGTCATGAGGGTAGGGTCCGGGTCTGATGGGCTTAGTGCCCTTGTAAGAGGAGACACAAGAGTGCTTTCTCTGTCTCTTCCTGCCATGCAGAGACACAGCTAAAAGGTGGCTGTCTGCAAGTCAGGAAGAGATCGTTCACCAGACAAGACCTGCTGGTACCCTGATCTTGGATTTCTAGACTCCAGAACTGTGAGAAAATAAAATTTCTGTTGTTTAAGCAACCCAGACTGTGGTATTTTGTTC
This sequence comes from Pan troglodytes, assembly GCF_028858775.2. Taxonomy (NCBI): domain Eukaryota; kingdom Metazoa; phylum Chordata; class Mammalia; order Primates; family Hominidae; genus Pan; species Pan troglodytes. The sequence goes on from NC_086015.1 coordinate 160,822,541, forward strand.
TGGCAGCCAGAGCTGACTAATACATGTTCCAATAATGTCCTTTATAATATTTTCTCCAGCCCTATCAAGATCTAATCATGAATCATGCATTACATTTACTTATCATGTCTCTTTAGTCTCCTTTAATCTGGAACAGTTCCTCAGCCTTTTACTATTTTGTCGTTTATGACACTGGCATCTTTGAAGACCACAGGTCAGTTATTTTGTATATTATCCCTCAGTTTGGGTTTGTCTGATGTTTCTCATGATTAGATTTTGGTTGTACATTTTGAGCAGGAATACTACATAAGTAGAATTATGTCCATCTTAATGCGTCATATCGAGACGCATGATATCAGTTTGTCTCATTTTCAGCCGTTACCTAAGCTAAGCTTTTGTTAAAAGTTTGTAAACTCACTGTTGAAAAAGCTGTCAGAATAGGTGGCTAGTATGCAGTGTTGAAGACCTTGAAACCCAGCTCTGAGGATTAAAGAACAATTAGCAACATGTGATTTTGTATCTGACACTTGATATTGACCAAATATGCCTAAAAGTGATCTCCTTTGCTCCTAACAGCAGCACAAATCCAATAGTTCACAAATTAGAACATTTTGAGTGTGACTAATGGTTTAGGAACATTTCACTTTTCACTTTCTCTTTCATCTTTCTCTCCATTCACATGTACTGAGAATTATTATTATTATTATTAAACCTGGGCTTTATCTTCCTTATCTATAAAACAAAGAGGTTGGTGTTGATGATTGATAAAGTTCTCCCCAGTATCTACCATTCTTAATAACACAGGCAGAGCACCTGGAATTTGTGAAATATATAGCCTGGAATTTAGGAAATAGAAAAATACCCTTGCAAGAAAGAAATGATGGGGAAGAGCTTTGCCTCAATGTTCAGCATCCAGAAAGGGAAGGTTTTGAATAAAAGATTGCCTCAACACAATTTAGAACCATTCTTACATGTTTCTCTGCTTTTTTGGCCACTGGACTATTTCATGAGAGATGGCTCTTATGCTTGGGAGGGCATAGAAGTTCTCACTTTATGAAATTTTTTAAGTTGCTACTTCTGGAACATAGACAATTTTTAAAAATCCAAGTTATTTTCTACATTCTTATTGGAGCTGACCTGAAATGCCCTCTATGTCTTCTACTTGGAGAAATATTTGATGTTTAATTTTTGCTTGTTCATTTGGTGTGCTAATGTTTCTCCTTGATATAAAAACATTGGTTTATTAATTTTAAATTGAACCTGAACTGCTATCCAAGGTTCATGCCAGACTTTCTAGGTGTTTGTTGGGAGACAGCTGGCAAATGGGCTGTTTCCAAATGACTGCCTGGTTTCCAGATAAAGAAGAATTCTACTAAATTTTAGAATATCCTCAGCTCAGAGCCAAGAGGAGGGATAAGGAAGGAGAACTACTTGGCTCAGAAGACATTCTGAAAAAACTTCAGTGTGTCACTGAAAATGGAGCAGAGAGACAATGCTGGGCATTTGTGCAAACTCATTGCCTCTGTAGAACTTTAAAAACAGACCTTCCACATAATCTCATTGCAGATAAGTAAACTGAAGTCCAAGGAGTTGTCTTGTTCAGTATCAAACAGCTAGTAATAATATTAGCTACCATTTTCTAAGGACCTACTATGTGCCTTGCACTTTACATATATTGTCTTTAATTCTCACAGCACCCCATGATAAATTATGACTCTTATTTAGACATTAAAAATCAGAATGAGCAAAGTTAAATAACTTGTCCCTGCTTATCCAGCTAGTACGTAGCAGAGCCTGGTCTCAAATCCAGGCCTGTCAGATATTCAACTCCCTGCATGTTCTTGCACTACATCATTGACAAGGAGAGGCTAGCCAGAATGCCTATGTATTCTTTCTTCCTATCTCTTACTGTCCTGTGAGAGATATGTGGAACTTGTGTGAATGGATGCTATTTGAATTCTTTAAATGGATTTACCCTGTAAGAGCACTTATTATGTATTGTTTTTATTTATTTAATTTCCTGTCTGCCCTCATCCTGACCATAAGTCCTCTAAGGCAAGAATCGTGGCTTTTGTCCACAGTTAAACTTCGTGCACCAGCACAGTGCCTAGAACATAGAAGGTGTTCAATAAATGCTCATTGGGAAGAAAGAAAGAAGGGAAAGAGGGAGAGGAAGAAAGAAGGAGAATAAGAGAGAAAGAGAGAGAATGGAAGGAGGAAATAAAGGAAGAAAACTGTAGACAAAACAAGCAGAGCTCTCACTTGGTAAGATTATTAAGGCTTACCTGCTTGTTGCAAATCACAGAGGAATGTAATTTAGTGATTTCTCAACACACACACACACACACACACACACACGATTACATTTTGGTTTTATCTATGACCAAGAAAATTGCAAACAACCTAATTACTCAAAAATTGGTGGATGAATAAGTAAATTAGGTGCATCTACTCAATGAAAGAATATGCAAATATTAAAAAATAATTGTTAAAAAGACTAGACGGAAACACAGGAAAATGTATTGGTTAGGATAGGTTTAGTGGTTTAAAAGGAAACAGAATACTAAAATGTAGAGATACGCAGATGAATAAAGACAAAGAGTGCATACATAGATAAGAGTTTTATCTTATGCTTCTTTAAATCCATAGGGCCAAATATAATGTCGGGCACACCATTAAGGTAAAAAATAAAAATAATCATGATTTATTGAGCATTTTATGCTGATTTCCAATATGGAGTGACAGGAACTGGATTTACCCTACTGCTTTATACCACTAATGAAACAAACAAAATATATGGAAAAATGATTTTCAGAGATCAGGAAACAGGCTGCATAGTATAACAATCCCTGAGAACAGGGAAACGAACAAGGTGAACCCTATGACTGCCCCAGCTTATTGCCTGGAGAGAGTTTTCAGGCTACTCTGCAGGGAGAGGGAATCCAGACAGATCCTCGAGGTCTCTCTGAGTTGAGGAGATGAGCTGAGAATTAAGGACGGCCAAAGCAACTCTAACTGGACTGAGTTACTAAGAGGAGACAGCCGCACAGAGAAAGGACACCTAGAGGTCTGCAGGTAGTCCCCTTTGAGTCTTCCAGTGAGGGCTGATCAGTGTATGCAAGTGAAGAAACTATCGCGGGCAAGGAAAGAACTACTGGAAACGAACAGACCAGGATTATTAATTCATGCTCTCATGGAAAGCCACAGTGGAAAGACCTTGCAAGGATTCTATTTTTATTTTTTGAAAAGCATAACAAATTTATTTAACAAATTTGGGAAGATTTTGTTTGTTTGTTTTTAGTAGAGACAGATTTTCACCATGTTGGCCAGGCTGGTTGTGAACTCTAGCCTCAAGCGATCTGATCCGCCTGCCTTGGCCTCCCAAAGTACTGGGATTACAGGTGTGAGCCACCATGCCTGGCCTATTTAACAAAGTTTTATGTGACATGGGAGCCTTCAGAAATGAAGACCCAAAGACACCCAGGAAAAAGTCTACTTTTATGCTAAGTTTGACAAAAGAAGTGGATAGTTGTGGGGAAACGTGATTGGACAAAAGGAGTATGAGCTAATGGTAATCAATTGAAGGGAACTCAGCAAGGCCTGTCTGTTCAGATTTTACTTGGCCTCTCTGTGTAACATTCCTTCCCCTGGGTATGGGGAAGAACTCTCTGGAATGAAGGTCTTGTGATGTACTTTTGGGAGAAGTAGGTCAGAGTATGACCTTTCTAAGTTTTATAGCTTGCTCTGGAGGAGAGGAGTTCTAGTTTCTATGACCTACCTTAGGAGAGAAGAATTCAGGTTTCTATGACACGCCTTGGGGGAGAAAGGGAGTGGGAGACAGGAGGGCCAGAGAAGGTCAGAGAGACCTTAGACAAAGATTTTTAAACAATTATAACTACAGCCCATAAGTTCAAAGAGTTAGAGAAAAGCATAAGCAAGTTAAGTAGACGAAGATAGAAAAATATGTAATTTGAACTACTAGAGATGAAAACTAAAATGTCTTGTAGGGCAAATACACTGAACAGAATCAACAGCAGACTAGACACTGGTAAGGTAAAGATTAGAGAACTTGAGGACACAGAAATAGGAACTCTCCAAAATAAAACACAGGGAGACAAAAGACTAAACTAAAAGTAATATAGCATTAGCAAACAGTGAGACAACTTCAAGGAAACTGAAAAACATGTAATTGGAGTTTCGGAAGGAGAGGTAGAGATAAAAAAATTGATGAAATAATGAATGCTTCTAAATTATAAACTATAAACTGGCAGATCCAAGGAGCTCAGTTGACTTTCAAACCCAAGATATTTGGGTTTGAAGGCGGGATAAGGAAGGAGAACTACTTGGCTCAGAAGACATTCTGAAAAAACTTCAGTGTGTCACTGAAAATGGAGCAGAAAAACAATGCTGGGCATTTGTGCAAACTCATTGCCTCTGTAGAACTGTACACCAAATCACCTAATAATCGAATTGCTTTAAAATAATGATAAAGAGAGAGTCTTCAAAGCAGCCAGAGGAAAAAAGACCTACTGTATACAAAGGAATGAGATAAGAATGACAGCAAACTTCCCATCAGAAATAGTGCAGGCCAGAAGACAGTGGATCACAGCAATCCATACCAAGAGATAAAAGTCAATCTAAAATCCTATGCCCAGAAATAGTATCTTTTATAAATGAAGATGAAATAAAGACTTTTTCAGACATACAAAAGCTGATGGAGTTCATTACAAGGAGATCTGCTCTATTAAAATATCAAAGGTAATCTTTCAGGCAGAAGGAAAATCATACCAGATGAAAATTTACATGTACAAAAACAAATAAAGAACACAGAAATTCATTAGTATGTGGGCAGAAAAGCATAGGGTGTTTTTTTCTTCTTTTTTCCTGAGCATTTACTGTGTACCAGACACTCTGGTAGTTGTTTTGCATACAAAACTCATCTTTAAGTTAACCCTGGAAAGTGAGACTAAATGAGCTGAAGGTTACACATCCTAATTAGTGTTAAGGTCAGGATTGGTAGCCAAGAATTATTCCAAAACACATAGCAGATTCAATAAGCAGATGTTTGAGAATTTGAATAAATGCCTTAGCAAAAATCAAGCCTGAAATATTTGACTTTCAAACATAAGACTATAGAATCTGACAGCCTCCAAGAAAAGCCCTGAATATTTTTTTTAAGTTTCTGAATAAAATTTCCCAGGGAAGTAAGAGCACGCATAAAAGTAACTAAAATTAACACTTGTTTATAGTTTATAGTATAAGATGGTGGACTGAGCACTCACTGCAACACATGCCCTCCCCCTCCCACATACCCTGCCAAAAAACGCTAAGGAGTATCAGTGGACCCTCATAGAGAAACTAACAGTATCTGTATGAAAAAATATAAAGGTTAGGTAGCAATGCAAGAAGCTACCATCTTGGTAAGAAATCTATTGCAGAAAAAAAAAATGGGTGCACAACCAAGAAGCATCAGCATTTGAGGAAAGTCAGTGTCATGAAAGAAAAGAGCAGGAATAGATGCCAAAAAATTAAGTTAAAAAAGCTACATAGAAAGAAACACAGTTAAAGCAGTCAGAAGAGAAATTTAAAATAATTAGATTAAAAATCTCCAGTGAGATAAAGAAAGAATTGCATCTGTGTGCCGGGCACGGTGGCTCATGCCTATAGTCCCAGCACTTCAGGAGGCCGAGGTGGGCAGATCACGAGGTCAGGAGATTGAGACCATCCTGGCTAACACGGTGAAACCCCGTCTCTACTAAAAATACAAAAAATTAGCTGGGCGTGGTGGCGGGCGCCTGTAGTCCCAGCTACTCAGGAGTCTGAGGCAGGAGAATGGTGTGAACCCGGGAGGCAGAGCTCGCAGTGAGCCAAGATAGCGCCACTGCACTCCAGCCTGGGCAACAGAGCGAGACTCCATCTCAAAAAAAAAAAAAAAAGTATTGCATCTGTGAAACAGGAAAAAGAATTGCATCTGTGAAACAAGAATAAGAGATTATAAAACAAGAATAAGATGTCATGAGGAAGAATGAATTAGCAGTCTTGGAAAGAAAACTCCTAATTTACAGGGAGGCAAAACTGTTCAGGTGTCAAAGGGTCATGTTTTTCAATTTTCTAACGGGAAAAACTGACTGCTGTGGTAGCTATGGCCAATTTATGAAAGACCTGAAAACTATAGAGTAAAAACAGTCAAGTTTCATCAGAATCAAATTACTAAGGAGACTCCTACAGAGATTTTCTTGTTAACCATTTTTCTCCCCACTTTTATTTAGTGTAAGGGGAAAAGGCTGTCATAGTAAGTGATTTTTCCAGAGTGTAGTGTTCTCTTTAATAACTGACAGAATATGGCAGGAGAGACACACAGACTGTTGGCCCATGGCATCATGGGCCCACATAGCTGATTTGGTCTGTGCAGTAATAATGGTTAGGAGTGAAATGATGTGTTGAATAGTTCCATGTTGTCCTTAACCCTCTTGTTATGATGGACCATGCAAATTAATGCCTGTGAAGGAACAAGCAAATGAAAGACTTCCTAGAATTTTAATGAGCCCTCAAATAAAGGCTTTTGAGGAGGTCATTTCGTCTCTCACAAATTAGCAAGAAGAAAAACAAACACAATGGTGAAAAGCACTAAAGATTCAGATTAAGCAGCTGGATTTAAACATGCTGAGACACAAGACAGTCAGGGCTTTGAATTGCTATTGGCTCTGAAGCAAGAACTTTCTCTCATCTGTGCTGAACAAACATCACCCAGGATGCGGGGAGCTGGAGCCGGTTGTGTGATCATGGGAATAACCCCAGAATGCCAATGGCAACCTGACTGTAAGGGTAGGCAATGAGGCATGTGTAATCCAGGCAACAATACTTCGGTACACTGACATGGCCCAGAATCTCCAAGGCTTATTGGACCTCACTTCTTGCCTGCTGTTCTTGAAAGGATTTTGATAAAATTTCAGCAACTTGATAAAGGATTATCCAAAAACCTGTGGAAGCTTTCTTTGTATTTAAGTCAGATTGAATAAATTTTTTATTAAAATAAAACAAATTTTTTGAAGAACTATTGATAGATCATTTTAGGAATCTGTAAACAAGTTTTGTCTATGTAGTCTTATTAAATGATGATATTAAAGACGTCATCGTGGCTGCATAATGATCATCATTCTAACTATTCTAAATAACAGGAGTAAGAAATAAGAAGAAATGGGCAAAATTCAATTTTTTAAATCTGGCTTGCAAAATACTGCTTCTTGTAAAAGGCTCAAAGGAAAAAAGGGTCTTGTAAACCAATAATTTGGTCAATGCTATATGTCTTTCTTGGAAATTCAAAATTCTGATTCAAATATTAAGGACCCTTCCTGAGAAGGCCTACAGTAAAGAAATTGTAAACTTTGTGAAGCCTAGAACTTTTGAAGCTTATTTGTTCATAGATCTATTTGTCTGCCCGTTTATCCATCGATCCATCCATCTGTCTATTTAGACATGATTATATTTCATGAAACTAGTGTTCCACAGAGCACTCTTTGGAAAACATGATACACTAGACATACTTTAAATCACTTCTTCCCATTTCTGTGAAGCTTTCCTCAACTCCTCAACCAGAATGACCGATACGGTCCTCTGCATTCCAATAGGACTTTCCACAAATCACTTATAGGATGCATAATGAGATTAAATGAAAGTGTGAGGAATGACTTTGATGACTATAATAGCTAATAGACTATGTGTGTCTTCTCAGACTACACCCTCCTCTAGGTATGAAATATTTTCTTATTTATTTTATATTCTGAGCACATAGTGGATTGTTAAGTATTTGTTCAATCGTGTGGCCTGTGGGTGAGCCAGGCATAGCTACCTATTTGTTGGAGAAACCCTATTAACTCATCAAATATGGAAATAAAAATATTTTCCTCATTTCTTTATAATAGTTTTATAGAGAAACAGGTTGGTATGTTTTGCTTAAGCCCATCCTTACTTGTCTGAAACAACAGAGGATGCAGGCAGCAGGCACAAGGAAGGGTAAGAAATGTATACATTGAAACCCCAGATAATTCTCTCACTGCAACAGAGGTAAGAGAATCTCTTCCCCACTAGACATTTTAACAAAGGTACTTTGGTTACAAGGGACAGCAACTGGTTTAAGTGAGCTTCAGTTTTTAAAAAAGAGCTATGGAAATGATATAGATTAAGAGGAATCGCATAGAGTCTAAGTTACACTAAGTTTAGCTGGACTGTTAAGTCTTTAGGTTACAGCTCTTGCTTCTTTCTTGGTCTACACAGTCTCTCATTTTCACTTTTCCCTGCAGAAGGTCCATTCTCTTGCAGACTGCCTTTGTCTGCAGGGCTTATAGTTTCTGCTTCCTCACGACTTCAGCTCACACTTAGGCCAGAGTCAACTTTGGCCCTGAGTCTGTGACTTTTGAGATCTCAGGCACATCACTCTTTGATTACTGTATCTGTATCTGTTCATTCAAACTGTAAGGAAAAATCTGGCTGAACCCAACCAATGTTTTGGTTGCCCTTAAGTTAGCCACCTACCCTTGGTCTGATCAGCTGTGGCTTGGTCATGTAGTATGAAGGAGTGATCCCCCACATGTGTGAACAGGGAAGTTTGAGTGAGAAGAGAGGTCAAGCATTGCTGGAAAATTGACATGTCAGCCCCATTTCACCACCACACATGCTATACCTGCCAGGCACAGTCACTATAGAGATGCTCATGAATATCAATGTGGATTAATTTAGTCTCTTTTAAGATTTATACCCTTACTTCTCAGGAAGAAGTGAAATAGCAAAGTCTCATAGTACTTAAAAGGCAACAGACAAGATAAAGTTTGAAGTAAGCAGGACCACTGGTATTCATCAAATGAAATAATTAGCCATTAAGTAACAAAAGTTAACATAGCATAAGAAAGTATTATTTTATGCATATTTTTGTTTTTTCAACATCCACTCCAGTTGCTTAAGATGAGTTGACCAAAGAATTTTGGCTAAAACAGAAGGCTTTTTCCACATACCTAGGATTCTCAGAGTGGTCTGTCTAAAATAATACACAGTGCGGTTCAGGTTCCTAAAAAGTTACCTCCCATTATCCCATAAATTCGTTTTGAGCACTTTCAAAGTATATGTATTGGTTAAAACAAAATTCTATATTTTTTCTTTAATATTGATTCCTTTTTGACACCAACAAAATTTTTTTAAACCCTTTGTTCTATATAAGTTTTTAAATGACAGAATTTTTGGGTTTTAGTGTTAAAAGAATCTTAGAACCATCTAATTAAGGAGTCACAACCACCAGTTTCCATCCCCTAATTTTAAAGCCAGTCATGGGATCTATAAGCTACTTTTAGTGTTTTTAAACAAGCTTAACAACAATCAACATTTATCCCTAATAAAACACAAGAGCTAACACACCAGTTTTCCTTGCTTTAGGCTTAAACTTTGTTTGTTCAATGATAACACTGGCAGTTTTACATTAATCAGAGAATCTGATGGGCAGGGATTATCAGAGGAATCCATTCTTTTTTTCTTCCTGGATTCGTCTATCAGTCCTCAGGAAAAAAACTTCTGCTAACTTCAACTCTCCTACAGAAAGCTGTGGAGGCAGCTTCCACCCCTCCTTCCATTCCCTTACTTACCCCTCTTCACAGAAAGAGACGAGAGAGAAATCTGCTTGATGAGGGTGGCCTGATGTTCCCGGGCCTCATCTCTCTGTCGAGCAGGGTTAGTGCATTAAATGTTGTCTCATTGAAGGCTGGATCTCTTGTCACAGCTTCCTTCTGGAGCTGCCTATGCTTACTCCAAGAGGTACATTGAGCAGTCTCATTGTCCTCTGGCTTCCCTGAAGGTCACTGGCCAAGGCTGGAGTGGCAGTGGAGGTGGCAAGTGAGGATGGCCCCACAATTCCCAGCACCCAGTGAGCCTCTCAGCTGTTTTCTAAGATAGATAAAAGATAGCATTTGATGCCCACTCAACTTAGTACTTTGCATTTACACGGGATTAGTCAAAGTGTGGAGAAGAAAAGTAATCTGTAGAAGGATTTAAGCACCAGATCCCTTCTCTAAACTTCTGACAATATCTTCAATTTATTTAATTGGGGGGGATGTTATTAACACAAATGAAATTTGATATAGTTTTTAAAAAAAATATATCCATTTGGGAAGAAGGGTGTATTAGGACGTTATTGGATTAGAATAAAGAAGTACCAGAGACTGGGTAAGTTATAAAAAAAGAGGTTTAATTGCCTCATGGTTCTGCAGGCTGTACAGAAAGCATAGCAGCATCTGCTTCTGGGGAGGCCTCAGGAAGCTTATAATCATGCCAGAAGGCAAAGTCGGTGCAGGCACATCACATAGTAAAAGCAAGAACAAGAGTGAGAGAGAGGGGAGTTGCCACACTTTTAAACAACCAGGTCTTGTGAGAACTTGCTCACTATCATGAGAAACAGCACCAAGGGGATGGTACTAAACCATTCATGAAAGCCACCCCCATGATCCAATCACCTTCCACTAAGTCCCACCTCCAACAATGGGGATTACAATTCAACATGAGGTTTGAGTGGGGACACAGATCCAAACTATATCCAGGGGGCTTAAAAGGTAGTCATTGATAATAAAAGTTTGGAAAACACCAATCTAGTCTAATTCGTTCATTTTTCAGGCCAGAAAGCTGAGATCCGGGACATTTAAGTCTAAAGAAGTCACATTTCTGGGGAGCAGTAGAAGAGAGCCCTATCTGGAGCCCAGATCTCTTGGCCACCTCTGTGGGGTCTCTTTCCACCCCATTACCCTGTCTGAAATCCAACTAGTGAATTAGGTCAGAAGGATCTTGGGATTTAACATTGTTTGAGCTGATGATTCTGATCACTACTCTATAAGAGGAAATGTGGGAGTGGGACTCTCTTGAATGCAGCAGTTTGTAACTTTGGCAGTTTATAAGATCTACTTGCTGAACTTTAAAAAAATTCCAATGTCCAGGCCACATCCCAGGCCAATTAAATGAGAACACAGGAGGTGGGACTCAGGCACTATTATTTTTAAAAGCTCGCCAGGTGATTTTAATGTGCAGCCAAGTAGAGAAGAACTGCCCTTACATTTTTCTCAGTAAAGACAGATGCAAAGGTTTTGATTAAGAATCACCGTAACCTCAGCCACCCAGAGGGCAATTAGGAAGCACTTCAAATTAACTTGACTCCCTCTAGCACAATGCCTTATGCATAGAGGTGATCAATAAATATTTGTTGCTGTAGGAAGATATGACACTTAAGCATCAGCTTTGACTTAAATAAACCACCCAAAATAAGAGAGACCCTTTACTGAAATTTTAAGAGAATTTGGGTTGGTGAGGCAGACTGGAGCCTGTTCTCTTGAACACAACCTTTATGTAGAACAAAAAACCTCATTCACTCTGTGGGAGCCCAGAATTTGTACCTGAAATCTACAAAGACCAGACAGGAACTAAATTTGGGTGCTTCTCTCTTTCTGCTCTTTAAATGGTCTCTTTTCAAAACAGAGAAGACATTTTGGCTAACTGCCCCCCTTAATCCCAAAGAAAGAGGATGATGGGTGTCAGTGTATCTAAGAGTGGGAGTAGTCGTGGTGAGCAGATAAGAGTGGTCAGGGTGAGCAGATAAAAAGCTGACACCAAGATGGCTTTGGGTAAAGAGGAATAATTATTTTCTGTTTTCTCTAGGATTGGGTTCAAGGATAGGATGGGAAAGAACCCAGAACTGGGCAACAGAAAGTAAAAGCTTCCATTCTTTCTTTGCTACTAAAGAGCTGTGTAATCTTAGAAGTAAAAGTCTCTCTGACATCAGTTGTCTTGTTTTTACCTACCTGTATGTGAAAATCAAATTAAGTAGTAAACAGGAATATTGTGTGAGAAGTATAATGTTCCCCAAAGATGTAACCAATCTAGACTTTGCCAAAATTGTTATTTAATCCAGATTCAAGAAAGCAAAATCTACACATCTGTACTTCTATTGAACAAAACTTAATGAGGAATGTCCACTTCTGAGTGCTGATCTGGGAACTATTGACACAAAGGTGAATTAGGTAGATGTGCTCTCTGACCTCAGGCTCTTTACTGTACCAAGAAATAAAAAAAAAAATTGTACAGAGCAGTCAGCCTTTGCTGGGTTATTGGGTATCCTGCAGCAACAACCCCCAAATCTCAGGTGTCTTACATCTACAACTGATTTTCCTTCATTCATGTTTATGATGCTGGTTATGACTTTGCCCACATGTCTTTTCATTCTGAAATCCAGGCTGATGAAGAAATCTTTACATGGAATATGCTGTTCCCATGGACAAGGAGAAGCAAAAAGTCTGGTGAAAACACACCAAGGCTTATAAGACTTTCATCAGTCCTAAGGTACATTGCATTCCCTTCTATTGGCTACAGCAAGTCCTACAGCCAAGCCCACAAGTCCATTATCACTGGGGCAGGCAAGGGTACTCCATGAAACCTTGCAAGTTGCATGGCAACAGGCAGTGATATATAACCCTTATGGGGAAGGAAGTGATTAACTGAGCAGGATAATCGAATCCGTTCCACAGCAGGCAATCTCAAGGTAGTGTGACAAGCTGAGGTAAGGAAAGTTTAGGGTACCAGGGAAGGCCAAAGAAGGAGGACCTGACCCTGATAGAATTGTGGATATAGGAAGGTTTCAGAGTAAGTGACTTCTGGAGATGAGCAGGAATTAGCCAAGTGATTGGAGTTGGAGGAGGAAAAATGTTTCAGGCAGGAAAAAATTCATGCACAGTGGGTCCCCAGCAAGAGGAAATATGGCAGATTCAGAGATCTCGAAGTGGTTTGCATGGCTGGATTCTTGGCTGAGACCCAATGTACATGAATTTTTTTTGCTGCCTAAAACATTTTTCCTCCAACTCCATTCACTTGGCTAATGCCCGCTCATCTCCAGAAGTTATTTACTCTGAGAAACTTTCCTATATCTCCAGTTCTGTCAGGGTCAGGTCGTGCTTCTTTGGCCTTCCCTGGTACCCTCAACTTTCCTTACTTCCGCTTGTCACACCATCTTGAGATTGCCTGCTGTGGCACAGATTCTACTATCTGGAGCACAGAATAGAAAGGTGGAGTGAGGAAAACTAAGGCTAGAGAATTTGGGGCCTTATAAATAGGGTGCCCACATAATTTACATTCTATCATATATAGCTTCCAAATCTAAACACTTTGGAGAGTGAAAGCAGATTCTCTTAGTAAGTATACTGGGACAACAGGCACGGATCATACTATCCCAGGAAAACCAGAGTGAAGTTCATCTGACTGACAAGCCATGTTCTGGAGCTTGGACTTTAACCTGTGACAAGACTTTGAAGGGCTCTAAGCAAGGAAAAGACAAGCACAAAGATTTACATTTTAGGAAGCTCATTCTGGCTACAGTGTGAAGGATAGATCTGCAGGGGAAGAACAGAGTCAAGGACACCCTAGACTATAGTAATAAGCCAGGTGAGAGAAGATGGATGGCTAGGCACTCACATACATGCACACACACATGTACACTCAAGCACATACACATACACACACTCATGCTGCTATATATAAAAGCTGGGTTCATTTCAGCCAAATGAAATATTCCTGGCCTACAATAGTCTCATAAAGTCGTATTGTTTTCAGGGAGTGATCAGGAACAAAAAGAAGAAACTAACAACTTCAGATAATAATATACAGGCTAAGGAATATTTAGTGATAACAGGAGTTCTTCCATTGAACAAACACATGAAGAAGACTCAAAAACATGTAAACACTTCTACAGGACTTTGAGTTCCAAGAGACTGGCTTTGCTTGAGGATTTCTAATGTGAAATGTGATTGGTATGTACATCCAGCAGAAATACCCACTGTGCTTTGTGCCCAAGACAGCTCAGAAATGGGGTAGGTTCCAATTGCCTGGATTGGTAGCACTAGTGATTTGTGTCTGAGATCTTCTGGGTGTTTATGCTAAGAGCCCTAAAATGAAATGAGCCATCATTATTATTTGGATTCTTTCCACTGGGGCAAGAGGCCTTTGCTGAACCATCTTTAAGATGAACACATTTGCTGCTCTGTGGTTGGAGGGGATGAGCTAAGATTGGAAAAGATGCACTTGTGATGTTGCATTGCATCTTGTGTGAGAACCTGGAGGTGAGGCAGCATTTCTCAGTGAGCAATTCCAATCAAGGAGAATTAACCCTAACTATTGGTAGAACAGAACACCCATAAACAGTGATCCATAGGCTCCAGGGGATCTCCTTTCCATCCTGCTGATGCCAAGAGTCATGCCTTTCCTGTCACACTTGGCCTCCTTTCTCTCTTTGTCTGTGTCTTGTTTTTGTTTTTTTCTTTCTCATTTTATTTTAGCACATATTACATTCTAACAGCCATGTACAGAGCTCTTTGATATAAAAGTATAGCAAAAATATTCATGCTTTTGTCCCAAGTTCGAACTGAATGCAGCAATCACATTCGTCTATGATCCCATCCCCATCAAACCCTTAATCATATGTGTATGTCCTCTTTTGCTTATTTTGCAATTTTGCAGCATAGTCTAGCATGCTCACAATGCAAATCTCTCCCTCGCCTCTACTGTTGTGCTCCCTCATTTCCTCCCAGGGCCTTCCAAGTCAGGTTTTGTAGCTGTTTCAGTCTCATGGTGTTTTCTAATCCACATTTCCAGCCACCTTGTCTTCTTGCCTACAGCTGCTCCATTGCTGACTTTGTTGCTCCTTTTCCTTTTTCCATCTGCCAGCCTTATACAATTCTCAAAATATTTTAAAAACAAATGCTTTTGAATAATAGTGGTAGATAACACTTTCTGACAGCTTCCAATGTGACAGGATGAGAAATGAGCCCTCTGCAAGGACTGCTTATGTCACCCTCACCTCCATCAGTGAGGTAGGTGTTTTATTAGCCACGTTGGACAGAATTGGACACTGAAGTCAAGTACACAGTCATAAAGTGTAGAACCTGGTAAGAAAAAGCCCCAAGTGCCTGATATAGAGTATGTGTATGAGTTAGAATTGTGTTTGGCTGCAAGTAATAGAAAGGAAAGGAAAAAACCTCACTCCAATTTTAAAAAAAAAGTTTTATTTTTAATTACAAACAATTATATATATTTATGGGGTACCAACTCCAATATTTTAAATGGGGATATAGTTTTACCACATTGCAAGAGATCCAGAGTTAGGTAGATACCTAGATTGGTTCAGCAAATCAACTGTGCTAGGACAGATGTCTTTCAAGATGGCTGTACAGCTCTAGTGCCACATCCGCTTTCACAGCCAGAAGAAACAGGACCTCCTTCTTAGACATTTTGCTTATTAAAGAAGGAAACTACGCCCTACCCCACCACTACTACCACCACAAGAAAATTTCCCTTACTCTTCACTGGCCAGAACT
Source organism: Pan troglodytes (assembly GCF_028858775.2). Taxonomy (NCBI): domain Eukaryota; kingdom Metazoa; phylum Chordata; class Mammalia; order Primates; family Hominidae; genus Pan; species Pan troglodytes. The sequence continues at coordinate 160,837,906 of NC_086015.1, forward strand.
GGGCAACACCCTCCCGTCCCCCAGTAGATCAGTTATTGTCCAGTGGTAAGGAATTTGCCATGACTGATTTACACCCCTCCTACTTCATTCCTTGGAGTTGGGGTAGAGACCTGCACACATTAAGCTATCTTTAATTCAATAATGGAACAGACTGGAATTACGTTGCAGGGAAGAAGTAATGGAGATGGCCATTGGAGAGGCAATTTATAGTATCTACCAAAACTTAATGGAAGTTTGTCTCCATCCCTACTTCCTTTAGAATAGAGAGAAATTTATTCCAGGTCATACTCTTTCAAGTTGAGTTTTCAGTATGGCAGCTGAATTCAGGTGGGTAGCCCTTGTGAATGGCATAAGGTAACTCTAGACCTTAGAGTCAGTCAAATTTTTAGAAAACAGCTAAAGCTTGCTGCCATTCCTCCAAATATCTGAAAGTGATTTAAACAGCACTATCAACATATTTGAAGAACTCTTAAGTATTTTGTGGGACTCAGTGTAAATTGATTCCATGGTAATTTGAAGCACCAAAGACTAAATATTATTCCCCTACCTCATTTTGATCTATGATTATCTGATGTTTATTTAAAAGTAATGGGTCATCTTGTCAGCTGATGGACAACCATCTTCCTTGGGAGATAAAGCACCCAACCAAATAACTCAATTTTCTAGCCTTCATTTGAGACTGCCAGAATGTGGATGTGAATCCTGGAGATGCAGCGACCACCTTGCAACCATGATGCAGCAAGCATGAAGACGAAGCCAGTACTGAGGGGGACAGAGCAAAGTACTAGCAGACTGAGAGGTGCTGACATTGCATAGCTACTACACAGGCCTGCATCGTCTATCCCCAGACTTCCTGATAGCTGAAAAAACAGTATTTAAAGCCCTGTATGTGGGTTTCTGTTACCAGCAGCCTAGTACAATTGCAACTGATGTAGTTTTGTGTTGCAATTAAAACAATTGCCATGTAGATGGAAGTGGGGTTTCAGAACATTTTGGGATAAAAGAAAACTTGAGCCTCATCTGAATAAGTAATTTTCACTTAAAATTATTAACTAGCCCGGAGTAGAAGTGACCAATCCTAAATGTCCTTTTGGGCTCATCCCCGCTTCACTTGCCTCTTCCTAAATATATAACCACTGAAAATCCCTTAGCTTGGTGTCTGACCTGTAGTGAGTACTCAAAAAATATTACAGATTATTAAGTTTTTAAGGCTATTTCAGTTTCACTTTCACCATCTTTGAAGTAATGGCAATAATATTCTGCCAAATTGTCAAGATTAACAGAAGTGACATATGTGAAGCAGCCAGAACATTCAATCATTCATGCAACAAACATGAATTGAGCACCCACTATGTGCCAGGCACTGAGGATACAAAAGCAAACAAGATAGACAGAGACTCTGCTGTCATCCTTCTGGGGGCAGACAGATCTGTAAACACTTTGGCCAACTAGGTTGTTGGCTGGTGATTGTGCTGCTAAGAGACAAAAACAGGTGCTGGGATAGAGATGTGTGGGCAGGGTTTTATTTCAGTCTGGGTCAGGGAAGGCCTCAGTGAGGAGGTGACCTCTAAGCTGAAAGTGAATGATGAGAGAGTGCAAAGGGAGACAAAGAACTCAATAGATAGTCTTTCTACCACTTATTTATATTGTTTTGTAACTTAAGCCTTGCAACAACTTTATTATATTACTCCCATTATGCAAATTGCAAAAATTGAAGTCTAGTAAAGTTAAGTAACTCACTTAAGATTACAACACAAATAAGGGCACAGCTAACATTTGAACCACCATTTAGCCTGAAATGAGAGCTAAACTCCAATACTGTTTAAGGGACAGCCTCTATGCCAAGATATTTTTATGCTGCTGCAAGTATGAGCAAAAGAGAGGGAGACTCTCAGCAGGTGGGCTTCAGCAGAGTTAAGACCATGCCTTGGAAATAACTGACTGAGTTCAAGCTGCAGAGCACATGGTTCTTGCCTGCTCATCCGGGTGTCTTGTGCCTGGCTGCCTGATGAACAGGATTGGGAACTCAGTGTGATTTCAAAATATCACCAAGATGGCCTGTGTTTAAGACTCTAGAGAGTCTGGAAAGATGAGACATTGGTTCTATTCCAATAGCCAATGTCATTCCAGAGCCATCTTTGCCCTATCAACTTGTGTAATACGTTGGTGTCTTAAGCCTCAATTCTGCCTGATAATATGTTAATGAAGAAGAAAATTTTGAGAGGGAAATTTTCATTGCACTCCCCTTAAAACTCTAACATTGTTTTCTTCATGCAAAAAATAATGCTTGAGCACCTACTATGTGTCAAATACAGTGAAAAGGACAGATAGGTTCACTGTTTTCATCAGGCTTTCATCAAGAGTAATGGAAGGAGAAAATATAATAAAATGAACAACAGAATCTCAGGAATAAAGTGATGAGAGGAAAATAAAACTGTGGAAAGAGACGCACAGGCCTACTTCAGAGAGGCTGGCCGGGGAGGACAGGTGAACTGAGGCCTGAGGAAGGGATGACAAGGAAGAGCCAGCCCTGAGACCATCTGGGCACAGCGTTCCACAGTCCCACCCAGCAACACCACTTGAGAAAGGAGAAACCTTGTAGCATTCAAGAAACAGAAAAAACAGGCCAGTAGAGCAGAACATGGCAAAGCAGGGGAGGAAGGAGTGGGTTGAAGTGGAAGAGATAGGCAGGGGTCACATCATGTGGGACCTTCCTGGACACAATAAAAAACTGGAGTTGCCTATTAGTTCAGTGAAAGCCACAGGAGTGCCACTGTGGCGAGCATACACATGTGCTCTTTTATGCATGGAAAGCTTGAGGGCCCCAATCCCACCCCCAATCACCATTGAGGGGCCTCTGTGAGAGCCTGGTGTCTACCTTTGCCTTGGTCCATTCCTGGATTTCTGGAAAGATAACTGGAATATGAATGAGGCTTTCTGGATGGTGTGGAGCACCATCTTCCTACATGGATGGAATGCTTCCTGTGCAAGCATCCATCACTGGGAGATGACAGATACTCCAGGAGGCTAGAAGCCAAGTGAAAAATATTCCTGTTTTTCTTTCTCCACTTCGGCATATACATATTTCAAGAAACAAGCCTTTTCCTCACCAACCTGTCCCACAGCCACCCTGAATTTCCCTGGTGTAAATGGACATGGTCATTTCATGCTAACCTCATGGAATACTCTGAATACTAGTGAAACAGGTCCTTGGTCCAGCCCTGTGTAGTCATTTATTGGAAGTAATTTTGAGTAGAAAATGTCCTTCTCAGGATTTTTAGCTCTTATATGAAAGTATTCCAATGCTACTCTCAAGAACCCAGAAAGGTCAGATATTTTAGTTTAAGCCCATCTCTAATTAATTGTAGTATTTATGTTTAAATAGATCAATAGCTGAGTTTGACCTCAATGTACAATGTGAGCTTTACAATATCATTGCAATATGAAGGAAGCTGTGATGTGTGGGCCAGGCAGACCACTTATATCGAACTCAGCAATATGGACGAGAAGCTTTTGTTCTAATGAACATTGTATTTCAATGTTAAAAATGGGACAGCCACACTTGGGTTCCATCCACAGCTGAGCTCTGAACCTGAAAGGAACAGGAGGATCCTGGGGGAAAGAATTATAGTCTCCTTTTAGCAGTAAGACAAACCCAGCTGGCTGGAAACCACAGCCATGGCTCCAAGTCAGTTTGTCTTCTTGAAGAGGAAAAATAGAGAAAAATGAACAATTCTCTCATAACTTACACACGTTATTCTTTTGCATTCGACAATTATTTTGAGAATTATTCTTAAATGAATCATACTTGGGGGAAAGTGGAACTCTGACAAGAGGGGTTGGGGCCAAATTTGATTGAGAAGATATGTTAGCATCTTTTCAAGAATGTTCATTTAGTGAATATTTGCCTGATCTCCTGATTTTACAGATGAGAAAACTGAGGCCAGAGAATGCATGTAATTTGCTCCAATTAGAAAACTCTATTATCTGGACTCCCAGTCCAGAGCTATTCAGAACATACATATACACTACACTTGGACCCACACACTCATAGAGAGACATGTCCACAAACACCAACACCTATACACTCCTGCATATACACACATGTGGTCCCAAGGACAAAAAAAAAGCCTCCTCAAAGAAGCAACTTGAAGGGCATTGGGCCAGCACTAATCTCTGATTCTCTGTGTGAAATTACACCATTAAAATTCTTTATTTTGTATCTTGACTTTTATTTTCTGGAGACATCTATTAAAATGCAAATGTTCTTAGGGAAGAGTAATGCTGTTAACTATCTGATTATTAATGAAGAATTTAGGCAGAAAATATGGCTTCCTATGAAAGTGGTGCACTTCATGTGTGCATGCCTGTGTATGTCTGTGTTTGTGTTTGTGTGTACCTTTGTGAGTGTGTGACTGTATGCAAGTGTGTACGTATGTGTCTCTATATGTGGGAGTCCATACATGTCAGTGTGTGTCTCTATGTGAATTTGTCCATGTGTAATGTAAATGTATGTTCTGAATAGCTCTGGATTGGAAGTCCACATAATAGAATTTCCTAATTGGAGTAAGTCAATTCTCTGGCCTCAGTTTTCTCATCTGTAAAGTCAGGAGATCAGATAGAATGTCTTTCAGGTTTTCTCATTCTCAAATGCTCTCTGTACAATTTTGCCCAGAGCCAGCCCTTTCTGGCCTGTGTAGTAAACTTTATTGTCTGATTGTAAATTAAATAATTACTTTTACCTCTCACCAACAATAAGCACAAATTATTCAATAACTGTGAAAAAATTCACAAAAGTACCAATTTTTTAAAAGACGGAGCAAAATGAGCAATGCTTTCCTCTCATTTTAAATTTATCTGTTGTACTTTCTGGAAGATTTGTTGAGTATCTTTGGAAGAATAGATGCTAAACTATCTCCCTGCCCATTCTATGGTATCCTTACAAGAAATAAATGGTGTGTCAGAGCTCAGAGTGGACCTCTGCGGATGAAGGTGCTGACCAAGCAAAGCACTCAGCTTGTGCAAGATGGGCTGTTTCCTGAGGAAAAGGGAAGGAGGAATGACGGGAAATAATCACAGCTTCCTTTCCTACGTATTACAAAAACCAGAATATTAACAAATCACACTTATCCCAGACTAGTCTATTTTTCCTTTTTACTTATCATAATATCTATATGATTCCCTGGGATACCATTTATTAGCTACATGACTTGGGCAAGTTTTCTAACCCTTCTGTGCCTCAGTTTCTTCATATGTAAAGTGAGGATAATAACAGTAATTAACTCATAGGGTAGGTGTAAAGTCTAGATAAGTTATTGTATATAAAGCCTTTAGAATACTACCTGGCACTTACTAAACATTACATACATATTAGCTAGTGTGTTTAATTTTGTTATTCAAAATATGAGCATTTTCATGCTAGTGAAGTGCACCATTGAAAATGGTAAACCTGGAAACCAGCAGCTAGAAAATTCCAGGGCTTCCTTCTCTTGGCTTTTACGTCAATAAATTAAAATCTGATATTTGCATTTCCACATACTGAACAACAGTTGGGAGCCAAGTACCAGTAAATCTGTTTACTGTTGTTACAGTAAAACAACTGTATTGTTGCCTTGGTCAGTTCAGGCTGCTATAACAGAATATCATACACTGACTGGGTGGTGTAAACAACAAGCATTTACTTTTTACATGTTTGCAGGCTGGGAAGTCCAAGATGGAGGTGCTGAAAGGCATGGTGTCTGGTGAGAGCCCATTTCCTAGTTCATAGATGGCTATATCACTGTGTCCTCACATAGTGGAAAGAGGGCAAGAGAGCTCTCTGGGGTCTCTTAATAAGGTCACTAATTCCATTCATGAGGGCTCCACCCTCATAAACTAATTACCTCCCAAAGGTCCCACTTACTAATGCCATCACACTGGTGATTAAGATTTCAACATACAAATTTTGAGGGGACACACACATGCACACATTCAGTCCATTGCGACGGTGTTTTCTGGGGTAGTAAAAATAGATTTCCATGCCCCAACACTGAAAGCAGGGAAAGCTTAGAGCCACCTGTTATCCTTACTGCTTCCTCTATATCATATTAATATGATATAATTTAAAATGACAGCTTGCCACAGCTTTTGAGCAGATAATGCACTTAATTTTGTAGTGTTGAAACATGAGTCTCTTTTTAATGCCATATATTTGATTTTTAGTAGCTGGTGAAAGCATTTTCCTCTAGGATGAATCTGTTCTATGCTGAACCAGGTTGTCTTGGATGAAGGACCTCTCTCCCACACCAGCTGGGTGTGCCTGCAGTCCACTTTCTCATCTATACTCACCCACCCTCTTTAACCAACACAATTATTTCAGTAGCAGGCTAAAAATACACAGTCTTAACATAGATGTGCCTCACAGAACAATCTTTGTTTCGCTGTGAATTAATTAACTGTAGCTCTGTTTGTTTGTTTGTTTGTTTTTGAAACAGAGTCTCACTCTGTTGCCCAGGCTGTAGTGCTGTGGCATGATCTCAGCTCACTGCAACCTCTTCCTCCCGGCTTCAAGCGATTCTCCTGCCTCAGCCTCCCAACTAGCTGGGATCACAGGCACCTGCCATCATGCCTGGCTAATTTTTTGTATGTTTTTAGTAGAGACAGGGTTTTGCCATGTTGGCCAGGCTTGTCTTGAACTCCTGACTTCATGTGATCCACCCACCTTGGCCTCCCAAGGTGCTGGGATTACAGGCATGAGCCACTGCGCCAGGTCTCGGTGTAGCTCTTAAAGCCACATTTTGACATGCAGCTGAAAAGCCTTTTTAAAAAACTTTTATTTTAGGTTCGGGGATACATGTGAAGGTTTGTTACATAGGTAAACTCGTGTCATGAGGGTTTGTTGTACAGATTATTTCATCACGCAAGAATTAAGCCTAGTACCCAATAGTTATCTTTTCTGCTCCTCTCCCTCCTTCCACCCTCCACCCTCAAGTAGACCCCAGTGTCTGCTGTTTTCTTCTTTGTGTTCATAAGTTCTCTTCATTTAGCTCCCACTTGTGAGAACGAGTGGTATTTGGCTTTCTGTTCCTGCATTAGTTTGCTGAGGATGATAGCCCCCAGCTCCATCCATGTTTCCACAAAAGACATGATCTCATTCTTTCATATGGCTGCATAGCATTCCATGGTGTATATGTACCACATTTTAAAAAAATCCAATCTGTCATTGATGGGCATTCAGACTGATTCTATGTCTTTGCTATTGTGTATAGTGCTGCAGTGAACATTCACGTGCATGTGTCCTTATCGTAGAATGATTTATAATCCTCTGGGTATATACCCAGTAATGGAACTGCTGGGTCAAATGGTAGTTCTGCTTTTAGCTCTTTGAGGAATCACCACAGTGCTTTCCACAATGGTTGAACTAATTTACACTCCCACCAATCATGTATAAGTGTTCCCTTTTCTCCACAACCTCACCAGCATCTGTTATTTTTTGATGTTTTAGTAATAGGCATTCTGACTGGTGTGAGATGGTATCTTGTTGTGGTTTCGATTGGCATTTCTCTAATGATCAGTGATATTAAGCTTTTTTTCATATGCTTGTTGGCTACATGTCTGTCTTCTTTTGAGAAGTGTCTGTTCATGTCCTTTGCCCATTTTTTGGTGGGGTTGTTTGTTTTCTCTTGTAAATTTAAGTTCCTTATAGAGGCTGGATATTAGACCTTTGTCTGATGCACAGTTTGCAAGTATTTTCTCCCATTCTGTAGGTTGTCTATTTACTCTGTTGATAGTTTCTTTTGATGTGCAGAAGCTCCTAAGGTTAATTAGATCCCACTTGTCAATTTTTGCTTTTATTGCAATTGCTTTTTGTGTCTTTGTCATGAACTCTTTGCCCATTCCTTTGTCCAGGATGGTATTGCCTAGGTTGTCTTTTGGAGTTTTTATAGTTTTGGGGTTTACATTTAATTCTTTATTCTATCTTGAGTTTATTCTTGTATATGGTATAAGGAAAAAGTCCAGCTTCGGTCTGTTGCATATGGCTAGCCAGTTATCCCAGCACCATTTACTGAATATGGAGAAAACTCTTAATCATCAAATAATTCAGTTCCTTCTAATTGAATCCTTGTGGGTAGATAATAGATTTAACTCAAAATTCCTCCCCCAACCCATTTAGAGGATGAATGCCAGACTACAAATAATTGCTCTGACTTTGGACTGAGACATTTTATCCTTAAGCCCCCCTCAGTCACCTCCACTACCACTGAGGTAGGGATTATGTCTCTTGTTCCACCTTTTTTCCAAGGCCAGTCTTAACTTCTGGAGCAAATGTTCCTAGCTGATATAGTTTGGGGCCTGCTATCACTGAACTGTCAACATAGGAAGACTTTTCTGTCACTGAATTGTCACAGGCAGAGAGGGATACCCTTGCAGATCAGCTCCATGGAAACCATGCTGACTCCTACCTGCCTTCCATACCTTTGATATGGCCCTTTGGAGCAGCCAGTTTTCTGAGGCTCAGCCAAGTCTAGCATCAGGTCTGCAGTGCATGGGGAACCTGCAGAACCTAGAACACAGTAAGATCAACCTAGGCTCGCCCCTATCAGAATTGAGCATATGGCTCTCAAACCTCAACTGCCTTCCAAGCCTGTCTCCAATGGTTCTAGGAACTTTTTTGGATGTTCTCTAGAGCTACAGAATTTGGAGCGTCTTGGGAGAATGGAAGCATGTAAGTGCATCGCTATCTCAGGAACTGAAAGAAAAACTATATAGACAAAATAAATTTAACAGTTATTTGAGCATTAAAGGAATCAGGTAACACTCAAAGCCAGAAGAGGTTCAGGGAGTTCTGCTCTAACAGCAAGAGCAGTGGGCTTTTGTAGCCTATACACTGTAGCAAAGTAATTACAGGCAGCCATTTGTATTCATGGGCTTCGCATTGCAAATTCAACCAACCACAGATATCCAGGAAAAGAAAATTGCACAAAGTTCCAAAAAGCAAAGCTTGAATTTGTTATGCACGGAGTATTACATTGAATCCATTCAGATGAAGTGATGTGTAGACATTGTATTAGGTATTATAAGTAATCTACTGATAATTTGAGTATATAGGAGGATATGCATAGGTCAGGTGCAAATAAATTATGGAAGATACTTGAGAATCCTTGGATTTTGATATCAGTGGGGGTCCTAAAACGAATCTCCTACAAATGAGGAGAGACTGTAGTACTTGATTGGCTATAACTAGGCATTTGCCTTATTTGGGTATGACCTGGTGGAAAGTCCCTAGTTAGAGGTTAGCTGTCAGTTTCTGATTGGTAAAGTCTCTAGTTGGAGGTTTCTGATTGGTTAGGCTTAAATTAATTTTATTGTTTCTATTGAGATGGGTTTTGGTTTGCTTATGTAGGAACCCAAGGCACTGGAGTTGTCTTGGCCTAATGGTTGATTCTTTTAACACAGGCTACATCACAGCCTCTTTACCCAAACACCCATTTTTGTTTTAAGCCATGTGAGGAACAAGCTGGGTTCTGTCAGGTACAACTGAAAGCAACTTTATTCTTTCCTCATGACTGCCTTGCCTACCCATTTTGTAGGATAGTTCTTTCCCCTGCCACCTCTTTAGATGAAAATCAAGCAGGTCCAGGCCTTTTCTGATTACTCCTGACTAATACATCTTCTGGTCACTTTAGTCCTCAAAAAGCCTCAAGCCAATAATAAATATGTCTAGTCCTATCTGATAATCAAAACTCTGAACTTTATTTCAGGTTATGTCTTCTCTCTTCATGTGGATGGATCTTGTAAGCCTGTGGTCCACTTATCTGTTTCCCCACTCTGCTTGGTCTGGTGGCCTAGCAGAAAAGGGGTTACTTGACTGGCTTCTATAATGGTATTGGTTCATTCTGCTAGGACAGATCGTTAAAGCCATCCTCCATCTTCCATTTCCCTGCATTGTCTGTGACAGGTCACTTACAATGCTTTCTGCAGTCCCTGGACACTGCTGGTACACCTCCAGGCTCTTTCAGTTAAGATCTCCTAACTTCTGTGTAGGGTCTTGTTGGATAGTGTTATGGGTGGAATTGTGTCTGCTCCTAGAAAGCTATGTTGAATTCGTAACTTCAGTACCTCAGAATGTGACCTTATTCGGAAATAGGGTATTTGCAGATAAAATGAATTTGAGAAAAAGTCATACTAGATTAGGGTGATTCCTAAATATGATGATCAGTATCCTCATAAGAAGAGGAAAATTTGGACACAAACACATGCAGTGAAGAAGGCCATGTAATGACAGAGGCAGAGATTGGAGTTTTGCTGCTACAAGCCAAAGTTTGCAAGGACTGTCAGCAACCACCAGAATCTAGAAGAACAGATTTCCCTCTGAGCCCCCAAGAATAAGCCAAGCCTATCCACACCTTGATTTAAGACTTCTATTCTCCAGAACTCTGTGTGAATACATTTCTGTTTTTTGAGCCACATAGTTTATGCTGTTTTCTTACAGCAGCACTAGGAAACTAATATACACAAACTCTCTAGACTGAGCTCTTGAGGTTCAGGGATTATACATTCCTCATTGTGAATCCCCCACCCCTATGCAGCATAATTTCTAGTACAGAAGTCATTTCATTAAATGTTGAGTGAGTGAATGAGATCTACATGATTGGAGAAAACACTCAGAAATTTGATGTTGATTGGATGGTTGGTTTAACAGTTTGATTTTCACTTTTCAATTTGGTCTTATGCAAAAGAGCCATACAGTTATAAAGCTTTTATAAAGATAAGAAAAAGATGCATTGTTATATATAATTAAAATGTACCCTTGTTAACTAACTTTATTAGTTAACGTATACAATAATTCAATCAATTTTTGTTCCTTATATGTTGCCATGTGTAAAGAAATTTCCCTTTAAAAGCTGTAATACATTAAATTGTAGTTTACTGAATTTTGAATGCCCTTTTAAAAAAGAGAAACAACAGGGATAGTAGTAGTAGCTAGAAACGTAGTGTTATCCACAGAACTTCTACTTCCTTGCTTGCCTTCTTTCTCTCTTTTGTTTTTTAATTGTTTTCAAATTAAAGCAACCATGTAAATTTTGAGCAGTATCAAAGCTCTGCTCTGGCTGACTCTTCTGAAAAACCCACACATCTCTTCAAAATGATCATTACTACTGTAAGGACAGACTCAGCAGGATGTCTTCTTCTTTTCTTGTTCCTTTGACCTCTTTTCTTGCTTCTCTCCATCTTAAATACATTAATGTTATCAGATGCAAGAACATTGAAATCTTGTGGGCACATCTATCCAGACAGCATCATAAAAGGAGGGGTAACTGAGGTCTGCCTTTTTTTTTTTTTTTTTTCTGAAATTAGTCACCACCCAGCTTAGTAGGCTGAAATGAGCAGGACAGACAAATCAGGCGGACAAACCTTCAGCGCTTTCCTCACCCAAACTCCTCAAATAGTGTGATTACAAAGTAATAACCCCAAAGGCAAAAGCTTCAATTACCCAGAGATGTTCAAGACCCCGGGCAATCTGTTCTTTAACTCGGCAGCACGGAATGCAGAAGTAAATCATCTTTGTGATACCCCAGAGCTAATAGGATAGAAGATGCAAACAGAGAAAGTGATCTAATTGGTAGGGGAGAAAGAGGCTGGGTGGATTTCAGTTTCTCCACCAGGAAGGTGGGTCATCGATGGAACATACTTTTAATTAAGGAAGTTTGAGAGGCTTCTTTATCACATGGGTAAACAATTTCTTAGAGTAATAGAGAGGTTGTCAATGATTCTTTTATGTTCAAAAAACCCTATATTGTGCTGTAGGTCAATGAGAAACTGTGGAAGGTGAGATCTGTTCAATACTCATGGCCTAAGGTCTGCAGAAATTTCCATAATATAAGGAAGGATCCTACAGGGACAAGAATGCTAAACTGCAGAGTTTTTTTGTTTTTTGTTTTTTTCTCCTGGCTATCTCAGCTTCTTTGCCTCGTCTTCCATAAATATCCAGAACAACTGGGTTGTGAAACTGCCTTCTTTTAAACAAACCTGGGAATTAAAATTAAAACTTTGACCAATAAATCTGTCTTAATAAAAAAAAGTATCAACCCAAGCATGCATCAGACAGTAGGGGGAAAATTTGTGTGGATAGAATGAGATTTTAAAATGTAATTACAGAAGAGGCAGCTATTTATTTGATTATCTCCTATCTTGGAATCTTGGACTTGAGCTCTATAAATGTCTGGTAAGGTATCTGGTTCTTTTATCCACTACCAGTATTTTTCTTTACCCTGTACTGATTTTTTATACCACTGTTGTTCCAAACCAGTTGTTGTTGGGGTTCTCATGGTCAAATGAATATCCCAAAAGGGATCACATTTTCATAGTTTTCTTTCAAACTGTGGTTTCAAATCCAAGTCTTTAGTTTTATGGGCCCATCAAAAAGAACATGTTGTTCTCAGTAAGTAAAGACAAAGGCACAAAATAGGACATTTCACCCAATTTAAAATCTGATCAAGGCCAACTCAAAAAAGAATTCTAACATGAGAGCAACAGATTTTATGCGGCTAAGTTTGCTGCAGTATTGGGGGAAAGTACAGTACTGGGGGAAAAATATGTCTTCTTGCATTCATTCTTATCAGTGGCAATTCATTCTTTTCTCCAAGGAAGGCCAGGATGCTGGGTTACCAGTTTAGCTCAAAGGAAGGGCCTGACAGGCTTCGAAGTAGGTGTGATTGGGAAGTTGAGGGTATTGGAGGTCCTATTCCTGGCAATGCTGATTTGAGGGGGCATTTGTCTTTTTACAAAAATTCTGTGCAGTGCTTCATGCACTTGGGGACATCCATGCCTTTGAGTTTCAGAAACAGGTAGACCCCACCCCAACTACAAAAGTGGAAACTGCCATGTTTTTGCTTTCCAGCTTCTCTGGTGGAGAGGGCATGAGCTTATGACCTGGCCTGCAAAAATCAAACTCAACCACAGCGGACAGAATCAGAAGCCAAAGAAGCAGACACTATGTAGTCACTTTCTCAGGTGCTGATAGTACTTGATAGTTGCAGGTGACCAAGTTCCAGATGCTGCAGTGGCTGTGGCTTAAGCGGCATCATCTCACGCTTGGTGAATGTAGTGAGGGTTTTTCTTATCAGGCCTGCTTCTGGCATGATTGTGACTGCTTAGCCTGAAGTATCTTTCTCCAGCCCCCATTATAATCTGTGAAATAGCCAATATTCTTTTCATACATGATGCTTCTCGGCTGAAATCAGCCAGAGTTCTGCTGCTTACAACTATGAGCACTGAAGTTCATAAATAAATATCAGCACTTCCTTTGCTCTAACTGCTATGTAGGGTATGGAAAATTTTTCATTTATATCCCCTAAGGGGATGTTGTTACTGAATGTTGACTGCTTTTCTTTAGTCTAAATTAATTAAATGACACAGTATCTGTTGTAGAAAACAAAGATCATTTTACACAGTATACTGTGAATAGTGATTATAATATGTGCTCTTTCCAGAGAAATAGAATGAAACAATGTGTTCATTCAGATAGTTCCTGCTGGAAATTGCAAGTCTGTCCTCTACATTGTAATCCATTTCTTCCTTAGCTCTAATGTAGCAAACTCCACAGTGATTTAATAACAAAGTGACAGCAGTAAAATCCAGTGTAGGGATAAGAGATGGAAATAAAATAAGTGGGTAAATTTTGCTATATGGAAAACATGTGGAAGACACAAGCATTTCTCCATGAAAGATAGGAAAACAAGGAACCAAGCTGTTGTCTCTGATTTGTGCAACAAGAAAGACTGTTCTTGAGGTTTGGGTCTATCTTCTTGGGACCATCCAGAAGCTAGAGACCTAGGATGCAGAGTGAACTTGTTTTTAAGGCAATCCCATGAACCGAGACTTTGCTTTTCTTTTCTTTCTTTCTTTTTTTTTTAATTATACTTTAAGTTTTACGGTACATGTGCACAACGTGCAGGTTTGTTAGATATGAATACATGTGCCATGTTGGTGTGCTGCACCCATTAACTCGTAATTTAACATTAGGTATATCTCCTAATGCTATCCCTCCCCCCTCCTCCGACCCCACAACAGGCCCCAGTGTGTGATGTTCTCCTTCCTGTGTCCATGTGTTCTCTAAAGCTGACCTGGCAGGAGAGGCTCTTCTTAAGGTTATCCAGTGGAACAGAAGCCTCCTGACCACTCTGCCATAGAGAGCACCTCCTCCCACCTCAGCATCATCTGTATTTAACTCACTTTGTATGTGTGTTCAAATGCTATTCAGCATCTATTGGCTCCCTGACTGTGGCCCTGTCTCATAAATAAATGCATATTAAGGGCAAATTTTGCCCTCAGTGAAGACAAAGAGTTGGCCCTTAATATGCAAAGTCAAAGGCCCTTAAAATGCATTTATTTATTAATAAATCAGAAGAGGTCATGGATAGGTATTCAGATTGTTGCTGAATTTTTGAGAAAAGGACATAATGAAATAAATATCCCACCCACATGAAGGAGATTGGGATGTAGAGTCATGCAAAAGAAGAAGCCACCAGTGATGAGAATGCTGGGTGCATGGGCACAAATCCAGGCTCTGGGAGAAGGGGAAAGGACAGGGACTTTCTCCCTTTTCCAAGAAAAGGAAAAGCCAGGTTTTAGGCAGTTAGTTGTTAGTTACTTTGTGTGTTGTTTTGGTTTGCTCTCTCACACAAAGCACCCAAGCTGACAGTTCAAGTACAGGATATCGTTATTGTCATCAGCATTTTCCGTCAATGGGCGGGGCATCAACGTTATTATACATTTACTGAGTGCCTATTAAGCTCAATGCACTTCAGATTATGATAATTTATGTAATCCTCATGACCTCATACAGTTACATAAGAAAGTAGATAAGAAAACAGGCCCAAAATGTCAACCGATGCCTGACAGCCCATGGCTAGTAGGTAGCAGTGAAGGGATCCAAGTCCTAGTCCTTTGAAAACCATTCCTGAGGCTTTGTTCAATAACTCATCAAATTCCTCTTTGAATATAAAAATGAGTTACATGAAAGAGTGATGAGAGCTTTTATTCACATATATGTTGGTAATACACTTCCCATACTGGAATACCCAGACTTTAATGCCTGGGAAATGTGTAACACACTAGGCAACTCAAAATAGAAGAGGGTAAATTGAGCTACTTAAGTGTGAAAGTCCCAGGGGTGGATTTAGTTCTCTTCTCTTTTCCCAGGACAAGTTCTTCCTCCAAGAAAGTAATGAATGCCTCTTTCATGGCTTCATCCTAACCTAGATGATTCCTGAATGACCATCTCCAGGCCTACTCCTGTGTTCCCTGGATTTTGCTCCAGCTAGTGCCATGGGCACAGCTTCCCTAGGGAGAAAGCACTGAATGGTTTTACCCCAGAACTGGATCCCACCCTGGACATACACACCCCCACCTCCACCCAGATGCTTTCAGGGGGTTCATCATTTTGGTTTTACCTGCACCCACATTTTGGAAGCTGCTGATAACTTTTAACACTATTCTAAAAGACAATTGAGTTTCCCTGTACTCAGCTTGGCCTGAAATACAGAAAACAGCAAAATGAGTTCTAAGCAGGTTGTAGCAATAGTTATCCAGGTAGTAGCTGAGAAGCCCAGTTGGAAAACTATTTGGGTCAATTTTCTCTGTGTGTGTAATAACTTAGTTAATCCTGAAACCTAAAAGAACAGAAACATTGTTTATTATTTATTCAAAAATGGTTATGCACTAGGAAGTTTACATGAACTATCTTGTTTGAGCCTCATAATGTTTCTGGGTTATTATGGTATTATTATTATACCCATATTTATGGATGAAGAAAATCAGACTCAGAAGAATTATGTGCTCAAGAGTACTGAGTGAGCGATGGTTTCAGGATTAGACCCAGATGTGGCCAGCATGGAGGCATTCATGCTCCTCCTCCTCCATGCCATGGCCATGGTCTACTTTATCTGTTCAACCAGAGATGAGCATGTGCATTTGCTTTTCAAAAGTCAAAGTCGATATCTGCCAAGGATTTATCACCTGAAATTTAATTATTAAACACATTCATCTTTTTCTACTTGACCTCATGTAGGCATGAGCTACACTTAATGTTGCTGTAGCAAATCTCTTCTCACTGAACTACCTGTTCCAAGACTCAAGCTCCAGCAGCTCTATGTAAGCGGGGAAGACTGAAGGACTGATATAGGACAGGTTACAGGATGTCTCAGCAGAGGGTCACATTGAATAACTGGCTTTAACTGGTATTTCTACATTTGCACTGTAAACAGGGATTTGATTTGCCTTAATCTGGCTGATGTGGGGAAATTGGATGTTTCAATTATGTAGACTGTCCAAATGTTTGAGTTAGGAGGTCAGGCTACACGTGATTTTTAAAATAAATCAATAAGAGTCTTAAAAAAAATCCAAAAATGAAAAACAAAAAACTCCAGTAACATCTGCTTATAGAAGGAAAGCAAATACATTAAACTTTCTGAGCTCTTTTTTTTTTCTTTGGAAATGAGAAAACAATAAAACTGATATCCACATCCTGAGTTATGTTTGGAGGGATTGCTAGTACAACCCTAAGCAATTTAATGAAGTGCAAAACTTGCTGGAGACAGGTGATAAAATTGCAATATGGATCTCTCACCTCCTCCCTCCCCAAACAAGTAAATGTGGTTACATTTAAGAAATCAAGAAGTATCTCTTAAGTAACATTAAAATCCTTTCCCTGCTTTCTTTTTGTGTTCCCTATACCCCATCACCAATTTTCTAAAATTCTAAACTTTATGCATATGGTAATAGTAATTATTCTAGGAAGCAGATACTCCTGATGTTGACAAAAATCAACATGTAGTAATAAGGAAAACATACTAATTCATAAATACTATCAAATTTATTGGGTTTCCAGGGACTGTGATTACATGTTAAGTCCTATGTCAAAGTGTAACTAATCAATGTCCATTCCAACTTTTCCATTTATTCTCTCTTCCAAATCATTTTTTCTGTAATCTGTTCTCATTATGCAAGAACCATTTCCAAAGATCTCAGCCAGGCACGGTGGCTCACTCCTGTAATCCCAGCACTTTGGGAGGCAAAGGCAGGTGGATTGCCTGAGGTCAGGAGACCAGCCTGGCCAACATGGTGAAACCCTGTCTCTACTAAAAATACAAAAATTAGCTGGGCATGGTGGTGCACACCTGTAATTCCAGCTACTCGGGAGGCTGAGGCAGAAGAATCACTTGAACATGGGAGGCGGAGGTTGCAGTAAGCCGAGATCGCATCGCTGTACTCCAGCCTGGCCAACAGAGTGAGACTCCATCTCAAAAAAACAAAAACAAAACAAAGATCTCAAGCATCCTTTTCTCCATTGTTCCACAAGGAGCTTTGTATGGGGTGGGGGGATGTATTAAAAGCAAAATATATGCCACATTTATTTGTCTCCAATCAATGAGAATAGGATGTGTCTATATTTGAGCAAAGTACAAGCATTACATGTGCAGCTTATACACTTGTGCTATGTCCATATGGTCACATTTCTTTCTGTGTTTCATCTCTCTTCATTGCATTTATAAAATATTTCCAGCCAGGCACAGTGGCTCACACCTGTAATCCCAGCACTTTGGGAGGCCGAGGCGGGCTGATCATGAGGTCAGGAGATAGAGACCATCCTGGCTAACATGGTGAAACCCCGTCTCTAGTAAAAATACAAAAATTAGCCTGGCGTGGTGGCAGGCATCTGTAGTCCCAGCTACTCGGGAGGCTGAGGCAGGACGATGGCATGAACCCGGGAGGTGGAGCTTGCAGTGAGCCGAGATCACGTCACTGCACTTCAGCCTGGGCGACAGAGCGAGACTCTTGTCTCAAAAAAAAAAAAAAAATTCCATAAAACAATGTGTCTATATTTTATGGTTTTATAATTGTAAATACAGATGGTTTCTAACTTACAATAATTCAAGTTATGATTTTTTTCCATAGCATTCTGTATGCTCCTTGACTTATGATGAGACAATGTTTGGATTAAACCCATCATATGTTGAAAATATCCTAAGTCAAAAGTGCATTTTTGACAGGATATTTTCAACTTCTGATGAAGTAGCCCTATCATAAGTTGAGGAGCATCTATAATGCACAAACAATGGTAACAATAACAGACATTTTCCAAATGAGAAAAGAAAATCCCATAACACCACTAATAATTCTACTTCTCAATGTGCATATATATTTTACATAGCTATAATTCTCTTTTCAGATAAATGCTGCCAATTCATGTATTACCTAATATTAAGTGATGTGTTTTCAAACACAGTACGAGGCTGACCATAATCAAATTAACCTTTTCCATCCCAACCTTGACACTTTAAGAGACAGTTATTTAATTATTCTCAAAAGGCTGCCATTGTTCAACAACTTTTGAGCTTCCCCTTGGTACGCTGCTTGTGATGGTTAATTTTATGTGTCAACTTGACTAGGCCATGGGGTGTTCAGATTAAACATTATTTCTGAGTGTGTTTATGAAAGTGTTTCTGGATGAGATTAGCACTTGAATCAGTGGACTCTATAAAACAGATTGGCCTCCCCAGAGTGCGTGTGGTGGACGGGGGACGGGGGAGTGGAGGGGAGCATTATTCAATCTGTGGAGGGCCTAAACAGAATTAAAAGATGGAGGAAGAAGAATTTGCTCCTTTTGTCTCATCACTTGCGCTGGAACATCTTCTCTCATCTCTTGCCTTTGGACTGGGATTTAAACCGTCAGCTCTCCAGGTCTCAGACCTTCGAACTTGGACTAAATTACATCACCAACTTTCCTGAATATCTAGCTTGCAGACAGCAGATTGTGGTACTCAGCCTCTGTAATCACATAAGCCAGTTCCTCATTTTATGTCTCCCATTGGTTCTGTTTTCTGGAGAACTGTAACTAATATACTACTTTGAGCTTGCTGTTATGCTTTTGATCCATTTCAAGTGTATCAGAATAAAGCTTTGTATTCTGAGAGTGGGTTTGATATTTGGACTCTATCACATTCTGTATGAAGTCAAGTTTGATAAATAATATTAAAGTTGGCTAGAAAATCAAGCAAAAATAAGAAACAATACACCTGATGAGTAACCTCTTGAGACACTGAGTTTCTTCTGTGACACATAGATTAGCTCCAAAGATCATTTCCAAGGAGAAGTTCAAAAGTGACTTGAGAAATAGCAGAATCAGTGTAGCAATGTTGGTCTCCCATACAACCACAAAAAAGGGCACAATGCTTATTTGGAGATCGCAATCTGTGTGGGTGGTTTGTAAAAGGAGTTTCATTCATCCATAACTTGACATTCACACCCACATGCTACTGACAGCCACCATGTGCTTGGCTCTGCTGCTCCAGCTGCTGTAGAGGCTCTGGGGTCTGAAGAGCTCATACCCCATAGTCCTCTCAACCCTGAGCTTCAAACATCTGCCATTAGAGAAGCCAGGCTTTTTCCCAGATTTGCTACATTCAGGAAGAGCATCCCAAAGAAGAGAATCTGATATTTTTTGCAACTCATTTTTAGTCTTGGAAAGCCTGGTCGTTAAAATGCAAAAAACTTCCATGTGTGAGAATCCAAAGACCAGATCCCAGTCCTAGCCCTATACTAACTAGCCTTTGGAAATCATTTCTACTCTCTGGCTGCAGCTTCTGTGCTCATGATTCTCTGTTGATCTTCCACCAGCTTTTTACTCCTTCCTGCTCTGTCCTGCTCTGAACCCAGGAATCAATCTCTGTGGTGCCTTCCTTATTCTTTGGCTTCTACTTGGGTTTGGTGGAAGGGAGTCCTCCAACAGGAGATCAGAGGGTTTGAGGAAAGAGGTTGGGGAGATACCACCCCCTTACCTTTGCATACACACACACACACACACACACACACTCTCTCTCTCTCACACACACACACGCACGTGCACACACACACACAACACACTGTTCCGCGGGGCTGTGGTGTGGCAGTGGCTGTATTCCTCTATGGCCTCCACGTCTGTTAGGTGACTCCTGCCCACAGCTTCAGCTCTTGCTGGATTCTAGCTCCCTGTTTTGCTCCTTCAGCTGAGGCGTGGTAAGAGCTTTCCACCATGGCTTGTCCCAGAGAGCTTCAACATCCCTAACTCTTCGCAAATCTCAGTAAATAGTCCCTTCAAAAGACTCTATTTAATTAAAGTTTTCAAATGTACCTTTTATTTCCTGAGGGGACCCCATCTGATGGGATTGTCTAATATGTATAATAAAGGGTTCAGACAAGTTGAAGCATAAGGTACCTTTTGGCTCTACCATTCTCGGTATCTCTGACCACATTATGTTTGCTGACGGAAGAAGTAATTTTATAACCACAGACTTGCTCAAAGCATAGTAACTTACTTTTCTTAGGAGGCTTTGGCTTTCAAGCCTATTATTTTTAAAGTCAACCTAAGATGACTTTAACAGTCAATAGTCATCATCCATTATAGAAAACTGCTTATTCAAAATGCTTGGCTTGGAGTTGGCAAATAGACCCCAAAGCTAGTCCTTTTTTTCTAGGTTTTATTTAAGAACATCAGGATTTTTAAAAGCCTATAATTAATTAGGGCACCTTTTCTTTTGCCTGATTCATGAAGTCCACCTTGCCCCAGTCATGTCCCTGCTGACCTGTCTGCAGGTTTGTCAGCCTGTCTCATTGGACCCTATCCATCTGGCCTATCTAATTGTAACCTCTGGGATGTAACTGGACACCAATGGCATTCTTCTTTTTGAGTAATCACATCAATGAGTTATATTAGCTGTCATATTAAAGTAGCTCTCTGCTAACCTCTGGTAATATGAGAACACAGTCCCCATTAGCTTTTCTTTCAGTTGGGTAACACCATATCCCTAATGTTTTTGCTTACTTAATCCAAACTGGGATAAAATGCAAGAGAAGAAACAGAAAAGTAAGGAGATTTGAGAGTGGTTCAATATTTTATTTTGTGTAGCATTTTTTCCCAAAATATAAAAACAAACATGTTAAAAGCAGAGGCCTTGTGAAACCTCAGAATGTTGACCTGCTCAAAGAGGGATTCTGCCTTTTCTTAGGAAGCGAGGAAAAATGATAAGGGCTTTGGGAACATCAAACTTTACTTGGAAATAGCTGGGAGAGGGTGGTAAGATATATAATCCTTCTGTCAATTTTTACCATCTTTGTCTTGTACCCAACGATATTAGACCAGAATTAAAATAAATATCAGCATCTTACTTAACTGCCATATTTTATTACTCATCTAAGATGAAAAAGTAAATGGCTTCCAGTTTTTTCATCTTGGGACATGGGCTCAAAACGTTTTACCAAATGTAAAAGGAATGTTTACAAAAATGCCTGGATTGCATTTTTTTCATATTTTAAATGAATCAAATATACTTTTTTCAATGTCTTGTGATGCCAATATCTTTCTCGATGAGTGTAATTTGAAAATAAGAAACAACGATTTTATAAGCTGATGTCACCTGTCATAAATTCAAATTTTCAAATCTTGTTAAACTCAGACTCTTGCTGTTTGGCATTGTCATGGTCCCAACCATCTTTCTACACTTGCCCTGAAGGCAGGAAGATGGGAAACAGGAAAATCAAACTGAAAGCATAGAAAATCAAACTGAGAGCGTAGTGAGAAGAAGTTCATCTCACTTGTCCCTTCAAGTTCCCTGAACAAGTGAGGAGAGCTTGAGGGGATGACTTTTGTCTACAAAATTCAAGTTACCAGTCCTCTGTTTATATGCACACCCACTTTTATTTCCTGTGTGATTCTAGCTGTGGAGGAAGGTTTTTACTTAACAGTTTTAAGGAAGAAAAACAAAAGTATTCACTTCAGTAAAAATGCATCAAATCAAAACGTCAAGTTACACGTTTTGGTAGTTCTTCTGTCCTTCATTTTTCTTTTCTCCTTCATTTCTTCTTTCCTTCCTTACTTCTTCTTTTGTTTCTTCCTTCTGTAGGGGCCAAGGGAAAACTTACCCCATCCCTGAAGTCTTACTGAAAACTGAGAAAGGCAGATTAATAGAAGAAAAATGTATACATACAAATTTATTTTAACCTTCATGGCCCAGGGAAATAGCAGAAGTATGACCCAATAACCCGGTCAGGTACAGATGCTTATACACTCTTCTTCACAGGGAAGGGTAGATGGGGGAAATGTGGCAATCTGAGGGACAATAAGTGATTTTTAGGGGGAATCGAATGGGCCCAATGCTCAGACAATGGCTAGTAAATAATTTTCTTTGGAAATTAGATGGGACCAATAGCAGACGATGGTTCAGGACAGTTTGTCTGGGATCCAAGTGTAATGTTTAATTTTCAATCTCTTCCTCTGTGATATGAATTTTAATCTTCTCTGGTTAATGACACTTCAGGGAGGGGATTAAAGGCAATTGTGTTCCTCTTTGGCAACTCCACCTTCTAGGTTGATAAGGAAACTTCAGAGAATAGCTTCATCCTGTGCTTTGGAAGAAACAGAGGATTGAAAGACAGGAGGGCTGGGGGGAAGTCAGAGAGGCCTTGAAGCTGCTTCATATGAAAGCACTATGCTTTGGGGTAACATTATAACATTTTCTGATCCCTGACCCACCTTTCCTCCCTCCCTCCTTCCCTCCTTCTCTTCCTTCTTTCCTTCCTTCCTTCCTTTCTTCGTTACTTCCATTTTTATTCAGTGAAGTGGACAATGCCAGGACAATTAAAAACAATTGAACTGAATAAATAAGAACACCGGGATAGAACTGGACTCCTTAAATACATATTAATTAGATACCAATCATGGCATCTGTGTATTATGCCCTATTTTGAATAATGGGAAAAGTGTGACTCTATGTTTGGCATGGGCCTGCTTATGTCCCATTAGTGTAAATACATAGATTGAATTTCCACTCTTTCAGCATACCATTTCTGCTGCTTTCAGAGCAGCTGCTGCTTCTACCACTGCGACAGTTTGCTATTACCACCTCTGCTCTGCCTTTCTTGGTAAAGTCAGTTTGGTAAATTGCCAACTCCAGAGATGATTTCTATAGTAATGGGATGCCCAGGGCCATGGAATTACACACAGAATCATCAACTTGTGTCTAAATCGAACAACTGTGATAACTATAGTAAAATAAGGCTTTTATAATTAAATGCTTGAAAACAGAGCCAAGCACAGAAAGGAAGAAGGCAGAAAAGCTCCCTCATGAATGAAATTCTAAACATATAATGTAGTTTTCTTAATTCCAGAAATCTATTTATTATAAACAAGATAAGAAAAAATTCCCACTTTAGTCTTTTTCTATTTGAAAATACATTTCTAATCATGTGCTTGAAGACACTAAGCCCTGGTTTAAACTCCTGGTTTAAACCCAAGTGAAGTTTAGTCCCATTGCAGATGCAGAACAGCACAATTTATCCCAATAAAATCCCTGCATTCTTGGCATCTAGGACTAGGACTTGGCATCAGACTAGGAATTGGTCTGAAGCAGTTATCTGATCCAAGAAAATGGGAAATCCTCTAGAACCGATACTTTTCCAATTTCTTAAAAACATCCAGGATTTGAGATTTCATGACCTCCCTCAGTGATATATTTTATATCACATGATCCTGGGACAGAATTCTTTTATTCTAGTTTAAAGAGAGATCTATTTCCTGTCCTTTGTTCCTTTAAGAAATAAAATACAATGACTTTATCATACCAGACCTCATTTTCATTTTAAGGAGGTGGTCTGACTAGACGATCTGCAAACCCCTCTGACTCAAACATTCTGATTCCTATTTATTAATATTTTGGCTTCAGTTAAAAAGCAAACAACTCGCCGGGCACTGTGGCTTATGCCTGTAATTCCAGCACTTTGGGAGGCCGAGGTGGGCGGATCACCTGAGGTCAGGATTTTGAGATCAGCCTGACCAACATGGAGAAACCCAGCCTCTACTAAAAATACAAAATTAGCTGGGCATGGTGGTGTATGCCTGTAATCCCAGTTACTCAGGAGGCTGAGGCAGGAGAATGGCTTAAACTTGGGAGGCAGATGTTGCAGTGAGCCGAAATCACGCCATTGCACTCCAGCCTGGGCAAACAAGAGCAAAACTCCGTCTGAAAAAAACCAAAAACAAAACAAAACAAAACAAAACAAAACAAAAAACTCTCTACTTGAAGACAGAAAGGGAAACATGAAGGAGCCATTAATGTTACCTAAATGAATGAATAAAGGACTGTATTCATACCTTTTCTAAATCCTGTTTTCTTGACCAAGCAATTAAGTTTCCCTCAATTTCTTTTTCTATTTGACTAATTTTTTGTTAAAAATAACTAGGGAGAAGAAACTATCATCAGAGTGAACAGGCAACTTACAGAATGAGAGAACATTTTTGCAATCTATCCATCTGACAAAAGGCCAATATCCAGAATCTACAAGGAACTTACGCAAATTTACAAGAAAAAAACAACCTCATCAAAAAGTGGGCAAATGATGTGAACTGACACTTCTCAAAAGAAGACATTTATGTGGCCAACACACACAAGAAAAAAAGCTCATCATCACTGGTCATTAGAGAAATGCAAATCAAAACCACAATGAGATACCATCCCATGCCAGTTAGAATGGTCATCATTAAAAAGTAAGGAAACAACAGATGCTGGAGAGGATGTGGAGAAATAGGAACACTTTTACACTGTTGGTGGGAGAGAAATTAGTTCAACCATTGTGGAAGACAGTGTGGCAATTCCTCAAGGATCTAGAACCAGAAATACTATTTGATCCAGCAACCCCATTACTAGGTATATACCCAAAGGATTATAAATCATTCTACTATAAAGACATATGCACACGTATGTTTATTGCAGCACTATTCACAATAGCAAAGACTTGGAACCAACCCAAATGCCCATCAATGATAGACTGGATAAAGGAAATATGGCACATGTACACCATGGAATACTATGCAGCCATACAAAAGGATGAGTTCACGTCCTTTGCAGGGACATGGATGAAGCTGGAAACCATCATTCTCAGCAAACTAACACAGGAACAGAAAGCCAGACACCACATGTTCTCACTCATAAGTGGGAGCTGAACAACGAGAACACATGGACACAGGGAGGGGAACATCACACACCAGGGTCTGTCAGGGGGTGGGGGGCCAGGGGAGAGATAGCATTAGGAGAAATACCTAATGTAGATGAAAGGTTGACGGGTGCAGCAAACCACCATGGCACGTGTATACCTATGTAACAAACCTGCATGTTCTGAACATGTATCCCAGAACTTAAAAGTATAATTAAAAAAAAAATAACAAAGGACATAAGGATGCATAGTGG
Source organism: Pan troglodytes (assembly GCF_028858775.2). Taxonomy (NCBI): domain Eukaryota; kingdom Metazoa; phylum Chordata; class Mammalia; order Primates; family Hominidae; genus Pan; species Pan troglodytes. The sequence goes on from NC_086015.1 coordinate 160,863,165, forward strand.
AAAGAAAATGGGCTTCTACACCATATTTACTAGTTACAGAAACAGAAACAAGTTGTTTAACTTGTCTGTGGCTTAGATTTTCTTCTTCGTCATATGGACTAATGAAAGTTACCTCAAGGATTGTTGCATAATGTATGTCAAGAGGCTGACACAGTAGAAAAACAACAACAAAACTTTGTCCCGTTTCTCTAAAACAGATTTTAAGTTATAGCTTTTTTTTTCAATAAGTTGATTGTGGCAGAGACTGCTATTTGTCTATTCCAATCTGCAAATAGCAGTCCCTTCCTTCTAGGCTTTAGAGTCCCTTCCTTCTAGTAACAAGACTCTAATTTGAGTTAACCCAGATAAAGACATCTTCTAGCCTCCCTTGTAGCTATATTCAGCCATGCGAAAAAGTTCTGCCAGCAAATATAAGCCAAAGGATCATGTATTACCTTCCAGGAGGTCTCCTTAAGAGGAGGCACTTTTCTTTCTTTCTTCCTTTTTCTTGCTGCTTGTATCATAGATTTATAGCTGTAGCTAGGTCTACCACCTTGAACTCCTGGGATGTGGAACACATATTAGGGATGGCAGAATAGAAAGTTGAAGGGGATTTGGGTGACCCTTTAAGTTTCTATGCAGGCCTTAGCTGCTTACATATAGACTTCTTTTGTTGGATAAATAAATTTCAATCTGGTTTAACCCATTGTTATGTGGATATTTTCTGTTATATGCTGCCAAACCCAGGAGATAATATCAAGTGGACAAAATATACTTTAATTCTAACTAATAAATTCTTTCTTTCTTTCTTTCTTTCCTTCCTTCCTTCCTTCTTTTTTTTTTTTTTTCTTTTCAAGACAGTGTCTCACTCTGTTGCCCAGGCTGGAGTACAGTTGCATGATCTCAGCTTATTGCAGCCTTGACCTCCCAGGCTTCCAGGCTGGGTCCCAGCTACTCCCACCTCAGCCTCCCAAGTAGCTGGGACCACAGGTGCATGCCAGCACAGCCAGCTAATTTTTTTTTTTTTTTGGTAGAGATGAGTTGAGGTTTCCCCATGTTGCCCAGGCTGGTCTCAAACTCCTGGGCTCAAGCAGTCTGCCCACCTTGGCCTATCAAAGTGCTGGGACTACAGACATGAGCCACAGCACCAGGCCTACTGTATATTTGTTAACAACTTATATATTAAGCTTCTTTTCATCCCTATTGACTTCAATTATACTAAAACCACAATGATGGTTCTCATTTAACTGTAATACCTATAGTTTTCCTTTAGTATTTGTAACTAGACTGCAATAAGCTTCATGCTTCTTTTGGCCTCTTCTCCAACAGGTCAAGGTCATTTACATTTATGTTTTCACAATTATTAATAGCATTACTAATTCATAACAATTTAGAAGACAATATGGTTGAGTTAAGTGGCCTAGGATTTGGAGTTCAAAGGTCTAGACCAACACCAGTAGTAGTATTATTGGCTATGTGACTTTGCACAAGTCCTTTAATTTCTCTGAGCCTTAGTTTTATTCACAAGAAACAGAGGTAATAATAATAATCATGCGTTATTGACTTATTGGTATATTGTGAAAATCTGGTAGGGGAATATATTTGAAAGTATTTTGTAAAAGATAAAGCAACATACAAATGTTAGTTGTTATGAATAATATTAGAATCTTCAAATATAAGAGGCACATACTAAGTTTCTTTATCCATACACACATTGAATAGAAATATAAGAGTATACCTTTAAAGATTCCAATATATATGGCAGTTTCCAATATCTTCTGTTAGTTTTCTGAGGGTAGAATGAATCTTCAATTAAAGATCTTCCTGCAAAATATTAACAAAGCAGAATAATGGTCACAGATGATGAATATTTTTGCTTTAGAGTTGTTTAGATGTAGATAGAAGATAAATATTTAAGATCTTGAAATTGAACAATGACTCTTAGGATCTTTGTACTCTTGGTTCTCTCCATCTCCCTTCTCCCCACACCATGCCAGTATGGATCAGGGGAATCTGAGGACATTGTCCTTGAAGAGCATGACAGAAAGGTCAAAGCCATTCTTTTATAGCTTGCCAATCATTTGGGACACAACTAAAAGTGTCAGTAATAATCAAGATAACTTATATCTATTACTGTCTCATTGTCCAGGTGGGCAATCATAGCCAGAATTATTCAAGCTCAATTTTGTCTTCAAAAGCTGTATTGATTACTGCATAATATTTTCTGATGGTCCAAAGATTTTATGGTCACTCCCCATATGAACTGGAAATACCCATTTGTTTCCTAACAGTTATGCTAAAATTCCAGTTACAAGGGTTCTGAATATGAATATGCTTTAGTAGAAGAACTGAACTTAAAGCCATGTGTATTTATCTTTTATATTATGATTTTACTGAATCTGGTACACTGATATACCCTTTTAGGGTGAATATACATCTTGGTTTGCCTGAACAGTCCTAGTTTGTACTTACTGTTTCAGCATAATTATTAACAGTGTCCCCTTTACTTTCTAAAGGAATGATAAATTATATGCTTACTCTCTTTGAGAAGCATTTTATTGTACTGGTTGAGCAAAATGGAATGTCTTTGTAAATTCTAGGCAGGGACCATTATTTTCTGCACAATCTGCCCTGTTGTGATGAGTTTGAAACCACAACTCTTACAATCTGTTTATCCTTGAGACCCAAGAACAAGCCTGACTGACTAACTCATCCTTTTCTTAGGAAAGAAAAATATCACTTAAAAATATCAGCACCTCTGAATATCTGTATCAGAGGTTGACGAACTTTTTGTAATGGACCAGATGGTAAATATTTCAGTTTTCTCAATTCTGCTGCTATAGCATGAAAACAGCCAGACAATATGTAAACAAGTGGATGCCCTCTGTTCCAACAAAACTGTACTGACAAAAGCAGGAGGAAGGCCTGGTCTGGTCTGCATCCTTCAGTGTGCTGATCCCTGATCTAGTGTTATAATGTTCTCTCGATAACTCAATGGAATCTATATCGTCCAGATTTCTTTTGAAGTATTAAGAGGAGCAAAAGACTGTTTAGCTGGACTTAGTTAGATTATAATTAATATTATGGAAAGACATTCCCATTTCTTATCAACAAAGCTCCTAATCTTCTGTCATTAACACGTCCTGTTCAGTCCAGTGAATTACAGTCCACATTCAATCTACTGAAGTACAATGATGATGTTCCCTTTCTAAAAAAGCCAACACAAATGTGTGTCCTTTACATGCTGTGGGATTGACAGGCAGCTAGCTTTTATTGCTTAGGTGTTTAAAAATTGTTTGGTGTCTAACATGTATTAAAAAAGAAGTTTTTGGAAATTTTCATTTTATTCTGTATCTCCTTGTGTTTTCATAGGATGAGCAGAAGGGTACAAATCTGCCTTTGGGAAATACATCTGAAATGCAGAGATAAACAAGTTTGCATCTATGAAAGGAGAATTGGAGAGAGGGGAGAATTGAAAACACACCAGTGGTTAGAACAGAAGAGGAAAGTCCACTGCCCTTTAAGTTGAAACAGAAGGAAAGACATGAAGGAAAGCCTTGAATGAAATGAAATAAACACTGAAACCATACTCAGAAATACATCAAAACCCTGGGCTCTTGTCTTGCTATGTTGAGAACTGCGATAATATGGTATGGTACACAGCAGGTGTGAGTAACACGTGTGTGTGTGTGTGTGTGTGTGAGAGAGAGAACAGGAATTAAAATTAGTAACAAAATGTCAAGACCAAGATATTGGACATATTAAGCAAAGAAATGAATTCTGTAATGTAAATAGACAAAGTGTGACGTGCTCTAAATGATGATGAGTTGACGAATTCTTTGCTATCTGACCTGAAATATTAAGCCCCAATCAGGAATGAGTGGACTGTCTCTCCTGGAGAGGTAGGCATTAGTTGCAGCCTGGGGAAAGAGGAAACATAAAAGCAGATCTAGATTTGCCTTGCAATGAGAGCTGCATATTAATCTAAAGAATTTCCAAAAAATCAAAAAGACATTTTTCAGCAAAATACACCCCTAGAGCCTCAATCACAAAGCAAGGGAATAAACTTGAAACAGGATTGATTTCATCTTAAAGGGAATATTTCTTTGAAATGCTACCAACTGTAGTTGTCTTATTTGGTTTTCAATCCTATAACAAAATTGTGCCATATTGTGTCAACTAAGAAGATAATATAACAGCTTTAAACAAATTTTGTAATTATGGGATCAATCAAAAGTGCATTAAATTTGTGTGTATTTGGGAAGTTACGCCATTGAATACTAAGTAGCTCTAAATATCAACCTTCATTTTTCACTTCCGTTTCGAGAACTTAACTTTAAAAGGGTGAGATTTCCATAATAGGAGTTATAGACTAGCAGAGATTTTGTGAATTTTAGTTGCTTGGTATTCTCTTTAGAAAATGCCAGGCACTGCTCTGGCAGAGATTGAAGATATTTGGGCACGACAGAGATTTTGTGTTCTAATGTTTCTTTTATCATACCCTAAGTATGATTCTAAGCTTTGAGCATACTCAGCTTTCACTGGCACATAAACCAGACTCATGAAAAACTGGGTTGCTTGTCCTAAGGGAAACATTGACAACTGGGTCCTATTTGGTTCAATTTTTACAAAACGATCTTTTCAGCATTTGATGTCCCTTGATTAGAAAGGAAAAAAGATGAATAGGTTAGGAAGGCCTCGTGGATCTTCAAAAAGCCAGGCAGGCCTGAAATTGAAGCTCTGCTCCAATAATTAGAAACGTGGGCAAGTCATTTCCTTCTCCAGACTTCGGTTTGCTTATCTATGAATTGAGGGAAATTTTAGTACCCTCTTTACTAAGTTGTGAGAATGATCTAAGACAATGAATGCAAACACAGCCCAAAGTCTGGCACATAATAAGGGCTCAAAAAAAATGTAGCTATTTGATAAAGACCCCAAAGTTGTGATTAACTAAAACCATCACAGTTTCTTAGTAAGCTTGGTAGGAAGTAGGTATGAGAGGTGTTCTTTTTTAGGTGATTTTATTTTATTAGTACCAAAAGCAGAACTAATAACCTTCAGTAGGATTTGAGAAGGCAGAGGATATGAGCACAGAAAATTGAGACTGCAAACAATGTCCCTGGCAAAGTAACAGTTTTTTTAAATCTCTTGAGATTTAACAAATCTTTAGCCTTATACCCTTTTACAGTTCTTCCTAGAAATTCCTTCTGTCATTGGCCCCTTTTTTTTTTTTTTTTTGACAGAGTCTTGTTCTGACACCCAGGCTGGAGTGCAGTGGTGAGATCTCGGCTCACTGCAACCTCTGCTTCCTGGGTTGAAGCAAACCTCCTGCCTCAGCCTCGGGAGTAGCTGCAACTATAGGCACCTGCTACCACACCTGGCTAATTTTTGTATTTTTAGTACATATGGGGTTTTACCATGTTGGCCAGCCTGGTCTCAAACTCCTGACTTCAAGTGATCCTCCAGCCTCGGCCTCCCAAAGTGCTGGGATTATAGCTGTGAGCCATCGTGCCTGGCTATGGGCTTGTTTATTTAAAATATATTTACTTTAGACTTTTGGTATAAATTGGCTGTATGTTCAAGATTTTGATGCACAAATGTAGAAAGTAGTACTATGTCAACATATTTTTGCCTCCCTGTGCTAACATGTTTCCATGGAAGAAAGTACATTTTGGAACTTTATATTTTCTTTTTCTGTTTATTAAAGAAGTTCCCTGCAGCAAAGTCCGTGGAAAAGTTATCGTTTATCCTTTATATCTTAAGACATGATTTACCCTAAGAAAATCTTTCTAACAACTGCACTGTAGCATAAAGTAAACTGTGCCTGACATTTAACACATGAGTATTGCACAGACTCTGAGGAATAAAGAAGCCACTCAAAACCATCCAGGGATCTGGGAGAAGAGGTGAGTGGAAGAAACCAGAATGGGCCTATCTTTCACTTGGCAATGGGGGCATGTCATGCCCTACACTACGTACTCTATACAGCCTCGTAGCAGTCTAGTGAAGTCCATGTTCCCATTTTATGAATGAGAACACTGAGAATCAGAGAATTCAGTAATCAGCTGAAAGTCACATGACTACCAAGTGGCAGACCTGAGATTTGAACTCAAAATTTACATTCCTTGCACCTGAATCAAGTGTCCTTTAGCACCTATTCCATCTTGCAAAATAACATTGGTTCTAAGGCTGATTCTTTCCTTTGGCCTCACTAGAAAAGTGATGATTTTGCTGCCGTAAGGAGCTACGGGACCAGGAAAATAAAAGCATTTCTCTATAGCAGTTTTCTAAAAGTGTGATCTCCAGACCAGCAACATCAGCATCACCTGGGACCTTAGAAGTGCAACTTCTCAGGCTCCTTCCCAGACACAGTGAATCAGAAACTCTGGAATGTGGCCAGCAGGCAGTGATTTAACAGGCCATCCCGGGGATTCCAATGAGTGCTAAAGTTTGCGAACCACTGTTCTATTGCTCTAGACGTCCTCTCTTCAAAATAGTAAATTTGAACTGGAGGCCTACTGTTTGTCCTGCCTTATCAGTCAATGGCCAACAACGGAGGCTGCCCTGGAAGGGCAGAAGTGAGAAGAATCCCATGAGCAATGCTGAAAATGTTTCCATGTAGAGCCCAAAGATAATTTTCAGCCTTTCCAAAAAGTAATACAGAACACACTCTGTCCATTCTTGGCAACAGCATGGAAGCCTTTTAATTAGTCCACCCTGAAGGAAATAGAGATGTACTCGTTAAGTAATTGCTCTGATTACCAGTGGGCAGAAGTGTGCATTGTTGTCAGATGCATTTGTTAGGAGTCAGCAATCCTATCAAACTGAAGGCTTCTTACAGAGAGTGTCAAAATAAAAGGACTCCAACAAGCCATGTGGGTGAGAGGGAGGTGGCATTGATGGCAAGAACAGTCCCAGAGCCAAACACACACAAAGATGCATGTGCACACACATACACATTCACTCACTCACAAATATCAGTTCACACTGTGCAGACTGATGTATGGCCTGTATTCCAGGGAAGTGAGCATTAATATTCCTGAGACTCCCTGAAATTTCCAAGAAAATATCAAGGCCTGGTACCTTCCTCCAAGTCCCCATTGCATGGGGTTGAATGTTTTACTGAAGGTAAGTCATCCCAGTGATAAGACATATAGACTCAAGTTATACGAATATAAGAAATTGAGATGCATTCCATTTATAAGAATGTCCCATCTTAGTATAAATGTGGGTTCTATTACTAGCACACACAATCCCGGCAATGAGTCTGAGTAATGGTATTGGAAAGGAACTCTGAAACTGTGTCCTCCACCCGCCTCCCCAACTAAAGGATCTTTCTTATAGTAGCTCTGTTCCAGTATCATCTTTCTGATCACACAAATTGGATCAAGTGCCTGCTAGATGGGCCCAGGCTGTTGAGGTCCTGGACTCAAGCCACAGAGGCCAGTTCCTGGGATTGAGGTTCCCAACAGCACTGGATCAGGAAAGAGGAAATAGGCCTATAACTAAGTAGGTGACTTTTCCAGCTAAAGCCAAGGGCATTGGCTTCATCCAGTCAAATCACCTTGGATGATGGTCTATCAGTGGTGGCCAAAGGCAGTCTCTTCAAGCGGCCAAGGGAAGAGCAGATTCTCTAAGTGGCACGGGGTGACGGGGCTGACAGTGAAACGGCAGTTACTACATTGAGCTAAAGTTGGTGGTGGACATCCCTGTCCCCCTCCACAATATTATCAGAATCATCACAATATCTTATTAATCTTAATAAAGCCACTTTCTAGAATATCAACATGTTACAGTATAAACATAAATTAATTTTATTTTTCTAAAAAAGTTGCTTTCTTTGTCCAGCAAAATGTGAGCAGAAGTAAAGGCCACAGCTGGATGGAAGCCTTTAAGAGCCAGTGTGTGTTGTGATTGGATAAGCCAGGCTCTATTCAGAGGTCCTAGTGCAAGGCAGTCCATTCCTTTCCTGGATAGTTGATCATCTGGGCAAAGACATACTCCGTGCACTGCATTCAGTTTCTCATTTAATCTTCTAACAATCCCATGAAGTAGGTTTTGTGATCTCCAGGTTACAAACAAGGCAAATGTGACCCAGGGAGATTAGCTGCCCAGAGTCACATAGCAGAGTCAGGATTCAAATGAGGTCTTGCTCTTGGCACTGCACTCAGTCACTTGGTTAGAAAACGTTTCTTTCTTTAGAATCCTGTGTTAGTTTGCTTGGGCTTCCATAACAAAATACCACAGGCTGGGTGGCTTAATAGAACTTTTCTCACTGTTATGGAGGCTGGGAAGTCTGAGATCAGGGTGTCTGCAGGTTTTGTTTCTTCTGAGGCCTCTCTGGCTTGCAGATGGCCATCTTCTCACTATGTCTTCACATGGTTTTTCTTCTGTGTGCACAAGTCCGTGGAGTCTCTCAGCAAGTCCAAATCTCTTTTTATGAAGACAGGTTGGAAGCCTCATTTTAACCTCATCTCACCTGTTTATAGGCCCCCTCTCTAAATACAGTCACATCCTGAGGTACTAGGGGTTAGGGCTTCAACATATGGATTTCAGGGGGACACAACTGAGTCCATTACATGCCCCAATCTGTCTCTTCCATTTTCCCACATTGGGACTAGTTCTCCTCTTTCTAGTTCCCAGATATGTGAAATGCTTTCCCCCTTGCAACAGTCATCCAAAGGTAGGACCTTCTTCCCATGTGGTCTAACCAATGCTGAGGATCATTCAACACTTGCTTCTTTTGTTTCAAATACTATTCTTCCCTTGGTCTTAGGTTTTTTAACAGCTGCATCATTCAGCTCTCTCTTCATGAGCTTTTGTTCAATATAAATCCTAGAATTTCTTTGGGGTGCCTTTGGTGTCAGGTTTATCTCCCCCATTCTATTATCATTCAATTGATTTTTTGAACCCGAATGTAGTCATTTACATTCACATTTGGTTTTGTTTATGATTATAGAATACATGTTTATTACCATTCTCATTACATTTCCTCTTGTTATTTTTGACTTCTTACTTGTAGCTTTGAAGAGCTTTTGTACATAATGCTGTTTTTCTAATATACTTGTTAGTCATGTCAGCTATACGTCCATTACTTCATGAGTATATCTTGTCTACAATTATCTAAGTTGTTGGGAGACATGTTTAACCAAAAAGTTCTGACAGAGCTCTAGGTCACCCTTGAACTGTGCCCCTGTAGTTTGACATTCAGGTGCATAGAAGAACACTGGTGAACTCACCCAGCATCCCACCAACATTTGTCATCAGAGATTCCTTTCTCCTCTGAGTCAAAGAAGCTGACAGCCCCCATCCATTCCGTCTTTTTCTTGGGCTATCATGCAGATTGGTAAGCATACTAGGACTCAAACCACATCTTTTTGGCTGCTGGAGGTTTGATTTCCCTGCTGGCTTTGACTCAGGAGCCCTTAGGTATGCTTCTGGATCCTGGAGGCTCAGCAGTCACTCAGCTGGATCTAGCCCAAGCAGAGCTTGCCCACGGGGAACCCTAAGAGGACTCTCATGGGCTGGGAAGAGCCTTAGTTCTGACAAGCTAAGTGTTCCAAAGGGATTTCCCTTCACTAGGGGTGCTTCGCTCTGTATTGTGGCTATTCTCAAATTCAAATAATGGAATAGAAAACAGTCCCTGATTTAATCTGCTGCTCCAGCCCCTGCGAGGACACAGCTGGTGAGGGTGTGCTGCTCTATTCATAAGTTAGTCCCTTCTCTCCAGCCTTGCAATAATTTTGTTGTCTTTGTTATTCTATATCCTGCGGTGACTTCCCTGAGTGCAGTGAGTGATTAATTTAGCTGGTGTCACAGGCTACAACATGTTGATATAAAGGGGAAAAGAAAGAGAAAAAGGGAAGTGTGGAAAGGGTGGAAGGCTACTGAGGCAAACACACACAGAACCCAAGCTCCAGACCTCGCACAAAACACTCCATTGGCCAAAGTGACCCTATGACATTGTTTTTGTGAACATGAGTATGAACCTCTGAATGGTTGAGTTCTGAAATTCAAAGCCTGAAACTCTCCCAGGGCTTTCTCACTTCCCCCACTGCCTCTGAAACATCAATAGCTTCAGGAAATAATGAAAAACAAATCAGAAATAAAATCAGCTCTTGAAAACCTATGGTTCTCTATAAAAAGGGCATCTACTGTTCAAGTGCTAGTTCACAACAAAGCAAGCTTCAGGATGTTGCGTGAAAACAAATTCCAAGGGGGGTTTAGTTTCTTTTGTTGTTGTGGCAGTTTTAATGCCCAAATTAACCCTTTATTCTTCTTGGCTCACAAAGCTAAGAAGGGCTCATGCAGCTATGGATTTGTGAGATATCCTATTGTTCAGCAGTCCGAGGTGGAAGTTTGTGCATATGGTTTATAATATTGGTGGGGGAGGTAGTTGATTCAAGGGATAATCCTCTTTATACCTCACATAAGGTAGTTAGTTGTTTTTATAATACCTTGGAAAGACCTTAATTTCATAATGGTGAAACCACTGTAGTGGGACTGTAAATCATCAAGATTCTTTATGTAATATAGTTTCCACCATCTGTAATCCAATGACCCCCTCACCATTTTGTAATCTTACTTTTAAATATTGGGTTATGAAGTAAATTAAGAGGGAATGATTTTTTTTTTATTCACACTAAGCCAGGTTTTGACAATTTTATCTTAACATTATTTTTAGAGAGAGCTGCAATAATTTTCATTTAAAAGTGATACAATTTCATTAAAGAAAATATAGAAAATATTTTCTAAAAAGTTACCTAAAATGTCATTACACAGAGATTACCACTGTTAATATATTTGGGCTATTCTTTTCCAGTCACAAAAGTATGTGTGTGAATATATGTTTCTATACTTTATTCCAAAAATGAGATAAATGCTGTACTTATTATTTTGTAACCTATATTTCTCCACTTAATAAATTATAAACATAATTTCATGGGATTTTATTCGTTCTACATTATTTTTAATGTTTGCACAGATTTCATTTAATTGGAGCATGGAGGGGTAAAATGATACACGCTCTCATTTCATTTAAAAAGTGTAAGAAGGGGGTGGAGCCAAGATGGCCAAATGGGAACAGCTCCAGCCTACAGCTCCCAGTGTGAGCGATGCAGAAGACGGGTGATTTCTGCATTTCTAACTGAGGTACCGGGTTCATCTCAATGGGGACTGCCGGACAGTGGGTGCAGGACAGTGGGTGCAGCACACTGTGTGTGAGCCGAAGCAGGGTGAGGCATTGCCTCACCTGGGAAGCGCAAGGGGTCAGGGAATTCCCTTTCCTGGTCAAAGAAAGGAATGACAGATGGCACCTGGAAATTGGGTCACCCCCACCCTAATACTGCACTTTTCCAACGGGCTTAACAAACTGCACACCAGGAGATTATATCCCACACCTGGCTCAGAGGGTCCTACGCCCATGGAGACTCACTCACTGCTAGCACAGCAGTCTGAGATCAAACTGCAAGGTGGCAGCAAGGCTGGGGGAGGGGAGCCTGCCATTTCTCAGGCTTGAGTAGGTAAACAAAGTGGCCAGGAAACTTGAACTAGGTGGAGCCCACCACAGCTCAAGGAGGCCTGCCTGCCTCTGTAGGCTCCACCTCTGGGGGTAGGGCACAGACAAACAAAAAGACAGCAATAACCTCTACAGACTTAAATGTCCCTGTCTGACAGCTTTGAAGAGAGTAGTGGTTCTCCCAGCATGCAGCTCGAGATCTGAGAACAGGCAGACTGCCTTCTCAAGTGGGTCCCTGACTCCCGAGTAGCCTAACTGGGAGGCACCCCCCAGTAGGGGTGGACTGACACCTCACACGGCCAGGTACTCCTCTGAGACAAAACTTCCAGAGGAACGATCAGGCAGCAGCATTTGTGGCTCACCAATATCCGCTGTTCTGCAGCCACCACTGCTGATACCCAGGCAAACAGGGTCTGGAGTGGACCTCCAGTAAACTCCAACAGACCTGCAGCTGAGGGTCCTGAGTGTTAGAAGGAAAACTAACAAACAGAAAGGACACCCACACCAAAAATCCACTTGTACGTCACCATCATCAAAGACCAAAGGTAGATAAAACCACAAAGATGGGGAAAAAACAGGGCAGAAAAACCAGAAACTCTAAAGATCAGAGTGCCTCTCCTCCTCCAAAGGAACACAGCTCCTCACCAGCAATGGAACAAAGCTGGATGGAGAATGACTTTGATGAGTGGAGAGAGGAAGGCTTCAGAATATCGAACTACTCCAAGCTAAAGGAGGAAGTATGAACTAATGGCAAAGAAGTTAAAAATTTTGAAAAAAAACTAGACAAATGGATAACTAGAATAACCAATGCAGAGAAGTCCTTAAACGACCTGATGGTCATGATGAAAACCACGGCACAAGAACTACGTGACGAATGCACAAGCCTCAGTAACCAATGCGATCAACTGGAAGAAAGGATATCAGCGATGGAAGACAAAATGAATGAAATGAAGCGTGAAGAGAAGTTTAGAGAAAAAAGAATAAAAAGAAATGAACAAAGAAATATGGGACTATGTGAAAAGACAAAATCTACGTCTGATTTGTGTACCTGAAAGTGATGGGGACAATGGAACCAAGTTGGAAAACACTCTGCAGGATATTATCCAGGAGAACTTCCCCACCCTAGAAAGGCAGGCCAACATTCAAATTCAGGAAATACAGAGAGTGCCACAAAGACACTCCTCGAGAAGAGCAACTCCAAGACGCATAATTGTCAGATTCACCAAAGTTGAAATGAAGGAAAAAATGTTAAGGGCAGCCAGAGAGAAAGGTCAGGTTACGCACAAAGGGAAGCCCATCAGACTAACAGCTGATCTCTCGGCAGAAACTCTACAAGCCAGAAGAGAGTGGGGGCCAATATTCAACATTCTTAAAGAACAGGATTTACAACCCAGAATTTCATATCCAGCCAAACTAAGCTTCATAAGTGAAGGAGAAATAAAATCCTTTACAGACAAGCAAATGCTGAGAGATTTTGTCACCACCAGGCCTGCCTTAAAAGAGCTCCTGAAGGAAGCACTAAACATGGAAAGGAACAACCAGTACCAGCCACTGCAAAAACCTGCCAAATTGTAAAGACCATGAAGGCTAGGAAGAAACTGCATCAACTAACGAGCAAAATAACCAGCTAACATCATAATGACAGGATCAAATTCACACACAACAATACTAACCTTAAATGTAAATGGGCTAAATGCTCCAATTAAAAGACACAGTCTGGCAAATTGGATAAAGAGTCAAGACCCATCATAGTGCTGTATTCAGGAAACCTGTCTCATGTGCAGAGACACACATAGGCTCAAAATTAAGGGATGGAGGAAGATCTACCAAGCAAATGGAAAACAAAAAAAGGCAGGGGTTGCAATCCTAGTCTCTGATAAAACAGACTTTAAAACAACAAAGATCAAAAGAGACAAAGAAGGCCATTACATAATGGTAAAGGGACCCATTCAACAAGAAGAGCTAACTATCCTAAATATATATGCACCCAATACAGGAGCACCCAGATTCATAAAGCAAGTCCTGAGTGACCTACAAAGAGACTTAGACTCCCACACAATAATAATGGTAGACATTAACACCCCACTGTCAACATTAGACAGATCAACGAGACAGAAAATTAACAAGGATATCCAGGAATTGAACTCAGCTCTGCACCAAGCAGACCTAATAGACATCTACAGAACTTGCCACCCCAAATCAACAGAATATACATTCTTTTCAGCAACACATCACACCTATTCCAAAATTGACCACATAGTTGGAAGTAAAGCACTCCTCAGCAAATGTAAAAGAATAGAAATTATAACTGTCTCTCAGACCACAATGCAATCAAACTAGAACTCAGGATTAAGAAACTCACTCAAAACCGCTCAACTACATGGAAACTGAACAACCTGCTCCTGAATGACTACTGGGTACATAACGAAATGAAGGAAGAAATAAAGATGTTCTTTGAAACCAACGAGAACAAAGACACAACATACCAGAATCTCTGGGACACATTTAAAGCAGTGTGTAGAGGGAAATTTATAGCACTAAGTGCCCACAAGAGAAAGCAGGAAATATCTAAAATTGACACCCTAACATCACAATTAAAAGAACTAGAGAAGCAAGAGCAAACACATTCAAAAGCTAGCAGAAGGCAAGAAATAACTAAGATCAGAGCAGAACTGAAGGAAATAGAGACACAAAAAAAGCTTCAAAAAATCAATGAATCCAGGAGCTGGTTTTTTGAAAAGATCAATAAAATTGATAGACCACTAGCAAGACTAATAAAGAAGAAAAGAGAGAAGAATCAAATAGACGCAATAAAAAATGACGAAGGGGATATCACCACCGATCCCACAGAAATACAAACTACCATCAGAGAATACTACAAACACCTCTATGCAAATAAACTAGAAAATCTAGAAGAAATGGATAAATTCCTCGACACATACACCCTCCCAAGACTAAACCAGGAAGAAGTTGGATCTGTGAATAGATCAATAACAGGCTCTGAAATTGAGGCAATAATCAATAGCTTACCAACCAGAAATGTCCAGGACCAGATGGATTCGCAGCCGAATTCTACCAGAGGTACAAGGAGGAGCTGGTACCATTCCTTCTGAAATTATTCCAATCAATAGAAAAAGAAGGAATCCTCCCTAACTCATTTTATGAGGCCAGCATCATCCTGATACCAAAGCCTGGCAGAGACACAACAAAAAAAGAATTTTAGACCAATATCCTTGATGAACATTGATGCAAAAATCCTCAATAAAATACTGGCAAACCGAATCCAGCAGCGCATCAAAAAGCTTATCCACCATGATCAAGTGGACTTCATCCCTGGGATGCAAGGCTGGTTCAACATATGAAAATCAACAAATGTAATCCAGCAAATAAGCAGAACCAATGACAAAAACCACATGATTATCTCAATAGATGCAGAAAAGGCCTTTGACAAAATTCAGCAGCCCTTCATGCTAAAAACTCTCAATAAATTAGATATTAATGGGACGTATCTCAAAATAATAAGAGCTATCTATGACAAATCCACAGCCAATATCATACTGAATGGGCAAAAACTGGACGCATTCCCTTTGAAAACTGGCACGAGACAGGGATGCCCTCTCTCACCACTCCTATTCAACATAGTGTTGGAAGTGCTGGCCAGGGCAATCAGGCAGAAGGAAATAAAGGGCATTCAATTAGGAAAAGAGGAAGTCAAATTGTCCCTGTTTGCAGATGACACGATTGTATATCTAGAAAACCCCATCATCTCAGCCCAAAATCTCCTTAAGCTGATAAGCAACTTCAGCAAAGTCTCAGGATACAAAATCAATGTGCAAAAATCACAAGCATTCGTATACACCAATAACAGACAAACAGAGAGCCAAATCTTGAGTGAACTCCCATTCACAATTGCTTCAAAGAGAATAAAATACCTAGGAATCCAACTTACAAGGGATATGAAGGACCTCTTCAAGGAGAACTACAAACCACTGCTCAATGAAATAAAAGAGGATACAAAGAAATGGAAAAACATTCCATGCTCATGGGTAGGAAGAATCAATATCGTGAAAATGGCCATACTGCCTAAAGTAATTTATAGATTCAATGCCATCCCCATCAAGCTACCAATGACTTTCTTCACAGAATTGGAAAAAACTACTTTAAAGTTCATATGGAACCAAACAAGAACCCACATTGCCAAGTCAATCCTAAGCCAAAAGAACAAAGCTGGAGGCATCAGGCTACCTGACTTCAAACTATACTACAAGGCTACAGTAACCAAAACAGCATGGTACTGGTACCAAAACAGCATGGTACTGGTACCAAAACAGAGGTATAGAACAATGGAACAGAACAGAGCCCTCAGAAATAATGCCACATATGTACAACTATCTGATCTTTGAGAAACCTGAGAAAAACAAGCAATGGGGAAAGGATTCCCTATTTAATAAATGGTGCTGGGAAAACTGGCTAGCCATATGTAGAAAGCTGAAACTGGATCCCTTCCTTACACCTTACACAAAAATTGATTCAAGATGGAGTAAAGACTTACATGTTAGACCTAAAACCATAAAAACCCTAGAAGAAAACCTAGGCAATACCATTCAGGACATAGGCATGGACAAGGACTTCACGTCTAAAGTCCTTCTTCACAGCAAAAGACTAAAGACTAAAGTCCTTTTGCACAGCAAAAGAAACTACCATCAGAGTGAACAGGCAACTTACAGAATGGGAGAAAATTTTTGCAACCTACTCATCTGACAAAGAGCTAATATCCAGAATATACAATGAACTCAAACAAATTTACAAGAAAAAAACAAACAACCCCATCAAAAAGTGGGCGAAGGGTATGAACAGACACTTCTCAAAAAAAAAAAACATTTATGCAGCCAAAAAAACACATGAAAAAATGCTCGTCATCACTGGCCATCAGAGAAATGCAAATCAAAACCACAATGAGATACCATCTCACACCAGTTAGAATGGCGATCATTAAAAAGTCAGGAAACAACAGGTGCTGGAGAGGATGTGGAGGAATAGGAACACTTTTACACTGTTGGCAGGACTGTAAACTAGTTCAACCATTGTGGAAGTCGGTGTGGTGATTCCTCAGGGATCTAGAACTAGAAATACCATTTGATCCAGCCATCCCATTACTGGGTATATACCCAAAGGAATATAAATCATGCTGCTATAAAGACACATGCACACATATGTTTACTGTGGCACTATTCACAATAGCAAAGACTTGGAACCAACCCAAATGTCCATCAATGATAGACTGGATTAAGAAAATGTGGCACATATACACCATGGAATATTATGCAGCCATAAAAAATGATGAGTTCATGTCCTTTGTAGGGACATGGATGAAGCTGGAAACCATCATTCTCAGTAAACCATCGCAAGGACAAAAAACCAAACACCGCATGTTCTCACTCATAGGTGGGAACTGAACAAAGAGAACACATGGACACAGGAAGGGGAACATCACACACCGGGGACTGTTGTGGGGTGGGGGGATGGAGGAGGGATAGCATTAGGAGATATACCTAATGCTAAATGATGAGTTAATGGGTGCAGCACACCAACATGGCACATGTATACATATGTAACAAACCTGCACATTGTGCACATGTACCCTAAAACTTAAAGTATAATTTAAAAAAGTGTAAGAAGGTAAAAATTATTTACATTCCTTTCACTCAATAAAAACCACTGTAAATGTTTATATGAGCCAACTTCCAGAGAGCTTCCTTTCTGTAAAATACCTTTTGCTCCAAGTGGTGTTTTGCAATCTGTTTTCAAGCACTTGACAATTGATCAAAGAGAAACTTGCATGTCCATACATATTTTTAAAGACAATATTGTATTCCATTGAATGTAAGTGTCTTATTTATACAACAAATGCCCCATTGATGAATATTTAGATGGTTTCCAATTTTTTTGGTGGGGCACTATTCTAAACAACCCTATAATGAACATCACTGAGATTTTATCCATTTGAACTTGAATGACTCTCTCTTCAGAGTAAACTCCTAGATGAAGGATTGCTGGGGTAAATAGTACACACATTTTAACTACCAAAGTGACATTCAAAAAAGTATCAACTTATATGTCCACCAAATAGCACTAGAGAGAATTGTTGCTCAATAACACTGAGTTTTATTAACTTAATTTTTTTTGCCAGTCTTCTGGGTGAAAAATGAACTTCATCCTTTTTTATTTACATTTCCTTGATTATTGGCATGGTTGAAATCTTCTCAGGTGTTGAATGTTTTAGTTCTGTGAGTGGTCTGAATATTTAGATGATTTCCGATCTTTTAGCAGGGAGCTATTCTGAACAACACTGTAATGAACATCACTGAGATTTTAACAGTATGAACTCGAAGATTGTCTTGTCAGAGTAAATTCTTCAAAGTAAATAATTCATGGCCTATGCTCACTAAAATTTTTTTCTTGATTTTTAATGACTATTTAGTTAATAATATTGACTTGTGATCTATCATTCGTCTTTACAAACTTCTTTCCTATTTTGCTTCTTTCAATTTTATGATATTTTTAATAAAGTTGAAGTTTATATTTTTGTAGTCAAATAGTTCAATTTTTCTGAGTTTTCATTACATGATTAGAAAGTTCTTTTCCCAATCCAAGGTTATAAAAAATTATCACTGTCTTCTTTGAGAATGGTCATGGTTTTATTTTTTATTATATTTAAGACTTTGACCCATTTATAATTTATTTTGGTGTATCCAACTTTGCTTTATTCTAAATGGCTAGCCAGTATGTCAACAATTATTTAATAATTTATTTCCCCAATCAATTTGAAATGTTACATTTATATTTTCTAAATTCCCATGTTTTAATATTTATTTTTTAAAATAGCTTGTTTCATTGCAAAAATAATATATGCCCATGGTAAGAAAGGACAGAAACATCAGAAAGTATATACAATGTCTACCTCTCATCACCAGTTCTTCCCCTCCTCTCAGTTCCTCATTTCCCCTCTCTAGGGGGAAACATTTTCTAGAAGTGCTCTAGGGGTACAAGCATGAGGTATATGTGCGTGTGACATACACCATACAAGTACATGTATCCTATTTTATGTTTACATAAATTAGAGCAAACTACACATATTATTTGGCACTTAGCTGTTCCTTAACTAAATGATATATCTTGGAACACTTTATAAGATCAACAGAACTACTTCATTCTTTTTTGTAACCTTATAGCATTCCATTGTATATATGTATCGTATTTATTTAAACAAGTGGGCTGTTTGTTGTCAATTCTTTAAGTCGTTGCCTATGACCAACAATGCTACACTGAACACCTTGCCTCATCCTTCTTCTTGCACATGGGTAAATATAATATGGGACAAATTCCCCAAAGTGTCAGCTGCTGGAACAAAGAGATATGTGCATTTTATATTTGTTAGATATTGCCAAATTATCCTCTGAGGAGGGTGAACTAATTTATACTCCTGCCTACATTGAATGATCATGTTTGGATCCTTGCCTCATGTACGTTTTAAAAAAAATTCTCAATATGAAAATCAAAAAAAGTTATCTAATTGTTAAAGTAAATTTTTTATTGTTAGGGAGATTGAAAAGTTTTTCGCTTATTTATGAACATTTTATCTTTTTTTAACCCAAATTTCATGTTTCTATTCCTGATCGAGTTCAGAGAACTCTTTATATATTGAGAAAATTAATCATTTGTCAGTATTATGTGTTTTAAATGTTTCTCTGGTTGGTCATCTGTCTTTTGACTATATTTATTATGATATTTTTACTGTGCATAAAATTTAATTTTTAGGTAGTGAAATTTAACCTTTAACTTTATGGCTTCTAGGTTTGTTTCTTGCTTAGAAAGCTTTTCACCATTTCAGCCGGGCATGGTGGCTTACGCCTGCAATCCCAGCACTTTGAGAGGCTGAGGCAGGCTGATCACCAGAGGTCAGGAGTTCGAGACCAGCCTGGTCAACATGGCGAAACCCCATCTCTACTAAAAATACTAAAATTAGCTGGGTGTGGTGGCGTGTGCCTGTAATTCCAGCTAGTCGGGAGGCTAAGGCAGGAGAATCATTTGAACCCGGGAGGTGGAGGTTGTAGTGAGCCAAGATCATGCCATTGCACTGCAGCCTGGGCAACAAGAGTGAAACTCCATCTCAAAAAAAAAAAAAAAAAAAAAAAGAAAGAAAGCTTTTCACCTTTTCAAAAGTATAGACAAACCTCATGTTTGCTTCGAGTACTCCTTTGGTTTCCTTTTCCTATCTTTAAACTTTTGATTCATCTGGAATCTATCTTGCTATTAGGAGGAAGATTGAGTAATTTCAATTTTATTCTTTTCCCAGGGGCCTAGTGAGTTTTCCTAAACCCATTTATTGGGCAATCAATTTTCTCATTGATTTTAACTGGTGGCTTTATCACATATAAAATTTTCATATAAAGTTAGGTCTATTTCTAGACTCAATTCTGTTCCATTGGTCTAATCTTTCTAGTCTGTGCTGATACTGCAAAGTTTTAATTACTATAGTTTTATAAAAACTTTTAATATATGGTAGGGCAAGTCTCCCTTAATAGTCTTTGCTCAGTGTTTTTTGTTTGCTTGCTTGCTTGCTTGTTTTTGAGACAGAGTCTTGCTCTATCACCCAGGCTGGAGTGCAGTGGCATGATCTCGGTTCACTGCAAACTCCGCCTCCCAGGCTCAAGTGATTCTTTTGCGTCAGCCTCCAGAATAGCTGGGATTACCGGTACACACCACCATGCCCCACTTCTGTTTTAGTAGAGACATGGGTTTTGCCATGTTGGCCAGGCTGGTTTTGAACTCCCGGCTTCAAGTGATCTGCCCACCTTCGCCCCCAAAGTGCTGGGATTGCAGGGATGAGCCACTGTGCCCGGCCTCAGTAGTCTTTTTCTACTTTTTCTCACTATTCTTGACCAAAATAAACAAACAATTCACAAACAAAATAAACCCCAGTGGGATTTTTATTGAAATTGCATCACAGTTATGGATTAATTTAGATATAACTTGCATCTTTACATTATTGAGTCTTCCTGCCTATTTATTCTCCTTTTATCTCCTTTACTAGTTTTAGAATTTTCTTCATGTATTTCCTACATATTTCTTATTGAGTTTAATTTGATATATGTAATGGTTTTTGCAGCTATTGTGAATGGGATAATTTATTCCATTAAAGTTTCTTTCAGATATTGTTTGTCTATTTACAGCAAACTTAAGTGAGACTTTTTTCTTGTGTCACTTCAATACTGAGGTTCTTACTTTTATAGAGCATTCAGGTACATAACCACCACATTATCAAATAGAACCACGCATAAGACCCACTCCAAACCCCAACCGGGTGTGAAGTGATGAAGAAACGGTAGGAAACACTTAACCAAGTAGATGGTTAAAATACAGATAATGGACAATCAATTTAATCTTCAGGTAATTGTGCACTGTTAGAGTGTTTTTATACTTTAAAATAAAAGCGGAGGACAGTGTCATTCTTAGCAGAGGACAATAATTTAATATGAATCAATGCTGGTGACCAATGCACTATGAGCATTTTGTCACCAATTCCTGCCTCCTCTTCCCTTGCTTCCTGTCTGTGTCAGAGATGCTTTCTCCTAATGCATTCAGAAGGGCTATTTTGGGACTTGAGTCACCTTTCTCTCCTTGTGTCTCTGCAGCAGACACAATCCATCAACCTCCTATCATATACAAAAGAAAAAAATCCACTCTTCAAGATAGTGGGGCAGTCATTTGTGTAGTGTGTTATCACAATGGCTGAGCCCAGGTTCTCTGATGTTTCTGAGTGTGAATTCTCAGCCACCTCAGATGCCCACTTTTGGTGCCCTGACCTGCTCAGTTTAGAACAGAACACTTTTCCTGACAAGTGGTGGGGTGATAATTATATTTTAATTAGAAGTATGGCCAAAACCCTGAAGAAGTAAGAAGTCATATAAACTTATGCATAATTATTGCATCATGTGACAAACAGGAAATACCCTGAGCCTAGTTTCATATTATATGCCATATTATATGTCAATAACTGAATTAGTAGACACTAAGTTGGCTTGAGATCAGAAGCAAACCCTCCAAGTCATGACAGACACTACAGAAAAAGAGAATCTTATGATTATGCAACTAGGTGAGGGTAGCCAACTATGAAGATGAATCTTAAGAAAAGCATCCTGCATAGTAATTATTTTTTTATGAAAAGAAAACTCAACCTTTACCCAGAGGTTAGACCATCTTTCTTTGAAGGTACAGTTGCCCCATTACTAACTTACAACAGCTCTATTGTCCAATACATAGGAAGGTTGAAAAAGCCTGGAAGTAATGCACAATGTCCCCTGAATTGCAGACTCAAATGGCCAACTGCCTTCTTGATATCACCATTCCATTTTAACAGTACACAAAATGAACTTTTCTTTTCCCCTAAACCTATTCCTCCCAGTCTCTCCCTCCAAAAAAAAAACTTCTCCAGGCTTGATGTTTCTGATTCTCTTATAGCTCATATCTGATTCATCAGCAAATCTGGGTGGTGTCACCTTCAAACTCTCTCTAAAATCCAAGCACTCCTTAGACCCACACTGCTACCACCCAGGTCCAAGCCACCATCATCCATGTCCTAGACTGTTGCACAGACCTCCTAACTGGCCTATTCTCAACAAGTGGCTGGAGTGATCCTGTTAAGAACTAAATTGTATCAGTCACTAATTTGCTGAAAACTCACCAATGGCCCTCCATCACACTCACAGTGGAAGCCAAGATACTTACCATGTTCTACAACACCCCGCATTTCTGGCCTTCAGTCACCTTTCCACCATGGCACTCTTCCATTACACCTCACCATATCCACTCTAGTCACCTTGCCTTACTGGTGTTCCTCAAACACACCAGCATGCTCCCCACTCAAAGTCTTTGCATCCTCCTCCTTGAACACTCTTCCCCCAGGTATCACATGGCTCACTGTCTCACCTCCTTAAGGTCTTTACTTACATGTCATGTTATCAGTGAGTCCTTCCCTGGACATATTGTTTAAAATTGCAACCCCTCTCTGCCACTTATCCTCCGTCTTTTCTTCTTTCTTATTCTTCTCAGGTTTCAGCACTAACATATTTCGCATTTTACTTACTCATTTATTGCCCTCTGGAGTATAAGTTCTTGAAAGGAAAGGAGTTTTATTTGATTTGTTCATTTGTACCCAGAACAGTGCCTGGCACATAATAGGCTTTATAACTATTTGCTGAATAAACAAGTGAATGAATGGGTATTTGAGGGTAAGGGATGATAAAATAATAACATGGAACTTTAGTAAGATACTTATATTTTTACTTCTTAAATTAGATACTTGAAAGGCTTGTTGATAAAGTCATATGTTAGCATCTTTTTTGTTGTTTGTAAAATAATACCATTAACCTATCAAAGTTTCAAAGTTTTAATTATCACCTCTAACCCCTTCCAGTGGTTTCATTTTTCCTTGAAGACTCTGGGAAGGTAGGTCCGTGTGGTTCTCAATGACATCATCCTTATAATGAAAACTGTCAAGTCTTCAATTTAAACTGAGAACCACAATTTCCAATGTCGTTCTTTTCAATAAAATAGGGGAGTGGGGAAAACTTTCATTGGGCCAGTTCAACCACGAATATAATGCTGCTAATCCTAAAAGCAAAGTCCTAAATATTTAAGGTTAACTGGATCCATGTGAAGTCAGCCTAAAGAAAGATAGATTTTAGTGTGGCCAAAAGAATGCAGTGCCAGTGGCTTTAAATTCAATATAAAAAGATATTAGATATTAGAATGATCTAACTTAGGCGTTTGCCTGGTGGTACATTGTAGTGACCAGAGTCTATAATGATGTATGTCAGAAGATTCTCAGGGGCTCTGCTCATCATATCATGTGGTCTGATCATCTCAGTCACTTGAAATATTACCTCTTGTTTTTTCTATTGATATAAGTCATCTACTCATTAAGAACACTCCTAAAGTGAACTTTCATTAAACAGAAGGTAATTTATATTTGTTATACACACAGCTGCCATTAATATATAGCCAATTCAGTTCTTGTTTTATGTTGTTCCTCACCTATAAATTCATTTTGTAATTGGGCTTCTAAAGATTAGGAAACCAGCATTCCACATATAAAAGCCAGGTTACTTTAATATTCAGAATAGTAAACTATAGACACACTATGGAAAATAAAATTCATGCTAAGACTAATTGATGGAGCCGGGAGAGAACAGATAGGGTTTGGAGAGCATATTCTCAGATTAAATGCTGTACAACTCAATTTACATGCACTACATGATTTGGAGGTAAGAATATGCCTTCGTA
Source organism: Pan troglodytes (assembly GCF_028858775.2). Classification (NCBI taxonomy): domain Eukaryota; kingdom Metazoa; phylum Chordata; class Mammalia; order Primates; family Hominidae; genus Pan; species Pan troglodytes. The sequence continues at coordinate 160,887,007 of NC_086015.1, forward strand.
CCTCCTAGAACTTCTATGCATAGAGTGAGAAGGTATATATGAAGGCTTTCATTATGCCTGATTTTGTCTTCCTTTAACAATAAGGCTCTCTACCTCAACTGCCAGGTGAAAATTCAATGCCACTGTAATACCAAGCAAGTTCCGTATAATGAACTACGGAGGATTATATATTCACGTTGCAGTGTAAATATCAAAACATGAAAAATGTATATCTATGGTTCATCCTACAGGAGTGATATGGTTAGGCTTTGTGTATCCACCCAAATCTCATCTTGAATTGTAATCCCCATGTGCTTGGGGAGAGACCTGGCGGGAAGTGATTGGATTATGTGGGTGGTTTCCCTCATGCTGTTCTGTGATAATGAATTAATTCTCACAAGATCTGATGGTTTTATAAATGGTAGGTTTTCCTGTGCTGACACATGCTCTGTCTCACCTGCTGCCATGTAAGACATGCCTGATTTCCCATTTTCTATAACTGTAAGTTTCCTGAGGCCTCCCCAGCCATGCGGAACTGTGAGTCAGTTAAACCTCTTTCCTTTATAAGTTAGCCAGTCTTGGGTATTTCTTTATGGCAGTGTGAAAACAGACTAATACAAGGAGTGATTTTCTAGTTTCGTTGGTCAATGGATCACTTTCTTAAAATAGCAGTAACTGAAGAATGAGATACCAATTTCTTACTTGGATGGGAGCAGGGGGATACGAATATGAAGTACAGCTAATGAGATGACATTCTATTTCACAACTAAATGTTGGAGGAAATGAGAAGGGAAGTTTACCCAAGCATCAGGGATCTATGTTTGGTTTTGTTCTGCTTTTATTTTTAACTATATTTCAAGGTGGCTGTGTTGAAAGAAAAATGTTTGAATACTAGGTCTCATCCCAGGTGAAACCCTACACTGCACAGGTGGTGTCACTGAGTTTTGCCATCTCTGGACCCATCTATCGGGTTTTCTCATCACAGGGACCACCAGCGGATGCTCTCAGGCACCACAGATTCTGATCATTGCAGGCGGGGCCTCATATTCTGTCTAGTAACAATAAGTGGGATATTATCCTCAGGCTTACAATGTAGAATAGTGTTTTTCACTCTGCCAGATTGTGGAGTTGATTGTGGCACAACTAGTACTTTTAAGCGAACTAAAATAGAAAATATTCACTGGTGTCACATGTAATAAGAACAAGTATTGTTTACAAGTTCTAGAGGTGTGTAGGGATTGGGTTACTGAGTATTGATATGAAATTAATTGTGTACTAGAGTTAAGTCCACAAAGTTTGAAAGTCATTTATGGCAAATTGCGATTCTTTGCCAATATTTGTATTTCTCCCGCCTTTCTGGTAACACAGCTGGAACATCTCAAGCCTCTCCTATAGTTAGTTAGGTGTACCCATGTGACTGAGATCTGGCTAAAGGAAGGTGAACAAAAGTGCTGTGCATTCCTTCCAAACCTTGTCCATGAAAATTTCCCAAACATGATCCTTGCTTTTTCCCTGTCTGCAACTGAACTGAGAGGACCCAGAGGAAGGTAGAGCCACAAAATGGGAGGAGCCTGGGCCCCTGCGTGTGTATGTGGAACGCTGCTTGCCCACCAACCCACACTAAACTGTGAAGGGACTAAAAAATAAACCTTTTGTATTAAGCCATTAAGATTGGGGGTTGTTTTGTTATAATACCTAGCTTTACTTAACTCTTATACAGTACTGATAAAAAAGTGAACTCCAAAAGGAGATGCCCTACTCTCTAGCCTCTGGTCTTATTACAGCTCCTTTAAAACATAACTCCCAACAAGCACTAAGCTCCACAGGTGCAGAACATTTATGAGGCTTATTTTTTTCTCACAGCCAACATGCACTTCTGGGTTTTAACTATGACATAATCCAGATGGACCTTGGCTTCCTACCTGATTATGTTCATACCCTTGGCTCAATGCATTTCAGTAACTGAGTACCGTCGAGTCCCTGGGGCCCACCCCACAGCCAGTCCTTCCCCACCAACCTCCCTGTACATGATCCATAATCTATTTCAGGCTTGGGATGCAACTAATTTCTAATAAACTCATTTCTAGTAAAAAAAAAATTTAATGTCTATGAAGACATTCTCTTTCCAAGAAAAAAATTTGCATGATTACTACAACTATAACAATGAGTAACAATAGTTAGCATGTAATGAATACCTACCTTCAGGTATTGGGCTAGATGCTTTATCTGTATTTTTCCATAATTCTCACAACAATCTAATAAAGTAGGTATTATTATATTCATTAAATGATGAAGACCTTGAAGCACAGAGAGGTGAGAGAATTTGTCTCAGATCACACAGAACGTCCCAAAGCCAGGACTTGAACTCACATTTGTCTGATGGCCAACCCCACACCCTCTCTACACCATACTCCATCCTGATGATAAAAAAAGAACAAATATCCAGTAGCGAGAAGCTTAGATTTCTAGAAGCTGAAGAAGTTTCTTGGAAGCTCTGATTACCCTACAGAAAAGTGTACCTGTTCAGGGAGGTCCCACTATGCACTGAGCCATCCTGACCATTTAATTCACTTCATGGGAGACTAGGGAGATCAGAAAAAAACTGAACAGCTGAATGGTGACAGCTACCCCTTGTGGTGCACATGGCAAGAAAATCCCAAGCTTCCCGCTGAGTCAAGTGTTAGAACAGTTCTCTGCAGCTTGGTAAAGGAGCTGGGAACTGAGAGGAATAAATTAGACCATTAGAGGCTTATTCCAGTTAAATAGATCTGGCCAGATTGCGTTTTCAGACATAAGATCTAGACCCATAGTCCTTGAGGGGGATTCTAGACCATCCATGGCTGAGTGGGAAGAAAATATTAGAATTTCTCTTATTGTAATAACTTCATTTAAAAAAAAAACCAGAAATTAAGCTTTTCTAACATCTAATAACTAGGCTAATGCTGGTGTTCTCCCTTCCCTCTCTTTCACACACGACAAACACACACAGGACATGTCTTGAAGGAGGAGGGCGTTCCATTGCACAGCAGGGCTCAGATCTCATTCATTTTCACTTTGTTGTTTTACAGCTCATTTCAGTTTACATGGCCCTGTTTGTGTGGATTTATATATTATCTTATCTGGTTTTAACAAAACCAATCTTTGAAATTAAAAGAAAATGGTTCTGTTACTTAAAATATGCCTGCAAAATATCTGAATGCTGAAGATAAATATTAATTAGGCAAGCACTGGTGAACAACAAGAAAATTGTTCGGCTCAAAAGAGTTGACCCTTGTCCCACTTATGGTACGCTTATATTTGTCTTGATCCCAGCCACATCATGAGGTTACAACCACGAGGATTTACTCAAATATGACAAAAATCATCATGATTTTTCAAAATGTGAACTTATCCATTGCCAGTAATGCTGGATTTCAGTTCAAGTGTATGTTATGCTTTGAGACATTACCAATTGAACTACATGTAGCCAATCTATAAATAAATGGGGAAGTGCAGCTCAATGGTTTTTTTACTGATAATACCTGACTAAAAAGTGTGATGTAAAAGACCTTGACCCAGCTCATCTTAGGGCACTTTCCATAATTCAGAAGACACTGGCAGGTATTGAATGGCTAGATCCAGATAATCCTCGGGAAATGTTTGAGCCTCTGAAGTTTCACCTTCCTGCCCCTCTGTTTGAGCCTCCAGCACTGTACTAGCACAGCCCTAATTACCTTTGTAAACACAGGCAAAATCATTTTCAGCTGCCTGGGATTCTGCCTGGCAGGTTTTGCTTTTCACCAAATTCACTGTTCTGCATCAGGCGAGGTTGGAATGATTTGGTCTTGATTTGGATTCAGAAGCATCATTCACTTACTGCTGTAAGCAAAGTTTAATCCAAATATTTACTTCAATAAATTTGGTCCAAAACTTTTCTCAAATTAACTAAGGCAAACTGTTCAGCCAGGTTACTGTAGAGAGCCCTAGAGCAGGGCAGAGCTGTGAAAAAAAAAAAAAAAAAGGTACAGTCGAGAGGCGAAGCCACTTGCTGACGAGATGCAGTCAAAAGTATATACAACATTTATTAGCTGAAGTACCACAGAAAGCATTCTAATCAGTCGGTTTCCTCTCATTAAATGTTAATTAGTTCATATAAGCTTCCTGCATAGGAAGGTATCAGGTACTTAGCAAGCATTAGGAAAGAGACAAGTCACACAGGGAGTCTTGGAAGCAACAGACACAGAGCAAGGGCATTGTCACTTTACTGGGTGACATTTGTGTTTGAAGGCATATGTGAGCTCCTGAGGAGGATCCAGAAGATCTGCCAGAGACAAACTCAGGCTAAAATTTTCATTCTGGTAATGAGTATCTGAAATAACATTTGTTGAGTTTTAAAAACACACTTAATGGGATTAGCTCCCGAACCAAATATCATGATTATATTTAGATGCATTTGCTCACACTGTTTAAAACCACAGACCAGGATAATCATATAATATTAAATGGCTTTTTATTGAGATTGTTTTAGCATGCTGGCTTATAAACCACCTTGGTAAGAAGTTATGAAAGTAAGGGGAATAAAACTCAAGGGCTTTGTGGACTGTGAAATCATTAAGTGATTTGGAATATGTCATGGGATCTTAGATGTTTGAGGGTAGAGGAACTGTGAAGATAACTTCTTGAGGCTGACATGCAGCCAGCCCATAGCAGCACGGCCATGCCACTGCTCACAGCAGCCTGTGTGCTGACTGGCCAGTGCCTGACCCCAGACAGTTGCTAAATATCATTAATATTACCCCAATAGGGTCTGAAGCACTCATTTCACCGATAAAAGTATAGCCACCCAGAGGGGTGAAGTGACTTGCCCCCACTACACATCTTGTTAAGAGAACAACAGAACTTGGACTCAAGCCTCATTCTACAGTGTTCCTTCAAGGGTCCACAACACTCTCTTGCCCTGAAATTTGTTGCCATATCTATGTATTAACTGGTGATGCAACAACCAATTTTCGACATGGAGTGACAGGTGCCATTAAGCACATCAGACCAATACTTTGATAGCAGGGAAAACAGCTATAAACTGAGGTAAAATAATGTCAAACAAGTATTGAATGCTTGCTATGTGGCAGGCATAAATACTTTATAAATACTAACCTGTTTAATCTTTACAATAGCCCCTGTAAATAGGTACTATCATTAATTCTATTTAATGGGTGGAATAACTGAGGTAGAGAGAGGTTAAGTAACTTGGGCTAAGGAGGCAGACTTCCAAGAGGGCTCCCAAGGATCCCCTCCATTTCTGGCATTCACACCCTGTGTAATTCTCTCCCTTTGATTGTGGGCTGGACCTAGTGACCTACATCAAGCAAATAGAATACAGCAAAAGTGATGGGATATCATTTTCATGATTAGGTTATAAAACACTGTGACATCTGTCTTACTAATAGACTGTTTTTCTGCTGGTTTAGATGAAGCAAGCTACTATGTCAAAAACACCCATGGGGCAAATAACTGAGGGCAGCCTCCAGCCCACAGCCTGCAAAGAATTTAGACTTTCAGTCCAACAGGCCTAAAGGAACAGAATCTTGCCAGTAACCACATGAGTGAGCTTGGATGTGGATCCCTCCCCAGTCTAACCTTCAGATGGGACCACAAACCTTGGGCCGACTCCTTAATTGCAGCCTTTTGAGAGACTGAGAAGCAGAGGACACAGCTAAATCATGCCTTAGATAATAAATGTAAGTTGTTTTAAGCCACTTAGTTTTGGAGTAATTTGTAATGAAGCAAAAGATAACTAGTACCCTTGCCCAAGACCATATAGGAGTGAGTGCCAGGGATAGGATATGAACCCAAGTAGTCCGGTTCTATTATCTTAACCACTGATACCATACTGACCCCCCAAAAGTACACCATAATACTCATTATCATCATTATTACCATTATAATCATCATTACTTCACTATCATTGTCATTATCACCAATCATTATGAGTATTATGTGCTAGGTGCTTCACATAAATGATTTTATTTAATCCTCAAAATGAGACTATAACCTCAACTTTATATTTTTTTAAAAAAATTGAAACTCAGATAACATAAGCTCACTTAAAGACACATAGAAAATTCAGAACTTGGCCCAGCTAGCTGACTCCAAAGCCCTTGCCTTCTCCACCAAACTGCTGCTTCTCTGTAACCCAATTGTTGTATCCAACCATTAATCTTAGTGGTGCCCTGAGAAATAATTCTTTCCAACATTGGGAAAGAAACTTATAACAATTTATTAGTGAATCATTGATAACAAAAGTCCACTTGCTGTAGACTTTTCTAACTCTGGCACTGTTGACAATTCCATGGAGAGTTTCAGGATGTGGGATGTGGGAATACCATGGAAACCTGAAGGCAGAAAAGAATGCTTTATGATGCCATGTGTAGCACTTCTTGTTAGCAAATATAACAGAGCACAAACTGAAACAGCATCAATTGTATGATACTAGGTTTCTTCCAAGAAAGGAAGTCATAAAATATAATGAAATAACTTGTATTGCATATAAAATCTTGAATGATTCCCTATTGCACATTCTATGAGAAAGTTCACACTCTTTAGCATAGCTTTAAGATCTCGCCTTAGCCCAGCTTAGCTTTTGGCTTAATCCTTTATATAGTTAGCACCAATGAAGCTCAAGTCTGATCACGTCATATCAGGGACTTGAATCTGAGACCTAGGTTTTTGCTTCCGGACTGCACATGTTACTTAGCACAAGCTCAAAAAAAATTTCTTCTTTAGAGAGAATGAGAGAGGATGAGAATAAGGATGGAAGGAAGAAAGGAAGGGAAAGAGGGAGGATTTTGCTCTTTTTGCTCTAGCAATAAGTTCCAAAATTCACTAAAATGTTCTAATTATAGCATAAGTGAATCACAAAGTATTCTGGCTCACTTTGGTTTATGACCATTATCTCTGCAAATTAAACAGAAAGAAAGCAGGAATATTGGGTACATAATACATTAAGTATTCAACCATAAGCTTCATGCTCTGCTGTCCACATCCTGTTCCCATAGTCATAAGATCCCTTCCCATTTTGACCCACAGTTTTCGAGTTTCTGAACCACAATTAAACAAAAACTACCATGTGTAATTTTTAGGGCAACTAAGAACTCTAGCTAAAGTCTGATGTGTTTCTGCTAGTAAAAGCAATAGAATAATTACTGCAATGAATTATAATGGTGTTAGTTATGTCCTTTAGACTATTTTCAGGGCTAGCTAGGAAGACATGACATGCACAAAATCATCAAAATAATGGATGAACAAATAAGCATCGTTTAAAAATAGTACTTGAGTTCACATTGTAGATGGGACTATTGGCATGGTCCCATACACTAACTGTCACTTCATTAAGTGTCTGTTGGGGGAGTCCTTCTATTTCTGTATTAAGTCTCTCATCTGCATTTTGGTAGGCTGGCATCATTGCTGTTGTCTTGACAGGGTCCTTAAGCCTTCAACTGTCACCTTCATTTTCTAAGCTCACATCCTCTTGTACCTGATTGCCTTGGGTAAGGGGGGTGGGGGACATCACCTCAGTGGTGTTTATTTGGCTCAGCAGGATGGAGACTTGGCTGGAAGAGGAAGCAATGAAGCCGCTGCCCATAATTCCAAGAGGAAACCAAGTAAAGACAGTATAAAACCTACCACACTCACATTTCCTAGGTCTAAAGTCAGGCAGAAACAGTTATACTTCAGCTTTGCCACTTTTCAGTGTTTGCTTGGATTATTTTTTCTTTTTCTTTATAACCGTTTAAAACAAAGCACCTAAAGCTGTATAACATTAAAGAATGCAATCTGTCATCCATTTCTTGTTCCTCTTTCCCTCTCAAAATCTCTGGGTTTTTAAATCCCTAAACATTTCTCTGCTCCCAATCAACCCTCTACTCACTCCCAAAAAGGCACCTTTTCTCTTTTAGGCACAAACACTATTTAAGGGCATCTTTTAAAACTTCTTTGGATGGGAAGCTTTATAAAACAGATTATGCCCTTTGACCAAGGGATGCCCCAGGGACTGCTGAGGTGTGTAGAACTGTCTACCCCTTCACTAAATGATCCCAGATGGCTATGCTTTTCTAGATCTTGTCTGCTTTCTATTACTTTTTGCCTTCTCTCTGTTGCCAATTTATTGTGCCTACTACATTTCCCACAAATTATGACTTACAAAATGTGTCTCCTAAAAATCTTTTTATTTTTGGAAATCAGAAATAGCTAGGATTTTAGCCATCACTGTTCACTTTCTGACCCAGAAGTTTAAAGTTCAAACTCAATGAGATTACTTAATATGTATTCCAAGAGACTAAATAAACATAGTTGTATAAGATATAAAAGATCGTCACTATAGGAATAAAAACAAAATAAGCAGTATTTATAATGATGGTAACAATCTATATTTAGCATGTTTATTTCAGAAATTGATTTCTCTTTTACTCAAACTCCTGTAAACAGCCAGATTCATCAGAGGCAGTTTATCCTACAGTCATATCTGCCTGATTTATTGAATTTCCTTTTCTTAATGAATCATGAGGGTTGAGTTAAATGTTAAATATCAATGTTTTTATAAGGAACACGCATGTTTGCTTTTTCTTCAATTAAGGAAAAACTGGTTGACCTTTGTGCCACTGAGGCTTGTGCTTGCTAATGGCATGGCTTTCCTACTTAGCAAGCCATATGGTAAAACCTACTATTCTGTTTCATAAGCATAAAGAAAGCATGTGACAGTTGGCTACCTATTGAGCAGCATCTGCAAAAGGAATCCATGTTCCAGAAAGTGAAAGATGGACAACTAGGAAATCATCTCATTATGATGCTGAGGGTTGCTGGGTTGCTTCTGTCTCTGTGCAAATGTACATATTAGGATCCTAAGGATAAAAAAGATTAACAAGATCCCCAGGTGATTAATGTGGACATTAAAATTTGAGAAGCACTGTTCTTCTATAAACTTGCCCTGTTTTGATGTTTGAGACATCATGCCCACTATTTCTTCTTCCTGAGATATTCTTCTTGGTCTCACACCTCAAAATCTTTTCTGGCTAATACTTTCAAGTGTCTGCTTTGAAATCATTTTCTAGAGAAAATCTCCTGTAATGCCTTATGAAGGAGTTAAGTGACCCCTCAAACGTACTTCCCTTGTATCTTCCACACTGTTCCATAGTCAAGTTTGCATAATAGGTTTCTTAAGAGGCATCTTATCTACTATCAAATCCCTAGTGTCTAAAATTAAAACTAAGATACCTTGAATCCAAGAGCTAAAACCATAAAAATTTTAGAAGAAAATCTAAGAAAAACTCTTCTGGACATTGGCCTAGGCAAAAAAATTATTTCTAAGGCCCCAAAAGCAAATGCAACAAAAGCAAAATAAATAAATTGGGCCTAATTAAACTAAAAAGCTTCTGCATAGCAACAGAAATAATCAACAGAATAAACAAACAATCTACAGAATGGAAGAAAATATTTGCAAACTGTACATCAACAAAGGTCTAACATCCAGAATCTATGAGGAACTCAAACAAATCAGCAAGAAAAAAACAATCCCATTAAAAAGTGGGCAAAGCACATGAACAGACATTTCTCCAAAGAAAATATACAACTGGCCAGCAAACATACACAAAAATGCTCAACATCACTAATTATTAGGTAAATGCAAATTAAAATCACAATGAGGTACCACCTTACCCCAGCCAGAACGGCCATTACTAAAATGTCAAAAAACAATAAGTGTTGTCATAGATATGGTGAAAAGGGGATGCTGGTGGGAATGTAAATTGGTACGCCTCTATGACAAACAGTATTGAGATTTCTTTTAAAGCAGATCTACTATTCAATCCAGAAATCACACTTCTCAGTATCTCCAAAAGAAAAGAAGTCATTATATTAAAAAGACAACGGCACATGCATGTTTATTGCAGTACAATTCACAATTGCAAAGATACAAAATCAACCTAAGTGCCCATCAACCAATGAGTAGATAAAGAAAATGTGATATATATTCCGTGGTGTAATAGTATTCCACTATGGAATACTACTCAACCATAAAAAAGAATGAAATAATGTCTTCTGCAGACACTTGGATGGAACTGGAAGCCATTATCCTAAGTGAAGTAATTCAAGAATGGAAAACCAAACACTGTATGTTCTCACTTAAAAGTGAGAGCTAATCTAGGGGTACACAAAAGCATACAGAGTAGTATAATGCAGACTGAAGACTTACAAGAGGGGGATGTGGGATAAAAAATTACCTAGTGGGTACAATGTACACTATTCAAGTGATGAGTGGACTAAAAGCCCAGGCTTCACCACTATGCAATTTATCCATGTGGCCAAAAATCACTTTTACCTCTAAAGATATTGAAACAAAAAAACATTTTAGAAACTATGAAAAAATGAAATACAACACGGTAGGTGCTCAATAGTGTCTGTTGAATGAGTGTTAAATGAATAGTAGGTGCTCATTAAATATAATTTCCAAATCTCTTCCCAAAATGCAGATGTGCTATAATCCTAGCCTTTCCCTTACAAGAAGAAATGAAGTTAGGCTGGTGTTACTTGTTTTCCATAAACTATTTCTAAACCCAGTGATCATCTCTTCTCTTTCTCAATGTTCGAACACTCATCTTTGGATAATCTTACAGATTTATAGACTGTTAGAACACAAAGGCACCATGAAATTCATAGGATCCAACCTCTGTTTCTTATTCTATAGATAAGAAATCTAGGACCTAGAGCTTGACTATTGCAAAGGGGCATATCAAGCTTGTGTGGGCTTTCACGGGACTTTCTTCATTCGATAATCAGGACATAATTGCTTCTTCCCAGTATTAGTCTCTCCATACCCCTGTTGCCACTCACAATTTCTCCCACCTATTCTAGAATTTCTCAATTCTCTTAAACCTGTTTTTTCCAGTAAGAGATATTTTAATTTATTATTAGCACTCAGAATAATCTCTCCACATTTTATCACATACTATGAATTAAGATGAGGTCTAACCACATCTACTGGGCAATAAGTTTGCAAAAGGAAAAGGATGGAAGTTTAAAAATAGTTAAGAAATACTAACATCAAATCATCTTCTTACATCAACAGACTTGTATCCTCTTTCTTACTGTTTTTCCTCTGGATATGACTTTGAAGACGTATTTTTGTCATTCATGACATTTTTACAACTATATTCTACACATTTGCTGTCTGGTATGATGGCCACTAGTCACATGTGTGACTAGGCACTTGAAATGTGACTAGTCCAAACTAAAATATGCTGTAGTCTAAATACACATTTGATTTTAAAGACTTAAAAGAAACTACCTCACAATTTTTCATATTGGCTACAGGTGGAAAGGATAACATTTTTAATATGATGGCTTAAATAAAATATATTATTAAAGTTAATTTTCTTGTTTCTTTTTATTTCTTAATGTGGCTACTGCAAAATTTAAAATTGCAAGTAGGACTCATATTGCATTTCTATTAGACAGTCTGTTATAGGCTTTAGTCAAGATTGTTCTCTCTGTTTTATATTTCTTTATTTTTTAAGCTATTTTGTAATATTTTTTTTCATGTTTCGTATACACCCTACTAAAGTACAATTCAGCCAGGAGCTTTCACTGCTGCCACACTGAACTCTGTACATCTTTACTCATTTAATTTTTTACTAGCATCCTTGGCTTGAAGCTTGTCAGAAATTTATTTTTAAGAGCTTCCTAAAATTCTCAAGTCATTTTCTCCTGACTTGATAATGTAATACCATTACTGAAAATTATGCAATAATGCTAATAATAATAGTGAGAGTTTATTGAGGAATCACTATGTGTCAGGCACTGTGATAAGTATTTTACATGTTATCTTATTTAATATTTACAATAGCTAAATAAAGTATTATAATATTCATCTTACAGATTAAAAAACTGATATTCAATGAGGTTGGAGCAAGACTGGCTAGCTCTCTCCCAACCCATTTCTTTTGTTGTTCTGTGCTCATAACAAGGCTCTTTTACTTTTATTTGTGACAACCAAAAGTATCTTCAAATATTGCCAAATGCCCCCTGGAAGGCAAAATTGCCGCCTTTTTCCCCAGTTGAGAACCATCAACAAAGAGTAGCAATTACCTTTTTTTTTTTTTAATTTGAGAATGAAATTTTTGGCAACTACATCCTTTTTTTTCAGCTACATCCTTTAGGCAAATGAGACCTCCAGCATATCCCTAATAGTTGCAGTCTGCCCTCTTTGTCTGGGTGCCAACTTCAGGTTCTATCTAGGATTACTCTGTCCATTTAGTTTTTCTGGCTGGGGAGTCTGGATAAATAATCTCTCATAGCCCCCACACTACTGTTTCTCCTCTTTACCCAAACACCCTCCAAAGTTTGTACCAGTACAAACTTTGCCATTCACAATTATGTGAACATATGTAGGTGCCTACATATGTAGGCACCTCCATGCCAGGGGCAATAACCTGCCCAGAGAGTTTTTTGATTGATCAAAGTATTGGGTTTCTGATAGGTACTACCAAGAAGAAAAAAATATCAAGAGAGAGTTTTATCAAAAAGCTCTCAACAAACCGATGGAAATTTGTTTATTTTACAGGCATATCTCATTTTATGCCTTGCAGGTAGTGTTTTTTTGTTTTGTTTTATTTTGTGTTTTTGTTTTGTTTTTGTTTTCTTACAAATTGAAGATGTGTGGCAACCCTCCCTCAGGTAAGATTATTAGCACCATTTTTTTCCAACAGCATGTGCTCATTTCTCTGGGTCACAATTTGGTAATTCTCATAACATTTCAAGTTTTCATTACTATTGTATCTGTTATGGTGATTTGTGACCAATAATCTTTGATGTAACTATTGTAATTGTCTTGGAGTGCCATGAACTACATCCATGTAAGATAGTGAACTCAATCAATAAATGTTGTGTGTACTCTAACTGCTCCACTGACTGCCCAGTTCCTGTCTTTCTCTCACTCCTCAGGCCTCACTGCTCCCTGAGACACAACAATATTAAAATTGAACCAGTTAATAACCCTACAACGGTCTTTAAGTGTTCAACTGAAAAGAGTGGCAAGTCTTTCATTTGAAATCAAAAGCTTAAAATGATGAAGCTTAGCGAGGAAGGCAGGTTGAATGCTAAGATAGGCCAAAAGCTAGACCTCTTGTGCCAAATAGTTAGCTAAGTTGTGAATCCAAAGAAAATGTTCCTGAAAGAAGTTAAAAATGCTACTCACTTTTAATGAACACAAAAATGATTAAAAAAAAAAAGTAAAGCAGCCTTATTGCTGTTAAGGAGAAAGTTTTAGTGATCTTGATAGAAGGTCAAACCAGCCACAACATTCCTTTAAGCCAAAAACTAATCCAGAGCAAGGCCTTAACTGTTCACTGTTATGAAGCTGAGAGAGGTGAGAAAGTCGTGGAGGGGAAGTTTGAAGCTAGCAGAAGTTAGTTCATGAGGGTTAAGGAAGGAAGCTACCTCCATAACATCAAAGTACAAAGCTGGAAGTGAAGTAGGAAGTGCTGATGTAGAAACTGCAGCAAGTTTTCCAGAAGAGCTAGTTAAGATAACTGATGAAGGTGGTGGCTACACTAAACAACAGATTTTCAATGTAGATGAAACAGCCTTCTATTGAAAGAAGACATCATCTAGAACTTTCATAGCTAGAGAAGAGAAGTCAATGCCTAACCTCAGATCTTCAAACAACAGGCTGACTCTATTGTTAGTAACTAATGCAGCTGGTGACTTCAGTTGAAGCCAATGTCCATTTACCATTCCAAAAACCCTAGTGCCTTAAGAATTATGCTAAATCTATTCTGCCTGTGCTCTATAAATGGAACAACAAAACCTGGATGATAGTATAACTGTTTACATGGTTTTCTGAATATTTTAATCCTACTGTTGAGATCTACTGCTCAGAAAGAGATGCTTCTCAAAATATTACTGCTTCTTGACAAGGCACCTGGTCACTTAAGGGCTCTGATGGAGATGTACAAGGAGATTAATGTTGTTTACACGCCTGCTAATCCCTCCATTTTACACCTTATGGGTCAAGGAGTAATTTTGACTTTCAAGCCTTATTATTTAAGAAATACATTTTGTAAGATGCCATGAATAGTGATTGCTCTGATGGATCTGGGCAAAGCAAATTGAAATCCGTCTAAGAAGGACTCACATTCGAGATGCATTAAGAATGTTCATGATTCATGGGAGGAGGTCAAAATATCAAGGTCAACAAGCATGTGGAAGAAATTGATTCCAACACTCACAGATGACTTTGAGAGGTTAAAGACTTCAGTGGAGGAAGTAACTGCAGATGTTGTGGAAATAACAAAAGAACTGGAATTAGAAGTGAAGCCTAAAGATGTGACTGAATTGCTTCAGTCTCATAATCAAATTTGAAGAGCTAAGGAGTTGCTTCTTGTGGAAGCAAAGAAAGGGGTCTCTTGAGATGGAATTTGCTCCTGGTGAAGATGCTGTAAATATTGTTAAAATAACAACAAAGGATTTCAAATATTACATAACCTTAATTGCTAAAACAGTGGCAGAGTTTGAGAGGATTGACTCCACTTTGGAAAGAAGTTCTACTGTAGGTAAAATGCTAGGCAACACCGTTGCATGCTAAGAGAACTCTTTGGAGAAAGGAAGAGTCAATCAATGTGGCAAACTTCATTTTTGTCTTATTTTAAGAAATTACAACTGCCACCCCACCCTTTAGCAATCACCACTCTAATCAGTCAGCAGCCATCAACATTGAGGCAAGATCCTCTACCAGCAAAAAGATTACACCTCATTGAGTGCTCAGATGATTGTTGCCATTTCCTAGCAATAAAGTATTTTTTTACTAAGGTATGTACATTGTTTTTCAGACATAATGCTATTGCACACTTAATAGACTACAGCATAAGGTAAACAGACCTTTTATATGCACTAGGAAACAAAAAAATATAGTGTGACTCACTTTATTGTGATATTTGCTCTATTGCAGTGGTCTGGAACCAAATCCACAGTATCTCAAAGGCATGCCTGTATGTAGTTCAAGCTTTTGTCACTCAGTCTTTTTATTTACCCACTTCCTCTAAAGCTAGGTGATACAAAAGAAAAATTATTCCAGTGCTCACTCAAATGGCTTGGAAATAAGCTAGAGATTATTTCTCAGTCTATTACATAATAATTATTGTTTTGAAGTGCATAGTATCCATGTCTGTTCCCCATAATGCATTGCTTTTTTCTTTTCTCCAGGTGTACATTGGAACCCAGTCACATGGCCCATAAACAGATCATTTGTTCAAGCACCTTTCCTGAGAATCTAAGTCTTCATTTGACAAGTCTAACACTCTTTTTCAATGACTGCATGATATCACAGTCTGGTTAACACTAAGCTGTAGGTTCCCTAAAGCTAGGATTTTTGTGTGTATGTGTATGTGCATGTGTCCATGCATGTGTATATGTGTGTGTTTAACTACTATCTTTAAAGTAACCTAGGAGTTTATGTCTCCTCTGCTATTTTCAATTTCTAGGCTCTTTGGTATAGACAAAGAGAAATCATTGTCTTTTCCTCACTCCCTTTCAAATCAGATGCAGTTTGGAAGAAAAGTAACAATTATTTTTTAGTCCATGTCCTTTCCAATCATAAGGACAAATATAGAAACGTGTCCTGCTGCTTCATGTAGAATTATTTTAAGCCTATTAAGTAGGCCTATCCAACTTTAATCAGGTACAGACAAGAGCTTGCTGATCTGTGCATTCTGAAATTTCATTGCTCCTACACAAACTCACTGCCTGGAAACAAGGAAGCCTGACACTTGAAGGGCCGTGCTGTCTGACAAACTGGATTAATAATGAATGAACCCATCTTGTATAATCAGAAAGGGGAGGAATGCTACAAATTAGAAATAAGCATGTTTTTTGTTACAGATGGCAGCAGGACGCTGCTTAGGGTATCACTGATGCTCAAATTAGCTGTGGGGCATGGGAACCACTTGCTGCCTCTCACTGTTTCTTACTTTTCTCTCGAGATTCTCCTTCTCAAGGGATTTGCAAAATGAGAAATTCAAACTTAGGAGACACATTTGCACCACATGAGAATGACAACTTATTATTCATCTAGGGTGTACAGATACTGTAAATGGGTTACATTTCCATCTTAAATTAGGTTAAAGTTCTCATATTTTCCATATAAGTTGGATCAAAATTATGCCAAGATGGGAATTTTTGCTAGATTTCTGGTATTCTCAAGAGATGCTTATTCTGAATATCATGTGCTTTCAGAGAAAATGAGCTGCCCATCTCTGAATCTGGGGAAACGCGCTGGTATTTCAATTGGTTGGAGCTTGTTTTGTTTTGACATATGCTACCAACGACTAGCTGTGGTATCAGTGTTGTATGTGTGTGAGCACCAAAATGTGAACAGATACAGAAATGAAGTAAAATGAAAA
Organism: Pan troglodytes; assembly: GCF_028858775.2. Classification (NCBI taxonomy): domain Eukaryota; kingdom Metazoa; phylum Chordata; class Mammalia; order Primates; family Hominidae; genus Pan; species Pan troglodytes. Next base: position 160,903,413 of record NC_086015.1, read on the forward strand.
ATCTTAGAGAGAATGCAAGGGAGAACCGGTTAGCATCATTTCATTAACCAACCTGAAAATGTATTTCTATAGGGCAAAGACTAGACCACAGATATATGTAGGTACTACAAATATCTCACGAAATATCCAAAATATCTCAGTGACCCAAGAATGGTCGTTGATCTTGAGATAAACTGACAACCTGCCCACAGATCTATAGTGGTGGTGTTGGAGGGGCTGAGAATTCCTCTACCTCCTGGCTCTGATCCTATCTACCTGTCCTAGGTTTCATTTAGCACTGTTTTGATTCTCCTGTGTGATGAAGGCCTCATGTGTTGAGGTGAGAGTAGACTGAGGTCAGCTTAGGTGGTCTGGAAGTCAGTGAGTCTCTAAATCTATGGAGAGAACACATGGAAGTCCCAGCTGTTCATGCCTACTTTGTGAGGAAAGCCTGTGTTCGGTCAAAGTGGACCAATTAATGTAGCCAATGTGATATTTCCAGGTCACAATAATTATTCCCAGAACATGCTGTCCAGCAGGGGAGACATTTTTCAGACATGAACAAAGTAGGCTCCGATTTGCCTACCTGTTGGCATCTAGTATGTGGATGAGAGTATAAGTTTTGGTTTAGAGGCCTTTAAAAGGTCTTCCAAAATCGGGACAGCACCTCCAGCAGCTGATTAGATTATGGTGTCAAAGGGTTTGGGAGATGGACGATTGCAAAGAGGAAAGAGCAGAGCAGTGTGTGGTAACAGTAAGCTTTTGCAAGGATAGAAAGTGGCCACCTTAATTAGGTTAGCTAGACGGTGACTAACATATGCTCCAGGGACAAGGGCAAATCCATCAAGAAACCCCAAGTCACAATGGCTCTGTTCTTTACTCAGCTGGTCTACCCTGCCTATTGCCCATGCAGAGCCATCTTGAGAAGCTCTCACTGAGCTATGCTGTGTCACCTGTGACAAGTAAGATAATGCAAGATGTCCACGTCTGAATTCCCAGAACTTCTGGAATGTGGCAAGGAGGAATTAAGGTTGCATGTGGAATAAAGAGATCAGCTGACCTTGAGATGGCAGAATTAGCCTGAATTACCCAGGTGGGCCCAATGTAATCACAGAGTCCTTATAGGTAGAAAAGGGAAGCAGAGGAGAGGAAACCAGAGAGAAGGACTTGTCCACATTGCTGGCTTTTGAGATGGAAGAGGACCATGAGGAATTAGGGCAGTCCCTAGAAGCCAGAAAAGATAAGAAAATCGATTCTTTTCTAGAGCCTCCATCCGGAAGGCATGCAAACCTGCCGATCTGATTTGAACCCAGTAGACCCATTTCAGACTTGTGACATTCAGAACTGTAAGTCAATAAATTTGTGTTGTTTTAAGCTGCTAAGTTTGTGGTAAATTGCTACAGCAGCAATAGGAAACTAATAAAGTAACATATAAAATGAACCTTAACATATTCCTAAATATATTTAGAACCTGTGCTAGGGGGAATGATGCAGGCAAGAAGGCCTTCTGACAAAGCCTCAGAGAAGGCTGAGGGTAGGAAGAGGAGGGGAGGAATAACGAAGATGGTGTTTGTCACTGGCAGCTTTTTTGTTCTTAGTCTAGCCCTTGGGGGAGAAGCTCTTGGAGGCTACAAAGTAATAATTAAAATAACTGTTTTCAATAAAACCACCATAAAGCAACAGGCACAGGGAAGTATTTTTCTGGAGCCTTGCTAACAGGTCATAACACCAGAGAGCAGAGAAACCAGCCTACTTTGTGCTTCAGCCACAGAGTGGGCTGCAAAGGGCTGTGGAGTCTCAGAAATGATGCAAACGTGTTTGGCAGCTACCTGGGTCATTTTTCCCAGTGTTTGTGGAGCACAAGTGGCAAAGCACAGAAGAAATGGCCATTTGCATGGTAGACACAGCAGAGATCCTTGCAAGGGACACCAACAGACAGTGAAATGAGGTCCCAGTGAGGCAACAATACCCAGCAGATGCGCTGTGGTCACTGGTCATAATAGCCCATAAGCAGAGCTGATGCCCCCTGGAAATTGAGTAGAACTCTGTGGATGACTGATGGTCCTGTATGAAAACCAGGGGAGGGGCAAGGCTGACTTTCCTTATGCAACCCTCTTGAAACCCAAGGCTGCGGTGGCCTGAGGTCCCAAAGATTATTTTATAGTACCCAAGACTGTAGAAACGATAGTCACAAAAGGGCAGATGCATTGATAATATCAGGATGGGGCAAAACTTTCCTGGGAACTTCGTATCTGGGACTTCTAAAATATTCCTATGTGGGATCTAAACCAGATTTAAGCCTAAGGCAACGGGGCTGTGAGGCAAATTAAATTGCTTTGTTACCAAACTGTTAGCAGAACATTTTTCATTGACTGTGCCTTCACTGATGTGGTATCAGCCCTAAAGAAACTCATATTGGCAAATAAAAGACATAACATTCTGGCTTAGAACCTACATCCTGGAGATGTCAGATGTTTTACATCAAAAGAGGATGTGTTCTTATTTTTGTCTGAGAGCAGTTTCCAATAAAAAGGGATTCAAGCATGTTCCCAGGAAGAATACCCTAAAGGAGCTCTCTCTAGCTTCACAAACTCCATACAAGACCACAAAGAGGTAAGAGAGTTTTGTCCCACCTGCACCAGGTAAGAGCATTGTGGCCACCACTTCCTGAGTCCTGTGCATAAAATCGTGTTCAAAAACTCCACGTCATTCTGCTACAAGACACCAAGATTCCTCGGCTTATTTCCTTCAAAGTGTTTTCTCAGATGATAGTGTCAGTGTTGCTGATGATTTTTCCTCTAGCCCTTTCCTTACAAATTAACTGTCCTCTTTGTTAGAAGCTTCTCTGGATTCACTCTTGGAGATCTCCTGCCCTCTCTTTTTGGTTTGCCATACGTGTTAAGTAAAACCCCTGCCACTCACTTTGATGAGATTCAAGTGTTCCTCTCAGGGAGGAAAGGAAAGCCTCTTACTTGACAAGATGAATAGGAAAGAGCAGAGATTGGTTGCATTTAATCAGAGTTCACACAAACCCCAAGCAAAATGAAGCTGAAAATAACCCTTTTGACTGACTCAAAGTCAAATTCAGTTACAGATTTTGGGCAGCTGCAGATCTCAAACCATGAACTAAGGCCCTTCTCCCTGAGCTCATTCACCAGCTTGAACCTGAATATAAGTAGTTATTTAGAGCTTGTTAGGATGTAGACTGGTGGATCCTTTAATTCAATTTCACAGTCATTTATTAAAGCAGAACAAAGTCAAAAGACCTGAACTTGAGTCTAGAAACTCCCAGTTCCTGGCTGTGTGACTGAAGGTAAATTGTTTACTTTTTCTGAACCTGAAGTTCTGCTTCTGTAAATTAGAGAAATCACTCCCTGTTTCATTGCTCTCACAAGATTGTTGTGAGGCACAAATAAATAAATAATATGTGAGTGCTATGTAAATATTAATATTATTATTAGTAGTTAGATCCTATAAGGACCACGAACGTGCACAACTCATTGCCCAGAACCTCAAAAAACTTACAATCCAAGAGGTGAACCAGAAGGATATACAACTGACCTACGAAATATGGCAGAATGTGATTACTGAGATTACTGCCATGGGGGCCCAAAGGACCTAGAGACTATGGGGAATGGGAAGGTTTGAAAAACAGAGCATTAGGTCTATTGTGAATTATGGGTAGCATTCCAGGGAGATGGGGAGAAAAGCGCCTTGGCAGAGGGAGGAGAAAAACCAGAGGTGCCCAGCCAGTGATGGAAGAATGGCAGGGAGACCCTTGTGGCAGGAGTAGTGGCACCAGGCATGGAGGGGCAAGGCCATGAGATGACCTAGAATCCTAGACTTATAGGACCCTAGGAAAAAGGAGATAGTATCACTATGAGATGTAGGTTCCCATATCCCAGCAACAGAGCTTGAATTTGAATTTGGGAGGAAAGTTAATAAGAACACTGAATGTTATCCCAGTGAAGTGTCTTATCCCTACTTTAAAGCTTTTCTACATCCAGATTCCCTCCTATTAAGCTGCTCCTTAGTTGCTCCCCACCCCATTAATTAGAGCGTGTGAGGCTTCCAACTAATATCCCACTGGATTTTTGTGCTTTCTTCATATCCTTCACCAAGTTCAAGCCGAAGAAACTTTATACTTTAAGAAAAGCCCAAGGTGAACTGTAAATATGCCAGAAGTCACACAGTCTATTATCTTTTCTGAAGCTTCCAAACAAAGCATACCAATTAACTTCCCCAGCCTACACATGCTCTTTGGTATTGAGTATCCCGTGGCCAAACGAGGGTTTACAGCTGTCTTGCAGCTGAAGAGTGAACTGCACTGTGCTCTATGATAAGTTGTATGCTTCTCGCACTTTGATCTCCTTATCTCAAATCTTCACACACAGAACTGCACCCCACCCCCCACCACCACACTCAAGCACTTAATTTGGGCCCATCTCCTACACTATGGAATGAATACCTTTGTCCTGTTCCTTGTTCCTCTTTTTAGTGTCACTGTGGGGAAGTTTACTGTCAAAACATTAACCTACTTGAACTGATTACTAAAAATTTTGAAGAAACGTTTTATTTGTGTGCATTTTAGAGAAATCCTACCCACTCCTTCCATAATTGTTTCCTTTCACCAAGGAATATTTCAAGAAATATTTCATCCCTCAGATATTTTGATCTGATTTTCTATTTCTCTCATACACAGCACTCAATGCTTTAGTGTAAATAAGACAGTTATGAACTCCAGGGTCAAATAAAATATTTGCTCCTTAACCTATTAAAAGATGTCTCTTATGTCCTTCTAACATGTGAATGCTTACTTATACTAAACATTTTATTTAAAAGTCTCAATTATTTTCGTAAGCAGTTTTCAACTTGTATTTTAGATTCAGGAGGTACATGTGCAGGTTCGTTGTTACTTGGGTATATTGCATGACCCAGAGGTTTGGGATATGAATCATCCCATCACCCAGGTAGTGAGCATAATACACAATAGGTAGTTTTTCAGTAGCTCCCTGCCACAGTAGTCCCTATTGTCTTTTGGTCCCTTCTGTGTGTCCATGTGTACTCAATGTTTACCTCCCACTTATGAGAACATGCAGTATTCTGTTCCTGTGTTAACTCGCTAAGGACAATGGCCTCCAATTCCATCCATGTGGCTGCAAAGGACATGATCTCATTCTTTTCTATGGCTGCATAGTATTCCACAGTGTATAATATGTACCACATTTTCTTTATCCAGTCCACTGTTGATGAGAATCTAGGGTGATTCTGTGTCTTTGCTACTGTGAATAGTGCTGTGATTAACATATAAGTGCATGTGTTTTAGTAGAAGGACCTATTTTCCTTTGGGTATATACCCAGTAATAGGATTGCTGGGCCAAATGGTAGTTCTGTTTTAAGCTCTTTGAGAAATCTCTAAACTGCTTTCCACAGTGGCTGAACTAATTTACATTCCCACCAACAGTGTATAAGTGTTCCCTTTTAACCACAGACCCACAAGCATCTGTTATTTTTTTACTTTTTAATAATAGCCATTCTGACTGGTGTGAGATGGTCTCTCATTGTGATTATGGTCAGCATTTCTCTGATGATTCATGATAATGAGAATTTTTTCAAGTTTGTTGGCTGCTTCTATGTCTTCTTTTGAAAAGCGTCTGTTCATTTCCTTTGCCCATTTTTAATGGGATTGTTTGGTTTTTGCTTGTTGATTTAAGTTTCTTATAGATTCTGGATATTAGATCTTTGTTGGATGCATAGTATGTGAATATTTTTTCTCATTCTGTAGGTTGTCTAGGAAGTTTCTCCTTCTGTAGGTTACTGTGTTGATAGTTTCCTTTGATGTGCAAAAGGACTTTAGTTTAATTAGGTCCCACTTGTCTATTTTTATTTTTGTTGCAATTGCTTTTGGGGAGTTACTCATAAATTATTTGCCAAGGCCAATGTTCAGAGGGTATTTCCTAGTTTTTTTCCTATGATTTTTACAAAGTAAGGTCTTAAACAGAAATTTTTAATCCATCTTGAGTTAATTTTTGTTTATGGTGAAAGGTATGGGTACAGTTTCATTCTTCTGCATATGGCTAGCCAGTTATCTCCACACTATTTATTAAATAGGGAGTTCTTTTCCAATTTCTTGTCTTTGTTGACTTTTTTGAAGATCAGACAGTTGTAGGTGTGTGGCTGTACTTCTGAGGTCTCTAACCAGTTCCATTGGTTTATGTGGCTGTTTATGTACCAATACCATGCTGTTTTGGTTACTGTAGCCTTATAGTATTGTTTGAAGTTGTGATGTGATGCCTACAGCTTTGTTCTTTTTGTTTAGGATTGCTTTGGCTATTTGGGCTCTTCCATGGATTCATATAAATTTTAGAATACATTTTTCTCATTCTGTGAAAAATAACATCAGTAGTTTCATTGAATCTCTAAATTGCTTTGGACAGTATGGCCATTTTAATGATATTGATCCTTTCGATCCTTGAAAATAGAATGTTTATCCATTTATTTGTATCATCTCTGACTTCTGTCAGCACTGTTTTGTAGTTCTCCTTGTAGAGATCTTTCACCTCCTCTGGTAGCTGTATTCTTAGGTGTTTCAAGTTTTTTTGTGGCTACTGCAAATGGGATTGTGTTCTTGATTTGGCTCTCAGCTAGAACGTTACAGGTATATAGAAATGCTACTGATTTTTTACATGATTTTGTATTCTGAAACTCTACTGAAATCATTTGTCAGTTCTAGGAGCTTTTTTGCAGAGTCTTTAGGCTTTTCTAGGTATGGTATCATGTGGTCAGCAAAGACAGTTTGACTTCTTCTTTTCTTATATGGATGCCTTTTATTTTCTTCTCTTGCCTGATTGCTCTGGCTAAGACTCCAGTACTATGTTGAATAGGAGTGCTAAGAGTGAGCACCCAGTCTTGTTCCAATTCTTAAGGGTAATGATTCCAGCTTTTGCCCATTCAGTATGATATTGACTGTGAGCTTGTTACAGAGGGCTCTTATTATTTTGAGGTATGTTCCTTCAGTGCCTAGTGTGTTGGGTTTTTTTTATCATGAAGTGATGTTAGATTTTGTCAAAAGATTTTTCTGTATCTGTTGAGATGATCACATGGTTATTATTTTTAATTCTGTTTATGTGGTGAGTCACATTTATTGATTTTTGTATGTTGAAGCAACCTTGCACCCCAGGAATAAAGCCCACTTGATTATGGTGAATTAACTTTTTGATGTGCTGCTGGTTTCAGTTTGCTAGTATTTTGTTGAAAATATTTGTGTCTATGCTCATCAGGGACATTGGTCTGAAGTTTTCTTTTTTCATTGTGTATCTCCAAAATTTTGGTATTAGGCTGAGTCTAGATTCATAGAATGAGTTAGGGAGGAGCCCTCCTCCTCAATTTTTGGGAATAGTTTCAGTAGGATTGGTACCAGTTCTTCCTTATACATCTGGTAGAATTCAGCTGTGAATCCACCTGTGTGAATCCACCTGGTCCAGGGTTTTGTTTTGGTTAGTAGGGTTTGTTTGTTTGTTTTCTGATTCAGTTTTGGAACTTGATGTTGGTCTGTTCAGGTTTTCACTTTCTTCCTGATTCAATCTTGGGAGGTTGTGTGTTTCCATGAATTTATCTATTTCCTCTATATTTTCTAATTTGTGTCCATAGTGGTGTTCATAATAGTCTCTGAGGATCTTTTGTATTTCTGTGAGATTGGTTGTAATGTCATCTTTGTCATTTCTAATTGTGCTTTTTTGGATCTTCTCTTCCTTTTTCTTTTTTTTCTTCCTTCATCTACCTAGCAGCCTATCAATCTTGTTTATTCTTTCAAAGAACCAGTTCTTGGTTTCACTGATCTTTTGTTTGGATTTCTGCATCTCAGTTTTGTTCAGTTCTTCTCTGATTTTAGTCCATTCTTTTATTCCGCTAGCTTTGGTGTTGGTTTGTTCTTTTTTTCTAGTTCCTCTAGGTGTAATGTTAGACTGTTAATTTGAGATCTTTCTAATTTCTGGATAAAGGTGTTTAGTGCTATAAACTTTCCTCTTAATACTGCTTTAGCTGCATCCCACAGATTTTGGTAAGTTCTGTTCTTATTTTCATTAATTTCAAAGAAGTTTTTAAATTTTTGCCTTAATTTCATTGTTTGCTCAAGAATTATTCTGGAGTAAGTTGTTTAATTTCCATGTATTTGTGCAGTTTTGAGAGCTCTTCTTGGTATTGATTTCTATTTTTACTGTACTGTGGCCCAAGATTGTGCTTGGCATGATTTCAATTTTTTTCTAATTTATTGAGACTTGCTTTATGACTGAGCATATGGTTGGTCTTAGAATGTGTTCCCTGTACAGAAAAGAAAAATGTATATTCTGTTTTTGTTGGGTACTCTGTAAGTGTTTTTTAGTTCCAATTGACCAAGTGTCCAGCTTCAGTCCACAATTTCTTTGTTAGTTTTCTGCCTTGATGATCTGTCTAATGTTGTTAATAGGGTGTTGAAGTATCCCACTATTATTGTGTGGCTGTCTAAGTCTTACAGTATTTAAAATCCTAGGCACAACTTTCCCAGGCTTTATTTTGCTTCATGTATTACAAATGTGATAAATGCAGGTCTAAAAAACAATGATCGTTTTTAACTTTATGGGTCAATTCAAATAAAATACTGCAAGAATTAAATGTAAAAACTTTAAGGCACAATTTAAATTTTAGAACCTTTAAATTTAACCTTTAGGAAATCCCTTTAGAAGGAATGCACTTTCATAGCCCATAATCCTTACTGTCTAAGAATTTGTCATTTACTGAGATACAGATACATGTAGTAAATATAACAAGAAAATTAAAATATTCATCATGGAAAACCATTATATATTTAATAGAATAAGTTCAAGATTTTGCTCTAGCTGCCACACATGATGAACTTACCATATAGTGTTACAATATCCATTGCTCCATTTCCACTGCCCCCAAAATGAGAATAAGAAAAAGGGTCCAAACAAATACTTATTTGGCATCAAATGAAATATTTTCATCACATTTTCATTTGGCAATATCAATTGACATACTTTTTTTTGTTTTTGTCATTTAAATTGCGATAAAATAATTATATTGGTTAATGAAACATTCTCTGTATATTGACTGAAAGCCACCTAAACTATTCTAACTGCTACTTGAGATGGGAAGTCTCAGCATATGAACGCCCCCCATAGTACACAGTTTTCCATAGTACATATGTACATAGTGCACAGTAAATTATTTTCTATTGCATATAGAGTGCCATAATACATGAGAGTATGAAATGCTATAAAGTAATGACATTTAGCATAACAGATGTTTTTAGTCCATTCGCACACTGCTATAAAGAATACCCCCTTAACTAGTTTACATTCACAGTGTGGAGATTCCCTAAGGAAATAAAAGTAGAACTATCACTTGATCAAGCAAATCTCACTACTGGGTATCTACCCAGAGGAAAAGAAGTCATTATTCAAAAAAGATACTTGCACACACGTTTATAGCAGCACAATTTACAATAGCAAAATTGTGGAACTGACCCAAATTCCCATCAATCAATGAGTGAATAAAGAAATCCTGGTGTGTGTGTGTATTTATATATTATAAAAATATATATATAAATATATATACATTTGTTATATTTACATATATATATATGATGGAATACTACTCAGCCATAAAAAGGAATGAACTAACAGCATTGGCAATGACCTGGATGATATTAAACACTGGTATTCCAAGTGAAGTAATTCAGGAATGGAAAACCAAAGATTGTATGTTCTCATTGATATGTGGGAGCTAAGCAATGAGGACACAAAGGCATAATTGTGATACAATAGACTTTGGGGACATGGGGGGAAGAGTGGGAAGAGGCTGAGGGATAAAAGATGACAAATATGGTGCAGTGTATACTGCTCGGGTGATGGGTGTACCAGGTTCTCACAAATCTCCACTAAAGAACTTACTCATGAAGGAGCCAAGATGGCCGAATAGGAACAGCTCCGGTCTACAGCTCCCAGCGTGAGCGACACAGAAGACAGTGATTTCTGCATTTCCATCTGAGGTACCAGGTTCATCTCACTAGGGAGTGCCAGACAGTGGGCGCAGGTCAGTGGGTGCACGCACCGTGCATGAGCCAAAGCAGGGCGAGGCATTGCCTCACTTGGGAAGTGCAAGGGGTCAGGGAGTTCCCTTTCCTAGTCAAAGAAAGGGGTGACGGACGGCACCTGGAAAATCGGGTCACTCCCACCCGAATACTGCGCTTTTCCAACGGGCTTAAAAAATGGCGCACCATGAGATTATATCCCGCAACTAGCTTGGAGGGTCCTACCCCCACGGAGTCTCGCTGATTGCTAGCACAGCAGTCTGAGATCAAACTGCAAGGCTGCAGCAAGGCTGGGGGAGGGGCGCCCGCCATTGCCCAGGCTTGCTTAGGTAAACAAAGCAGCTGGGAAGCTCCAGCTGGGCGGAGCCCACCACAGCTCAAGGAGGCCTGCCTGCCTCTGTAGGATCCACCTCTGGGGGCAGGGCACAGACAAACAAAAAGACAGCAGTAACCTCTGCAGACTTAAATGTCCCTGTCTGACAGCTTTGAAGAGAGCAGTGGTTTTCCCAGCATGCAGCTGGAGATCTGAGACTGGGCAGACTGCCTCCTCAAGTGGGTCCCTGACCCTTGAACCCTGAGCAGCCTAACTGGGAGGCACCCCCCAGCAGGGGCACATTGACACCTCACACGGCAGGGTATTCCAACAGACCTGCAGCTGAGGGTCCTGTCTGTTAGAAGGAAAACTAACAAACAGAAAGGATATCCACACCAAAAACCCATCTGTACATCACCATCATCAAAGACCAAAAGTAGATAAAACCACAAAGATGGGGAAAAGACAGAACAGAAAAACTGGAAACTCTAAAAAGCAGAGCGCCTATCCTCCTCCAAAGGAACGCAGTTCCTCACCAGCAACGGAACAAAGCTGGATGGAGAATGACTTTGACCAGCTGAGAGAAGAAGGCTTCAGACGATCAAATTACTCTGAGCTACAGGAGGACATTCAAACCAAAGGCAAAGAAGTTGAAAACTTTGAAAAAAATTTAGAAGAATGTATAACTAGAATAACCAATACAGAGAAGTGCTTAAAGGAGCTCATGGAGCTGAAAACCAAGGCTCGAGAACTACGTGAAGAATGCAGAAGCCTCAGGAGCCAATGCGATCAACTGGAAGAAAGGGTATCAGCAATGGAAGATGAAATGAATGAAATGAAGCGAGAAGGGAAGTTTAGAGAAAAAAGAATAAAAAGAAATGAGCAAAGCCTCCAAGAAATATGGGACTATGTGAAAAGACCAAATCTACGTCTGATTGGTGTACCTGAAGGTGACGGGGAGAATGGAACCAAGTTGGAAAACACTCTGCAGGATATTATCCAGGAGAACTTCCCCAATCTAGCAAGGCAGGCCAACGTTCAGATTCAGGAAATACAGAGAACGCCACAAAGATACTCCTCGAGAAGAGCAACTCCAAGACACATAATTGTGAGATTCACCAAAGTTGAAATGAAGGAAAAAATGTTAAGGGCAGCCAGAGAGAAAGGTCAGGTTACCCTCAAAGGGAAGCCCATCAGACTAACAGCGGAGCTCTCGGCAGAAATGCTACAACCCAGAAGAGAGTGGGGGCCAATATTCAACATTCTTAAAGACAAGAATTTTCAAACCAGAATTTCATATCCAGCCAAACTAAGCTTCATAAGCGAAGGAGAAATAAAATCCTTTACAGACAAGCAAATGCTGAGAGATTTTGTCACCACCAGGCCTGCCCTAAAACAGCTCCTGAAGGAAGCGCTAAACATGGAAAGGAACAACCGGTACCAGCCGCTGCAAAATCATGCCAAAATGTAAAGACCATCGAGACTAGGAAGAAACTGCATCAACTAACGAGCAAAATAACCAGCTAACATCATAATGACAGGATCAAATTCACACATAACAATATTAACTTTAAATGTAAATGGATTAAATGCTCCAATTAAAAGACACAGACTGGCAAATTGGATAAAGAGTCAAGACCCATCAGTGTGCTGTATTCAGGAAACCCATCTCACGTGCAGAGACACACATAGGCTCAAAATAAAAGGATGGAGGAAGATCTACCAAGCAAATGGAAAACAAAAAAAGGCAGGGGTTGCAATCCTAGTCTCTGATAAAACAGACTTTAAACCAACAAAGATAAAAAGAGACAAAGAAGGCCATTACATAATGGTAAAGGGATGAATTCAACAAGAAGAGCTAACTATCCTAAATATATATGCACCCAATACAGGAGCACCAAGATTCATAAAGCAAGTCCTGAGTGAGCTACAAAGAGACTTAGACTCCTATGCATTAATAATGGGAGACTTTAACACCTCACTGTCAACATTAGACAGATCAACAAGACAGAAAGTCAACAAGGATACCCAGGAATTGAACTCAGCTCTGCACCAAGTGGACCTAATAGACATCTACAGAACTCTCCACCCCAAATCAACAGAATATACATTTTTTTTTCAGCACCACACCACACCTATTCCAAAATTGATTACATACTTGGAAGTAAAGCTCTCCTCAGCAAATGTAAAAGAACAGAAATTATAACAAACTATCTCTCAGACCACAGTGCAATCAAACTAGAACTCAGGATTAAGAATCTCACTCAAAACCACTCAACTACATGGAAACTGAACAACCTGCTCCTGAATGACTACTGGGTACATAACGAAATGAAGGAAGAAATAAAGATGTTCTTTGAAACCAACGAGAACAAAGACACAACATACCAGAATCTCTGGGACGCATTCAAAGCAGTGTGTAGAGGGAAATTTATAGCACTACATGCCCACAAGAGAAAGCAGGAAAGATCCAAAATTGACACCCTAACATCACAATTAAAAGAACTAGAAAAGCAAGAGCAAACACATTCAAAAGCTAGCAGAAGGCAAGAAATAACGAAAATCAGAGCAGAACTGAAGGAAATACAGACACAAAAAACCCTTCAAAAAATTAATGAATCCAGGAGCTGGTTTTTTGAAAGGATCAACAAAATTGATAGACCGCTAGCAAGACTAATAAAGAAAAAAAGAGAGAAGAATCTAATAGATGCAATAAAAAATGATAAAGGGGATATCACCACCGATCCCACAGAAATACTAACTACCATCAGAGAATACTACAAACACCTCTACGCAAATAAACTAGAAAATCTAGAAGAAATGGATAAATTCCTTGACACATACAGTCTCCGAGACTAAACCAGGAAGAAGGTGAATCTCTGAATAGACCAATAACAGGATCTGAAATTGTGGCAATAATCAATAGCTTACCAACCAAAAAGAGTCCAGGACCAGATGGATTCACAGCTGAATTCTACCAGAGGTACAAGGAGGAACTGGTACCATTCCTTCTGAAACTATTCCAATCAATAGAAAAAGAGGGAATCCTCCCTAACTCATTTTATGAGTCCAGCATCTTTCTGATACCAAAGCCAGGCAGAGACACAACAAAAAAAGAGAATTTTAGACCAATATGCTTGATGAACATTGATGCAAAAATCCTCAATAAAATACTGGCAAAACGAATCCAGCAGCACATCAAAAAGCTTATCCACCATGATCAAGTGGGCTTCATCCCTGGGATGCAAGGCTGGTTCAATATACACAAATCAATAAATGTAATCCAGCATATAAACAGAGCCAAAGACAAAAATCACATGATTATCTCAATAGATGCAGAAAAAGCCTTTGACAAAATTCAACAACCTTCACGCTAAAAACTCTCAATAAATTAGGTATTGATGGGACGTATTTCAAAATAATAAGGGCTATCTATGACAAACCCACAGCCAATATCATACTGAATGGGCAAAAACTGGAAACATTCCCTTTGAAAACTGGCACAAGACAGGGATGCCCTCTCTCACCACTCCTATTCAACATAGTGTTGGAAGTTCTGGCCAGGGCAATTAGGCAGGAGAAGGAAATAAAGGGTATTCAATTAGGAAAGAGGAAGTCAAATTGTCCCTGTTTGCAGAGGACATGATTGTATATCTAGAAAACCCCATTGTCTCAGCCCAAAATCTCCTTAAGCTGATAAGCAACTTCAGCAAAGTCTCAGGATACAAAATCAATGTACAAAAATCACAAGCATTCTTATACACCAGCAACAGACAAACAGAGAGCCAAATCATGAGTGAACTCCCATTCACAATTGCTTCAAAGAGAATAAAATACCTAGGAATCCAACTTACAAGGGATGTGAAGCACCTCTTCAAGGAGAACTACAAACCACTGCTCAAGGAAATAAAAGAGGATACAAACAAATGGAAGAACATTCCATGCTCATGGATAGGAAGAATAAATATCGTGAAAATGGCCATACTGCCCAAGGTAATTTACAGATTCAATGCCATCCCCATCAAGCTACCAATGACTTTCTTCACAGAATTGGAAAAAACTACTTTAAAGTTCATATGGAACCAAAAAAGAGCCCGCATCACCAAGTCAATCCTAAGCCAAAATAACAAAGCTGGAGGCATCACACTACCTGACTTCAAACTATACTACAAGGCTACAGTAACCAAAACAGCATGGTACTGGTACCAAAACAGAGATATAGATCAATGGAACAGAAAGAGCCCTCAGAAATAACGCCGCATATCTACAACTATCTGATCTTTGACAAACCTGAGAAAAACAAGCAATGGGGAAAGGATTTCCTATTTAATAAATGGTGGTGGGAAAACTGGCTAGCCATATGTAGAAAGCTGAAACTGGATCCCTTCCTTACACCTTATACAAAAATTAATTCAAGATGGATTAAAGACTTAAATGTTAGACCTAAAACCATAAACATCCTAGAAGAAAACCTAGGCAATACCATTCAGGACATAGGCATGGGCAAGGACTTCATGTCTAAAACACCAAAAGCAATGGCAACAAAAGACAAAATTGACAAATGGGATCTAATTAAACTAAAGAGCTTCTGCACAGCAAAAGAAACTACCATCAGAGTGAACAGGCAACCTACAAAATGGGAGAAAATTTTCACAACCTACTCATCTGACAAAGGGCTAATATCCAGAATCTACAATGAACTCAAACAAATTTACAAGAAAAAAACAAACAACCCCATCAAAATTGGGCGAAGGACATGAACAGACACTTCTCAAAAGAAGACATTTATGCAGCCAAAAAACACATGAAAAAATGCTCATCGTCACTGGCCATCAGAGAAATGCAAATCAAAACCACAATGAGATGCCATCTCACACCAGTTAGAATGGCAATCATTCAAAAGTCAGGAAACAACAGGTGCTGGAGAGGATGTGGAGAAATAGGAACACTTTTACACTGTTGGTGGGACTGTAAACTAGTTCAACCATTGTGGAAGTCAGTGTGGCGATTCCTCAGGGATCTAGAACTAGAAATAACATTTGACCCAGCCATCCCATTACTGGGTATATACCCAAAGGAATATAAATCATGCTGCTATAAAGACACATGCACACGTATGTTTATTGCAGCATTATTCACAATAGCAAAGACTTGGAACCAACCCAAATGTACAACAATGATAGACTGGATTAAGAAAATGTGACACATATACACCATGGAATACTATGCAGCCATAAAAAAGGATGAGTTCATGTCCTTTGTAGGGACATGGATGAAATTGGAAAACATCATTCTCAGTAAACTATCGCAAGAACAAAAAACCAAACACTGCATATTCTCACTCATAGGTGGGAATTGAACAATGAGCTCACATGGACACAGGAAGGGGAATATCACACTCTGGGGACTGTTGTGGGGTGGGGGGAGGGGGGAGGGATAGCATTGGGAGATATACCTAATGCTAGATGACGAGTTAGTGGGTGCAGTGCACCAGCATGGCACATGTATACATATGTAA
This sequence comes from Pan troglodytes, assembly GCF_028858775.2. Lineage (NCBI taxonomy): Eukaryota > Metazoa > Chordata > Mammalia > Primates > Hominidae > Pan > Pan troglodytes. The sequence continues at coordinate 160,919,313 of NC_086015.1, forward strand.
CTAACCTGCACAATGTGCACATGTACCCTAAAACTTAAAGTATAATAAAAATAAAAATAAAAAAGAACTTACTCATGCAACCAAATATCACCTGTACCCCAATAACTTATCAAAAAGTAAAATTTTTAAATTAAAAAAAGAATACTCCCTGAGATTGGGTAATTATAAAGGAAAAAGGCTTAATTGACTCACAGTTCTGCAAACTTAACAGGAAGCATGGCTAGGAGGCCTCAGGAAAGCTACAATCATGACGGAAGGCAAAGGGGAAGCAGGCCCCTTCTTCAAAAGGTGACAGGAGGGGGTGTGTGCGAGAACAAGGAAATGCCACATTTTAAAACCATCAGCTTGCATGAAAACTCACTCACTATCATGAGAACAGCATGGGGGAAACTGCCCCCATTATCCAGTCACTTCCCTTTCTTGACACATGGGGATTACAGGTCCTTCCCTCAAAACCTGGGGATTACAATTCAAGATGAGATTTGAGTGGGGACACAGAGCCAAACTGTATCAACAAATCTAAGACAAACAATAAAGAAAGCAAGCCAAGAGGGAAACATTCTAGCTGAAATGACTTTCTGCCAACCATCTGGGAAACATTTTGAAAAGCAAACCTTAACACCTCTAGATTAGAAGCCCCATGAAGACAATGACTGATTTTACCTTGTTCTTCATTGTAGTCCCTGCATTTCCTAGAAATGCATCTGACACGTGGTTGGTAATTGGTATATTTTTGTTGAATTAGTGAATTTAAAAAATGAAATGGATTAACTAACTATATTCCTGACTGATGGAGAAAACATAAAAAAGTGAGAACCTATGGTGAGATAAATCAGATGATTTAACAGTTCATATATGTAATGATCCAATAGTTATCTATTGAGCTCCTATTGTATGCTATGTCCTGTTGTGCATGGATAGTAGAAAAGTTAATAGTCTGAGGTGGGAGATGGACAAAACAATTTTTAATCAAATGCAATGTGAAAAGTACTATGATTGGAGTTTTTAATATATTCAATGTGAATATAAATGAGCAAACTATTAATTCTTCCTAGGGAGAGAGCTCAGGGAATGTTTCCTAGAAAAGGTGACATTTGATTTGAAGCTAGATAGATGAGTAATTAGGTAATTTGGACTACCAGAAGAATTTTATGGGTGAAAGGAAAAACAGAAGCAAAAGCATGTAAACATGAGAAAACATTGTTAATTATTATATTGCTTGAAAGCATGTATGAGGTAGAGATTGGACCCAGAAGCATGGACATGAGCCACAGGACAAAGAATATAATGTGCTATATTTCTCCATGTATGCCAGAGTCGGTGGCAATGGAGAGCTTTTAAAGGATTTTAGGCAAGAAAGATATGTATGAACTGTGCTTTTAAACTATATCTTTCAGTTTTAGTAATAGAAGTTTGGTTCATAGCAGATCTATTTTCTTATCAGGATCAACTAGAAAAGACAGATTTAATTTTTAGAAAATCTTACTTTGGACACATAAAAGAACTACTGAATCACCATGGACATGAGGGTTCAAGGCCTCAGAAATGAGGGAAACTCACTGATGTAAACATGATATTCTATGCTATGCTGTTTTTTCCCCTTAAGGTAGTTCCAGTTCATAAACATCATAATTGGACAGGGTTATAAGCAAAGAAACAAACAGATGCTAAAAGACACAGAAACTGAGAACAGCTTTCAGCAAACTTACAGGGTTAGAAAGACAGAAATTGAAGTCCAGGGCTATCCAGGAAGTCAGGACTTGAGGGGTCAAGATTCTGGAGAGATGGTAATTGCTAAGAAGCAAAAACAATAGTCTAATATCCTCAAGGTTATTTGCTGGTCTATATATAAGCTGTGTAGGAAGATCATTTAAAAACTTGTGCAGAATTATAGACCTAAATGTTAAAGACAAAATTATAAAACTTCTAGAAGATAACACAGAAGAAAATCTAACTGGCCTTGAGCTTGGTGATGGCTTTTTAGATACAATATCGAAAACATGATTTATAAAAGAAATTGATATGTTGGACTTAATTATAATTTAAAACTACTTTGAGAAAGACATGGTTAAGAGAATGAAAAGACAAATTACCATCTGGGAGAAAATATTTGCAAAAAACATATTTGATAAAGCACTGGTATCCAAAATATACAAAGAACTCTTAAAACTCTAGGACAATAAAACAAAAAACCTAATTTGAACATGGACAAATCATCTGAACCTCACCAAATAAGAGATACAGATGGCAAATAAGCATATGAAAAGATGCTCAATATCATATGTCATTAGGGAATTGCAAATTAAACAGCAATGTGATACCACTACACACCTTCTAGAATAGTGAAAATCCAAACACCGACAACACCAAATGCCAGTAAGGATATGGAATAACAGGAACTCTCATTCATTCATTGCTGGTGAGAATGCAAAATAGTGCAGCCACACTGGAAAACAGCTTGGCAGTTTCTTACAAAACTAAACATATTCTTACCATATTACCCAGCAACTGTGACTCTTCAAATGAGTGAAAATTAATGTCCACACAAAAACCTGCACACTAATGTTTATGGTATCTTTATTTATAATTGACAAAACTTGAAAGCAACCAAGATGTCCTTCAATAGATGAATGAATAAACAAACTGTGGTGCAGCCATGCAATGACACATTATTAAGCAATAAAAAGCACTGAGCTATTAAGCCATGAGAAGACATGGAGAAAGCTTAAACACATAGTAAAAGAAGTCAGTCTGAAAATACTACATGTTATGTGATTCCAACTATATGACATTCTGGAAAAGGCAAAACTGTGTAAATAATTTAAAGACCAGTGGTCAGTAGGAGTTGAAGAAGGGAGCAATAACTAGGTGAAGCACAAGCGATTTTTAGAGCATCTATAGAAACAATTCTGTAGGATGCTATAATGTCAGCTATGTCATTATACATTGGTAAATACCCATAGAATGCACAGCACAAAGAGTAAACCTTAATGTAAGCTATGCATGATAGTTAATCATAACATATGCGTATTGACTAATAAATTATGACAAATTTACCATACTGAAGCGAGATGTCAATAATAGGAGATACTGTATTTGTAAGTGTGGGTGAAGGACCATATAGGAATTCTCTGCACTTTTCATTCAATTTTTCTGTAAGCCTAAATCTAGAACTGCTCTAAAACATAAAGATGGTTAATTTTTTAGAAAGCTAAGCAGACAGCAAAAGAGGCTGAACTGTCCATTGTCTTATAGTGCTGGGGATAGAGAAATTGGAAGTGAGGGTCTGCTAAGTGAAGAGGGCCTGTTAAAAACCAAAGACTTTCACGTGGGATTCTAGAAAGATTAAACTCTAAGAGTAAGACGGAACTAGAAATAGATTAGGACTTACAAAGTTGGAAACAAAACCTTGAATCTTGTCAATCACTTAGCCAATTAAATGAAAATTCTCTCTAGAGGAAGATAACTTTATCCATAGCCTCTACAATATATCATACCAAATGTCAGTAACTCAATAAAAATTTAGCTGGAATACCCAGGACAACAGCAAAAGAAAAATATGCAATAAAAAACCATAAGTAATCAAGAATTTCAAATAACTGTGAAAAGAGTGAAAAGACAGAGAATGTTATAAAAGATATGGAATCTACTTCTTAAAATAATCAAATAGGCATTCTAGAAGTTAAAATATAGCTGAAGATAAGATTCATGATCTGAAATTCAAGTTAGAATGAATACAGCTTAAAGTGGTTTGGAAGCTAGAAAATTTAGAAAAGAGGAGTCACATGAGACTCATCAAAAATATTTAATAGACAAGTGACCAAAGCCCAAGAATAGGATACAAAATAAAAAGTAATGTATGAAAAGATTTTCATTAGAATTTACCAAAATTGACTAAAAACTCCAACCCCTTAAAACAAAGTACTATAAATCCCAGGCAAGATAATAATTTTTAAAACCATGAAAACTGACTGGAACCATAAAAATGGACAGGGACTCATTCCAGACTTCTGGTCCTAAAATGGTGGCATAGAAGCAAGCTGGTTTCACTCTCTGACCACAAAAACAAAACAAAACAAATACATAGTGCAGAGATAATCACCAGAAATATCCCAGAACTCAGATATGAAGATGAGACAGTTTCCAGGGCCACCGAGAAATAAACTGCTAACAGATAAGAGAGAATTCTGTTTCCACATCCGTGTTGCACCCCCACACCCCACCTCATTCTGCCAAGCACCAAGTGTGTGGAAAATTTTCTCCCAACTCATTGTTTCTAAACTGGAAAAAGTGAGATTGAAGTGGACAACCAGCACCTTAGGTCCTCTGGCAGGAGACTTGTCCCTGCCTTAACATGGAGCACCATGAAGCATCATGCCTGGATGGAAAAAGTATCCCTGAGAAAGGCAGAGACAAAGGAGAAAGGCAGGACTACCAACCCCGGCCCTGGAAACTCTTTCCTATAACTTGCCCAAAGGAAATGCCAAATCAGAGTGTGTGTTCAGCAGCTTCACACAGTAGGAAGTTTGTATCATGGGTCTCCTGGGCATGAACCACTAGCAAGCCTTCATACACTGCTGAGACATTCCCTTTAGGACATTCCCCATTTATGAAGGGCAGTGCTCCAATTATTTACTAGAGTTAAGGTGAGCCTGGGCTTAAGGCACCATCTAGAGCTGAAAAGAAGGCAGTAACCTAGCAGTAAAGGACCTCTAAGCAAATATACTCACTAAAAAAAACAAAACAAGCCACATAGAAAAGACTAATTAGTAAATAACTAATCCTTCAATGCAAAGAGATAGATGTACATCAACAAGAAACAACAGCAAACAGGAAAATATGATCTCCCCAAATGAACAAAGCAAATAACTAACCCTAATGAGACGGTGATATATATATGTGAGCTTTCTGAACATTAATTCAAAAATACTAGTTTTAAGGAAATGCCATAATCTCCAAGATAACATAGAAAAGCAATTCAGAAATTTATCAGTGAAATATAACAAAGAGATTGAAATAATTTTAAAAAATCAAACAGAAATCTTGGAACTGAGAAATACATTTGTTGAATGAAAAAATTCATTAGCAGCTCTCAACAGCAGAATGGATCAAGCAGAGGAAAGAATCAGTGAACTCAACAACAGGCTATTTTAAAATACACAGAAAGAGGAGGAAAAAAAAAGGAAAAAATAATGAAGATCAATGAAGATCACCTACAAGATATTAAAAATTATCTCCAAAGACCAAATCTAAGAATTATTGGTGTTTAAGAGGAAGTTGAGCAAGAGCAAGAAGTAGAAAGTTTATTTAAATAAATAATAATAATAAAAAACTTTCCAAAACTTGACAAAGATATAAATGTCCAGGTACAGGAAGGTCAGGGAACACCAAACAGATTTGACACAAGTAAGAGTACCCAAAACATATAATAATCAAACTTCAAAGGTCAAGGACAAAGAGAAAATCCTAAAATCCACAAGAGAAAAGAAATAATATATAATGTAGCTCCAATTCATCTGAGAACAGACTTCTCAGTGGAAACCATACAGGCCAGAAGGGAGTTGAATAACATTTTCAAAGTATTGAGAGGAGAAAAGCCTGCAATCTAAGAATTCTGTATCCAGCAAAGTTGTCTTATAAATACAAGGAGAGATAAAGTCTTTTTCAGACAAACAAAAGATGAGAGAATTCACCACCACTTACAAAAAATGCTAAAGACAGATTTTCAGTCAGACAGAAAAAAAACAAAAAACAAAAAACACACTAACGAAAAAAAAAAGGGCCGGAGGAAATTCCAAAGAATTGAGAGGTATAAAACCCACTGGTAAAATTAAGGACATGGACAAATTGAGATTAATACTGTAATTGTGGGGCACAATCCACTCACAACTCTAGTATGAAGTCCAAAAGACAAGTCTGTAGAAAACCAGATTAGCTACAGCTGCCTATTAAAAGATAGGTAATATAAAAATATGTAAATTAAGACTAATAAACGTCAAAATGGCTGGGAGGTTGAAATTAAAGGGTAGGGGTTTATTGTTTCTATTCTTTGTGATCTACGATAAGTTGTCATCTCTTTACAACTTTTTATATCTATAAGATGATTTTTTTTTAAGACTCATTGTAACAGCAATGCAAAAACCCATTAAAAACTTCAGTAAAAATAAAAAGCAATGAGCTAAAACATACTATCAGAGAAAGTAACCTAAACACAAAGAAGGACAATAAGAAAGAAAAGAAAAGAGTTGCAAAATAACCAGAAAACAAGCAATAGAATGGCATTAGTTAGTCCTTACTTATTAATAACAATACTGAATGTAAATGGACTCAGTTCTCCAATTAAAAAGCAGAGTGGCTGAATGCATGAAGAAACAAGACCCAATTATACACTGCCTACAAGAAACCTGCTTCACCTATACAAACATTTGTCCAAGTGCAGTGGCCCATACCTGGAATCCCAGCTCTTTGGAAGCCTGAGACAGGAGGTTTTCTTGAGGTTAGGAGTTCAAGACCAGCCTGGACAACAAGGAAATACATCTCTACAAAAAGTTTTAAAAATTAGCTAGGCATGGTGGTGTGCACCTGCGGTCCTAGCTACTCAGGAGGCTAAGGTAGGAGGATCACTTGAGTTCAGGAGGTTGGTGCTACAATGAGCTGTGATTGTGCCACTGCACTCCAGCCTGGGTGACAGAGTGAGACCCTATCTCAAAAAAAAAAAAAAAAAAAAAAGGAAAAGAAAGAAAGACACAGGTAGACTGAAAGCAAAGGGGTGGAAAAAGGTATTCTATGCAACTGGAAATCAAAAAAGAGCAGTAGAGCTATACTTATATCAGGTAAAATAGACTACAAATCAAACAATGTAAAAAGAAACAAAGAAAGTTACAATGTAATGATAAAGAGGTCAATTCAGCAAAAGGATATAACAAATATTTTAAAAATCTATGCATCCAACAACACTGGAGCTCCCAAATATATAAAGCAAACATTAATAGCTCTAGGGGGAGAGGTGGACTGCAATAAAATAATTGTTGAGGACTTCAACCACCAACTCACAGTAATGGACAGGTCATCCAAACAGAAAATCAACAAAGAAACAACAGCTAAACTATACACCAGAACTAACTGATATTTACAGAACATTTTACACAACTGCTGTGGAATACACATCCTTTTCAACACATGCAGTGTTCTCTAGAAGAGGTCACATCTTAGGCCACAAAACAAGTCTTAACAAATTCAAAAATGTAGAAATTATATCAAATATCTTTCTGACCACAATGGAGAAAAACTAAAAATAAATAACAAGAGGAACTTGGAAACTTCATAGACACATGGAAATTAAACAGCCTGCTCCTAAATGACAAATGAGTCAATGAAGAAATTAAAAAGGAAATTTAAAAACTTTTTAAAACAAATGAAAATGAAAGTGCAACATACCAAAATCTATAGGATATAGCAAAAACAGTACTAAGAGGGAAGTTTATGGCACTAAATGCCTATATCAAAAAATGAGAAAGACTTCAAATGAACAATCTAATAATGCACCTCAAGGAACTAGAAAAGCAAGAACAAGCCAAGCCCAAAATTAGTAGAAGGAAAGAAATAATAAAGATCATAGCAGAAATAAATAAAATTGAGACTAAAAAAATACAGAAGATCAATGAAACAAAAAATTGATTTTTGAAAAGATAAACAAAATTGACAAACCCTTGGCTAGACTAAGAAAAAAAGAAAGAAGACCCAGGCTGGAAGCAGTGGCTCATGCCCATAATCCCAGCACTTTGGGAGACCGAGGCAGAGTGGATCACCTGAGGTCAGGAGTTCGAGACCAACGTGGCCAATATGGCAAAATTCTGTCTCAACAAAAATACAAAAATTAGCCAGGCATGGTGGCACGTACGTGTAATCTCAGCTACTTAGGGGGCTGAGGCAGGAGAATTGCTTGAATCCAGGAAGTGGAGGTTGCAGTGAGCCAAGATTGCACCACCACACTCCATCCTGGGTGACACAGCAAGACTCCATCTCAAAAAAAAAAAAATGCAGAAAGAAGACCCATATAAATAACATCAGGAACAAAAAAGCAGACATAAAGCTGAGACCACAGAAATACAATGAATCATTAGAGACTATTATGAAAAAGTATGTGCCAACAAATTGGAAAACCTAAAATACTCATTCATTCCCTTTACCACCCGCAGCCCGGCACTGACCCAACTTCCCTCATAAAAGACATGAACAGGGAAGAGATCCACCTTTCCTTCTTCTTTCTTCTCTTTTTTTTCTGGGATCAGGCTTTTTAAGGATTGGAATCTAGGAAGAAGGATGAAAGAAATGAGAATAGCCTTTCCATAACTGGACCACCAGTATGATTTTCTGTAGGTTTCTCTGCTGGATTCACAACCACTGGCATAGGAGCCCTCCATGTGGCAGGTGTTACTTGGAGACCCTCTGACTGCTCAAGCGAACCTCCCCATGGCATGGAATCTTGTGGGAGCTCTGCCACCAGGAAACTCCAAATGTTCTTCAGCTACTGTTCCAAGGGTACAGTCTGCAGTGTCTGGATGGCAGGAACCCCATCACCTTAGGAAATATGATGTCTTCAGCATTGTACAGGCAAGTTGAATCAAACTAGGTTACTTTCAAGGTATCCTTTAGCCCCAGGAGGAGCTTATACATGCTCATCTTGCCCAGCAGTGAGACTGCTCCTCCCTCAGCTTTCCGTTCTCTTTTTGCTTGCTAGGAAAAGCACAGAGCAGATCTAAAAGCACGGGGTTTCAGCAGATATTTCCCTAGGAGAAAAAGACTGATTCCTCATTCTTGTAGACCTACCCACATCTTTGGGCAATTCTAGGCCCTTTAGCTTTGGAGGGAGTTGTGGTGCAGTCCTCCCTATAGGGCAGACCATTTGAGATTCTGATGCACCTCCCTCTCCCTCGCCATCAGACTTTTTCTTATACACACTGGAGAAGTTTGGCCACTTCTTGATAAATTCTGAGTGAGCAGTTGGACCCCAATTGTTTGAAGATCTCTTTTGACTGTGGGGTAACTAATGGCTGTCTGCCCTGAGCTTTGGGTCCTATTTGCCAACTCCAGGGAAACAAGTGAGATGTCCCACAACATCGAGTTACATATACGTCCTATTTAAACTCATAGGATTTAAATTAGGAGAAGGATGGGAGAAAGAAGGAAAGAAAATAACCCAAAATGCCAATGATGGTTATCTCTCTCCAATGGGATTGTGGGCAATTTTTATTTTTCTATTATATTTTTATCAAAGTTTTAAAATTAATTTTTAATTGATATGTAATAGTGGTAGATATTTTTGGGATACATGTTATTTTGTGACATTTGCTATTTTTCATTTTTCTAGGTACATAGTAAGTATATATTTATGGGGTACATGAGATATTTTGATACAGGCATACAATGCATAATAATCACTGTGGGGTAACTAATGGCTCTCTGCGTATGAATATCCAGTTTTCCCAGCATCATTTGTTGAAGACACTGTCCTTTCGCCAGTGTATGTTCTTGGCACCTTCATAAAAAATGAATTCACTGTAGATACATGGACTTGTTTCTGAGTTCTTTATTCTGTTCCACTTGTCTATGTGTCTGTTTTTATGACAGTACCACGCTCTTTTGTTACTACAGCTTTGTAGTATAATTTGAAGTCAGGTAATGTGATTCCTCCAGTTTTGTTCTTTTTTCTCAGAATTGTTTTGGTTATTCTGGGCCTTTTGTGGTTCCATATAAATTTTAGAGTTGATTTTTCTATTTCTGCAAAGAATGTCATTGGTATTTTGATAGGGATTGCATTGAATCTGTAAATTGTTTTAGGTAGTATGAACATTTTAACAATATTGATTCTTCCAATCCATCAACATGGAATATCTTTTCATTTTTATGTGTCCTCTTCAATTTCTTTCATCTACATTTTATAATTTTTATTGTAGAGATCTTTCACTTCTTTGGTTAATTCCTAGGTATTTTATTTTATTTGTAGCTATTGTAAATATGATTATTTGTTTGATTTCTTTTTCAGATTCTAAACTGTTGGCATATAGAAATGCTACTAACTTTTGTAAGTTTATTTTGTCTCTTGCAACTTGATTGAATTTGTTTTTTTAGCTCTAATAGTCTTTTGTTGAGTCTTTAGGTTTTTCCAAATATAAAATTATATCATCTATAAACAAGGATAATTTGACTTCTTTCTTTTCAATTTGGATGCCTTTTATTTCTTTCTCTTGTCTGACTGCTTTAGCTAGGACTTCCAGTATTATGTTGAATAACAGTGGTAAAGGCAGATATCTTTTTCATGTTCCAGATCTCAAAGGAAAGGCTTTTAGTTTTTCCCCATTCAGTATGATACTAGCTATAAGTCTGTCATATATGGTTTTTATTATGTTGAGATATGTTTGTTCTATACCCAATTTGATGGTTAAAGTTAGCATTAAAAAATAAACCAGTATAATTTACCAGATTCACAGACTAAAAAAAAAAAATCATGTGAACATCTCAATAAATCCAGGAAGGATTTGGCAACATCCAAGGGCCATTACTCATATAATTCTCAATAAAAATAGAAATAGAAAATTCCTCAAATTGTAAGACTGAGTGTTACCCCTTAAAATCAGAAGCAAGTCTTCCCTTACCACTAATATTAAAAAGTATGAGGATTTGACTAGTTTAATAAAAAAGTAAAATAAAATAAGACTTCCAGATAAGAAAGGATGAAGTAAAACCACCCTCATTCTCTCATCACATGATAGCTTGTATAAAATAACTAAACCATCTATGCAAAAGCTACTAAAATGAATCTGTCACAAAGCTACTGGAAATAATAAGCAAGTTTGCCAACATAGCAGGATACAAGGCCAATGTTTAAAAATAAATTGCATTTCTATATATTAGCAACAAAAAATTAAACATGAAATTTTTAAAATTCCATCTACAATATAGCCTGAAAATAGAAAATACTTAGGAAAAAAATTTTTACCATGTGCAAGTACTATACATTAGACATTGCTGAAAGCAATTAAGGAAGACCTAAAGTCATAGAACACTCAGTGTTATTAAAAGGTCATTTTTTTCAAAATGGATCTATTAATTCAACACAATACTTTCTCCTCCCAAAAACATCTGGCAGGCCTTTTTTTTTTTAATTTGCAGAAATTGTCAAGCAGATTCTGTAGTTTACATAGAAATGCAAGGGACCTAGAATACCCAAAACAAATTTGTAAAACAAAAATTTGAAGGACTTTCATTATAAAATTTCAAGGCATACTACACACTGCTACAGTAAAAAGACAGTGTGATATTGTCATAGCAACAGATATATAGATATGAAACAGAATAGAGTCCAGAAATATATATATATATATATATATATATATATATATATATATATTCAATTGGTTTTCAGCAAAAATGCCAGGATAATTCAATGGGATAGGATAGCTTTTGCATAAATAATGTGGAACTATTGGATATCTATGTGCAAAAATATAAACATTGACCCTTACATAATATGATATACAAAAATTAGCACCTAATGAGTAAAAAGTCTACATGTGGGGGATGAAACTATAAAACTCACAGAAGAAAACATAAAATAAATAATTTTTAAATTTATACAAGCAAATCACAAGAATAAAATCACAAGGACAAAATCCTTGTGATCTTCAGTTAAAGGTCAAATATTCTTAAAATAAGAATAATATGAGCCATAAAAAATTGATAAAATGGACTTCATCAAAATTAAAATTTTCCTCTTCCAAAGACACTGTTAAGAAAACACAAATGCAGATCAGATCTAGAGAATATATTTACAAAACTTACATATATTAAAGAAGTCATATCCAGAATACATTAATTTATGAACTCTTACAATGTGACAACAATAAAGAGAAAGAATCCATTTTTAAATTTTTCCTTAGGTTATTGGGGTACAGATGGTGTTTGGTTACATTAGTAAGTGCTTTAGTGGTGATTTGTGAGATTTTGGTGCACCCATCACCCAAGCAGTATACACTGCACCCTGTTTGTAATCATTTATCCCTTGCACCTCTCCCATCCTTCCCCCTGAGTCCCCAGAGTTCATTGTGTCATTCTTATGCCTTTGTGCCCTCCCACATATCAGTGAGAACATTCGATGTTTGGTTTTCCATTCCTGAGCTCCTTCACTTAGAATAATAGTCTCCAGTCTCATCCAGGTCACTGCGAATGCTGTTAATTCATTCCCTTTTATGGCTGAGTAGTATTCCATCATATATTTATACCAGTTTCTTCATCCACTCGTTGATTGATGGGCGTTTGGGTAGGTTTCATGATTTTGCAATTGCAAATTGTGCTGCTATAAACATCCGTGTGCAAGTATCTTTTTCTTACAATGACTTCTTTTCCTCTGGGTAGATACCCAGTAGTGGGATTGCTGGATCAAATGGTAGTTCTATTTTTAGTTCTTTAAGGAATCTTCATACTGTTTTCCATAGTGGTTGTACTAGTTTACATTCCCACCAACAGTGTAGAAGTGTTCCCTGATCACTGCATCCATGCCAACATCTACTGTTTTTTTATTATGGCCATTCTTGCAGGAGTAAGGTGGTATCACATCATGGTTTTGATTTGCATTTCCCTGATCATTAGTGATGTTGAACATTTTTTCATATATTTCTTGGCCATTTGTATATCTTTGAGAATTGTCTATTCATTTTCTTAGCCTACTTTTTGATGGGATTTTTTTCTTGCTGATTTGTTGGTGTTCCTTGTAGATTCTGGTTATTAGTCCTTTGTAAGACGTATAGATTGTGAAGATCTTCTCCCACTCTGTGGGTTTCCTGATTACTCTGCTGACTGTTCCTTTCGCCATGCAAAAGCTCTTTAGTTTAATTAGGTCTCAGCTATTTATCTTTGTCTTATTGCATTTGTTTTTGGGTTCTTTGTCATGAAATCCTTGCCTAAACCAATGTCTAGAAAGGTTTTCCAGTGTTATCTTCTAGAATAGAATTTTTATAGTTTTAGGTCTTAGATTTGAGTCCATAATCCATCTTGAGTTGATTTTTGTATAAGGTGAGAGATGAGGATTCAGTTTCATTCTCTTACATGTGGCTAGCCAATTATCCCAGCACCATTTTTTGAAAAGGGTGTTCTTTCCCCACTTTATATTTTTGTTTGCTTTGCTGAAGATCAGTTGGCTGTAAGTATTTGGGTTTCTCAGTTCTTTATTCTATTCCACTGGTCTATGTGCCTATTTTTATACAAGTACCATGCTGTTTTGGTGACTATGGCTTTATAGTATAGTTTGAAATCAGATAATGTGAGGCCTCCACATTTGTTATTTTTGCTTAGTCTTGCTTTGACTATGTGGGCTCCTTTTTGGTTCCATGTGAATTTTAGAATTGTTTTTTCTAATTCTGTGAAGAATAATCATGGTATTTTGATGAGAATTGCACTGAATTTGTAGATTGCTTTTGGCAGTATGGTAATTTTCACAATACTGATTCTACCCATCCACGAGCACAGGATGTGTTTCCATTTGTTTGTGTCATCTATGATTTCTTTCAGCAGGGTTTTGTAGTTTTACTTGTAGAGGTCTTTTACCTCCTTGGTTAAGTATATTCCTAAGTATTTTACTTTTTTTGCAGCTATTATTTGCAGAATTCTTGATTTGATTCTCCACTTGGTCACTGTTGGTGTAGAGAAGAGCTACTGATTTGTGTACATTAATTTTGTATCTAGAAATGTCGCTGAATTATTTTATCAGTTCTAGGAGCTTTCTGGAGGAGTTTTTAGGGTTTTCAAGGTAAATGATCATATCATCAGCAAACAGTGACAGTTTGACTTCCTCTTTACTAACTTGAATGCACTTCATTTCTTTCTCTTGTCTGATGGCTTTAGCTAGCACTTCCAGTACTATGTTGAATAACAGTGGTAAAAGTAGGTATCATTTTCATGTTCCAGATCTTAGAGGAAAGGCTTTTAGTTTTTCCCAATTCAGTATGATACTAGCTATGAGTCCATCATATATGGTTTTTGTTGTGTTGAGGTACGTTTTTTCTACTCCCAGTTTGACAGTTTTTATCATGAAGGGATGTTGAATTTTATCAAATGCATTTTCAGCACCAATTGAAATGATCATGTGGTTTTTGTCCTACATTCTGTTGATATGATGTATCACACTGATTGATTTGTGTATTTTGAACCACGCTTGCATCCCTGGATAAATCCCACTTGGCCATGATGAATTTTTTTTTAATGTGTTGTTGAATTTGGTTTGTGTGTACTTTGTTGAGGATTTTTGCATAAATGTTCATCAGGGATATTGGCCTGTATTAAAGTAAATCTAAATACATTAATTTAAAAACTCTTACAATGTAACAAAAAGAGAAATAATTCAACTTTTAAAATAGACAAATGACTGGGACAGATACTTTAACAAAGAAGATACACAAATGGCTAATAAACACTTTAAAAGATTCTCAGCATCATTAGTCATCAGGGAAATGTGATTTAAAATCACAATGAGATGCCACTACACACCCACTAGAATGGCTAAAATTAAAAAGACTGAAAATGTCAAGTGTTTGTAAGAATGTGGAGCAACTGGAATGCTAATTCACCACTAGTAAGATAGTGAAATTTCACAGACATTTTGGAGAGCAATTTAGCAGTTTCTCAGAAAGTTAAATATAACATAAAATAACCATGCATATAAAAACATAATATAACTCAGTAATCCCACTCCTTTGTTTTTACCCAAGAGGAATTAAAGCATACATCTATAAGAAATTGCATGTAGATGTTCATAGCAGCTTTATTCATAATAGCAAAAAAACTAGAAACAACCCAAATGCACATCAGCTGGTGAATGGATAGACAAATTGTGGTATACAAAACAATAAAAATGAATGAACTAGTGATACCCACACAGTACAATGAAAAAAAACTAGCAATGCACATAACAATATAAAAAAGAAGCAAACTATTGATATATATAATACATCAATGACTCTCAAAAGCATTGTGTTAAATGAAAGTAGCTGGATACAAAAGGCTGTATATAATTCCATGTACAGTTGACCTTTGAACAACATGGGGGTTAGGGGTATCGACCCCTTGAGCAGTAAAAATCCACATTTAACTTCTGATTCCCCAAAACTTAACTACTAAGAGCCTACTGTTGACCAGAAGTTTTATTGATAGCATAGTTGATTAATACATATTTTGCATGTTACATTTATTGTATACTGTATTCTTACAATAAAGTTAGCTAGAGAAAAGAAATTGTTGTTAAGAAAAGTATATAAAGGAGAAAATATACTTACTATTTATTAAGTGGAAGTGGCTCATCATAAAGGTCTTCATCCTTGTTATCTTCACATTTTGTAGGGTGAGAAGGAGGAGGAAGGGGTTGGTCTTGTTGTCTCAGGGGTGGCAGAGGTAGAGGTAGAGGAGGTAGAAGGGAGGCAGGAAAGGCAGGCACGTTTACAGTAACTTTACAGAAACACTGTAATTCCTGTCTGACTTTTTTGCTTTTTCATTTCTGTATAAAAATGTTTCTATACAGTACTAGTCCTTCTTCCACCATTTGCTTTGGTTTCAGTGTCCATGCATAGAAGGGTTCATGTTATAAAAGAAGTCAAAAACAGTCTTGAATAATCAGAACCCTTCTGCCAGATTGTCTAATGACAATTTGCTTTCTGGTACTGCTTCTTCTATGTTTTCTTCCTCATTACCTGGCGCTGATTCAGAAGTACTCATCTCCACCAAGTCATTTTCTGTTAATTCCTCTGGTGTGGTGTCTATTAGCTCTAAGTTCCTCCAAGATTCATTGAAACCTTTCACCCCACACACATTTTTTTTGCCATAGTCACATTTTTTTTTTCATGATTTCCTTGATCAGCTCTGTTTAAAATCCTGTGAAGTCATGTACAACATTTGGACAGTTTCCTCCAGAAGAAATTTATTGCTCCAGGCTTGATGGATTTCACAGCTTTTTCTGTAACAATGATGGCATCTTCAATGGTGTAATCCTTCCAGACTTTCATGATAGTCTTTCTATCAGAGTTTGCTTCCTTTCATGATATTCTTTCTATCAGAGTTCACTTCCATAGCATTGACAGTCCTTTCCATACAGTAACATGTGTAATAAGCCTTAAAGGTCCTCATGACCTCCTGAGCTAGAGCCTGATTTGGAGATGTTGTGTTTAGGGGCAAGCAGACCACTTTGACACCCTCGGCATTGAGCTCTTGGGGTTCTGCGTGGTCAGGGTCATTATCCAATATCAAAGGAATTATAAAAGGCAGCCACTTTCTGGCAAGGTATTTCCTGACTTCAGGGACAAAGCATCAGTAGAAACCAATCCACAAAAAGTGTTCTAGTTGTCCAGGCCTTCTTGTTATACAATCAAAAGACTGGCAGCTGGTGTTTATCTTTTTCCTTCAATGTTCTGGGGTTAGCAGCTTTGTAACGGCAGTCCTGGTCATAAACCTGACCATATTTTCACAAAACACTAGAGTTAGCCTATACCTTCTTGCCTTAAGTCCTGGTTCTCACTTCTCTTCCTTACTAATGAATGTCCTTTGTGGAATTTTTTTTTTTCCAGAATGGGCACTTTGGTGTTCATTAAAGACCTGTTTGAACAGATATCCTTTCCTCTCAATTATTTTCTAAATGGCTTCCGGAACTCATCTGCTGCCTCTCGGTCAGCAGAAGCATCTTCTCTTGTTATTTGTTACCCTGACTTTTTTTTTTTTTTTTTTTTTGATAGAGCCTTGCTCTGTCACCCAGGCTGGAGTACAGTGGTGCAATTTTGGCTCACTGCAATCTCCACCTCTTAGGATCAAGCGATTCCCATGCCTCAGCCTCCCAAGCAGCTGGATTACAGGCATGCACCACCACACACAGCTAATTTTTGTATTTTTAGTAGAGACAGGATTTCACCGTGTTAGCCAGGCTGGTCTCTTACTCCTGGCCTCAAGTGATCTACCCACCTCAGACTCCCAAAGTACTGGAATTATAGGCATGAGCTACCATGCCCTGCCCTATCCTGAGATTTTTAAAGTGAAACTTATTTCTAAAGTTATCAAACCATCTTTTGCTGGCATTAGCTTTTTCACCTTCCTTTTGCTTTAAGTTGTGATATAATCACTTTGCTTTTCATTGAATCATATTTGTCTATAGGTGTCCTTTCTTCTTTCTTCTTCTTCTTTTTTTTGGACAGGGTCTTACTCTGTCACCCAGGCTGCAATGCAGTGGCATGATCATGGCTCACTGCAGCCTTGGCCTCCTGGATCAAGGAATCCTCTCACCTCAGCCTCCCAAGTAGCCAGGACTACAAATACATGCCACCACACCTGGATAATTTTTTTATTTTTATTTTTTTACAGATGGGGTCTTGCTTTGTTGTCCTGACTGGTCTCAAGTGATCCTTCCACCTCGGCCTCCCAAAGTGCTGGGATTACATGTGTGACTATACACAAATTAGCAAATGACACATGTTAAATAGAGATTCACAGAAAGAAAAATCAAGAGATGGAAAACTTTGTATAAGGCAAACACTAATCAAGTCTAGCTATATTAACATAAGATAAATGCAAAGAGCATTACTGAAGATTGAAAAGGAGTATTTTATAATGACAAAAGGGTCAATTTCTAGAAATATGTAACAATTCCAAATTGGACTACACAAATGAACTTGCTTTAAAGCAAAACTTGACAACTAAAAGGAGACACAGACACAGCCATAATCACAACTGGAGATTTTAATACCTCTCTCATAGCAACAGATAAAATAAATAGACAAAAATAAGTAAGGATATAGATTAAACAATTGGATTAACAAAAATAACTTAATTCATGTGTAGAGAAAACTGCAGAATACAGTTTTCTTTTTTTGAAATTTAAGATAAAGTTTAATACATATTAGGGTATTTTGGCACAGTTGATTTGGTTCATATTTGTTTATAACAGCTTTATTAAGGTATAATTCATAAACCACAAAGCTCACCCTTTTAAAGTCCACAATTCAGTGGTTTTTAATATACTCATAAAGTTTTGCAAGCATCGCCACTATCTAGTTTCAAAACATTTTCATTACCTCAAAAAAAAAAAAAATCCCATACTCATTAGCAGTCACATCCCATTCCACCTTCCTCCAGCCCCTAGCAAACCCTAATCTACTTTCTGTCCTTATGAATGTGCCTCAGAATATAGTTATCAAGTGCATATGAAATATTTACAAATATTGATCATATTCTGGTTTATAAGGTGAATTTTAACAGATTTCAAATAATTAAATTCTAGAAATATATTCCCTGAACATGGTGAAATTGTTAGAAATCAGTAACAAAAAAATAACTTTAAAAGTTATCCAAATACTTAGAAATAAAGGAATATAATTTAAAGAAATCTCATGGTAATTTTTTAAAGTCCTTACTGAAATTACAATGAAATTCAGCAAAACAAAATGTGTGAAATGAAGCTAAAGCTATACTTAGAGAAAATTGTAGTCTTAAACACAAATATAAGAAAAGAAAAAAGGTCTGGGTGCAGTGGCTCACACTTGTAATACCAGCACTTTGGGAGGCTGAAGTGGAAAGATCACTTGAGGCCAGAAGTTTGAGACCAGTCTACCAAAAAGCAAAAATAGAAATTAAGAAAGAAATTAACTGGGCATGGTTGCACATACCTGTAGTCCTATAAATCAGAAGGCTGAGGTGGGAAGCTCTCTTGAACTTAGGAGTTTGAGGCTGCAGTGAGCTATGATTGGGCCACTGCACTCTAGCCTGGGTGACAGAATGAGACCCTGTTGAAAAAAAAAAAAAAGAGGCTGCAAATTAATTATCTAAGTATCCATCTCAAGAAGTTAGAAAAAGAGCAGCAAAATATACCCAATGAAAGAGCAAAGACAAATTAAAAAGTTAGAAAGACATAAATGAAAGCCAGGCACAGTGGCTTGTGCCTGTAGTCCCAGCTACTTGAGAGGCTGAGGTGGGAGAATTGCTTGAGTCCAGGAGTTTGAGACCAGCCTATGCAACATAACAATACATCATCTCTAAAAGTGAATAAATAAATACAAATTGAACAATTTTTAAAAAGAAAGACATAATGAAGTAGAAAACAAATGTACACTAGAGAAAAATTAACAAAGTCAAAAGTTAGTTCTTTGAAAAGAACAATATAGTCATATACCTCTGCTACAACTGATCAAGAAAAAGAGAAAAAGATAGAAGGTGCAGATTATGAATATCAGAAGGTATGAAAAGTAACATTAAAATGGAAGGATATTATAAACAACTTTTTACCAATAAAATTGAACATGTTAATAGAAAGGGGAAATTCCTAGAAGAACACAACTGTAACTGACCCAAAAAGAAATAGGAAATCTGATTAGTCCTAAATTTATCAAAGAAATTGCTTTCAGTAATTAAAAATCTTCAGTAATTTAAAGAAGAAACAATACCAATCATTAAACAAACTCTTACAGAGAACAGAAAATGATAAAATTCTTCCCAACTTATTTATGAGGCCCCATGATCTGATACCAAACCCTAGCAAACACATAATGAGAAAGTAAAATTACAGACTGGTTTCTTTCATGAACATAGGTGCTGAAATCCTAAACAAAATACTAGCCAATCAAAATCAGCAATATATTGAAAAGACAATACAACATAATTATTTTGGGGTTATTCCAGGAATGCAAGGTTGGTTTAGCACTATAAAATCAATGAATGTAATTCTCTATATTAACAAAACAAAGGAGAAAATAATATAATCATCAAAATAAAGGTACTAAAAGCATTTGATAAAATTCAAAGTGCATTCATATTAGAAACTCTTAGCATTCTAGGATAGAAGGAGACTTCCTTACTCTGATAAAGAGCATCTGTAATAAATGAATGAATGAATGAACAAGCTTACAGCAAACATCATACTCAATGGTAGAAGCCTTTCTTAGATGAAGAATGAGGGAAGGATGTACACTATCTTTTACTCAGCATTGTGCTAAGGATATTGACTATTGCAATAAGGAAAGAAAAAATATAAATTACATAAAGATTAGAAAAGAAGATACATTATTGTTCTTTATAGACAATATAACTATGTGCTTAAAAATCCAAAAGAATCTAGAAACACTGTTAAAATTTAAAAACGAATTTGGCAAAATCATTGCATACAAGGCAATATAAAAATCAATTGTTTTTCTATATTCTAGCAACAAACAATTGAAAACAAAAATTTAAAAACATTTATCATAATATCAGAAAACATCAAACACCTAGAAATAAATAGAATAAGCTGTTCATGTCCTCTACACTGAAAATTACAAAACTTTATAGAAAGAAATTAAAGAAGACCTAAGAAAAATGTGTTGTGAACTGAATTATAACAAAATGCAACATATCAAAATGCTCACAGATTGGACATTTTTAACTTTATAAGAAGTAAATTCTCCTGCCAGTTGACCTATAGATTCAATATAATCTCAAATACCTGAATTTGGTTTTGGTTTGTTGTTGTTATAAATTGACAAGCTGATTTTAAATCATATTTGGCAATGCGAAGGGCAAAGAATAGAAAAAAAAAAACCTTGAAAAAGAAGGGAGGTACAAAAAGCCAGCCCCCTTGATTGAGGAGCTATCCATATTCCAGACCTCCCAAAGGGATTACCATGAGGCTAGACTTCAGCCAAACGTAAAGCCTTCTGTTGGGAGACAATTTTTCCTAGGACTTTCACATTTCTGCCCACCTTGCCAACCAGAGGCATTGATGGCAATGTTCTGCACCATCCTTTCTAGGATGTTTGTATAGTGAACAGCCTTGGAAGATAAAAATAGTGTCTCCCTGGAACAAAGGGCAGGTTTACTACCCAGTATAAGAAAAATGACATATCCTTCCAGGGCAATGTTCAGACAGGTTACTACCCATTGTAAAAGATTCAGGTTCCCTAAGGTCAGAGTTCCTCTCCTCTAACATAACCCACTACTTGTGCAGGACATTACCTGGCCCTCTTTGCATCACTTTAGGGAAACTGAGGCTCAGAGAGCTGGTGCAAATGCTGATACTCAGGCTTCTGCTATTGCTGTTGGTGTTAAAACACTTTATTTCTGACCCAAGAGTCTGCCAGCATCCATGAAACTGTGCCAGGCTAATTTGTTAGCTTGCAAGCAAGGCAAAATCTTGGACCCTTCACAGTTCTTCACAACTTTTCCCACATAGCCTGTTTCACTTATTCTCTCACAGGTTTCAATGGACAGTTCTCCCTAAATAAATCACTTGCATAAAAATCCCCAACTCAGGCTCTGCTTCTAGGGAACCTATCCTAAAACAACACCACTGTAGAGGTATGATTTGTTCAATTTTCTATATGCACACAATACTTCTATTTTTTAATAGGGCTTTTGTTTCTTTGTTTTTTGAGACAGGGACTCATTTTGTCATTCAGGCTGGAGTACAGTGGTGCCATCATAGCTCACTGTAGCCTCAAACTCCTAGTCTCAAGCGATCCTCCTGCTTCAGCCTCTCAAGTAGCTGGGACTATAGTCATACACCACCATGCCTGCTAATATTACAATTATTTATTTGTAGAGACAGGGTCTTGCTATGTTGCCCAGGCTGATCTTGAACTCCTGTATTTAAGTGATCCTTCCACCTTGGCCTCCCAAAGTGCTGGGATTACATGCGTGAGCCAGCGTACCTGGCCTAAAAAAAATAGTTTACATAACTATGCAAAGTAACTGTGGCTAGAATGTGGAACATGGATTAGAGTAGGAAGGCATTGGAGTAAAAAAGACCAGTTAAATACTACTACTAAAAAAGAGAAAAAAAAGTAACTAGCTAATAATCCACCTTAAAAAATTATTACAAGAGTCTAGATTAGAGATAACTAAAATTTGACCTAAGTTAGTGGCATGTTAATAGAGATAAAGGGGCAGATTCAAAAGATATTTAAATAGTAGAATGTAGTCGTAATATGCAAAATATTTAGCAACAAGTGCAGCTACTGTACTGCACAGATACCACCAATACAATGAATACCAGCTATAAACAACTGCTTTGACAGAACTGATGCCTACAGGCAGAATGTCACCAGGCCTCATAAAATGGATAGAACTTGATAGCCAGTTGAACCCAATGGGTAAGAAATGAATTGAGATACTTACAAAGTTTTCAAGCTTGGAGGACACAGAGAATAATGGTTCCTTTAACTGATATGAGTAACATCATTTTTATGTACATAATCTCAATTATTTTGTTACAGCTTGAATGACTCCCAAATCTATCCAGCTTCTCTGAAAATCAGAGAATTGTCTGAATATCTTATTCCACACACACAATTTAGAATGAGATGTGTTTTTCATTTTAAAAATATTTTCAAAATCACACCAATTAGAAGCCATAAAGAAAGGAATGTAGACCAATAAAGCAAGCCAGCTTGACAGATGATGTATCACTTTTAATCACACAGCACATGCGGCTGCCAATTGCTATTTTTTTCTCTTAAAGCACACTTTACAAATCATTTGACTTTTTCAGAAATCTTCCTAAGGTAGCAGAAAAGCAGCTGGATTTTATAGACTGAGACTCTGAATTGCTAATTCACAGTCTTTTAACATATATCCCCTTTTAATGCAAACAGCTCAGAATGAACACTCCTTAAACGATTAAGAACCCATGGCTTTCCATCTTCCCTTCCCCGTAATTACCAGTATCTTTTAAGGAAGAAAGTGTGTTTTCTGTTCATTAATGGTAATACTACCTAGGCAGACCAATCAGTAAGTCCATGATCCCGCAGTCACTGTGGAAGCCAAATTACCCTCTCTACCAGGACAAAATCAATTAACACCACTAGGGATGTCATTATTGTCACATTATGTCACCCGATAGTCTCCAGGGCCTATAAGTGATTTAAATTTTTTCTTTTTTTTTTTTTTTTTTACCTCTATGATTCTAGTATGCCTGTGTGGTATGGGGAGGAGGAATAAACTTCACATTGACGAGGGATATTTCTACTACAGGGAAATTAATTTTACAACATAGAAAAATGACAGCCACTGTTTTAGGTCTTTGGAAGAAAAATGGTTATAGGCTAGGATAATTCTGAAGCCTAAATGATTTCTCATACCAAAGTGTATTTGAAAGCTTTGCTTAAACAAAAGCCACATTGGCTGGAGTCATGAGGTACTTTCATCAGTGCAGAGTAAGCCAGGGGATGGAAATCAATCAAACCATGGCAAGCTACACAACAGTTGGAAGTCCAAGAGTCCAAAGTTGTAATCTCTCTTCTAATAAAATCAACTTGTTTCCCTTCATGATAAGTCGTGTAATTCTAGTTTTGCAAAGTTAGACACTTGATGTGTCAAAAAAGAGGTTGAAATGCCATGATTATATCTGGCAAAACCAGGTCTCATCTGGAAAGACTAGAATTCATGCTTGGAATTCTGAGGACACATAACAGCAGAGGGTATAATAGTCTGCACTCAGAACTATTCCCTGTGCTTAATCTGTGGATTGGTTAGGTTCAGTAGCCAGACACTTGGAAGAAAACCACATTTGATATCAGTATCTTCTGACAGTTGTCTTTTTCTTCTCCATTTTTTTTAACTTCTCATTACTACCAGTGAATATTAAATGAGATCTGGATTCAGAGTTTGTTTTCGTTATTGTAGTTGCTGTTAAAAACAAATTAAAAATTCCCAAGTAAATTAAGCAGGATGTTTTTAAATGGCAGGTTTCCTTTTTAAAAAGTAGACCCAACTTCTGTATTTTGGCCTCCATCAGGGGGTATTTAATTAAGTCTATTCTGTCTAACATGATCTGATGTCATTGTACAAGGATATGTTCTTTGTTAGCAGCACTCTTAGTTTCAGACTCCTCTGTGTATTTGAAACCATGGTAACAGAGCAGTAAGCTAAAGCCAATGAGATAATGAGATATTCTCATTGTAATTGTGTTTCATGAGGGCACAAGATCCCACGGGTGGTATCTGACTGTCTTACAACTGCTAACAGAATTTAAGAAGCAGACATATATTAGCACGGTACCGTTTTCCATAACAGCCATGTAAACACTTGTGACATGGCATTTTTAGCTGTTTCCAGCACATAAAAGTGTGTATTGTGCATTTATGTCACAAAAGCCACACAATTAATGAATATCAATATTTAAAAATCCTTAGAACTTCAAGGAACTTCAGATTTGAAATGCACCAAGCAGGCTGTGGGGATGCTGTTTTGCATTATAATTATGAGCTGGGCTATGGTTGATGAGGGGAGGAATCCATCAAAGCAAAGAAAAAGAGAGCAGCCAGCCCTTTTTCACCTCCCAAACACCCCACATGCACCTCCTAAAGGAGGGATAAAACTAACCTTAAGCAAGGTTCCCTGTATTTTTATGAGGAAAGACAGGTCGGGGGTTTCTAAAAGCATTTTAGCTTTAAAAGAGAGAGAGAGAGAAAAAAAAACATTTGTCGAATAAAACCAAAATATTTACAAGCCATCTCTTCTTCTGAACTAAAATCAGAAAGGAGAACACCTCACTTTTGAGTTCTTTCTCTTCTGTCACTGTTTGAAGTTTCCCCACAGTTTTCATTTGAGTTGCAGATTTTATGCACAAGTCACTGGATCCATGTTCTCCATGCTGATGAGGTTGCCCTAACAGGGATTGTGTCTTTTAATAAATAATTTAAAACTAAAAAGAGAAAGCACAATATAGAACGACTGGTGATTTAAGCAGGGCTAAGATTCATATGCTCTTGTATCACCAAGGCTTTCCACCAGGAGGCCTGCTTTAGAAAATAACTGACCTGAGAATTCGCATTTTTTCAGGTTTGCGGAGTTGATAGCTTCCAAGACAGGGGTGATCCAATTCACGGGAACGATATGGGCAAGGATTCTGTTTGCTTCTCACTTTTCAGACAAGGGGGATCACTCTGGTTTTTAAAATGCGGCGGTGCCATTTCTAAAATGTTTTGTCATAGGGAGCTAAATCGATATGAAAGCCATCTTGATAGAGCAGGGGAGTTGGTTTTCTTGAAAGTCATTCAAGTGTCTACCGTTTGGGGGGAGAGTTCTCATTCAAGATGTCAGTAGTGGCACATTCATCACTAAATGTCACTTAAAGACAGGCAGTTCTTTCTTCTGCTGTGTGTGTGAGATATACATGTGTGTAGTTGGGAAATAAAATCCATGCCCTAAGTGGGTGCACAGAAAGAACATGCCACAGGGTTGGAAAATATGGTCTTCATCTCTGTGAGATAAGGGTGGCCTCATCACTTATGGCTGCTGTAGCAAAACACAACCACAAGTGCATAATGGGGCCACCCCTCCTGAGGGGAGATAACTTCTATATCTGAGCTGTCATGACCCATTAGGTCCTCGCACTTCCTATTCTTGGATGTATCTCTCAGCCGGCCCTTTATTTCTACATCTGAAAGGGGGAGACCTCATTTTTCTTTAAAACCTCTCCTTGTTCCTGACAAATAGGTAATGGCTGTCAGGTTTGAAGCCTCCCCTGGGCGCCATGTTGAGATGTTCAGTGAGGGCTAGGGTTGACAACATTTGCAAGACTTTAAGTATATAAATATATAAATAATTGCAAAATGGCTTTACTTGTGCAGGCTTTGAAATGGGTTACTCTATTTTATTCTAGATGAGTTCTTTATCCACTTAAGCCTAGGCTAATCCTAATTTTAGAGATGCAACAAAAAATAAGGAATTGAGTGTGTTTTCATAATATTGGAATCACAAAAGTGTCACTTATAAAACTGATTTGGTAATGTACTTTCTCCAATTTGAAGCCTTCCAATGCCATAATTTAGCCTGAGAATAGCAGATGTCCACAGAAGTTGATTCTATTGTGTTTAAATGATAGCCAGAAGCTGGCATTGATTTTTTTCTCCCCTCCTATATCCCTTGCCTTCTACCCTGACAGGAGCCGACATTTCTAGGTTAAAAAACGCGGGTAGGGGCGGGTGTGCTTGTGCGGAGTGGTTAACAAAATCTACATTTTACAAAGTGGAAGGAAGCAGGCAGAAAGACGCAAAGGAGGGACTCGCGGTTCCCAGGTGCTGCGGTTCGCAGGTGCTTCAGTTCCCAGGTGAAAAGCAGGGTGAAATGGCTTTAGAGAAACAGGGATGAAGGGATTAGGTGGGCAGAAGGCAATAATTGATTGCATGTAGGTAACAGCAGCAAAATGCCTGCCTTTGGTTACTTAGGCTGGGACCAGCACCTTTCCACATCCACACCACGGAATTTCCGAGGCTGGGAGTGCTGTAGGTAGAGCAACCACCCGGCTCCCTGAGTGGGGAGAACCTGCTGTCTTGGCGGAATGCGCCTCCTGAAAAAAGCCATTTCCACGGGCGGAGGTCATGGTGCTTAGAGACGAGCCTCCACCCAGGCCAGAAAAATGCCAGCCCTCTGTGGGGTAGGGCGGAGGTGGGAGCAAGAGCACAGGGCTTTGAGGTCGGACACATCTGCCTTTGGATCCTGGCTTCTCCATTTAAAAGCTGGGTAATGCTCACTTGTAAAAACGTAAACATATAAATAATGCCTGCTTTACAATGCTGTGGTAAGAATTATATGAAATTACATAGGGAGCATCTATGTGGATCTTTTTTCCTCCTAGTCACGCAAAAAAGATGATAGTAGGTTACATAGAATTGCTACGTGGATCAAAAGAGAAAATGCATAATAAGGATCTTGGGATTGATAAAATACACCATAAGTGGTAATTAAAATAATGTTTAAACATATTAAATTCAGCATATATGCAGATAAATATATTTACAAATATAAATGCTGAGCATTCTTTCTAATTTCAATCTTCTACCTTTTAATTTTGAAAAAGACTAAAAGAATGAAACATAAATAAGCAAAACTCCACTTTCTAAACAATGAGTAATTAGAAGAATAGCCTTGGTATTCTTTTAGCCACCCTCCTTTGAGTCCATCACTGGGGGTGCAGTGATGGGAGCTGCAGATGTTTTGCCTGGTTCAACAGTTCTTGGGGAGGCTGAAGGCAAATACTGACAGAA
This sequence comes from Pan troglodytes, assembly GCF_028858775.2. Taxonomy (NCBI): domain Eukaryota; kingdom Metazoa; phylum Chordata; class Mammalia; order Primates; family Hominidae; genus Pan; species Pan troglodytes. The sequence goes on from NC_086015.1 coordinate 160,946,354, forward strand.
AAGGGATGGGGGTTGGGTCTCAAACTCAAAGCATACTTCAGCGATTGGTCTAAAAGGGCACACTTTTTGATGTGGGATGATCTGACAAAAACTATTATGCATGGGGTATACTTACCCAATTTTAGAATGAAAAACATGCTTTTAAAAAGTCATGTCAAAATACGATTCTAAGCTGTTAGAATTTCTACTGGAAAAATTTGCGTAAGTAGGGGCTTCTCATGTGTAGTGAATGAGAAGCTTTGCCAGAACTACCCCCAGATGCTTCCACCTTCTCTCTATCAGTGACAGACAGGTGAGAGCCTTCGCAGATTTACGCATTTAGAGAATAGGCAAAGAATTGACGAAAGCCCAAAGCTCTCTACCCTTTCCCTGGCTTTGCCTGAAATCCCTCATTACTAATTTATTTGGCCCACAGGGACATTAACAGTTGTTAAAGAGAAAACCAGGACCCTTAGCACAGTATCTACCCACTACAGTTCGGGTTGAGTAAGTTTATCAAATAATTCCTGTCACCTAGCAAGATCTAGCAAGATCTGGAACTGAGATACAGGAAAACTACAGCTGGAATTGTGAAAACGGTCTGACCCAGGAGGGCAACACCAGTATGGTGCTCAGTACAAGCATTTGAAGGATGACATTTGATTACCAAAGGATGACGGAAAGAAAGTCACTTAAGCTTACTTCTGAGTTATATCCTGTTTTGCCCTCACCCATTCTTACCTCAGGGAACTAAAGCCTTTGACTATCCTGCAAAGATATTTCAACTCCATTTAAGGATAATGTACATATCACTCTGTAATTATTCTTTCCCCAACAAAAACAAGTCTGTCTGGCAGAAATAGCCATGAACTACGGCTTGCCAACAGTCTTTCAGACTGTGAACATTAAAAATTGTTTCCTTAAACCCATAGCTTTTGTCCTTGAGGAACACAGTGAGGCAGAGCCAACACAATGAGGACTTACTGCTCACCTGAATATATTCTGGGAGGACTGGAAGGACCTACCAGGTCAGGTGAGTTTCTCCCTTTCTGAGCGGGGGTAGGCTGTACGTAGTGCCTAAATATACTTTTTAGATTGGCCTTCCTTATAGATCATAGGCTACTCCAGGGCAATAAGGGTGTCCAATTTGTTCATTATTGTATCCTCAGCAACTAGCACAGTGCTGAGCACAAAGTAGGTGCTCAGTTTGCTAAATGAATAACAAAGGAATCAGCTGGTGTCCTATCTTACGTGCCTCTTGTTTTCTCCTCTTTTTGCAGCTCCAAGTCAAGGTTTACTATGTTTTTGCTAGTTTTGTATCTTTCTATTTCTCCATTTTTACAGTGCCCACCTCTATCTTGTCTTTTTTTTTTTTTTTGCCTTCTTTTCTATTCTTTTTTTTTTTTTTTTTTTTTTTTTAAGACAGAGTCTTGCTCTGTCACCCAGGCTGAAGTGCAGTGGCGCAATCTCCGCTCACTGCAACCTCTGCCTCCCGGGTTCAAGCAATTATCCTGCCTCAGCCTCTTGAGTAACTGAGACTACAGGTGCATGCCACCATGCCCAGCTAATTTTTTTGTATTTATAGTAGAGACAGGGTTTCACTGTGTTGCCCACGCTGGTCTTGAACTTCCAAGCTCAGGCAATCTGCCTGCCTCGGCCTCCCAAAGTGCTAGGATTACAGGTGTGAGCCACTGCGCCCGGCCTATCTTGTCTTTTATTGTCTCTGCTGGGTCTAACCCCTCAGGTTCAAAGTGCCAACTTCCAGATAAGAAACTGTATGTGAAGTATGTGAGCCCACACTACTGCCTTGCTTTGGACCATCTAACATTTCCACTCCAACCCTACTCTCGGGCCATGGGACTGAAAGCATCACACACATGCAACTGATTACAGCAGAACACACTGTATGCCACATCCATCTTGTGAAACTTCAAGTCCAGCCAGCTACAACAACCTAGGAGATTACTGTGGCAAAGAAAATTATTTTCTTTAAGTGAAGACTGGTTGACCACCACGGTGTGGTCAAAAATAACTCATTCCCCCCACTCTTAAGAAGCACTAACTCAAATGTGACAGGAATTTGTGCTCACACTCAGCCCACCCTGTCATTTTCCTGCTTCTGGCAAGGCCCCTGCAGGAGTGGGGCTCTCCACGGTGCCTATCAAATGAAAAGGGACTTGAAAATTCACAATCCTGCTCTCCTAAATTCCTTCACCAACGCTGTGATAAAAAAAAAAAAATGAGTGTCCTATGCTGGAAATCCAACTAAAAGAAAGTTTGAGAAAAATGCTTCCTTTTTAACGTTCAAAACCAAAATTTATAAAAATAATGTTTGTTCCAGACCAAGGGAGTAGAATAGACTAACATTCAAAATGGAATGCATTATTAGTGACTCTTGAGACAGCAACTGAAGACACAGAGCTTAATCTTCATGGTTTGTTTGAGATAAAAACAAAATTATTGGGGAGAAAAAAGGAAAATTTTACAATTTATTTCTTAATGTACAAATTTTGAAAATTGAAGAAATCAAGAAGTTCACAATATTGAATTAGATTTTCTGTTCATGCTTGATTTAAAAAAATAAAACTCAAGGATAATTTTTACTTAGCACAAGATATTTAGTTATTTTTTGAAACATAAAATCTAGTCAATTAACTAATATGAATTTTCAAACTGAAATTGTTCAATAGCCAAATATGTTTAAATTGGGTGCTGAAGAAATGCTTACTTAAATGATAAAAGACTGAAAATCTGCTGGGATTTACAGAGACATTTCAAGTTATCCTAGAAGAGATTTCTAGTCTCAGTATTATGAGCTTGTCTCGGGCGTTTTACAGTCATCTTGTGAAGAACTGACTGTAAGTAGATTGCTTCTTACAACTCTGACTCTTAATACATCTTGAAGAAAGAACATAAAATAGAAGCATATAATTTCAGCATGGAATGGGACATTAGAGTTCCTTTTGTCAAACACATTAGTTCACACATGAGAACAAAAAAGGTCTTGAAAAGTCAAATGATGTGCCCAGGGTCATCCAGCTAATGACTGAACTCTATCTCAGGTTTCCTGACTTCAGTTCCAAGTAGGTGTAGAAATCACCATATTCAAACAACATATATACCAGAAAACTTTTCACTCTAATTTTTAAAATAATTTTATTAAAACATAAGTTAACACAATAAACATTTGCATTTCATTTTGCCATTTTCAAAGTTTATTCACAATATATTTTCATTTAATCTTTGGAACAATATTGTAGAGTAGTTGATCTCTGCTGTATATTAGGAAAGGGAGGCTCAGAGAGGTTTAGGGACTTATTCTATGAAACACAGCCAGAGCGTGCTAGAGGAGGTTCACCTTCGGGCAGAGCAGTTTTAGTGAACAAAGTGTGATGCCTGGACATTGTGGGCAAAGTGAAAATTTAACCAGAACTATGAGAGGTGATGAGAGTTATAATTGAAAAATAGATGAGCTATGTGGTAGTAATAATTTTAAAGATGTCCCCACACCCTCAAGCTTTCTGTCACCTGGTTATTCAACCAACACTAATCTAGATATGCTGTAAAGGGGCTTTGCAGATAGAATCAGTCACTAATAAACTAAAAATAGGGAGAGTAGCCTCAATCATCCAGATGCATCCAATTTAATTATTGGAGCCTTTAAAAGAAGAAAGTGGCAGAAAGAGACAAAGCAGAGGAAATGGGAGACAGAAGAGAGGTCAGGGAGACTCAAAGTGTGAGAAGGACTCAACCTGCCATTGTTGGCTTTGAAGATGGAAGAAGGGATCATGAGACAAAGAATATGGGCAGCCTCTAGGAGCTGAGAACAGCTCCTTGATGACAGCCAACAAGGGAACAAGATCTCAGTCTTGTAGCCTTATGGAGCGGAATTCTGCCAACAACTTGAATGAGCTTAGAAGCAGGTTCACACCCAAACTTTTATAAAGGAACACTGCCCTTCCAGCATCTTGATTTCAGCCTTGTGATATCCAAAGCAGAGCCAGCTGAGCCACACTATGCCAGAACTTCTGACCTCCAGAACTGTGAGACAATAAATGGGCATTGTTTTAAGCCACTATATTTGTGGTAATTTGCTATGATGGCAGTACTAGGAAACTAATAGAACTGAAATTCTGTTTAACTTCTAGATCATTTCAATAATTATGTTAGGAATTTGGGGCCCTTCACCTCTTTTCCTCCGCAAGGGTTCTTGCTGATAGTATATATGGTCAAGGAACCATGGAACAGGAAGTACTGCTTTAATAATCTGGACAAGAACCAACAATCCCCTGAAAGCAGGGTTCCTGCTAATCTCATATCCATGGATATGGTTTAGGCCTCCAGCCAACAGGAGCATCCCATGTCCACCTTCCCTGAATCTAAGATGACTGGAACTGCAGCTCTTCAGAAGCTAAAGACAGAGGGCTGAAAATATGGCCATGTCCCTACCCAAGTATGCTGTCAATAAGGAGTTCACTATCCCAAGGGCAGGAGGGACTTGAGGTCATTTGGAGCACAGTGACAGCACCCACTGGTAAGAGGTGGCCCAGTGAATGTTAGGCTCTTACCAATCAGATTAAGTGTTCCTGTTCCACTGAGAAAGAGTGAGTTTGAATAGGTGGGAGGAGTGTTGAAAGCTTCTTCTATGAGCAAGGCTGCAGTATGAGGAGAGTTAGAAAGGACTCTCCCTACCATTTGATGATCCAAGTATTCATTTTGGGTGGGAAGAGAATGAGGAAAATTATCCTTGAATTTTATTTTTTGGCAGACTGAGTTTCTTTAAACTCTAAATTCCAGATGCCTTTACAATAATTGTGATGACAGAAACAATCACTAGATATAAGAAAGGGAATAAAGAACTAGATCTTTCCCTATATGTCTAGCATTTTATTCTCACATGTGTTTAAAATTCCCGACTGATATAAATATGGTTCATTTGAAAAGAGTCCTTTAGGATAACAATATTCACTACTTTTGTCTCATGAATAAGAGTGAAGGGAAATTATGCTGATTGATCTGAAGCTGTGATCATTGAAAGAGTAAGGTTAATGGCTACTTTAGACACATAGAGTTTGAAGAGTTCAATCATCAGAAAATTAGTCTGAGAGGTATTATGTTGGGTGCAAAAGTAATGGCGGTTTTGCCATTAAAAGCAATGGCAAAACCGCCATTACTTTTGCAACTAATTAAAAGTAATGGCAAAACTGCTGTTCCAGTGAGGAGACTGGAGAGGACCTTGAATTCTAGGAGTAAGTCATTTGTTTCAGGACATAACTTTCAAAGGTATCAGGGCATGTGAGATTATCTAGTAGCTGAGTGGTGTTTCAGTACAGATGGTTCCTGACTTATGATGTACTTAGTACTTTTCAACTTTATTATGACGCAAAAGTGATATGCAATCAATAGAAACAGTATTTCAAGCACCCATACAATCTTTCTGTTTTTCTCTTTCAGTACAGTATCCAATAAATTACATGAGATATTTAATACTTCATTATAAAATAGGCTTTGTATTAGATATATTTGCCTAACTGTAGGCTATTCTAAGTGTTCTGAGCACATTTAAGGTAGTCTAGGCTAAGCTATGATATTCAGTAGGTTAGGTGTGATAAATACATTTTTGACTTGTTATATTTTCAATGTACGATTGGGTTACATCTGGATAAATCAATCCCCGTCAGGGAGTTTTCTATGTAAGTATAAAGATAGTATACTAAACAACTATCTACAGTGTTCTTAGCCCTGGTATTTGCCCCTAGTTTGAGAATATAGTACAATGGCTGCATCTCAAGAATACACTTGAGTTCACTCTTCCCTTGGCTTTCAAAAAGAATCTTAACTTCTCTCTGATCTATAAAGAGGATAACATCACTTGGTCCTTATGCCTCCGTCTTCTTTGTATCTCTTAGACATCCATGTTGAGATGTTGAGTTCTGAGATGGTTAACTTTATGTGTCAATTTGGCTGGATCACAGTGCCTAGATATTTTATCAAACATTATTCTGGATGTTTCTGTGAGGATGTTTTAGGTGAGATTACCATTTAAATTGATGGGCTTTAGGTAAAGCAGATAGCCCTCCATAAAGTGGGTGGGCCTCATCAATCAGTTGAAGGCCTGCACAGAACAGAAGACTGACCTCACCTAAGCAAGAGGGAATTCTGCAGCAGATGGCCTTCAGACTTGAACTGTGGCATTGGCTCTTCTCTGGGTTTCCAGCTTGCTAGCCCACCCTGCAGATTTTGGTCACCAGCCTCCATAATTGTGTAAGCCAATTCCTTAAGATAAATCTCTCTGTTTCTCTAGCTCTCTCTCTCTGTGTGTGTTTGTACATATATATATAATATAGATTATATATAGAGAGATGGATATCCATATATACATATATGGATATCTACATAGCTATATCTATCTATATATAGAGATAAATATGGATCCTTTTGGTTCTGTTTCTCTGGAAAACCCTGACAAGTAGGCAGTTGGACAAACAAGTCCAGAACTGGACATTTGAGACCCATCATTGTATGGATATATTAGTACCATAATAAAGTTGAAAAGTACTAAGTACATCATAAAAAAGCCTTGAATGGCTTTTTTAAAACTAGAAGAGAATGCAGCTGGAAGAGCTCACTGTGATCAAAGCCCTGAGATCCCTACATACAGAATTCTTGTAGAGAAGGAAGATCCAGATATGGACATGAGATAAAGTGGCCCTGAGGTAGGGAAACCAGAAGATTGGTATCACAGAAGCCAGAGAAGCATGTTTCAAGCAGGATGTGTTTAAAAGGAAGAGTGTGTTCAACAACAGCTGCTACTGAGAGGTGAAGTAAGATGAGAATGGGAAATTGGCCAATAGCTTTGGCCAGATATAGGTTGTTGGTGAGCTTAATAGTGCCAATTTAATGGAATACAGGAAGAAAACCAAGATAAAGCAGGTTGGGTAGAAAAACAGTGGTGAGTAAGTAGAGACACCAATTATAGACAACTCTTTCTGTAAGTTTTGCTGGAATGAGAAGGTAATAAATGGAGAAGTATCTCAAGAGTGTAATGTTCATTTTTGTTTGTTTTTTTTTAGATTGGTATGCCAATGAGGAATGATGAGATAGAGGGAGAGAGAGAAAGAGAGAGAGAGAGTTGATAATGCAAGGAAGGTATGCAAACATAAAAGTATCCAATACTGGCCAGGCGCGGTGGATCACACCTGTAATCCCAGCACTTTGGGAGGCTGAGGCAGGTGGATCACGAGGTCAGGAGATCGAGACCATCCTGGCTAACACGGTGAAACCCCGTCTCTACTAAAAATACAAAAAAATTAGCCCGGCGTGGTGGCAGGCGCCTGTAATCCCAGCTACAAGGGAGGCTGAGGCAGGAGAATGGCGTGAACCTGAGAGGCGGAGCTTGCAGTGAGCCGAGATTGTGCCACTGCACTCCAGCCTAGACGACAGAGTGAGACCCCATCTCAAAGAAAAAAAAAAATTCCAATATTAAAGTGTTTCAGAAAGTACATTAATATGTAATCATTAAAGGATAGTATTTGCTTCGCATCATCTCAAATAGAATGAAAATACAAGTATCTTTCAACTTTGTAATGATGTAAAAGTGATATTCATTCAACAAGGAGGTCTTCCTAATCTAAAAATGCAATATTTCACTGTCACTCTCACCCATGTCTTGAGTTCATAGCCCTTTCCAAGAAGGTAGGTGTAACAGTAAATATAGTATCACTTCTGCCATTCCTGAAGATGGCAGAATCTTTTTAATTTAATGTTCCAGAGACAAAAAAAGAAGAGCATGGTGAGGTAGTGTCTCCAACATGCCCTAGAAGCTGTGCACTAGAATTCCAGTACCCAAACCCTCTCTTCTTCATCACACACCCTGCCAACCCCTGAAATGGAAATGAGATGACAAACACAAGAGACTGGTTGCTTGCCAAAGTCTTTATCCCATCAAAAACTGAGGGCATGAGTAACATGGAGAAAAACTACTCCACCATATGCCACTCACATCTACACAAGGTCTGAAATCTGAGAATTTCTGAATTTTCTTTGCCCAGATAGAAAAATGATGAGAAAATTGTAGGCTGACTGTTGCAGAGTAAGAGGCTCCAGTGATCCCCACATAGGTAGCCAAGGGTTAGACAAAGTATGCATTTTCTTGCATTTGATGAAGAAATAAATGTCCAGCTTTTGCTGTCTTTGTGATATGGAAGAATTCTGATATAATTTGTGGAAAATTAGAACTATTAATAGAAGCGAGCCGTTTTAAAAAGCCATTGCCTTTGTTCCCTTGAAATGAGTGACACTGGTTAGCAAGATTATTCCATTTGAAATAATTAGGTTTCTGGTTCCTGTAATTTAGGTCTTACTTGTCACTGTAAATTATCTAAATTGTTTTATATATATATATATATATATATATATATGTCACGTCAATATGACTAAACATTTTTAAACATTATATTCAAAGATTATATTTATTTTCTAATAAGAAAAAAGTAATATATTTCTAATATTTCTAATATATTTTGACAAAAATTAAAAGAACATTTACATAATTTTTTATTGTAAGATATTGCTAATATCACTTTGGTGAGGTTATAACAGATTTAAACTCTTGTGTGCTTGAATTTTCATCTTGTCAAGGAGATTTTAAAAGATCATTGAACATACTATTAACTAACTTTAATATTTGGAGGACAGAGATGTTTTCATCTATAGTGGTAGTGTCCCTTGTTATAACCTTTCAGATCTTACTAAATCCAGTTTTGACTGTAGGGAATTAATCTGATTCCATTATTTAGCCATTAAAAGGAAAGCACTAATTCCTTTCACTGAAGTTGAGCGTCAGATATTTTTTATTATATTTAATTACAACCCAGTTGAGTCCTGGGACACTGCTAGCCCACTGATGGGCTTCTAATGTTATTAGTAATTTAATAATAACTTTTATTGAGCACTTACTCCTTATTCCATGCTAGGTACTAAACTGCATACTTTACATACATTACCTTGTTTAATCTTCTAAACAACCACATGAAGTAATTACTATTTGTGTCCCAAATTTACATATTAAGAAAGGAGGTTCAGAAAGGTTGTGTAATTTGATCAAGATCACACAGTTTGTTACTTGAGCAAGAATTGCAACTAGGGCCTATCTAAGGCCATATAATTATATATTGAAATAGAGAAGTTCTCTATCCCAAACCTGATAACCCTGGAGCATAATCTTACTAGATGATAAAACCTACTCATTTTAGCCACTCAATCTCTAAAAATTTGCTGACATAAGGGGTGCTTATGGCCACTTCCTATGGTATTCTTCATTGTTCTTTATTGTTCAAGGGTGGAATAGGGTCAGCATGTAACTTACTGTAAATGTGCATATGAGTAGGTAAGAGTTGCTCATCCACCCAATCAACTGCTGTTTAGTAATAACTATCTAGTATTTACTAAGCAGCACCTTGTGCCAGGGACTGTGCTAGAATGAGGAACAGAACAGACATGGGCCTCATCCTCAACAGAGCTTTCTAGCAAATGGATGAAGTACAAATTAAACCAAAAATAAGTGAATATAGTAAGTACTTTAAAAGGGAAAAAAGCTGATATCTATGAAAGACAATAACCAGTACTTGGTTATTCTATATTAGGGGATCAGGGGAAGCCTCTACAAAGAAGGGGCATTTGAACTAAAACCATTATACATAAAACCATTATACCCCCAAAGAGGTGCAGATGAATAGACTCTGTGTAATTCACTCATTCAATAAAATTTGTGGAAAACTTATGTGCAAAGCACTGTGCTAGCTTCAAGAATGGCATCAGTGAACAAGTGAGAAATGGTTCAATCAAATATTATGTCTCACTGAAGATGTAGGAAATGTCTCTAGGAAAAAAAAAAAAAGACTTAAAAGAGAAAGGAGCTAGTGAATGTAATACCTGTTAGTAATATGTGCTTTTTCCTCTGGTCAATTAAGATTACTTGAGACATACTCAGTGCAAAAACTGAGTCATAGTGCTATGCCTAGAAAGCATTATCATTAAGTTCTCCAAAACAAACAAACAAAAAACCCACCCACCAGTATTTAACATGTTGTACTCATCCAATCAGAAGTTAAGGAAAATAAACTATCAGGTTTCTAAAAATTAAACCTATCCTGGGTCATGGTACAGTGCAACACCCACATATAGATTTCCTACAGGTGGTGCTGCGCAGCTAAATTATTTCAGGTAGACTTCAGTGGTGGATTCACTTTGAACCACAAACAGAGAAACATGTTAGCAAATCATTTCTTTCAGCCTCAATGTTAGCCATTGTTGGTAACATGCACAAGTGTGTGGTAGCTGGTAGCCTAGTGATGTCAAATGTCATTTGTTAGATATCATTAACTATGTAGACTCCAAATAACACCTATTTCCATAGTTCTATCGTTTTGATTTTTGTTGTTGTTGTTGTTTTTTGATTTGTTTTTTTGTTTGTTTGTTTGTTTGTTTTGGAGACAAGGTCTTACTCTGTTGCCCAGGCTAGAGTGTGGTGGTGTGATCATGGCTCACTGCATCACTGCAGCCTCAAACTCCAGAGCTCAAGAGATCCTCCTACTTGAGCCTCCCAAGCTTCTGAGTAGCTGGGACTACAGGAGTTCACCACCATGCCTAACTAGATTTTTTTTTTTATTTTGTAGAGACAAGGGTCTCTTTATGTTGCCCAGGATGGTCTCCAACTCCTGGGCTCAAGTGATCCTCCCACCTTGGCTTCTGAGAGTATTGGGAATACACATATGAGCCACTATGCCCAGACTGTGATCCTCCCACTTTGGCCTCCAAGAGTATTAGGATTATAGGCATGAGACACCATGCCCAGCCAGTTCTGTCATTAAGAAAGAAAAATTTGGCTGGGCACGGTGGCTCATGCCTGTAATCCCAGCACTTTGGGAGGCTGAGGCGGGCGGATCACGAGATCAAGAGATTGAGACCATCCTGGCCAACATGGTGAAACCCGGTCTCTACTAAAAATACAAAAATTAGCTGGGTGTGGTAGCGTGCGCCTGTAGTCCCAGCTATTCGGTAGGCTGAGGCAGGAGAATTGCTTGAACCCAGGATGCAGAGGTTGCAGTGAGCTGAGATCATGCCACTGCACTCCAGCCTGGCGACAGAGTAAGACTCGGTTAAAAAAAAAAAGAAAAAAAAAAAAAAGAAAGGAAAGGAAAGGAAGAAAGGGAAAGGAAAGGAAGATTGATTCTTGCTTATGATGATCATATATTACCAAGGGTTCATTTTTCCTCTAGAGGTTAAACACAGACCATTTGCTTCAAAGAGGGTGCCTCTGTTGGTTGAGGGTTGTTGCCCAACTCTCCCTAGGTAATTTTGAAACAAATAAATAAACCAGCCAGATAATGAACAAAAACAAAACAAAATAAAAATAAAAATTCACCCTAGAAATAAAGTACCAAAGAGCTATTAGGCAGCTACCTCTTTCCTTAGTAAAATACTGCCCAGGTCCTCTAAAGTGGGCCCTGAAGAGAGAATTCCATGCAGTGGTGAAACAGCGCCAAGGCCCTGGCATTGCCTCTGAGATTCCCCACGTCCCTGCACCTCGAGCCTTGGGTATTTTTCGCTAATTCCTGCTGCTGCCACCCCCTAATCCAAGGGGCACTGCTCTTTTAACATTCTGGACTTGGTATAGCCCAAATCCTCCCCTTAAAGTCCAGCTGAGACCAGGCCAGGACATTTAAGGGAAATGTTAGTTATTTTAAGCAATTAAGGAGAAGAGGCTGAAACAGAAACATGTAACCAAATCTTTTATATAGCTTGCAAAATACAGCTTGTTCTCCTGGGTTCAGATCCATTTCATCTCAGCCCTAACTCTGCCTCCTTGTGGTAGATGACTTCCTGGTCCCCACCATTCCAGAGCACATTCCAAAAGAGTAGAAATGGCAGAAGAGATACTATCCCTGCCCTTGCAGCCTAAGTGTCCAGTGCCTGATCATCCAGTTCAGGGTAGGCCTTTTTCCCTAGGGACTGAAACCTGGGATGACACCTCTTTCAAGAACAGATTACTCTCTACTTACAGGGTGAGGCCTTACCCTCAGGCCTAAACAGGACAACTACATAGGAACAAACTTTGATAATGTTCATACAAGTAGACCTGGTAAAGAACAGCAGGAAGATCACTTCAAAAAAAAAAATGTCCTTGAGATGAGGGATAAGGGAGGCAGATTGGTAGGCACTGCCATGCAAAGCTAGCTTTAAGGAGATGTCCTGGGATATCAGTGGCCAATTCTTTGCTGTGCACCACCAGTGCACAACATAGCAAGTAAACTTTGAGTTTCAGGGAAGCCCTGGAGAAGCCCTGGAAAAGGGCTCTTTATGGCTCTCTGAGCCAGTGATGTTGGCTGATACAGCTACATTCTGCCTAACATCCCACTTCCCCAGCATCATCACCAAATCTGAAAAATTTGTGTAACAATGACTTTCAGGTGTATCGCTGGACACAGTTCAAATTTATCCCAGAAAATAGACTCTCCAGAAAGATTACAGGGAAGTGACTCACAGGATGCATCAGGGCACACAACGTTGGCTTCCTCAGGGACAAGATTTTCATGCAGTCAAGAAGAAATGAGGGAAATCACTGAAGAAACAAAAGTCACCCTTTGTCCCATGCATCCATTTCTCCCAACAACCCACCAAGTCTCTGCCCGTAGTAACTCAGAGGAGATAACTGACAACAGCTCAACTTTCCAGGTTGTCAGAGGTGTTTATCTGCTAAGTATTTCTTATCAAAAGGATGTGTAGGTGTCATAGTGACTCCAGACAGCAAGTGTCCTAAGACACTTCTGATGCTCTCTACAGACAGTGAGAATGGGCTTGTAAAAAACCAACTCAAAACTCTTTAGGTGTGGTTATGTGCATGTATTTCTGTGCAGAATGTTTATATGAAACAACTCCTATCTTACAAAAAAAGATCATTGCCATCAACTCTTTCTTTCTACTTTAGACAGAAGATACTTTGATAGGAGACCTTACTGGGTCTCCTGAAATATAAAACAAGTAAACTAAACATTAACAAGATCTTAAGAGGAATAATAAAGCCAAACCACACTGGATAAGGATCACAGCATGATATTCCAGTAGATAACTAGTAATAACAGAGTCCAGTGGCATCTGGAAGGCAGCAAAGGAGATCATGACTTGTACTATTTCCATTCTGCTCCACAGCTATCCAGTCAAAACATCTGAAGTCATTCTGCAAATCTAACATATAAAGGGCCTCTTTTCTCCTTGATGTGGGGCTGTGCAAAATTCATGATCTAAATGCCAGAGAGAATAACTATGTTAAAAACTTAGTCTCTAAGCCAGAGGAAAGGAAGAAGTTCTCTGATCTTGACCAATTCCACACGTGGAATATGTATCATCCAACTAAACTCTGATGCCCAAATGGCTTTGCCTACTCTTTTGAGAACAAAGTGAAAAATGACAGATAATCTTCATCAAAAACAGAAACTCCTTTTGTGGTTCTTCATTTAAGTCAAATGATCTCAGTATTGTTGGTATTATTAGTAATGAGTACTTAATAAGTACTTTTGAATATGAATGTTTTTATCATCAGAATATTATGAAAAATGATAAATCTCCACGTTCTTATTAAAAAGTTCAGCTAATGAAGTATTCTGGGAGTATACATAAGGCAATAGATACAAGCACTTTTTGACAGTAAGCATCACATATATTAAAGTATTGTATTGTTTTACTATCATCATTATGTTTGGGTGTGATTTAAGAGCAGGCTAATTTCCCTGGGTATTGATTGACTCAAATTTAAGTGGACACTAATTAATAAAATACAATTTTAACAGTGTCTCCAAGGAGAGTTCAAATAATATATTTTTTTTTCCCAGGCCTTGGTCCAAAAGTAGCTGGAAACGGGTATGGCCTACTGATTACTAATGCTACTCCTGTAGATCTGTCTGCCAACTACCAACTAACTAAATTTCTTCTTGGCTTGTAAAAATTGGGGATTGCACAGCCTAAAGAGATATCACTGTAGGCAGTACGTATGCTGGGGGAGAGGTGAAGCAAAGATGATAATTTACCTCAAATAGTTACAACAGTTGGAAAAAAAAAGTCTTTGCTTGCAACTAGGTAACTCCTAAGTATTTTCAAAGGACCCAGCCAGACAATCACCACTCACATAACACTTTCCAATTCTTCCCTGCCAAAATTCCTCCTCACTTGGTACCTTTTAAATTCTCATTTATATCCATATTCCTCCCTGTCTGGACAGTTGTTGTATAAAGCAGGCGGAGTTGGGGAAGAAAGGGGCAATAGGCTGCAGGAAACCGTAGCTGTACCTGCCCATGTTTTTAAACACAAGAAAAAAATAATGAAGTGTCCCTTTGTATTACAGGCATGCAGGATCCTTTTTTTTCTATTTGTGTGGCATGACTTTGGCATTCAAAGAAAGCTGGTGATCAACACTCCACCCCATCACAAAGGCTTCAGGCAGCACCCACTGCAGCCAAAGGCCCTCTTTCTCTGCTCTCTCTTTTCATGGTTTTCATGTCATATGGCTGTCAGGAGCGTGCAGTGAAATCAGAAACTAAAGAGTCCAGAAAGGACATACCCTTCTCCAGGAAAGGAGTTCCCAAAGATGATATTTCACTCATTTGGCCACCTCTGCTTTTAGGATGTGGACTGTCTCCCACAAAACAAGGAGGAAATGTGGGTTTCAAAGCTCAACAACAAATAGGGTTGACATTGTCAGTGTGAAGGAATGTCAAGGTGAAGCAATGTGTTCCCAACCACAATGTGTTCATGCGCACACTGACTCTTTCCAGGTCCAGCTCTTTAAATCTTCTCTATGTTCCATTTTTAATGAGCATCCTCAATGCCTGTTACCTATAAACTGCCACATCGCTGAAATTCTCAGAAGGAAAAAGCAAGATTGTGATTATAATCATTCACTCCTATGTTATCTGACCATCAAAATCTCATATTTTTAGTGAAAAGAATTCATCAAGGTTTCAGGGACTTTATAGAGGTTTATAAGTAGGAAAGTGAGGCTGTACCTGTTCAAATCTTGGGTCTTTCTGTAAGACAAAATGAACTGTGGTCCCAGCTCTACCACAGGCTTGTGCATAAACCTTGAGCAAGTGTGTGTATGCCTCCCTCAGTCTCAGTTTTCTCCTGTAGAAATGCATAGCCAGACTGAATTGTCTCTAAGGGTTCCTTCCAGCTCTGAAATTCTATAACCTAAAATTATTACATAGATGATATATTTCAATACTTAGAAGAAATTAGAAATATCAAGGGGAAAAAAATCTCTTCTTTGAACATTTCTAAGACTTGGAACTCTAATTTCATAATAACCTTAAAGGCTTAAAATCCTGCCAATATTCCCAAGTTTATGTCTTTGTCGACCGGGGATGGAAGAACTAGAAGTGTCTGAGAAAATCCCAGTTTACAATGTTCTGCCCAGGGGAGTTTTATTTTGCTTAATCTTTTTTACTGATGTTAATTTTGAGGAGAATTGGGTCCAATTGTTTCTGAGTCATTTTGAAACTCAACAAAATCAATTTAGTTCCAGTTATTTGCTGTCTAATCCCAAACTCGAAAAGCTCATTTCTCTTTCAACTAGGCATTCCCTTGCCATGATTAGATACTAAAAGGTACAAGACCAAAATCTGGTTTTAGACATGGAGCCCACTGAGTCCAAAAGATTCTGAATTTGCCCAAACTTTCTTTCTCTTGACTCAGACTACTTGGCAGGCTTATATTGGGAGCATGACTGTCCTTATAGCCAAACTATGAAGTCTGCTTTTAGAACATTTGACCCAGCCTACCCTTTCTTCTCCACAGATGTTCCTATCCTGGGCCTTCAGGAGGACATGGGTTTTTCTCGTAATGTCTCCAGGCCAACCTACCATCACTTTCTGGCTTCCTTGAACCTTCATGAGGGTGGCATCACATGGCAGTTGTGTTCATTCTAAATTCCTATAGAGGGAAATTGTTAGCTAACCTTTCCCAGAGCAAGGATATTCTCTGTCTGGTTCCCATGGGCTCTCCAGTGCCAAGGTAAAGACCAGGCACACAGGAGGTGTCCAAAACATATTGGTAGAATGAATACGGCTGGGTGCAGTGACTCACACCTGTAGTCCTAGCAATTTGGGAGGCCAAGGCAGGTGGATCAGCTGGGGTCAGGGGTTCAAGACCAGCCTGACCAATATGGTGAAACCCCGGCTTTACTAAAAATACAAAAATTAGCCGGGCATGGTGGCAGGCGCCTGTAATCCCACCTACTCCAGAGGCTGAGGCAGGAGAATTGCTTGAACCGGGGAGGCAGAGATTGCAGTGAGTCAAGATCACGTCACTGCACTCCAGCCTGGGCAACAGAGCAAGACCCCATCTCAAAAAGGAAAAAAAGAGAGCGAGAGAGAGAGAATGAATACACTCTACCATGAGGTGATACACACTGGAATGAAAGAAGAAGACTTACGAAAAGAATAAAATCACAGCCTCAATCCTTTAAGATTGAGCATTAGGAATTACTCCAGAAACAATTATTTTCTGGAAAAATAAGTGATCGATGTTTTACAGTTTTTCTGATTGGTAAAATTTGAATGAGAATTGAAGATTTCAAGCATGATAAGCAGCTCTGACTAGTTTAACCAAGAAACATCAATAGCTAAAGGATACTATAGAATCTCTTATTTTATCAACAGTTAGTTACGTCTATGACTGCATTAATCACTCTGATTTGTGAAAAACAGTCACTTTGACTACTTATCTTCATTGAATTGAATTTTGCTAATTGTTTTAGTGACTGTCAACAGAAACAAAATCACTTTTTTGCAACATTTCTCTTTTTTCTCAGTCAATAGTTTCTGCCTTTAGTTGGCACTCAGTTATTCAGCAGATAAACCAGAGCCTTGTGCCTTGTGTGCCAGACCCAGTTCTAGGCCCTGGAGAAACAGCAGAGAACAATATGGACCCAGTCCCTACCCTCATAGAACATACACTTGATCAGAAAGAGATGAATAATAAATAAACAGTTACATAAGATAATTTTGAAAAGTAAGAGCTCAAAGAAAGTAAGGTAAAAGGAAGCTGGTGCAGGTGAGCAGGCCACTGTGGGTCAGATGGCCAGGGAAGGCCCCCTTGAGGAAGGAACATTTGAGCTGAGACTTGGGAGATGACCAGGCAACCCACACAGAGATCTAGGGAACTGGCATTCCAGATGGAAGGAACAGCAAAGGCCAAACCTACGGAAGAAAGAAATTTCAAGTATTTGAGGGATTGAAAAATAAGGGCAGTGTGGGAGACAGAGATGGTGCAAGAAGAGTTTGAGAGCAAGCACAGCAGGACCCTGCAGGGTCTTATGGGCCGTAATGGAGCACGCACTGCAGGTGTGAAGTTGGAAGTGCCTAACACAATTAAAGACCACTCTGGCTGCCATGGAGGGTGGATTGTAGGTGGGCATGTGTAGCAGCTGTTCAGGTGTGACATGAGAGTTCACAAATTCAGGTGATGGCAGTGGGGACAAAGCAAACAGTAAGAAATACCTCTGATAGGGAAAGGCAACAGGATTTGCTGACTGATTGACTACAGGGGGAAGAGTCAGAGCGATATCTCATTGAAATTAATGAGATCTACTAATTAGGATAGCATTTTACCATAAACAAATTATTAAGCACTTTTCCTGCCAGTATCACTGTCCTGCCTTCAGGAATAAGGCTTAAAGATCATTAAAAAGGAGCCTGACAGGAGTCAGGGGACCTCTAATAATTTCTAACCATGGGGAAGGGAACTGCAGAAGTCAAGCTGTAATAATATGTCACATTTACAAAGCACATTGCTGTTTACAAAGTACTTTCATATCTGTGGTGTCCTTCACACTTTTATTTTTCTTCTATTTATATGACATTTCCAAAGAATGGAGTCATTTAGTAGGCTGATGTATTCACATAACAAAAACTGCATTCTGATGAAGAGTTTGTGACCACTCCTCTGCCTGTTATAATTTAGGAAGATTTTTTTTCTCCTAAAATCTTGCCTAATGACCAGAACTCATCTTCTAACAGAAATAATTTTCAGTAATTTAAAAGACACATTTTCATTATCTTTTTGTTTCAGTGCTGCCCAGAAATTACCCTGACCAGACATAAAAATAAGATTCAATTGGATTTTTAAGAATTTCAGCATTATCAAAGCTTTGAAATGATTATGCTTTTCTCTGAATGAAAAGGAAAGTCAGATTGTTATGCGTGAATTAATTAGGGCCATAACCTCCCAAGCCTGCACACAGATCAAAGCAGGTTTCTGCCCCAAAGCAGGCTGAGGGTGGGAGCTGTTTCCAAACAAGGGCTGTGATCTTTCCAAGTATATGGCCATGACCCTGTCTCAGCCAGAGAGAGCACTCGCCACAGGGCTCCGGAGTCTTGGACAAAGGTACTTGGTGGATGCTGCTCCTTCAGAAAGGGGGCCAAGCAATATACCCAACCCATGTATGGTGACCCGTGGGGAAAGGTAGCATGGCTGCAGGGAAGTGGAGCCCATGAGAATATACCTCCTAGACATCCCTTCCCATGAGAAATCTCAGCATAAAGGGGAAAGATCGGGGACTTTGGAGTCCAACTACTTGTCTTTGAGTTCTGGGTCCATGATGAGAATTCAGCCTCCTCTATGAGAGGGAGATAATCCACTCGTTACAGGGTTAACGAGAGGCCCAACCTGTAATGCTCTTTGTAAAATAGATGTGCAAATGATTGTTGTGAACATGAC
This sequence comes from Pan troglodytes, assembly GCF_028858775.2. NCBI lineage: Eukaryota > Metazoa > Chordata > Mammalia > Primates > Hominidae > Pan > Pan troglodytes. The sequence continues at coordinate 160,965,104 of NC_086015.1, forward strand.
TAAACTTATCAAAGGTTATCTTTATTATATTTTATTATACATGAAAAATAAGCTGAAATTTATTGATAATTGTTCTCACTGATCACTCTGCAAGTCAATTTCGTGACCATTTACTAAGGTATGGTCCTGCATGTGTATATATCTATCTATCTATCTATATATATATTTCCTGTATATATATATTCAAAATGATACCATTTGAGTGTTTACTAGATTAGATAAAGTTTTTTAAAAATGTGTGTGGATGTAAACACAGTAGAAAAGCCAGATCCTGGCTATTTCATAATTATATCTGTTTCTGACTAATCGTCATCACTTGCTATTGAAAAACGTTTAATACTTCACAGCACTTCAGGACAAGACTTTGCTTTCAACATGAAGGTGTTGCTGTCATTCCTTATTTTTTCCTTGCTTTGTGATTACAAGTGCTGATCACAGCTCAGATCTTTGTAAAAAAAATAAACCTGCTATCATAGCTTGCATGTAATTAGTTCTAAATGTGTGGCTTATTTACAATAGCAAACTCTACATTAGGCACCACACACACTTAAAATGCCAGATATTGCCACATTTTTATGACAGCCATTAACTGAGCCAACAGCAGCAAATATTTAATGTGACAGTTATATTAACATACATCTCTGCTGATAAAGAAGCATGTCTTGTCATTTGCATTGCATGATGCAATGCTGAGCTGTATACTCCGACAAAATGATGTTCTTCTGCTTGATCTAGAAAGCCTTGAGGAAACATGGAGTTTCTGAATCCTCTACCATGTTCGCAAGTGAAGGAGAAACATTTTCATTCAGATACCAATTGAACAACACCTACCTATGGTAAGCACATCTCTCATTTGACACATGTCTCTGGACCTCTGACTAAATGTAATTATAGGACATCGCCTTTGGAGCACTGTAGTTTGAAGAACAGAAATACCCTTTTATTCCATGACTTGTTTCAAAAGGTGGTTCCAGGGCCAGTGTGATGGTTTGGTGGGAGTAAACACACCTACATTTAATATTTAAGATATATTCCCCATCATCCTGGATATACTAAAGATCAGCCACATTGTTCCTTCGGCCATCCTGCTTTTAATTCTGTAAGTAGGAACTTGGTACCCAACTTAAAATGTCCAACTGCTAAAGATGTCCCTACAGTTGGATTCCAAATGTCTTTGTTTTATTCTCTGGTATTCAGGAAAACTATTTTTCCAGAAGCATTATATTACAAAGCCATAATTATCAGGGATTATTTTCATTTAAACATATGTTGTGTAACTCTGACAATGGCATGTTAATATAGGTACCCTTTTTAGTGCCATGTCCTGATGGTTTCCAATCTATAGTGAACATTTTCTGGTAGTAACTGCCAGTGTTAGATATCAAGGTGGTACACCTGAGATGCATAAATTGACTCTACTTAGAGGTATTGATAATAACTTATGTGAAATGACCAATTTTTAAGCTGAGGAAACATGTCATGAATCAAGACTAGATGAACAGTATGTCTCTCCACATTGCATGTACCATCTTCCGCTGATCCCAGCAACACTTCTTTTATATTAGTTTACAGTAGGAGCTGCAAACTCAGAGGCCTACAGGGATCAGACAATAACACAGATGACTGAAGTGGGCCAGATATAAAGTAATAAGAAGTGGTGGGGACTGTGGAGAAGAAAAGTGAATGAGCAATCTAAAATGAGCAGCTCTACAGTTAAAACAGATGGCTGCCATGAAGGAGAGCAAGTCCAGAGCTGTAGATCATCTCATTGTTTGAGAGGAAGGAAGTCCAGAGTTTTATGAGAAACAGCCCCAATTTTAAATATTGCCAACTAATTTATCTTTTTTATTTCCTGGGCTGGCTAAACAGAACCTATCTACGGGCACAGTTGGGTTCATAGGCCAACAGTTTGCAAGTGTAGCACGTGATATTTAAGAAACACACAACCACCTGGTGTCCGGAGGAGCCTGGATCAAGGCCTGAAAGTCCCAGCCAACTAAGCCACTGCCTTCTGCAGACTTTTGTTGCTACCTTACCTACTGCTAATAATTCCCAGTTCTGGTACTAGAAATCATTCTACGTCTAGAATTATTCTCAAGAAGTTGGAATTTAGATTCATGGATCAAAGATCTTTAACCATGTTTTGTAGAAACAGCTAACATGGAAAGTCTTAGCCAGAGTAATAAGACAAAGAAAAAGAAAAGGCATCCAAATTGGAAAAGAAGAAGTGAAATTTTCGCTCTTCACCAATAATATAATCATATACCTAGAAAACCTTAAAGACTCATCCAAAAAGCTCCTAGATCTGATGAATGAATTCAGCTAAGTCTCAGAATACAAATCAATGTATACAAATCAGTAGCGCTGCTATACACCCAAATGACAAAGCTGAGAATCAAATCAAGAACTCAATCCCCTTTACAACAGCTGTAAAAATAAAATAAAATAAAATTCTTAGGATATACTTAACCAAGGAGGTGAAAGACCTCCACAAGGAAAACTACAAAACACTGCTGAAAGAAATCGTAGAGGACACAAACAAATGGAAACACATCCCATGCTCATGGATGGGTAGAATCAATATCATAAATACTGCCAAAAGGAATCTACAGATTCAATGCAATTCCCATCAAAATACCATCATAATTCTTCACAGAACTAGAAAAAACAACCCTAAAATTCATATGGAACCAACAAAGAGCCCGAATAGCCAAAGCAATACCAAGCAAAAAGAACAAATCTGGAGGTGTTATACTATCTGACTTCAAACTATACTACAAGGCTATAGTTACCAAAACAGAATGGTACTGGTATAAAAATAGGCATGTAGATCAATGGAACAGAATAGAGGATTCAGAAATAAAGCCAAATACTTAGAACCAACTGATCTTTGAACAAAGCATACAAAAACACAAATTGGGGGAAAGGACATACTATTCAATAAATGGTGCTAAGAAAACCAGCAAGCCACATGTAGAAGAATGAAACTGGATCCCAGTCTCTCACCTTACATAAAAATCAACTCAAGATGGATCAATGACTTAAACCTAGGACCTGAAACCATAAAAATCCTGGAAGATAACATCAGAAAAAATTATTCTGGACGTTGGCTTAAGCAAAGAATTCATAGCTAAGACCCCAAAAGCAAATGCAACAAAACCAAAAATAAATAGATGGGACCTAATTAAAGTAAAAGCCGTCTGCACAGCAAAAGAAATAATCAGCAGAGGAAACAGACAGCCCACAGAATGGGAGAAAATATTTGCAAACTGTGCATCTGACAAAGGTCTAGTACCCAGAATCTACAAGGAACCCAAACAAATCAGCAAGAAAAAAACAAATAGTTCCATCAAAACATGGGCAAAGGACATGAATAGACATTTCTCAAAAGAAGAAACCCAAACAACCAACAAACATATGAAAAAATGTGCAACATCACTGATCATCAGGGAAATGCAAATTAAAACCTCAATGAGATATCACCTTACTCCTGCAAGAACGGCCACAATTCAAAAGTCAAAAAACAACAGATGGATGTGGTGAAAAGGGAACACTTTTACATTGCTGGTGGGAATGTAAATTAGTACAACCATTATGGAAAACAGTATGGATATTCCTTAGAGAACTAAAAGTAGAACTACCATTTTATACAGCAATCCCACTACTGGGTATCTATCCAAGGAAAAGAAGTCATTATGTGGAAAAGACACATGGAAGAAAAAGATATGGAACCAACCTAAGTGTCCATCAACCAATGCATGGATTTGCAAAATGTGGTATATATACACCATGGAATACTACTCAGCTATAAAAAGGAATGAAAGAATGTCTTTTGCAGCAACTCAGATGGAGCTGGAGGTGTTACTCTACGTGGAGTAATTCAGGAATGGAAAACCAAATATCATATGTTCTCACTTACAAGTGGGAGCTAAGCTATGAGCATGCAAAGGCATAAGAATGATATAATGGACTTTGAGGACCCTGGGGGTAAGTTTGGGAGGGGGTTGAGGTATAAAAGACTACATACTGGGTACAGTGTACACTGCTCAGGTGACAGGTGCACTGAAATCTCAGAACTCACCACTAAAGAACTTATCCATGTAACCAAAAACCACCTGTGCCTCCAAAAACTATTGAAATTTTAAGAAGAAGAAACAGGTAACATGTACTGGACACTATTCTAAATGTCTTATGGGCACTAAAAAATATGGTAGCAACAATCACTGTTAATAGCCCTTACTGGCACCAAGCACTACATGTTTGTGCATATTAATTCATTTAATCCTCAGAACAACCCAATGAGGCAGGTTATATAATTATCATTCCCACCCTTCCTTTGTAATAAAGAAATTGAGGCACAAAGAAGTAAAGAGTCTCTCCAGGATGGTGCAGTTAAATGGAGGTGAAGCCTCAGTTGAAACCCAGTCAGTCTCGTTCCAGGGATCATGTTCTCACCACTGTGCCATCCTGCCACTTACCAATGGGTACTTTATGACCAAAACAAAACACCCACAGCTGAGACCCATGGAACTACAACATTCAAGTTCTAAATAATTTAAAGAATACATGAATGCATGAAAACATCAATAAACATTAGGAAAAGCAGGATATAATTCATTGTCAACTGAAGTGAATTAGTATTGCTGGCTCTCTATGTGCAAGCGATTCACCTGTGTTAACATCTCATTTAATCTTCACCAAAATATTATACAGTATATTCTCTTCCCATTCCACACCTGAGAAAATGGAGGATCTCCAGTGGAGGTGTGTCTGATTAAGGAAGTGCAGTAAGGAAAACCACAAAGAAGACTCCAGAGATTATTTTGACTGGAAACATACCACTCTATTTAGAATGAGCAATCTTTTCTAATCATGTCAGTATTTGGCTTTGAAGCTATTAATTCCCCTAAGAAAAAGTTTGGGTTGAAAACAAAGAAGAGAATATGTATATTAGTATCATTGTGGTGGGGAGAGTGGGGAGATGTCCAAGATACACTTGACCCCCACCTCTTCTGAAAGGCTGGTATGTACAGAAGGAAGAACACAGTCCCTCTAGCACCAGGAAAAGGATAAAATTCAAAGACAGCACACCCCCAAAAAAGAAAGATGCTTTTGGATGAGTGACTTCTGCAAGTTCAAATGAAAGAATATTTCCACTTTCCCTGGTCTAAGAATATGCTCCTATCCAGCAGTTTAGACTGCTGGGACATCTTGTCTCATGCTTCCCTCCTCTATCCAAGTTCTCCTAATCCAGCTCCAACCCTACACACTTAAAATACTCATCCTTCCTAGTGTTTACACATTTCAAATATTTGTAGTCCATTAAAAAGATATCGAGCACATGGTAAAATAGGTGTCCACATTTGGAAAGCATAAATCTGAGGCACCGGGGATTACAGACTCTCTTTATACATGTTTCTTAAAGATGAGAAAGGTTTCCTTTGATATTAAACAGAACTCTAACCCTAACAAGCTGTGCATTCTTTTTAGGGTATCCCTCCCAAAGAGAGTTACCAGCCCTCAAGGGACTTCTGGATTGAATGCTATACCTTCTCATCTCTCCCATTTTAAGTTACGTAAGATCGCACTACGTAGCTTCTCTCTGTTGACAGACAGTGACAGGGACTTCTCACAGTCCCAAAGGGAATATGTATCTTCCCTGTCCTCTCCCATAGTCTCTCACATTTGCCTTCCACAGGACCACATGCAAACATACTTCAATGTGTAAGCAAGGCAAACCTTGACAGAGCACAAAATCCCCAGGTTGCCTACAGGAAGTAAGGTCCTGCCATCCCCTAACCCCCTAGCCAGGCCCCAGCTTTCCGTTTGGGAACCTGGAAGGTAAATATAGGTGGCCGAGAAGCCATTTACCTTCAGAGCTCCAGCAATTAAACCTTCTATTCCCAAGATGGGGCCCTTCCTCCAAATTAACTCAGTGTGGTCCTCCCACTCATTTTTTCCCCAGTGACACTTTTTCCCAGGAAAGGAGCTGACTCATTCCTACAAAGATAGGCATGGCTGGCTGGCCTTTCTTCTTGATATATTTGCCTTAACAGAAGATAATGACCCTGATTTGAAGGAAAGATCTAGTTGTGAACTGAACGAAGAAGGTTTTGTAGAGAATCATAGGATAGATGTAGATGTACTTCTTGGGAATTCATGAAATCAGTCTCAAACAAAACGAAATGGTTTTTCCTTCCATTCCATGTAAAAATCACTTCCTCACTAAAGGGAGGGGTAGAATACCTCACTCCCTTCTCTCTTCCAAATCCTTACTCCTCAACATGCCCATCTCTGTTCCTACTCCTAGGTTGCTGAGCATTGGTCAGGGAAGATATATATATATATAGATATATATAGATAGATATAGATATAGATATAGATATATAGATATATATATAATACAACCTCAAAAAGTGATGCCAAAAAGGGCAAGGCTTAACACCACCAAGCCTGCCCCGCCCCCTCCACTCTGCACAGGGGCTATTGTGAACCTCTACCTTACTGGCTTTCAGTTGATGCACTCCCCTTCTTCTCCACAAAGAAATAGAGAAGCCCTCATATCTGGGTGCCTCCATTTCCTTCTATCCATGCCCAAATACTCCCACTCCTACCATCGCTATCACTCGACCATCTCCATCATAAGCAGCATCACTAGCATTGCTCCAAAATTCCACCAGAAATAGTGACATTCTCCCTAGCAACACATCCTGCCTATCCCACAGGCTGACACCTGTCTCTTCTTTTCCTACGCACTCAGACACCTACAACAAGAAGTGTCTCTCCTTATCCTCAATTTTTTAATTTTTTTATTTTTATTATTATTTTTTTTTTGAGACGGAGTCTCGCTCTGTCGCCCAGGCTAGAGTGCACAGGCTGGAGTGCAGTGGCGCGATCTCGGCTCACTGCAAGCTCCGCCTCCCAGGTTCATGCCATTCTTCTGCCTCAGCCTCCAGAGTAGGTGGGACTACAGGCGCCCGCCACCACGCCCAGCGTTAATTTTTTGTATTTTTAGTAGAGACGGGGTTTCACCGTGTTAGCCAGGATGGTCTCGATCTCCTGACCTCGTGATCCACCTGCCTCGGCCTCCCAAAGTGCTGGGATTACAGGCGTGAGCCACCGCGCCCAGCCCCTTATCCTCAATTTTTAAAACGTGCTCATCTCTGGCTCCTTCTCTTCAGCTTTACAACATTTATTCTACAAATGCTTTGCCAAACAAGCAAACAAACTCACATCCCCTGCCTTATGGTGGACTCTGACTCTTTGTTGTTTTGTCTTTACAGTACCTCCTAGTTCATCTCTCTGCCTTTAGCCTTGGCCCCAGTGATCCAGGCCCTACACTGCTAGTGCAAGAATCTCATGAAGACAGCAAATCTGATGATGCCCAGACTCTGAGGAAAATCTTTCAGTGCCATCTGCATGAGTTTACTATTGCTGCTTTAACAAATTACCACAAATTTGGTGGCATAAAACAATACAAATTTTTTATCCTACACTTCTATAGGTTAAAACTTTGACATGGATCTTACTGGGCTAGAATCAAAATGTTAGCAGGGCTGCGTTCCTTTTATGGAGTCTCTAGAGAAGAATCCATCTCCTAGCGCCTTGCCCAGCTTCTACATGATGTCTGTATTCTTTGAGTCATAGCCTCTTCCTTCCCTTTAGCAAAAGCAGGTTGCGTTCTCACTCTGCCTCATTCTGACTTCTACGTAGAAGGTTTTTTCTTTACTCGTTTTGTTCATAGCTATATCCCCAGCACCTAGTGGCAAGTTTTTACTACATGTTTGTTGAATAAATGAAAAAAAATCAAAAACTTAAAAACGATGTACTAAGTGTACTTAATAAATGCAGTTGTTCCACATTCCCATTAGAACTGTAGTGTGAAGACAAAATTAGTACATCCCTTGGCTAGTTCACACAATTTTCAAGCCTCGGTAAATGAAGACGAATATAAGCTCTGTGGGCAGATAGGCAGATTCAAATTGGTCAGTTACCCCTTATTAGCACGACTTCCGGCAAGTTATTTATCCCATCAGCTTTGGTTTCACCCTCAGGCCAATAATATTAATTACAGGGTTATTTCAAGAAGTGAATACAATGATCTAGGTGAGTAGTCTAGCAATAAGTTAGTGTTAGAAATTATTACTGAGAAAAAACAGAGAAATACACTTTTTAAGGACACAAAGTAAATGAGCTCTCAACTCCACACAACAATGGCAACCACTTGAAAACAAAGACGGGCATCTTCCTCCCTTCTCATCCTAGGAAGCTCACGTCCCATGACCTAGGGAAGCAAGGCAGGTTAATAGCAAAACTAGCCTTCCTTACCTCACCCAAGTGAGGTCTGCTAACGAAAAGATGTTAAACTCATATTTTAAAAAGTCAAGCTTCCTTTCTAAAACTATGTCTAGTTGTAATTATAAAGAACTTAAGGAACATGTTCTATCACAGACTCTGGATTTCATTGTAAAGCACTGGAGGTAACGGGGTTATGAAAGTTATGTGGATGCATTGTTACACTACTATTACTCTCTGGAATTAGTTTCCTACCATGTAGAAAAATGGGAGTGTGAACATGAATGAATCTCCCCTTCTGTTGATTGCTTCAGCTGAACCTGGAGCTGGGCAGCCTGCTTCGCTGGCTCCATAAGTCCCATTTTGTGGTTTCAGCCTGTCAAGGAGGTCACTCACTGATGACTCAGACACACTGGCCTGAAGGTATTTATGTGATCTCCGGAGTCGGCAGAAAGCCTGCCCTCAGAACAAGGCAAATATATCCCTGCTCTTGATGGCTTCAAGCTCTGCAATGGGGGGCTGACCTGACAGCTGCTTGTCCTGAGGGAGAAATAAAGGAAACTGGTGAAACACATGCTATTTCCATGAATTCCCACTCATGTGCTGTTAGAAAATTCAGCTGAGACCCTGACAATAAAGGTTAGACTTGTAGTGTCACAATAGAAAGGAAGGGAACTTTAACTTGCCTTCAGCATACCAAACAGGCTGCACTTCACAAGATCTGTAACTCACTGAACCATCTAAGATGCACCACAGAAAAACTATCAATGGGCATTTGTCTGAATTCATATTTATGGCATCTGTTTGACATGCGGTTTTCATTTAGATGGCAATCCAGATACTGCTTTGCATAAAGTTCTGGCTTTTTGAGCTGTCCATATCAATTGTCTTTTACCAAATATCGAATTTTCAGATGTTTACAGATGCACCAGAAAAATATTTTCAAATCATTCAAAAGAGTGGCATCCAACAAAAAAATCTGAACTGAATACTAATGAAAATTCTTGGGTTCCATGTAGAAAAATGCTCTAAAATGGGGAAAATATTCTACCCAAATTTACTGCAAAAGTATAATTTTTCTGTCTTTGAGTTACAGTATTGCCCTCCTCTCCTCATTCCTAATTTAGGCAAAAGGCCCATATCAAATGCATTAAATCAGAGTTTAATCATTTTTATAACTAAGTGTAGCTTTTTTAAGAAAAGCTGTAAAAAAATCCCAATGCAATGACACAAGCATCTCTGAGTCAACTGTTATTTCAGGGATTTATGATAATTCCTCATCTTGAGGAGAAATGAAGCTAATTGAAACAAACTCTATACTTTATATTAATGCCATTTGAATACAGTGTGCATTGCCAGTTACAAAGTGACATGGAAAATGAGGCCGCTCTCAACAACACCATCGTTTCTCAGTTTTATGTATTTTTTAATTTCCTCTATGGAAAATCTGTTCTTCATAAAAGAACTGCTAGAGAAAAATGTGGAAAAAGTTGATTCATTCCATATTTACATTCTTTCTGGTACCTGGAAATGAACCAAATGCAAAAGTATGCCAAAAAGTAGTTGAGTCATTTAGAAAACTCATCTTCCCCCAGGCAAAAGGACAAACTGCCTTGAGAAAGCCCTGCTTTGATAATATAAAACACCTTTCAGCCTAATGAGATCTGTCCTTACAACATTTTACCCAGGCCTCAAGGAGGCCAGCCTCAAGAAATTGTTAATTTTCTTTATCACACAATCTACCCTGCAAACTCCCCACCAACCTAAGAGAGTCAGTACTACCCAAATTCAAAAATTCCTCCTCTGATATTTGAATAGATGGGGGCACTTAACACAAATACATCCAGCAGCAAAGAAGCACCAAATTACGTACAACACAAAGTTGCCTTCAGTCCTCCCGGCCTGATCTGCTAATGCTATTTGCCATTTCACTTTGAAGAGCTGGGCAAAATAAAAGCAAGGTGTCGCTCTCACGAGGAGAGGGCAGCTGATTCATCCCTCACAGGGCTGCCAGATGCATTTCCCATTCAGCTTGTCATTAACAGCTTCATTTCATTTCATCTGTGATAAAAAACAATTTAGAAGCATGGAAATGACATTACAGTCAGGTTGTCCTGAAACATCACAGCAGTGAGAAAGCTATTACACAATTGAATCTTTCTTTATGAAAATCCATGGTTTTGCCTGAGTTCACAGAGCCATGGAAATCATGGCTTTTGACTTGTACAGGTGACAAAATTTCTCCCAGAACAAAGCAGCCCTTCATAACTCTCACATAGAGGCAAAGTGACCCCTCACCTAAACAAAGGGGGAGAAATCTGGGCCTCCAGAAGGTGGACAAGCCGTGAAAATTTGACTGCCTTTTAGGAATGCCATTCAAGAGGCCTCTCCCCTGCCTACCATTATAGGACCTCAGAAGTTGGTCTGGTGTGTTGGTGTTGGGTGAGAGTCAGGGATGGTCACCTCATTTACCACTACTTGGTAGCAAACTCCTGCTTCTTGCTCTCACCAAGCCAGTTTCCTCTTTCATGCTTTTCTTCATTCAGTTCTCTCTTCTATGTCCACCCCAGCAGCAGTATAGAGCAGAAAGACAACTGGATCTAAATGCATAAAGCCTAGGTTTCTGAATCCAACTTAAGTTACTGTGTAATCTATTAGACTAGATGGTCCTTGAAGCTTCCTCCAATTCCAAAGAATCCACAACTCCATTAATTTATTCAGTGATATATTCACTTGCATCTGCATCCTATATGTGCCAGACACACAGTACTAACTTCTTTAATGTCTACTTCAGATTTTAGCTCCCTCACCTGAGAAATCTTAGTAAAATCTCTCATCCAAAGTCCAGATTGATATACGCCACCACCCATTAGATTTTTTTTCATCACACTGCTATCCCACAGAATCCTCCAACTCAATGTACCAAAATTGAGCTTACCAACCCAAACCTGCTCCTCCTGTTTTCCCCTTCTTAGGGGAGAGAAAGATCTCATTCTCCAAGCCAGAAACCCAGGGATCATCCTTGACTCTTCTCTTTCCCTCACTTTCTACACTCCGACACCAAGTGTTGCTGATTCCTCTTCATGAATAGCTCCCACCTCCATTTTCTACTCTTCAGTCCTGCTTACCCGATTCAGGCTCACGATTCTTTCTGCATCATAGCAACAGCTACAGGGGTCTTGGCCTTCCCTCCAGGTCCATCCCAATCATTCAACACACTACATCCAGAATAACTTTTCTAATTATGTTGTTCCCTTTGCTAGTCTTCCAACGACTCCCCACTTCTTACACGACCAAGTCCAATATTCTGAGCATAGCAAATAAGACCATCTGGACTTGCCCTCTATCTTCAGCATCACTTGCCCTCTATACCAGCTCTATGAATAGCCAAAGTAAAAGCTTCTACGAGGTGCCCGAATGTGTCACACTTTCTTACTTCTGAGAGTTTGCATATGATGCCTTCTCCTTCCTGGAAGGTACTTTCCCCAAGTCCTTAACTCAACTTCTCCATGTTATTCAACACTCATCGTAGACACCATCTTCTCTGGAAAGCCTCTGGTGCCTTATTTGATGTGTTCCCTTAAAATTCTGGTAAGCTCCCTTGATCTCATTCATCACACTGAATAATTGCTTATTTACTTTTCATTTCTTACACCAAATTCTAAGATTCCTGAAGATAGGGAGTATGTTTTGTTCTTTTCCTAAGTCATCAGCATAGCGCCTAGCATATAGAGGTTCTCGATAAATGAGTCTGATAATCCAAGCAAATTTCATCAAAGGCTTTTTTTTTTACTTGTGTTTTGCTCATATTTTAAATTTTCAAGAAATTCCATGGCTATGATCTTCAGAATGATGTAGAGAATCTGTATACTAACACAAACATCTAGAACACAAAATACTAGAAGTAACTATGAAAATATCACTTCTTTAGACAGGCGAAAAAGGATCATGTTCATATTGTAATAATCATTCACATGGAAGTTTACAAAGTACTTTCTCATATGATATCTCATATTAATATTTTCACACCCATACCCAGCAGCCCTTGCAATTTAAATGTATTACATGAAAAATATTATAACCACAGAAGTGACTTTTTTAGAAAATTAATGGAGTCTTATGACACTGCAAATTCTTTTTTAAAAGAGGCAGAATATGAAAAATTGTAAAAGAACCCACCATCTTAACAAATCTGCTGTTTAATTTTTCTATTTCCCTTTCCTACTTTTATCTGTTTATAAACACAATTTTTATATAGTTGAAGTCACAAAATAGATACAATTTTTACCCTGTTCTTTTTATGTTTTCACATTCTACTTAGTAATTATCATTTTAAGTAATTATAATTATCAAGAGCTGAATAATATTCTACCACAACTTAGGGTGCCAATGACAACTCATAGGCCTTTACCTTTAACCGTCTCTCCTCATAGTCTCAACTGTGTACTGGGCTGTTCTACCTGGATTCCTCATAGAAGACTCACACTCAAGATGTATTATGACTAAGTCCATTGTTATCCCATTAACTTCTCCTTAAACCTGATCATCCTCCTATGATCCTGATTACAAGTAATATGGCACCACCACCCTGCAAGTTTTCTTAACCTCTCTCTCTTTCCCATTCCCTTACTTTTAAATCCAAGTCAACAATTCTCATCAACATTACCTTTTAAAATATTTTGAATCTCTTTCCTTGTTTTAACCTCTCTGATATTACCTTTGTTCCTCAATTCTAACTTGAGTATTGGCTAGCTTCCTGTTATTCCCCACTTCGTTCACTTTCCTCCAGACCGCCAAGGTCATCTTTCTAAAATGGATATTGATCATCTCACTCCACTACTTAAATTCACCCAGTGGCTCACCAAAGCTATGGATAGACTCCAAATACCTTAATGTACCATGCAAGGGCCTCAGCAATCTGGCCCTTTCTTACCACTCTGGTTTTGCATCCTGGGTACCAGTGATCCCCATCCTAGTCATACAAAAAGGACAAGATCTGGGCCAGGAGCCTGGGACAGAAGCTGGTGTCACTTCCCTGCAGGCTGCCCCCAGAAGGGAATCCAGTGAAAGCTGAGACTGTTTTGGGGAAAGGCTGGATAAAAATCCTGGCAGACATCCATGCTAGCTGTTGTTTCCAAGACCAGGCAGGAGAAAGGTGCTTGTCTGAAGGCAAAGGAACCAAATTCAGGGAACCCACATGGAAGTGAAGGCAGTTTTAGGACATAAAAGGAACAGCAGAGACCAAAGCAATTCTCTGAATTGAAAAGCAAGCGACTGACACACTTTCACTCAAAAGCTGCAGGCTGAGAGCTTCCCAGGCTGAGTTTAGGACTATAGTTTGGAACTACAATTGGCTCTGAGGCACCACTTAAAGTGCCCCAAGGTGTCAAGCTGTCTCCAAACTACATATAAATGTGCTGTTCCTTCTGCCGAGAGCTCACTGACATTTTATCTGCCTGACAAAGCCACTCTTAAAGCATTGCCTCCTGTAGGAAGTCATCCATGAATCCAAAGGCAATATTAAGTCTAGGTGACATTCTGGGATCAACAGAATGTGAAGTATGTTTGCCTTTGGTAGGGAGCATCCAGTTCATCTTTGAACCACAGAAAATCATTAGAAATGCGTATATATATGGAGGAAGCCCTTTTTCATGCCACTTACAAATGGAATTCGCTTTCCCCACTGTGATTTTTGATGTGGTATGTAGACAAACGCTAAAAGAAACTTTAAAAGGCTAGATCAAGATCAGATGACATGCCTAATTGACAGTTCCTGTATATGATCCAAAAGCCATTGATAAACCAATAAACCCTACAAAGTGTCTAAAATTATTTTTAAACTTTTTCAATTTAGTTATAATGAATATGGTCCTGGTTAGTGATAAAATTAGTAAGCCTATAGCCTACCTGCTCATCCTATGGAGTAACAGATGGAGAGACTCGGACCTGCAGCTTGTTGAAAAGAAAGTTAATTTAGAACTTTGAGGAGACACTCAAAAGCCAATTGGATGAATTTGGTTATCACAGGTTATTGCTTTTTGTAAATTAGATTGACTTTTCTTTGTGTCCATTCTACTTTAACTATATCTGAAGAGTTAAGCCAGGTGAGCCACCACTCAGAAAAGGATCTAAATAGTTTTGCAGCTAAAGAACTCCCTTTAGTAAGGGCTTTCTTCAACCTAAGAGAAATTAACAAAAAGGCTACAATGAGTATGGTTACCTAGATTTAAATGCACACATTTTGGCTAGCAGTAAATCAGGGAAAACTATTTGTCTCATTATCAAGGGGATTTGGCTTACAGAATCCCTCTCTGGGAAACCATGCTAAGAATACCCTGAGATTTGCCCTCAGGCTTACCAATAGTACCACTTGGGGACAATATTATTAAAGAGTAGAGAAAGGGGTCTTGATTATTTTTTATAGTATTTAAACTGTCCTCATAGAGACAGGCAGGAAGGCAGTAGTTACTTTGATACCCGTAGCCCCTTGATTAGAATTATTTTTGAAGTTTCCCCTTAGAATAACCAACGGGTTACTATTTAACAGCCTGAAAATGCAGTTATAAATTAATTTGATCAAATGTTTTCATCTCTGTCTCCAGAGACTAGTCTTGCGGTGAACCAAGAGCCTAGTTCAGATCTCCTGTAGATGAATATTTAGGTGAAATTTTCCTCTGAAATTCAAATTTCTAAATATTGATACACCTCAGAAGAGGTGCTAAAGTTCTCAAGGTTGGAACCAGGCATAACCAGCCTACACTTTCTACCGTGAGTTACATTTGTGACCAAATAAAAGTTGCTGTGAACAGCCAAACTAAAATGGATTCCAAAATATTTAATTTGAAGGAACTCATTCTTGAAAATTTAGCTTCCTTATAAATGAGTCATTTTAAAGGATTGTCAGAAGACTATCAGGTCAGGACATTGAGCTTCATTCGCTATCCAGCTATGTTCCATGCTCCAATGTTGAGACACTGTGAGTTCTGCTTCTAGAGAGCCCTGGACATCAGGGGAAATGCAGGCTGGCCTCATGAGGTCTGGCCTTGTATGTTTCTTGTGCCTGCTAATTTTGCTAACCCCATTGTAGTTGCATAAGCCCAGAATGCTAAGCCGAGGTATAGCACTGCCAACCTCATAAGCCCTTTAGACCCTTTCCTCTGGAAAGAGGAGAAATTTGAGTGAGAGCCAGCCACAATGCTGACATTCTGTAACAGATGAAAATGGACTGCAGGTGTGTCAGCAACCCTGGGAACCAAAAAATTACCACACAGGGGATTTGTAGATGAGGAGACTGGACTAGATAACAAAGACATATCAAATACTTACATCTATTATACTTTTGCAACAGACAGTTTAAGAGAAAACAGTTTATTTAGATCCACAATCACATTCTAGAGGTGACTATTTACCTGAAGCAAGAGTATCAATTGCCAACAGAACACTGTGAGGCAACCAGCATCTTGTCTCTTCCAGTATGTTAAAAATAACCAATACTTATAAAAGAATTCAGTGATATTCTATGACCATATCTGTGCCAGTTACCTCTAAGAGCCTACCAAGAATTTATAATCTATTTGGGAAGACAGCAGCTACATATGAAGCATCAGGGAACTATTAGATTCTTACCTGTACCAGAGTAAACGTTCAGTACTCTCCAAACAAGGTGTATTTATTTTCTATGGTAACAAATTACCACAAATTTGGCAGCTTAAAGAAACAGAAACTTATTCTCTCCCAGTTCTGGAGGCCAGAAATCCAAAATCAGGGCCACACTCCTTACTAAGAATCCAGGGGAGAATTGCATCTTTGCCTCCTCCAGCTTCTGGTGGCTGTAGGCCTTCCTTGGTTTGTGACGACATCATTCCAATCTCTGCCTCCACGGTCACTTGCCTCCTCCTCTTCTGTGTGTCAAATGTCCCTCTCATTTCTCTTATAAGGATGCTTGTGATGGCATTTAGGGCCCACCCAGATCAGCCAGGAAAATCTCCTTATCTCAAAATCCTTAATTGTATCTGCAAAGATGTTTTTTTTTTTTTCAAATAAAGTAATATTCACAGGTTCTAGAGATGAGGATTAGGCATATCTTTGGGGTGCCATTTTTCAACCTACCACAGAAGTGGAAGTTCACTGTAGGACTGAGTAGTCAGTTTCCTTCTCATCCTGAGATGATGGATTTTATGCAGCACCTTTAAAAATAGCTAACATTTCAACTGGCAGGCACAAAAAGTTGAGCGAGCATTCAAAGTAGAGGGAAGAGCAGGTGCAAAGACCATCATGCATTTTCAGCAAATGAGGTATGAGGCCATATGTGGTGCCCATGGGGAGTGATTATCACTGCTCACCAATCCCTAATGGAAGGCATGTAGTAATGAGCAGGGTTAATCAGGCTGGACAGGTAGGGTGAAGCCAGATTATGAAAGCACTTGAAATACAAGTAAAGCAGTCCAAACTTGATTTAACAGACAACAGGGAATTATTATGGATTCTTAAATAGGGAAGTACCATGATGGCTAATTTTCTGGGGCCCCAAAGCAATCACTACATCTTCCCAGCATTTACTCTATCTTATCTCATTAGCAAAATCTCAGCCACTGTATTTATTTTCCTAAATTATCTTTTTTGGGGGAAACATTAACAAGAATTCAGTATAATCCACATAATGAAAAGATTTTGCTACTGGATTTAGTTATTCTATTAGAAAAATAAAAAAACATAAGCCATATTTGTGTATATATATATATACACACATCTGTGTGTATATATACATATATATACATACATATATTTCCATTACTTTGCTTGAAGGAAAAGCTCTGTTTATGAGCAATTATTTATACATCTGGCTTATAATAAAATCATATTATGCAAAAGAACAGAATCAACTCAAAGATGAAATTCTGATTATAACAATATGGGGGCTTTACAATATTCCGTTAGGGAGAAAGGAAATGCTAGTCAGCAACCCAACCAGGAAAAACTATTTTGGTCCATAAATTATGCAGCTTTGTGTTTATTCAATTAAGTTAATCCTAAATGAATCCTTCTGTGAAAACGCTATGTAAACACTGCAACATACAACAGGCAAGCAGTGCTGGGGGATGCCTGCGCAGAGGATTGCCGATTGGATCTGTCCCACCATGGAGCGGCTCCAGTTGCTCATTCGCTCAACTCCACCGACATCTCCAACAGTGTGAGATCAGGTTTAATAAAAACTCCGTCTGGCTCCAGGGCCGCGCAAATCCAGGTGAGGCCTCGCAAGTCCTTGAGACTTGATTGTTTGGGGCTACAGCAACAGAAATTTGATGGAGGTTTTATTAAATCTGTGAGAGACTTAAGAAGGCTCCTATTGCTTTAAAAGGCAATATAGAGTATTGGGAGGGCTGCCCTTCTGGGCACATATTGAAAGTTCTATTGTAGTATGAGGATTTGATAGGCAATTGTCCCTTTTCATGACTCTGCATTGAGTAAAGCAGGTCAGTATTGGAATTCATATACACATCTGCATTTGCTATAATTCCATTTCTACATTCACAATAAATAATTGACTTAGCAGGGTTAAAACTAATAGCTATGAGAACCTCTGTACTTCAGGAAAGAATTTTCTCTCTGCAATTTGCCCTGTGGCTGGTATCCTTCTCTAGGCCTTGATGATAGTCACCTGGGAGCTCAGAGTTTGATTTCTAATTGATAGAGAGCTCCATGATATAAACTCAGTTCGTTCTTTTTTTTTTTTTAATCTATAATAGCAATACAGTCAACACTGATTCGACTATTTGGTTACAGTGAAGAGCAAGTGGTGGCCCAAATAAAGGAAACAAGGAAGAGGTGGTAATGGGACAGCTGGAAAACATTATCTACCCCCAAGAAAACAACGCTGGTGGTCAGCTAACATTGCAGGGTTTTGAGATAACAGTACATGAAAAACCTTTGTGATTTTCTTCTCCCAAAATGTGGGTTATGTTAAAATTCCATGAAACTAAGATTTTAACTTGATGTCTTTGGATACCAATAGAAACATATTTTCAAAATGGTATTCATTGTAGTAATTTAACCTCTCTAAGTCATCTGGAAGACACAACAATTTGGAAATCACCAATGGTAAATAAGGTATTTTGTTTTTCTTTCTGCCACTACTATTTAAAGTAGGACGACTCACAGCCTCTTGGAGCTAGTATACTTCTATCATGAAATTTTTTTTAAAAAGAAACAATAAATACATAGTAGTCTCACAGGGAGATATTTGGATGACTTATTAAAGCTCTAATCTCTACCAAACTTTGGAAATATGCATGGTCAATCTAAAAGTGCTAATATAAAAAGTCACTGAGTTATAAAACTAAGGAAGTATTTTGGATTACTTTGAATAGAAGGATGTGCAATTGTGGACCTTAATTAAAATTTGTGGATCTCACAAAAAGAACCACACAGTGCCAGCAATTCCATGTCTCAGGTCCACAGTCAGCTCAGTATTTTGCTACCACTAGTTTTCTCCATTTTTTTTTTATAGCATGTAGTAAGTGAACAATAATAGAACTGATTCTGAAGGTTATTTAAAGCAAGGTATTTGTAGGTGCATAGCTATCAGATTTTTGAAGAATAATTCCAACTATGGCTTAAACTAAAATTTTGTTATTCTCCTGCACAGTAGCATAAAACAAAATGTCCCACAGCAATTCAGATTGAAGTTCCTTGTGCTCAACCTCCAACAATAAAGGGAACAATCTTTAAATAACTTAAGTAGTTATTTTAAAACTGTCTCCTTTCAAAAATATGTTATCCAACGTCTGAGTCTTTCAGAAGTTAAATCTTTGAGAAATGAAATGAGGAATCTGGCGATTAGAACTAGGGTACCATTATGGCCTTGGTCAGATATGGACACTGCAATTTTTCAGGTACAAAAAGACTGCCAAGTAAGTCTAATAGTTTCCCATTCCACGCCCCCCCACCCCCGTTACTTTCTCTGTCTCCTCTCTGTGTGTTGGGTGATGGAGGAGCAGTGAGTGTGTGCATATACACATGTGCCTGGGTGGGTATGATAAGTAAGCCTGTGTCTGTCTTTGATCTTAATTTTCCCAATCAGGAGGATGAAAAGAAGACATATATGGTGAACCCTAGAGGGACAGTTTTTTGTTTTAAAAATGTTAACTGATGTAGATACCATTCAGGTCCTGTATTTTATTCAAAATTCAGAAAGGAAGACTCATTCCACCTGTGAAGGAAATGGGCACTCTCACCCCATAGAAAGCCTATGATTTGGAAAATGTGAACACTAAGGAGGACCATTTGGAAATGTTTTTGGTCTTGCTCCAGTGCCTGCAGAGGCTGTGATGGATATGTTGGCTGAAGGCTCTTCTGACTTCCACCCCAAGCCACCACCTTGGTACACCGCTGCTGCTCCCTCCCTGAAGTATTTTCAGGCCATGGACAGGGATCATCCACAAAAAGTTTTTTGCTCTTATAAATGTTATTGTTACAAACTTGTAAATGAGTGAAAAAAAAGAGTTGTCAATAGCCCTTCATATGTTTGTTTAACAAATATTAATTTCCTGTCACTCTGTGCTCTAAATAAGATGGAAACAAAAATATATACAACAGTGCCAGTCCACAATGCAAACATCAATAAACAACAAGCCAGGCCACTGAATTGCTTCCTCCACGTTGTTAATAATGTTATCATCGTTTATTACTAGTAAACTTTTGACATAGAACCTGGTTCTGTTTGGCCCATGAAAAACAAGGCTTCTATGACCTAAGTGGTATAACCTCAGATAGACAGTTCTGCTTAGATAACACCCAGGATGATGATTAATCCAAGGAAGAGCAGAGTACAGCTGGTACAATGTCTACCCCTTCCACCATACTCACCCACAGCCTTATTTTTAATCATTTTTCTATGATTCAAATTTAAAACTGGAACAAAAATATTACTAGTTTTTTTTTTAAGTTGTTTGAGGACACAGAACAAGTGCCACTTTCTTCATGTTCTCCTGTGCCTAATGTGGTGTCTTACACAGAGTAGTCATTTAATAAGTAGTTAAGTTGACTTGGACCTACTCCATTTTCAAAATATCTAAACAATGACTAAAAATAAATTGTAAATCTTAGGAAGAAACCTCTGGTGTAATAAGAAGCCTACCCACTCTAATTTAAGGGGAAAAAGGTGGGTAAAAAATTTCAACATAACTACTCCTCAAAATCAATCAGTTTATGAATAAAATGTATCTTTGTTCAACAAATTCATCTATAAACATAGTTATTAATTCATTGAGTCCACATATATTTTTTTGAGACAGAATCTCACTCTGTTGCCCAGGCTGGAGTGCAGTGGTGAGTCAGAGTTGACTCACTGCAGCCTCTGCCTCCTGGGTTCAAGCGATTCTCGTGCCTCAGCCTCCCAAGTACCTGGGACTACAGGCATATACCACCACACTTGGCTAATTTTTTTGTATTTTTTAGTAGACAGGGGGTTTCACCACATTGGCCAGGCTGGTCTTGAACTCCTGACCTCAAGTGATCCACCCACCTCAGCCTCCCAAAAAGCTGAGATTACAGACATGAGCCACCATGCCCAGCCACATATTTTCATTAAACACCTACTATATACTTGATCTTTTGCTAAGGTGTAGAGTTTTAAAATGTGGTCATACAGAGAGATGGGTAAGAGATGGATAGAGAGATAATGATGACATCAAAGCTGTTACTAGGTTATCATGGTCCTTTCTGCACAATGGTTTAAACCTCACAGAAGGTAGAAACGTCATGCACAAGACCAAGTTTTGTACTTCCTTGCTGTAGACTTGCTTCTTTCTTTCTCACTGGCTTCATGTTCTCAACTCACACTCAATTCCTTTCTCTCTAGCTCTAGGTTTCTTTCTCCCTGGCTCTAGCTCTAGCCTAGAGTTTATAATTACATTTCATGTTGGAAATGCCTACATCAGTAAAGGGAGCTTTAAAAATTCATTTTTGAAACGTTCATCTGGTAAAATAAAGTTGCTATACATTTTGGCATATCAGCTCTGGCTTCTCTCATCCTCTCTGACATGGTAGGCTCTCAGAAAGTTTACCAGCAACTTGATGGCTACTGCCAATTCTGATTACCTTTGACCTTCTTAAGAGGAAAACAGCATTACTTTCATCTTGCCTTCTGCCTCTGCCTTCTCACTCCAGAAAACCAACTAAAACCTTTCCCCTGGCTCCACCTTGGAAAAGCCTGGCAATTCCTCAAATGACAAACACCGAGTTACCACATAACCTAGCAGTTCTACTCACTGGTATAAACCCCAGAGAAATGAAAACCTATGTCCACACAAAAACTTAACATAAAAGTGAAAACAACCCAAATGTCCATGAGTTGACGAACGGAGAAACAGAATGCAGTCTATCCATAAAATGAAATATTATTCTGTGATGAGAATAAATGAAGTACTGATACATGATACAACATGGATGAACCTTGAAAACATTATGCTTAGTGAAAGATGTCAATCACATAGGAGAACATATTATATGATTCTATTGATATGAAATGTTCAAAACAGGAAAATCTAGAGGGACAGAAAGCAGATTAGTGTGTTTGTTCATTCCTAGGCCTAGGAGGGATGGGGATTTGGGAGGTGATTGTTAAGGGGTACAGGATTTGTTTTTTTTTTTCTTCTTTTTTCACTTTTTTTTTAAAAATTATACTTTAAGTTCTGGTATACATGTGCAGAACGTGCAGGTTTGTTACATAGGTATACATGTGCCATGGTGGTTTGCTGCACCCATCTACATTAGGTATTTCTCCTAATGCTATCCCTCCCCTTGGCCCCCCACCCCCCAACACCCCCAGTGTGTGATGTTCCCCTCCCTGTGCCCATATATTCTCATTGTTCAACTCCCACTTATGAGTGAGAATATGTGGTGTTTGGTTTTCTGTTCCTGTGTTAGTTTTTGCTGAGAATGATGGTTTCCAGCTTCATCCCTGTCCCTGCAAAGGACACAAACTCATTCTTTTTTATGGCTGCATAGTATTCCATGATATATATGTACCACATTTTCTCTATCCAGTCTAACAGTGATGGGTATTTGGGTTGGTTCCAAGTCTTTGCTATTGTGAATAGTGCTGCAATAAACATACATGTGCATGTGTCTTTATAGCAGAATTTGTAATCCTTTGGGTACACACCCAGTAATGGGATTGCTGGGTTAAATGGTATTTCTAATTCAAGGTACTTGAGGAATCGCCACACTGTCATCCACAATGGTTGAACTAATTCACACTCCCACCGAAAGTATAAAAGAACTCCTATTTCTCCACATCCTCTCCAGCACCTGTTGTTTCCTGACTTTTTAATGATTGCCATTCTAACTGACGTGAGATGGTATCTCACTGAGGTTTTGATTTGCATTCCTCTAATGACTAGTGATGATGACCTTTTTTTCATATGTTTGTTGGCCACATAAATCTTTTCTTTTGAAAAGTGTCAGTTCCTATCCTTTGCCCAGTTTTTGATGCGGTTATTTGTTTTTTTCTTGTACATTTATTTAAGTTCTTTGTAGATTCTGGATATTAGCCCTTTGTCAGATGGATAGATTGCAAAAATTGTCTTCCATTCTGTGGGTTGCCTGTTCATTCTGATGATAGTTGCTTTTGCTGTGCAGAAGTTCTTTAGTTTAATTAGACCCCATTAGTCTATTTTGGCTTTTGTTGCCATTGCTTTTGGTGTTTTAGTCATGAAGTCTTTGCCCATGCCTATGTCCTGAATGGTATTGCCTAGGTTTTCTTCTAGGGTTTTTATGGTTTTAGGTCTTACTTTTAAGTCTTTAATCCATCTTGAGTTAATTTTTGTATAAGGTGTAAAGAAGGGGTCCAGTTTCAGTTTTCTGCATATGGCTAGCCAGTTTTCCCAACACCATTTATTAAATAGGGAATCCTTTCCCCATTGCTTGTTTTTGTCAGGTTTGTCAAAGATCAGATGGTGGTAGATGTGTGATGTTATTTCTGAGGCTTCTATTCTTTTCCATTGGTCTATACATCTGTTTTGGTACTAGTGCCATACTGTTTTGGTAACTGTAGCCTTGTAGTATAGTTGAAGTCAGGTAGTGTGATGCCTCCAGCTTTGTTCTTTTTGCTTAGGATTGTCTTGGCTATACAGGCTCTTTTTTGGTTCCATATGAAATTTAAAGTAGTTTTTTCTAATTCTGTGAAAAAAGTCAGTGGTAGCTTGATGGGAATAGCATTGAATCTGTAAATTACTTTGGGCAGTATGGCCATTTTCACAATACTGATTCTTCCTATCCATGAGCATGGAATGTTTTTCCATTTGTTTGTGTCCTCTCTTATTTCCTTGAGCAGTGGTTTGTAGTTCCCCTTGAAGAGGTCATTCACAACCCTTGTAAGTTGTATTCCTGGGCATTTTGTTCTCTTTGTAGTGATTGTGAATGGGAGTTTGCTCATGACTTAGCTCTCTGTTTGTCTATTATCAGTGTATAGGAATGTTTGTGATTTTTGCACATTGATTTTGTATCCTGAGACTTTGCTGAAGTTGCTTAAGAGCTTAAGGAGTTTTTGGGCTGAGACCACGGGGTTTTCTAAACATACAATCATGTCATCTCCAAACACAGATAATTTGACTTCCCCTCTTCCTATTTGAATACCTTTATTTCTTTCTCTTGTCTGATTGCCCTGGCCAGAACTTCCAATACTATGTTGAATAGGAGTGGTGAGAGAGGGCATCCTTGTCTTGGGCTGGTTTTCAAAGGGAATGCTTCCAGTTTTTGCCAATTCAGTATGATATTGGCTGTGGGTTTGTCGTAAATAACTCCTATTATTTTGATATATGTTCCATCAATACCTAGTTTATTGAGTTTGTTTACCATGAAGGGGCATTGAATTTATTGAAGCCTTTTCTGCATCTCTTGAGATAATCATGTGGCTTTTGTCATTGGTTCTGTTTATGTGATGGATTACGTTTACTGATTTTTGTATGTTGAACCAGCCTTGCATCCTAGGGATGAAGCCCACTTGATCATGGTGGATAAGCTTTTTGATGTGCTACTGGATTCCATTTGCCAGTATTTTATTGACGATTTTCGCATTGATGTTCATCAGGGATATTGGCCTGAAATTTTCTTTTTTTGTTGTGTCTCTGCTAGGTTTTGGTATCATGATAATGCTGGCCTCATAAAATGAGTTGGGAGGAGTCCCTCTTTTTCTATTTTTTGAAATAGTTTCCAAAAAAAAATGGTACCAACTCCTTTTTGTACCTCTGGTAGAATTCAGCTGTTACTCCGTCTGGTCCTGGGCTTTTTTTGGTTGATAGGCTATTAATTACTTCCTCAATTTCAGAACGTGTTATTAGTCTATTAAGGGATTCAGCTTCTTCCAGGTTTAGTCTTGAAGGGTGTATGTGTCCAGGAATTTATTTCTTCTAGGTTTTCTAGTTTATTTGGGTAGAGGTGTTTATAGTATTCTCTGGTGGTAGTTTGTATTTCTGTGGGATCAGTGGTGATCTCCCCTTTATCATTTTTTATTGTGTCTATTTGATTCTTCTCTATTTTCTTCTTTATTAGTCTGGCTAGTGGTCTATCTATTTTGTTAATCTTTTCAAAAAACCAGCTTCTGGATTCATTGATTTTTGAAGGGTTTTTCAAGTCTCTATCTCCTTCAGTTCTGCTGTGATCTTAGTTATTTCTTGTCTTCTATTAGCTTTTGAATTTGTTTGCTCTTGCTTCTCTAGCTCTTTTAATTGTGATGTTAGGTTGTAAATTTTAGATCTTTCCCACTTTCTCCTGTGAGCATTTAGTGCTATAAATTTCCCTCTAGACACTGCTTTAGCTGTGTCCCAGAGATTCTGGTACGTTGTGTCTTTGTTCTCATTGGTTTCAAAGAACTTATTTATTTCTGCCTTAATTTTGTTATTTATTCAGTAGTCATTCAGGAATAGGTTGTTCAGTTTCCATGGAGTTGTGTGGTATTGAGTGAGTTTCTTAACCCTGAATTCTAATTTGATTGCATTGTGGTCTGTTTGTTATGATTTCCGTTCTTTTGCATTTGCTGAGGAGTGTTTTACTTCCAATTATGTGGTCGATTTTAGAATAAGTGTTATGTGGTGCTGAGAAGAACGTATATTTTGTTGATTTGTGGTGGAGAGATCTGTAGATGCCTATTATGTCCCCTTGGTCCAGAGCTGAGTACAAGTTCTGAATATCCTTGTTAATTTTCTGTCTCGATCTGTCTAATATTGACAGTAGGGTGTTAAAGTCTCCCATTATTATTGTGTGGTAGTCTAAGTCTCTTTGTAGAACTTGCTTTCTAAGAACTTGCTTTATGAAACTGGGTGCTCCTGTATTGGGTGGATATATATTTAGGATAGTTGGCTCTTCTTGTTGCATTGATCCTTTTACCATGATGTAATGCCTTTCTTTGTCTTTTTTATCTTTGTTGGTTTAAAGTCTGTTTTATCAGAGACTAGGATTGCAACCCCTGCTTTTTGTTTTTGCTTTTTATTTGCTTGGTAAATCTTCCTCCATCCCTCTATTTTGAGCCTTTGAGTGTCTTTGCATATGAGATGGGGCTCCTGAATACAGCACACTGATGGGTCTTGGCTCTTTATCCAATTTGCCAGTCTGTGCCTTTTAATTGGGGCATTTAGCCCATTTACATTTAAGGTTAATATTGTTATGTGTGAATTTGATTCTGTCATTATGATGCTAGCTGGTTATTTTCCCCATTCGTTGATGCAGTTTCTTCATAGTGTCAATGGTCTTTACATTTTGGTTTGTTTTTGCAGTAGCTGGTACCGGTTTTTCCTTTCCATATTTAGTACTTCCTTCAGGAGCTCTTGTAAGACAAGCCTGGTGATGGCAAAATCCCTCAGCATTTGCTTGTCTGTTAAGGATTTTATTTCTCCTTCACTTATGAAGCTCAGCTTGGCTGGATATGAAATTCTGAGCTGAAAATTCTTTTCTTTAAGAATGTTGAATATTGGCCCCCACTCTCTTCTGGCTTGTAGGGTTTCTGCAGAGAGATCTGCTGTTAGTCTGATGGGCTTCCCTTTGGGGGTAACCTGACTTTTTTCTCTGGCTTCCCTTAACATTTTATTCTTCATTTCAACTTTGGTGAATCTCATGATTATGTGTCTTGGGGTTGCTCTTCTTGACTAGTATCTTTATGGTGGTTCTCTGTATTTCCTGAATTTGAATGTTGGCCTCTCTTGCTAGGTTGGGGAAGTTCTCCTGGATAATATCCTGAAGTGTGTTTTCCTACTTGGATCCATTCTCCTCATTACTTTTGGGTACATCAATCAAATGTAGGTTCAGCCTTTTCACATAGTCCCATATTTCTTGGAGGCTGTGTTTGTTCCTTTTCATTCTTTTTTCTCTAATCTTGTCTTCTTGCTTTATTTCATTAAGTTGATCTTCAGTCTCTGATATCCTTTCTTCTTCTTGATCAATGCAGCTATTGATACTTGCATGTGCTTCGTGAAGTTCCCATGCTGTGTTTTTCAGCTCCATCAGGTCATTTATGTTCTTCTCTAAACTGGTTATTCTAGTTAGCAATTCCTTTAACCCTTTATCAAGGTTCTTAGCTTCCTTGCATTGGGTTAGAACATGCTCCTTTAGTTTGGAGGAGTTTGTTATTATCCACCTTCTGAAGCCTACTGCTGTCAATTTGTCAAACTCATTTTCTGTCCAGTTTTGTTCCCTTGCTGGCGAGGAGTTGTGATCCTTTGAAGGAGAAGAGGCATTCTGGTTTTTGGAATTTTCAGCCTTTTTGCACGTTTTTTTCCTCATCTTCGTGGATTTATTTACCTTTGGACTTTGCTGCTGGTGACCTTCAGATGGAGTTTTTGCATTGTTGTCCTTTTTGTTAATGTTGATGCTATTGCTTTCTGTTTGTTAGTTTTCCTTCTAATAGTCAGACCCCTCTTCTGCAGGTCTTCTGGAGTTTGCTGGGCATCCACTCCAGACTCTGTTTGCCAAGTTATCACCAGTGGAGGCTGCAGAACAGCAAAGATTGCTGCCTGCTTCTTCCTCTGGAAGCTTCGTCCCAGAGGGGCACCCGCCAGATGCCAGCCAGAGCTCTCCTGTATGAGGTGTCTCTCGACCCTTGCTGGGAGGTGTTTCCCCATCAGGAGGCACGGGGGTCAGGGACTCACTTGAGGAGGCAGTCTGTCCCTTAGCAGAGCTGGAGCGCTGTGCTGGGAGATCTGCTGCTCTCTTCAGAGCCAGCAGGCAGGAACATTTAAGTCTGCTGAAGCTGTGCCCACAGCTGCCCCTTCCCCTAGGTGCTCTGTCCCAGGGAGATCGGAGTTTTATCTATAAGCCCCTGACTGGGACTGCTGCCTTTCTTTCAGAGATGCCCTGCCCAGAGATCCAGGATTTCTTTTATAGAGTAATGAAAATGTTTTAAAATTGACTGTGGTGGTAGATGTGTAACTGTATGAATATATTAAAATCATTTGACTGAAAAAAAAACTTTCCCCTGACTCCATCGATGGGCAGTTCCTCAATGGTTCTGGAATCCTGGGCCCCTGCTTTTTCTTCTCTAATCTGTAACTCCAGCATAGATCACCGTTGTTATGGGCTGAGGCATGGGAAGAGGTCATAGTTAATTTATTATTCTCCATGATGACCCCTCCACTGATTCCTGGTGGCTAATATAAACCACCTTTTCGTAACCGCTCCTAAAACAAGTTTGATAAGCTCATAATTTAGGCAGCATTTATGACCACAGCTAGATCTTCCCGGGGCTAATCATTGTCTCCCATAGGTAATTTTTTTAGGCTACTGATCATTTGTCTCACTAATCTCTCTATTTGTTCCTGCAGCTAATAGCAGATCCCCAAATACCCTCTGTAATTTTCTTACAAGCAGAATTCCAATTCCCCATTAAGAAATCCTGCTTTAAAGTGTAATTAAAGATCATCTAAGAAAAACAGGGCCAATTTTGAACACCCCACAAGCAATTTTTTTCCTCTGCCAGAAGGAAGGGTGTGTAGAGGGAATTAAAAATCACTTTAAAAATTATAAACAGGTTTAATACGACCATTCTAATCAACAGTCTTGTTATCAAGTAATATATCTAAAATTAAGATAATGGATTTTAAAGGAATAGACTATAAAAATCGTCTCCTATTCAACAGGCATATCAACCAAGCAATTACTAATTCTGTTTATAACTACAGCCCTATACTCTTTTTAAAAGGGCAATGAAAGCAAAACTTGGTTTCTGAGCCCCTGTTGAATTAGCATTGATTTTGTTTTACTGCCAAGCTAAGGAAATATCAACATTAAGGAGTTCTTTAACCCTATTTAGAGTATGCACACTTACACTGAATTTAGTCCACAGGTTGTTTATCTTGCTATTTACAATGAACCAAAAAAATCAATCCCCAGCATAGAAGTTTTATGCATGGCTGTAGAAGAAAGCATGGCTACCTGAGAAATTGTTAGAAAGCAGCAATGCATTAGCAGCACTACGTTATTAAGTAGGACACAAAGGGTTTGTGCTATTCAGATATAAATCCACTGAAGTGTGATCCAATGTTAATTGCTAACAATTGTCTGCATTTGAGCCATTACAGAAAGGAAAGGCTCATTTAAAGAAACAGTGACATGTGCCAAAGCTATTTTCTCAATGGTTCTCATGTTTGTAAATATTTAAGGTTGTGTGGAGGTAAAAACATGCAAATATGAAAGATATGGACTATTCCATTATAATAAATGTTCAACAGTAAAATACAGGTTTCTGTCTTTTTTTAAGTCAGTTCAAAGGAGAAATAAAAGCAATCAACTTTGAAACATAAAAATTCCAAAAGCTATGATAAAATATAGCACACCGTTGACGGAGGTGTTGAAATCAGTCCTGGAAGTCAGCAAATGGAGCTAAGTCTAACTGATATCTACAAATATGTCTTGCATCAGGTTTATTACAAATGTGATAACACTGTTGAACTTTCCTACTTTGCAAGAATCTGATCTTTTTCAGATCAGATTATGTGAATCTAAAATTGATTGAAAGGACAGCTATTAGACTTGTGTCAAAAGGCCTTTTTTATAATAGAAATGTACTAGCCATTTTGAAATTTGATCATAATTCTTCAGATCTTTCTGCCCCTAGAAATAATTTCTTTTAAATTATAACTTTAAATGAATTCTTCATATTCTTTTTTTAACATACTTAGGATACATTGGACATCTCAGGAGACTTTTTCATAAATAAGAGCAAGAGAATTAGAGAGTGGAAACAATTATATGATCAAAATAAATCAAAGCACTCTCAGCTCTTAAAGGGTTTATTTCCAGAGCCTGTCTAGGTATCCCAAGAATACTGGTGCATGAAAAAACCACTAACCTATCCACCAACTTCTCACTCGAATATTGAAACTTGTTCTTGTAGTTATATTGTTCTTGTTCTATATCAGAAGGGGCAGGAGAGCTGGAATGTATTGTACTTTTACCATGTGGCTAGCATTGTGCTAAGCACTTTCCATACATTAATGTATTTAATGTTCACAATGGTCTTATGCATACTTCCATTCCATAGAAGAAATGGAGACTTACATGTAGAGAACCAGCTTTAGAGTAACTTCAGTTGGACCAAAAAGCTATAGATTTGCCTGTCAGATAGCAAAATCAATACAGACCCAGAAACATCAGATGTAAGAAAATCTTTCCTCACCAGCTGCAATAATTCATTATTGCAATGAATGATTTCCAAGTTTCTTTAATTGCATACCACTCGCAGAAAAACAGAAAAACTCTGGTGCACGCACCCACAATATGTACATATTCATTTATTATAAATTATATAGTGTTTAGAATATATTGCAGTCAATAGTTCGTATCTCAAAATACAATATCAACTTAGGGCAAGGTTCATCTTAGTGGCATTGAAATATTAGGTGTAAATCCAAATGACAAATAACCTTCCTGATAATTTTGAATATTTTTGGCTGAACTTCTTTTCAGAGAAGGATGAACTCAACATTGATTTTACCATGTGAAGTAGCTGCAGAAGAGTCCATCTGGCAAGAAGAAGGGTATCAGCTCTGCCGTTTTCTTGTGAGTTGCTTTGTTCTGCATTGTTAATACTATCTTCAAACCAAACCCATTACAGGAATCCTACCTATCTGTTGATTTCATGAGGGTTTTTCAAAGCTATTATTTAAAACAAGATAACATTCATAAATACATTTGACACCTAAAAAGCAGTACATCTGGAGACCAATGTGGGTCCCGGAACCATTCTCCATCCTCCCCTCAACATGGCACTGACCTCTTCCCGTCCATCTCTGGAGTTCCGTGAGGGCAACGCTGCCAATCCGTATCTTAGAAGTTGGTGAAGTTTCATTTCATTCCGACTTTTAAAATAAACATCCCAGCACCTCAACTGGCTCACCTCCTGCAGTGTTGGGCCCTACTTTGGATTCCACTGCTCTAGCAAAGAGGGTTAGAAGTCAGCATAAATGCATAAACACTGCCTTCAATACAAGGCCTTCTTGATCATTTTTAACTAACTTCCCAAGCCACATTTGCCTAATTTCTCAGGAGGGAATAAGGAGATAGAGACAATATTTGAAAATAGTTGGAGGCCCCAGCTCTGTCATGTACGAGTCACAGGTTACTTCATCTTTCTGAGTCTCGATACTTTAGCTGCAATTGTGAGGATTAGTTAAGCTCAGGAGCCAGAGAGTGAGCATAATGAATTCAATCTGAATTATTACAAAATATTTGATATTTAAAAATGTTTCAGTGGGCAATCTCACACAGAAAATTTCCTTTTCATGAATCAGAAAAGACGTGATATTTCTATGAAGACTGAGTCTCTCACCATATCATTATACCAATTCAAGCCCTAAACATGAGTTCCAACCCTTGACAGGGGTTCATAAGGGACAGATACAAGCAATAATGGTTTGAGTTTTTAAAAATATATATGTTGACCAAAAAACATACTTCCTCCCCATCACTCTTCCTTTTTTGGTTAGAATAAATCAGTGGTTCACAGACCAGTAGTAGCTCAGCATTACCAAGGAGCTTGTTAAAAATGAAAATTATCAGCCCCACCCTGGATCTCCTGAATCAGAAACTCCAGAGATGGGTCCTATGTATTAGCAACATCTCCAGGTGATCTGATGCATGCTAAAGTTTGAGAACTCCCAGTATAGACTGTACCTGTTTTCTAAAGCAAAGGGGCAGGTGTTTGATTTTCAGTCTCAATTAATAGGTGCATGAACTTCGTCTATGTAACTTCCCAATAATGAAGTGAACTGTCTTTCCCTTGTGGACATACAATGTTAGAACATTGATAGGGATAATCACACTTGTTAAATTTGATTTGATTGGCAAAACTGCTCAAAGCTGAATACAGACATTTGGCTATAATTCAGGAATGCTACAAACTCAAGATTGTTGCTGTTCATGAGACATTTTTAAACAAAATTGTAACCATGGGTTATAATTTTCAATCCCATTTGATACAATAAATAAATAAAGTTCAATATCTGGTCACTGTTGCATTTTCTTGGTAATACATGTCTGGCTACCTCACAACTGTTTTTTGAATGAGGAAATAAAAGTCTCCACTTAATTTTTTCAATGTTGTATGTGGTATTATCAGCCAAAAAAATTTAAGCCTTGTTATCACTTTATCTTTTTGCAGTCATTTTAACTCACTACATGTCATTGGTTTGTGTGTGTGTGTGTGTGTGTGTGTGTGTGTGTTTATTTGACTAACCTAGTTAGTCCAGACAGCTGTTTCTTTGCCTTTTTTGGATTCTGTCCACTCTATAAAAATATCTAAAGCTCCATAAAGACAAATCTATACTTGATCTTAAGCCATTTGAAATAATAGTTAAAAAACAACATCACAATTGTCCCCTAGTTTGGAAAGGAGGCCTAAGCATTTTTCAATTACAGATATAGACTTTTAGCTAGATAATTCAAAATAATGCTTAATTTACTGATTAAAATTTAGCATACACATTAACAGGTGCCTCCAAAAGTCAAAAACACACAGAGCCGAGTCTCCTACATGAAGTACTTTCCTTTAGTACACATGACCCTTCCTTTGGATCAACCAGTATTTATTAATGGGCTGCTCTCTCACTTACACATGGTTTGGAGCCTGTTGGCAAAGGCTTTTGCCCGCTCACATGACGTTACTTATTTGACAGAATATGGATAATTTCAAGGCTTTGATGGTCTTTCAGTGTTAAGACTGGCAGATGAATATTGTAATGCACTTGAAAAATTTGGTGTAAGAAGAAAAGTATATTCTTAGATAATAAAGAATGGCCCAACTTCAGACAGCCAGCTGTGGACTTGATTCTTTAAAAATGATTTACATGGTCCAGTTGCACTGTCTCTATAATTTTCTTGTTACACATCAGTCTGGATCTAGATTACATACATAAGATTTATTTGGTGATTTTTGTTCATTTTGATTTATTATTTCACTATTTAGACGCAACTTTCTCTGAAATGTCTTCTATAAAAAATGATGTAACATTTATTGCATTTATTATACTTAATGATAAACCTTTCAGTAACTTTATCAATGTAAAAAATGATCAAAATCACACGTTTAATTCAGTGCAACACATGATTTTACTTTAAGAGATTTTATACACATAAAAATCCCCAAGATTTTGGCCTTTATCTAGGGCAACTTGCTTTCAGCAGAAGACTAATTTGAATCAATTCTTTTCCCTTTTAGATTATATTAGGGTCAGAATCCTTATGTGACCCTCATGGTTATTTGTGGGACATGACAAAGAAGGATAAAATCTAACTACTCATTTCTAGCCAAAAGGTTTAGATACTGCTTCTTATTTGATTATACCTCTTTGGTGTAAGATGTGTTTTATTTCTGCTACAAAAAAAAAGTTTATAAAAACCTAATTCTAAATCACCTTTTTGGAGCTCAGATATATACTCCTGAAGGGAATGGAATACCTTCATCAGTTTAACTTGCTTTCCAAATCCCCCATCATGCTGTAAAACATGCAGTCTCAGTTGGGGATGGATTATAAGGGTTAACATATCTTTTCAAGTTAATCAAGACTGAATTTGAACTGACTCAATTCTTTCCCCACAATTTAATGCTCCCATTTTTTTACCAGTGACCTGAAAAGATTTGATTTCATAGATGCCAATGTAGACCAAAAAAAAAAAAAAAAATCCAAAACACCAAAAAGCAGATTTTAATTGCAATTGTAACTTGTTCATCTTGTTTAAGCTGGTTGGTAAAGTTCATATTTCCATGTCTAACACTCCAAATTTTATACTAATTCAATTTAGGCATCTTATTTATGTTGCCACAGAATGCTTAAGTTTATTTTCTTGACATATGATTAAAATTTCCATTATTTCTCCTATAATTTATTTTGAAACCTAAAAGCCTCACATTTTCATAAATCTTTTAAGGGTTTTGAAATGTACTACCATGAAATTATCTAATTATGTATTTTATAGTCCAACCCACAAAGCAAATACAATCCATACCATTAAAAACAAATGAATCTGGGCCGGGTGTGGTGGCTCACGCCTGTAATCCCAGCACTTTGGGAGGCCGAGGCGGGCAGATCACGAGGTCAGGAGATCAAGACCATCCTGGCTAACACGGTGAAACCCCGTCTCTACTAAAAATACAAAAAATTAGCGGGGCATAGTGGCGGGCGCCTGTAGTCCCAGCGACTCGGGAGACTGAGGCAGGAGAATGGCGTGAACCTGGAGGCGGAGCTTGCAGTGAGCCGAGATCGCGCCACTGCACTCCAGCCTGGGCGACAGAGCCAGATTGCGTCTCAAAACAAACAAACAAACAAACAAGCAAACAAAAAACAAATGAATCTGAAGATGCTAAATTCAGTTGAGGAGGCTTCCTAATTCAAAGTCAATACTAAATAAATGATATACTTTGTATCTGGTTGAAAATGTAACATTATCCAGAAAAAAAAAATTGTATTTTAAAAGGAAATAAATTTTCCTATATTTTTGTAACAGAAAACATCACTTAAATCCAATCCACCCCCAGCATCCCAGCATGTTGCCTTCATTTTGACCTTCACTGAGGAAAGTCAAGCCAACTGAGAAATAAATGTTCAGTGGAGGGAGCTTGTCGGGGGGACCCCTGGGAGAGCCAAGGAACAGTGTTTATTGGATAAAACACTAAGTTTGTACAAATAAATCACAGATCCAAAATGGTTGAGGTAAGAATGGAGGATATTTCACATCAAATCATCACATCTTAGAATGGAGTTTTGGTTTCGTTTCTCTTTTCTTTCTCTTCCCCTTTGAAAGATGAGACTCCAGATTTGTAACTTTTAAATGGTAAGTCAGGGTTAAATTCCCAGTTTATTTTAACTTGGAAAATATCAGTGATTTGTTATCTGAATCACCCAATTGGCTTTGTTTTTCTGTATGAACATCATTATTTTCTTGTCTTTCCCCTTTAAAGTCCATTTTCCATAATTTCAATATTATCGTTATAATATCATGGAAATTCACTAAACAATTGCAGAATTTCAAACCCTACTCTGCTGGCAACTGGCCCAGTCTTAATCACCAACTGTTAAACCTGCATTTGGTCACTAATGCACTAAAACATTGCTAATGACATGGAGGTAGGACAAGATACGGCCAGTCTCATAATGAATGACTCCACAAAAGCAAAGTGGCAAAAGCAATTATAGAATCACATGGGCCACTGGCCTTGAATTGTCATGGACATCCTATTTCATGTTGTTCAGCTAAAACAGCTCAGAGATAACCTTATTTTCAGTAGAAGCAGAGGTTGTATCACATATGTACTTCAACTGGCACATGCTTCTGTTTCAAGAACTAATTGTTCTATAGGAAAAGATCTTCAGTTCCTTTATTACCAAGATGAATTAAACAGTTTTCCACATTCAGACTGTATTCTTAGTATACAACAAACCCTGAAGAAAAGAAGTAAATACTTTTAAAATGTTTAATGATTTTGTATTGCATTTTATTAAATACCACTTGGCATTTCCAACTTCACATGCATTCTCCTAATATTTCCCAAGAAGTTTTAACTTATTTATGATACATTACATAAACATAGTATAATTACAAAAGAAGTTGAGTGCATTTCAATATGTCAAATGTATTTTTTCTGCTATAATTACAACCAAGGAAAATATAATCAACAAACTGAATAAAGATGCTAATAAAAGTTGTGTATAAATATTTAAAATTATTTAATATTACTTTAAAAATATATTTCAATGCAAATAAAAATCATGTGAGCAGAATTATAAAATTAACCCGAAATTCCATCAGATGTGACATAGAAAATTTAAAATTTATCTTTTAACTGAGCAAGAAAATGATTGCTTCACTGAGGCAACAGCCTAGTTGCTCCACCATAAAACTGAGCCATAAGCTGAGCATGGTGGTGTGTAACTGTAGTCCCAGCTACTCGGGAGTCTAAGGCAGGAGGATCACTTGAGGCCAGGGGTTCCATTTCAGCCTGGACAACATAATGAGACCCTATCTCTACAAAAAAAAAAAAAAAAAAAAAAAGCCATAGACTCCAACCCTTGATATTGTCACTTTTACCCAGATGGATATTTTTCTACACAGCCTGTTAACAGACAATGTTGACATGATGATAAACCTGAGAATCTAGGCACATATATCAATACATTCCATGACCAGAGGATAAAAAACTGAAAAAAAAAAACCACAAATTCTAAGTAGACTTACTGCTACGATAATCTCTACAGTAAATGCAACACTTCAAGGTATTTCTAAACAGTAACCATTTGCTTGAGTTCTGGGTCTAAAATAGCATCATCCTAATCTTATCAATTTGAGATTGAGAGAAAAACATAAAGTTGGGGGACATGTTTGCTCTTGTAGCACATCCAATTCCAATTACTGGTTTATGGCTGAAAAACACTAAATATTCAGTTTTTGATAAGCTGGAATTAAAAGTAAGTGACAAATAAGACATAGTATAGTCAGGATAAGAAATTTACAATGGGGAAAAGAATGTTGCCAGGGAAGGGGGAAGAGGAGGAAGGGAGGTTCCTGAGATTCTAGAAAATCTTGACATTAGAAACTGGATTTTGTGGAGCATGTTTATTGCATACTAAAGAATATTTTACACAGACTTCCACTTTAAGCTTTAGCTAGTAAGAAAGAAGCATGCTATTTCTCATTTTGCCTCAAGTACCAAGAAAACCAGAGCTAAATTTGGAACTTACAGTTGCAGATTGGCCAGATTTTGTGATATATTTATATTTTTTAAAATTTACCTTACTTTGGCTTTTTTTCTTATTACATTTATTTATTTTATCTTTTTTATATACTTTGGTTATATACTTTGGTAAAGTGCTTCATATTCTTTTTGGAAATAAGCGGGAATAAATGCCATGTTTCATTGAATCTAAGTTACCTTTTCTTGTAAGGTGCACCATTATTTTATATACCACTAAGAGGCAGGGAAACCCAAAAAGGAACCCACTGCTAATTAAACTTTGACACCTCATTGATTGTAGATGCATCCTGACTTCAGAGATGATAAATGTGAAACAAAAATCCATCTTCAAATCAGTAAAATACAGCAACATTATTCTCTTTGGTATTTTTATAAGTATTTATTGACAGTTTAATTTTATGATCGGATTTGAAAGGCAAGGCCAAGAATTTAAATTGTAGATACAGGCCAGACTCTCATTAGTCATCATCTTGTTTTACACAAGAAGAAATGTAGAAGGCATAGTCTGAATCCTCAAGAAGCTTATCATCTCACTTCAACTTCAGTGATCACATGACAACATAATGTGCATTAACTGCACATCAAATATACCTCAAGAATGGGGTCTATTGATCAGAAATGTATCTATTGAGA
This sequence comes from Pan troglodytes, assembly GCF_028858775.2. Classification (NCBI taxonomy): domain Eukaryota; kingdom Metazoa; phylum Chordata; class Mammalia; order Primates; family Hominidae; genus Pan; species Pan troglodytes. Next base: position 161,002,266 of record NC_086015.1, read on the forward strand.
CTAAAATGAAGCCTACATTTATTAGGTTTTGCTTTTCTCTATTAAAAAAGACATACAAATACCAAGTGAATATTCTCTTACATCCCATTTTTTCCTGCAAAAATCTAAACCATTTTTATTTTTGGCAGTTCAATTGTTGTTGAAGAGTTTCTACTATAAATAAACTATGTTGCTTTAGTGAGATATTCAACCAGAAAGTGAGAAAAGCCATCTCATGTAGAGGTATCACATGATGAGGAGAGAACATGGCTCTCTGGATGAATAGAATAAATTTTATATGGATTTTGTGAAACTCTAGTACAAGTCAAGAACAAAAGTTCTCTTGAGGTTATAGTATTGTATGTGGATATAGGGAAAATGAATCATTTGAGTCAGAGTTTCTGATTTTTGTTAAATGGTGAATATAAACAGATTTTTATTTTATCGTCACTGAAGGCCTAGGATACATTATCTTTATCCTTCTAACATTTCTAATTGAATGGTAAATTTATAAACATATCTCCAACCTCAAGCGACACTCCAGTTACAGTGGAGATAAGCCAACATCTAAAATCTAAATGTATACAGATATATATATATACATGTGTATGTATATATATACGTATTTCAAATACTGTGTATGCATGTATTTGAAATAACTTTGTAGTGAAATTTTTTAAAACCCGATTGTAAGATAATTGGCAATATGAATAGTTGGAAGTTAACAGTGACTTTGCCTGAACACACATTTAAACATTAATGATGGTAGAAAGCTAATTAGTAAAATTTAATTGGATGTATGCAAAATGGTATAATGAGAAGATTTCAAGCATATTTAATTTTTAATCCAAATCCAAACTCTGAAGTAGAAAAACAGCTAAAGCCAATCATTGTGAAAGGTGGACTGACACATTTTCAAGACTACCCTATTAGCACCACAGAGTAAATTGATGTCTGAAATTAAATACGGTAATATATTGTCTCATGCCTTTAAAAAACATATAGAATGCAATTGCTTAAATAGCTTAAAGATTAAAATTAGAAATGGAGAGACAGACAAATGTATGTGAAAAAGAGCCCATGGAATATAGTTTTAAAAATTAATTATGTTTTATTATATGCAGTTACATATCTAGAGCAAGCCATTCAGCCAGCCAGAGTTACCTAGAAAGCAACAAAGGTAAAAGGAGACATGTCAGGGATAGTACCCAGTTTCACTCAATCTGATATCAGGGCAATATGATATGGGAGTCAAAAAGGTCAGTGCTATTTCAGGGAATACATGTTATGGAGAAGAAGTCAATAGTTCTTCTCCATACACATGATATTGAAACCACACCCAGAACTTAGAGAGACGACAAAGGTTCTGTTTAGAGTGGATGGCAATCCTAGCTGCATGGGATGATCATCTGGGGAACTTTTTAAAATATAATAGTGATGCCTAGGCCCAGACCCCAGGGATACTGATTTAATTGATCTGGCTTACAGCCTGGAAATGAGGGTGTTTTAAAGTTGTCCCAGGTGATTCTAATGTGCATCCAGGGTTGAAGAACCTGGTTTGGAAAGATCTTGTTGCACTTTTTTCCTTGCCCTTAACTGGTTCTGGCTGTTGCTGATTGGCAGGTGTGTATCTTTTCCTTGGAAGTGAGCATAACTTTGTTCTTGCCTAATAGTCTTTAAAGTAGCAATATGATGTTGGCATACACCACAAGTAAGAAATAATGTCAAAATTAAATTAGAAACATGTTATCTTAAGCTGCAATCAAGTTTGAAGTGTTTTTCAAAGTCTTCTCTGCACTATGGACAATTATGTTAAGTATTGAGCATTGAAAAAGCATGGCTTTATGGCTTTTCAACAGTGTCCTCTTCACAGGTCACAGCAATACAAGGAATGCAAACGCACTGGGAATGTAAAATGGGACTTAACTGAGTATGGGTTGTATCTGTCAGCATTCTTAGTAGCAACAGAAAAACTAATTTAGGCGGAAAAAGAATTCCTAAAAAGCGACTCTCTAGAAAGCCAAGAATTGGCTTGAGGCTACAAACTAGGAACATTGCCCCAAATCGTACCCCAGAACAGTCCCATGAGAACCCCACTGCTCTTGAGCACAGACTTGGCCATGCACCAGCCACCTACACTGTAGTTGCAGGACCCCATAGCTAGACACACCCACCACTGCTGGCATCCACACCAGAATGGAGTCCTTGTAGATTCTTCTTTTATGTCACTTTCTACTAAATCAAAATCAACAAAGCCAGGTCACATGCCTGCCCTGGGCTCTCAGAGAGGCTGGCAGAGACTGCATCTGGTATTTCCCCCTTCCACAATGGGACACGTTCTCTGTTTTCCACTAAAACTCATAAGGTAGGGAATTATCCAAACAGAAAAGAATTTTGTTCACTGAAGAGCCAAACCAGAATTATAAATAACAAAAACGAGAATCTGACCCTCTTTCTGGAGTTAAGCAAAGCTATAGGAATTATTTGTCCTGTATTTTACTTCTGTCACAGTTTGCTATAACTGAGATTGGGACTAACTTCAAGCCCCAAAGTTAATTTCAAGCTGTCTTGGATTCATCAGTCTCTTAGACACACAAAAATTTTATGAAGCACAAAAGCAAAGTTGCTCAGTTCATACCAGGCATACTGAGTTCTTATGCTGGTTTCCCATAGTGTGCTATGGTATGTTCCTCTAGCTAAAATTTGCCAAGTTTCAGTAAGTATCACATGTTTCAAAATATTAATGCATTCTTTTTTTTTTTTTTTTTTTTTTTGAGACGGAGTCTCGCTCTGTCGCCCAGGCTGGAGTGCAGTGGCGCGATCTCGGCTCACTGCAAGCTCCGCCTCCCGGGTTCACGCCATTCTCCTGCCTCAGCCTCCCGAGTAGCTGGGACTACAGGCGCCCGCTACCACGCCCGGCTAATTTTTTGTATTTTTAGTAGAGACGGGGTTTCACCGTGTTAGCCAGGATGGTCTCGATCTCCTGACCTCGTGATCCGCCCGCCTCGGCCTCCCAAAGTGCTGGGATTACAGGAGTGAGCCACCGCGCCCGGCCTAATGCATTCTTAATTACATTTGGAATAGGAAATAACCCATGCCCATTACCACATTCTGGGCATTTAGCCTAAATTTTCCATTCAACATCATAAGTAGATCTTATTTTCAGAGGGCACATATGCTAAGAATATGCCAGGAAATTAGGAGGTTTAACATGTTTCTGTGGCCCTGAGATGTTAACTTGCCCATAAAATTTGTGCAGGCTCAAAGACATCTCTAAAATTTTTCTCCCCGCCTGTGATGCTTTGATTACTTCTAAAACACTTTCTGGTCCTGTAAATTACAGCTCCTCCTGCCACTTGTTGGCCGACACTTTGAAAGGAGTGGTTAATATATACTTTTTTAGGAACAGCTGAATCGTATGATTTCACACCTACACAGTCACTGTCTAGTAGCCTACCCTTATTCTGACAGGTGAACCCAAATCTTCTCTTGGAATATATTAGGTTATTATCTCAAATACGAAAATCAAGTGAATCTCCAACCAAAGCTTTCTCAGTTATTTCTTTCAATGAGTAACTTTCTTGGCTTATGAGAAGGAAGGAAATCATGTTGATCCAAGAGCAAGCATCTAATCCAAACCAGAAAAAAAAATACAAAGTAGTCAATCCCAATTAGTATTTAACAGAAATCCAACTGGGAATGAACCCAGGATTCCCATAACCTGCCTTCCTAATGCAAAACTCCAAAGTTTCCTTCAGAAAAGTAAAACAAGAGCCAGGTTCTTTTTGAAATGCAAAGATTATTTCTAAATGCAAAAAGTTCTGGCTGTAAGCAAAGAGTAATCACAAACAGGACTTTTATGAGTTATCAGATGTTATGAATTCTATGCATTTTTCTATGGAGTAGGTGGATAGCTTTCAACAAAATCATAAAGGTATACATCTCCAAAAAGTAAGTTAAGAAACAACACTCCAGAGAATGAAATGAAGAGCTTCCTCCCTGTTCCAAGGGTGGGTTCTTTATCCATCACCACTCAGCCATCTAATTCAAATAATGAAAGGTAAAGTCAATTTTCCAAGCTCAAAATTTCTCTGCAGTCTCATTTTCTATATTTCTTAGATATGATGACACAAATTGCCAACAACCTTATCTTAAAGGAATTTCTTGTGAGGGACTGAATTATTCTTCCATTCCTTCCAGAGCAATGTATCTAGAGCAGGGACTCTGCTGGGTGTTTATACATGTGAACACCCTCACCACTATTCACAAGTTGTACCCCCCACATGGTGGCAGATGGAAGAACTGCTCAAGGAACACAGATGTCCCTCTGTAGGAGGCAACATCACATATATAGAGAGAGAGTGACCATGGCATTCAAGTCATAAAAATGACATTTTTTTAAAACTCCAAAATGCTACTGGGTAGTTTAAAAGTCTAAACGCAGAGTAGCCCCTTCTGATACTTTCCATTGTGTTTTTGCAAAATTCAAATGATGTAGCTGACATCAGATAAAGCAAAATGGTTCTTTTCAAAATATTAAACATATTTTTATTCTATAATCCAGATAACCCAGTCCTCATTAGTCTGTGATTATAAAATAAGCCATGACTATTTTAATCACTAGCCCATTTCCCAGAAATTCATCCCCTTCAAAATGTCCTCCGTTATTTTAGGAGTCTTCTACAATCCCAGTGTATTTTATTCGTGATGCCATTACACCAACATTTTCCAAAGTGTATTCCATGAAACACTATACCCAGGAGATGCCCCACGAAAGAAGAAACTCAAAATCTGGGAAGTATAACACCTAGATCCCCCTTTTAGGGAAAGTCAATGCACATTTATACAGTATAGATGCTGAGAAGTCCCAATTCAAAAGTCCTAGTGAGTTTTTAAATCCAAAGTCACTTAACCCCTGACCCAGAAAGTGAACAGTTTATGTTTGAAAGATAGGTTTGCTTCCAGCTGTAACATTCTTTGACTTTTATGACTCCAAACTTGTGAAGTGAATAGTGTAAATATTCACTGCTCCATTTGGGAGATGAGAAAATTGAGGCATGAAGAAGTTACTTGTTCAATGTCCCCTAGAATGTATGTGACAAAGCTGGGACTCAAGTTCAATGCTCTTTCTATTACCCCCTGCTTTGGGACTCCCAAATAGCCATGAGGGACTGGGAAAGTCACATATTGCCTTCCATCCAAACACAGAAACACAACCGGCTTGTAAGAAGAGCAACTGCAGAGAAAGTTTCCTAGGTCACAGGATTTCCCCCAAATTCCTGATCTTGTTATCCTACACTAAAACTTCAGCAAGGCCAGTAAACTCTTACTGCCTCCTATGACCAACTCACACCTAAAATGTGTGTCAACCTTTCTCAATTCACCCTAGGTAGTGATGACAAATCAGCATCTGAAAATTTTAAGAAATGGTGAAATTTAATGAATTGGAGCAATAAAATCTTTGCAAACTTTATATGTAAGGTTTGCAAGATTTTTTAAACCTTTACAAATGTAAAATTACTCATTTGCTTATGGAACAGGAAATATATCAATTGTAATGTGATTTGCTCACAAAATCATTATGTTTCATTATAGTTCAAATAAGCCATTCTGTGTATTAATTGAATTTACATGTAAATGTATAATATTTTCATATGAGTAGAATATTATACTGACAAACTTTAAACAATTTAGCTGGTTTTAATATTTTTGAATTTTGGGGAAGCAGACAAACTCTTTGGAATAAATGAAACATTGTATGCTAGTAAAACAGAAGGCTATTATATTTTCAAAGCAGAGTCCTTCAGTATAAAACGAGAGAGATTATAGTTTTCACAAAAGAAGCTCCGAAAAAATAAATAAATAAATAAAAGTGAGAAAAGCATTTTTAAAAATTAAACAAACAAAAACAATCTTGTAAAATGAAGCTGTTTCTGTATGCAAGTACACTCAGTCAGCATCTGTTGCCCAGAAATTTGTACAGGCAGTTTCTGCCTGTTAGGAGTTTCCTTTGCATCATTTTGCTGACCTCCAAAAATTAGAGTTTTGTCCCAATTGAGACAAGTTTCTTTTTGCCAATTTTCCAACATAGCTCACTTTCTCTCATTAGAGAGAATTGTGTGGATGTGTCTGACTCAACTACAGAGAAGTGCCCTCCCCATCTCTGCTCCCTGTAAATTCCGTACTGTTGGTGCCTCCCTGGAGCCTAAAAAACATTAGCCAGTTTCCTCAGTCTCCTTCACCCCACTCCCTCGGCAGCTTGCTGCTGGTTTCTTCTCCAGAAACCACTCAGCAGCATCATTGCTTTGGTTCTCTATCTCCTTTTACCTCATCTCCTGTTGCCTCTTGTTTTCCAACATAGGTGGTCTTAAAAACAAAGTTGATAAAGCAATTAATTACATGTAAGTTTGCATAGCGCCCTTTCCCTGCCATTTGATTTATCCATACAACAGACTTTTATTAAGAGGGTACAGAAAGTGTTAAAACATGACTCCTGGCCTAGAAGAGCTCCATCTAGCAAAAAAGACTGTCCAAAATAAATTACAACACCACACAGTACACACAGCACCAGGGACTGAAGAAACACAGAAAAGGAAACAACTGACTCCACTGGGAGCTGTAGAAAAGTTTTCCAAAGGAGGTGGCTTTACAACCAGGTCCTGAAAGGTAGATAGAAGTTTATCAGTCTAAGAATTGAAGCACAGTTACATCTGAGGCAACCGCGTATTTTAATTGGAATAAATGGGATGGCTATTTTTACATACATGCCAGTAAAGCTTTAGAGGTGCAAATGCAGTCAACCTCAAAATCTCTGTGAGAGAAATTTACACTTCCTGACTCAAAGAAGGGCATCAATCAGCTTTTGGCAGCCCCTCCAGCTTACCTCACTGTCCTGTCAGGAACCTCTCCACACCTTCACCAACAATGATTTAAATAGGTTATCCCTTCTTCCAAGTTTTCAGACCTACCTGTTAACATCCCTCCTTCACACCTGATAAATGAACCAGCAATTCATTCTCATGGAAATACAGCTGTAAAGGTTCATAAATAACAAATTAAAGCTTGCAGTTGCCATCTCGGTTAAAGTAATCCTTAGACTGACTATTGGCAGAGCACTCAGTCATAGCTTAAAATGGAACACAGTCCCACCACATTCAGTTCTAATTTTTGCCTAAGGAGAATTTTCCAGGTAAACGTGGATAGCACAATGCCAAAAATGTCTGAATGTGATACAGACCTATTAGCTAACTATAGTTTGGGGAGATCATCCATGAATCCTGGTTTTTCTGGTTTTCCTCCAAAAAAAAAAAAAAAAGATTAAAACATGAAAAAAACCTCTGTTTCTCTTCTTCTCCATCTCTTCTTTATTTTCCCACCAAACTTTGGGAGCAAGTGCTCTCTCCATCTCCATCAGATTACTGCCATTCCTTTCTCCAGCTACTACCCTTGCCTCTCCCACAGTGAGGTTTCCCTTGGGCCACTCCAATTCTATTCTACTGATTCTGCGCCTTGAAGATCTCTAATGACTCTAATCCTAAAACAAATGTTCCCATCAAAGCTTAATTTTTTATACCGCACTATGTATTGATTCTGTCCATAAGCCATCCTTCTCAAAGCTGCTTCTCTCTTGATTCTGGATGTAGTAATCTGTCAAACATATCTCAAAACTCCCACTCTGCAGCCAGGTCTATGCTAGGTACTAGGGGTAGCACCATCCCCGCTCTCAAGGAATTTACAATCCTGTAGGAAAGTCAGAAAAGAGCCCAATAGATACAAATAGGCATTATATTTTGTCAGAAGATGAAGTGAGTGTGCAAGGCACAAGGCTGGGATCCTCCCACCCAGTGAACCAGCCAGAGAAAATGTCCTGGACAATATGTTGCTGAACCAGACTCAGAAGGTCTAGGTTGAGTTCACAAGGAAAGGAGAATATCTGTGCTTCTCCAGTCCTGTTGCCCTGCCTATAGCTCCATCTACTTCTTTTCTGTTTTGATTTTGGGTATAACTGAGGTTCAGGCTTCATTTCTCAGTAATTTCTTTACCAACTTCCACTCATTATCAGAGCCTACCTCATAGTTTAACTACCTGCAATAAAGAAGGTTGTCAAATCAGAGCTCCCTGCCCCAAATCCCCAACTTTCTGCCATACAGCCCCGCATGAAGATCTCCTGACTGTTGATGTTCTCAGAATCTGGCTCACTCTCTACCCCCGAAAAATGGCCCCTTCACAGCTTCAGGATTTCCAGCAGTAGCACTACCCTTCTTCCAGGCACTGGAGTTCAAAACCTTAAGAGTAATCTTTTTCTTTTGTCTTTATTCCATACTTGGTTTTTCATGCATTTATGAATGAATGAATGAAACTACTACTCATCATGGCTTTCCCTTCTTCTAAAACATTTAACAAACTCTCCTTTACCCTCAAAGTAAGGCAAAATTTTAACCTAGACTTAAGATTCTCCAAAATCTCTCCCCTTATTCAATCCCAGCTACCTATACTATCCACTCTCACCACATGTGTATAGCACGCGATGGTTTTCAAAGTGTCTACCCAAAGAATTTTTGTGAACATTATCTCTTTTTATCTACCACAAGACTGATAAGATAGGCAGGGAAGACATTATTATTCCTCTTTTTTGGAAGATAAAACCAAGACTCTGAGAAGCAGATTCTATCAGGTCTTCTGATTCTTAAGCCACGGTTCCTTCCCACGATGCCACATCATGTGTTATGTTTTGATTTGTTATATAAGTGCAAAATCAATTGTTTTACTTTGGGAGTCTCATATTCTTGCCAAAGTGTGAGCTTCTAAAAAACAAGAAGAGTCCAGGATTTTTTTCTGTAACTCATCAGAACATAGCACTTAGAACTATACCATCGATATAAAAGATGGTGAATAAATGTTTCTTGAAAAAAAATGTTCTAAAACATGTGGTTCTGCATAGGCAAGTCACAATCCTACTTCCTTGCTTAGAACTCATCACACTCACCTCATCTGATTAGATTATCTTAATCTATACTTGTGACCATGGCTGACAAGGCCTTTGTGATTGTGCCCTTGCCGACCCCTCTGATTTCATCCTCTTCTTCTCCCTTCTATCCTCAAAATTCCAGCCATCCTGGCCTTCTTTCTGTTCCTCAAGTTTGCCGAGCTCATTCCTATGTTGGAGCTTTGTGTCTGTTGCTTCCTCAGTTGGAACACTCTGCCCTGGGCCTTCACATGACTCATTCTCACCATTCAGGTTTCAGCACAAAAGCCACCACCTCAGAGAAGCCTTCCCTGGCCACCCCACCTAGAGTTATCCCCTGGTTTTTCTCTCTTTTGTCATTCTGATGTGTTTTCTTCCCAGAATGTATTATAATCTGAACTGAGTTGTTAGTTATTTATGTGTTTATTGCCTATCTCCCCCACCAGAATGTAAACTCTGTGGATCAGAGACATTATCTCTCTCATTTCCCAGTACCCAGATTAGGACGATATCTATTTGTCAAATGAATAAATAGTTGAATGAGTGAATGAATGAATGAATGAATGAATATCAGTTTCCTCATCTATAAAATCGAGGGGTTGGAGTAGATAACCTCTAAGGTCTTTCCCGGCCTAATGTTCTTCAATCAAAACTCTTGTATTTCATGAAGTCAGCTGAGGTCCCTTTTTGGGTTTACATCAGGTCATATTTTCTTTTTTCTTGGCTTTGGTTCCCTCACCAAAGATTCCCATGAGTAGAGAAACAATATTGAGAAGAGAAGAGAACAAGGTCAAATAATATAGTTTAGGTAAAGAACACCTTGCTTCATATTGTGATGCAGCGTCCTCTCCTGTCAGAGCTTTGTAACAGACTGCAGTTTACACAATCACATTTGCTATCTGCTTTTTGTTTTTTTTAATATGTTTGCATTATTCTTCCAATGTACTCCTTTGTTTTCTTTTACCTTGATAAAAATATTCCTAAGGCAGTTATTATTTCTGAGTTTTTTCCAAGGTACAAAGTATATTGACTAAGAAATTGGTGCTTTTCAAATGGGCAGTGTTGACACACATGTGACGGGACAAATCTACCTCAACTGCTAGTGACAAGTAAAATGTTTATTGTATATGTTTAATAACAATTAAATAATCGTTAATAACATTAGAAGTTTTATGTGTTTGTGTCTCATTCTTGTATATTAGGTATCCAATTACTGCTTATTTACAATTTTTATTGGAAAATATTATTTTTTAGCTACTTTGAAGACAGCAGACACATAAGACACTGTGATAAAGACTGAAAACAGTAATTGGAATGTTCTCCAATCATCATGAAGAATTGCCCACTACCAATGATGGCTCCAAATCACTGATGATTGCTGACCTTTACCTGTGATTGTCTTGGAAACATGAAACCTACCACTAGATACTTTCTTTGTCAAGACTGTCCAGCAAATGCATTTTCCAATTTATCCAGAACATTGTCAAACTGAATGTTTACCCGTCATTTTAGTAACATTAGACTTTCGGTGTTTTCTGACTCCAATTGCATTATACATGCACGAAGAGAAGTTGAACAGCCCTTTCTAAAATTTGGCAAGTTCAGATGTCCTTATTTTTCACAATATAAAAAGGCCAGAGAAAAGAATAAAGCCTCCTTAGAGGTTTCCTGTCTTTCAATTCAAATTGTACTTTCAGTAGACGGTGGGTATTGCATTCTTTACTTAGGTTTAGTTGTGTTATCAACTTCTGGTTTGTGTTTTTGGCTATGAAGATGCCAACTGAATCAGAATATAAATAATTTTCTGTCTTTGCCCATACATGGCTACGCTGACATCTTAGATGTTATTGTTAATGAGCACTACGAAGGACAAAGAAAAAATTGAAACTAAGCTTAGATCAAAATCTAAGAGTTTTGGTGGCCACTTCTGGCGTGGGGTGCTAGCACAACTTGCATCAGAGCAACTAGGGAGGAAAGGAAGAAACATAAAAACAATGACGAAGAACAAGGGGTTCTCTTCCTGAGCTAAACCTCCTCTCCTGGATACTCTGCTTAGCATCTGCTTAAACTCCAGTTATTTAATTAGAGATAAGATAAACGGATCCCCAAGGCCTACATCAATTAAATTAAAACCTAGAATTTCAAGGACAAAAATCCCCAAGTCAAAAGATTCAGAATACGGAATATTTACAGAAAAACTAGAAAATCTGTCTTCCAAAGATGAATTTCATAAAATAAAGCCACCTCACATGTGCCAGATTTAATTGATGATCATAAATAAAGCTATAAAGTATGTTATTAAATCTCTTCTCCCTTTAAAGAGGCTGGACAGAAACAATAAAAAAATAATAACTAACAAGTCATTTTCAAAGCTAAGATGTAAATATCATAATTAGTTTTGCTCTGGGCCATTTTATTTTCCATGAAATCTTTTCTAGTGATAGAGAAATAATTTATGAAAACAGAAGGAATATTTATTGCACTCTGCCTCATGATCATTGATCATTTAATTTATAGCCTAAATAGTTTATTTCCACCTTTAAGGGCATTTTAAGATCTGTTTTTAAATCTCATTACTACATCTTAGTTAATATTATCTAAATATATAATCCAAAAAAAGGCTTAACTTATTCTCATCACTTTAGGGGGAAAAAGTAATATGTTTCTTGATCAGACCTTAATGCTAGAGATTAACATATTTTTCCTCCAATTATTGTTTCACTGATTTAAAAATAAATGTGTGGCCAGGTGCCATGGCTAGCACCTGTAATCCCAGCACTTTAGGACGCTGAGACAGGTGGATCACTTGAGGTCAGCCTGGCCAACGTAGTGAAGCCCCATCTCTAATAAAAATACAAAAATTAGCCGGGGTGGTGGCACGTGCCTGTAGTCCCAGCTACTCAGGAGGCTGAGGCAGGAGAATCACTTGAACCCAGGAGACAGAGGTTATAGTGAGTCGAGATCATGCCACTGCACTCCAGCCTGGGCAACAGAGCAAGACTTTGTCTTAAAATAGATAAATAAATATAAATGAATAAATAAATAAATAAATAAATAAATAAATAAATAAATATGTGTTTCCAAGTACTGCAACAAAGAATAAGGTATATATCTCCTCCTTTCCCATTACTGCTATCTCAACTCAAGAAAACCTCTGTTTACACAATATAGGAAATTATTTCAGCTCTTTTAATTATTAAAAATAACAATCAAATAATAAAAACTAAACATGCAAAATGTGCTATTTTGTAATTATAGATAGTTGATGCTTAAAAATATGTAACAGAACATAAAACCAAATTTACATTTATAAAGAAAAAATTCTTTTAAAGTTTCAAAAACAGTATCTCTGTCTTTTATTTGTATGCTATAAACCCACAAAAGACAATAGCTAACCATGTCTTTTATCCCATTTTCCCTCCCAACACTGTTGTCTAGTACAATTTTTAGAAGATAAAATTTTCAAAGCCAATATTCACTGTTATTTTATAATGAAAAACCGCAAACTGGAAGGGAAATGAACTGCCCGGGTTAATTCTGTTGTAGTGGTCAATCCTTAGCTAGAGTTCAAGACTCTACCAGGGCTGCTATACATGTCCTCACAGGTTGCGGATGGTACAACTCCAGGGTATACCATTTGTGTGGAATACAATGCTAAATGGCAGTTCTTGGCATTGGGCAGTGCACCACATAACCAACTGTATGTGGTGGCCCTGTTTTAGTGCTGTATTTTAAATCTTTTCAAGTCTATTCTGCCCAAGGGGTTCACAGTTAGCAAATAAATGGCCTCAGTGTTTGCTTTTCCCTTATGCTACATAAATAAGCTCTTTTTCTGGATGAGCAGTAATTTCCCTGGGTGGAATAACATATTCAACCTTACTTCTGAGGCATGCAAAATCTCTGCCTCACCTACAGGAAGAGAGTTGTGAATGATGAAGAAGGTGAGGGATCAGGCAGTTTCATACACATGTGTTTTTCCTATAAAGCAGCATATGTTTTTCAGATTGATGTTGGCCAGATTAAACTGATCAGGTCTTTGCTGACTTGGAGTAAAAGAAATTTCTGGACTATCTCAAGTGGAGTGGCAATCAGACAGGCAATAGCCCTGCACTGGAAGAGTACCAACCGTGTTGATATTTCTAGATGGATGAGGGGGTGTGGGTTATTTTTTCTCCTAGGAATATGGCAAAGAAGATTGCTGGATATGCATGATCATTTTGTATCCAGAAATGAGATACTAGCACTATTCGAATAGGGATGGGAAATCTATCACCTCTGAGACAACCCCTTGAATGATTGCAGCCCTTTATTCTGAAATGAAGTATCAGGTACAATCATCCAGGCCTCCTCTCTCTGATTCCTGATGATCAGAAAGAAAGTTAACTCTGGAGCTAAAGGCCATGCAGGTGAGGTCAAATTTGGTGCTTCAATGCAGTTGCCTCAACTAAACATTGTGCGCTTTTCCTATGGGAGGCCTCACCTCAAACAAACTGAGCCACTCCCCTCAAACACTGATTACATTTCCTCACCTACTTACCATCTCCCCATCTCTGCCTCAGTACCCTGACAAAACCCTACCACCTCTCAAGGCTCAGCTTAAATGCTACTGTCTCCATGAAATCTCCATGCCTCCCTTGCCAAAAGCAGTGTTTTCTTACCCTGAACTTCCAGAGTACATTGTTTCTCAATACTACACTAGGCAGAATATGCTTCCACACATTCTGGTTTCTAGATATATTTTATCCCTTCCCTAACCTGAAAGGACTTGGGGTTAGGCACTGTCTTACTTATCCCTTGTCTTTACTTATCCCATGTAAGAGTGAATGAAATGTTTTCTCTTAATTTTCTCTCTCAAATGATCAAAACTACGATCAATTCAAACCATATAGGATTTGGGGCTGGCTACATTGTACAACTCCAGGGGACCTCATTCTCATTGCTAACTGTGAATGGTGCCCTGAAGACATGTAATGCAGTTGCCTCAGAGCATTAGTCCTTCCACATGCACAATGCTTCAAAAATTTAGAATTCAGGTTGGGCACAATGGCTCAATCCTGCAATCCCAGAACTTTAGGAAGCTAAGACTGAGAATCTCTTGAGCCCAGGAGTTTGAGACCAGCCTGGGCAACATAAAGAGATCTTGTCTCTAAAAAAATAAATGGTTGCTAGGTGCTTTCTGACTCTTCATTTGCAAGTAGAAGCATTGATATTGCTTTATATTTTTCCATGTTGCTATTAAACGTGCTAGTATTAAGGTTGTTTTGGGGGTGTGATACTTAGGAGCTAACAGATGATAGAACAAAACAAGGCAAGAACCAAACAAAAAGGGCACATTTTTGGCAGGCCCATCAGAGAGTTGTACCAGAAGGTGTCAGCCTCCTTTTCTGTGGAGCCCAGGCCTTTAGTCTACACTGAGGGGAGCGGCTTTCACTCTGAAAAAGAATCTCTATTGGCCGTAGTTGTACCTCATCCATAATATATGAGCCTGAAGAGGAAGCAATCACCTCCCAGCTCCAACACTTGGGGATTACAATTCGAAATGACATTTGGGTGAGGACACAGATCCAAACCATATCATTCTGTCCATGGACCCTCCAAAATTTCATGTCTTTCTCACATTGCAAAATATAATTATGCCTTCCCAACAGTTCCCCAAAGTTTTAACTCATTCCAGCATTAACTCAAAAGTCCAAAGTCTCATCTGAGACAAGCCTAATCTCTTGCATCTATGAGCCTGTAAAATCAAAAACAAGCTAGTTATTTCCAAGATACAATGAAGGTACAAGCATTGGGTAAATACATCCATTCCAAAATGGAGAAATTAGCCAAAAGAAAGGGGCTACAGGCCCCATGAAATTCTGAAACCCAGCAGGGCAGTCATTAAATCTTGAAGCTCCAAAATAATATATTTTGATCCCATGTCTCGCATTCAGGGCACATTTGTGCAAGAGTTGGTCTCCCAAGGCCTTGGGGACCTCTACCCTTGAGGCTTTGCAGGGTACAGCCCTCACAGCTGCTTTTATAGGCTGGCATTTAGTGCCTGTGGCTTTTCCAAGTGCATGGTGCAAGCTGTCAGTGAATCTACCATTCTGGAGTCTGGAGCATGGTGCCCCTCTTCTCACAGCTCCACTGGGCAGTGCCCCAGTGGGGACTCTGTGTGGGGGCTCTAACCCCACATTTCCCCTCTGAACTGCCCTAGTAGAGGTTCCAGATAAGGGCTCTGCCACTGTAGCAGGCTTCTGCCTGGACATCTAGGTGTTTCCATACTTCCTCTGAATTCTAGGTAGAGGCTTCTAAGCCTCAACCCTTGCACTCTGTGCACCTGCAGGCTTAACACCACATGGAAGCCACCAAGGGTTACAGTTTGCATCTTCTAAAGCAGCCACCTGAGCTGTACTTTGGCCCATTTTAGCCACAGCTGGAGCTAGAGTGGCCAGGATTCAGGGAACAGTGTCTTGGAGTTGTGAAGGACAGTGGATCCCTGGGCTTGGCCCACAAAACCATTCAGTCCTCCTAGGACTTCAGGCCTGTGACAGGATCTTTGAGATCTTTTCCCCCATTGTCTTGATTATCAGCATTTGGCTCCTCTTTACTTATGCCAAATTCTGTAGTCAGCTTGAATTCCTCCCCGGAAAACGTCCTTTTCTTTTCTACCACATGGCCAGGCAAATTTTCTAAACTTTTACATTCTGCTTCCCTTTTAAATATAAGTTCCACTTTTAGGTCATTTCTTTGCTCACACATATGAGAATATGCTGTTAGAAGCAGCCAGGCCAAATTCTTGAATGCTTTGCTGCTAAGAAATTTCTCCCACCAGATAACCTGAATCATCACTCTCAAGCTCAAAGTTCCACAAATCCCTAGAGCAGGGGCACAATGCCACCAGTCTCTTTGCTAAAGTATAGCAAAAGTGACCTTTATTCCAGTTCCCAATAAGTTCCTCATTTCCATCTGAGACCTCTTCAGCCTGGACTTCACTGTTTATATCACTATCAACATTTTGGTCACAACTATTTAACAAGTCTCTAGGAAGTTCCAAACTTTCCCTCATCTTCCTATCTTCTTCTGGGCCCCCCAAAACTATTCCAACCTCTGCTTATTACCCATTTCCAAAGTCACTTCCACATTTTCAGGTAACTTTATAGCAGTACCACATTTTTGGTGCCAATTTTCTGTATTAGTCCATTCTCACACTGCTATAAAGAAATACCTGAGACTAGGTAATTTATAAAGAAAAGAGGTTTAATTGGCACGCAGGTCTACAGGCTTTACAAGAAGCATGGCTGAGGAGGCCTCAAAAAATCTACAATCATGGCAGAAGTCTAAGGGAAAGCAGGCATATCTTACATGGCCAGAGCAGAAGAAAGACAGCAGGGAAGGTGCTACACACTTTTAAACAACCAGATCTCATGAGAACTCTATCACAAGAACAGCACCAAAGCAGGAAATCTGCCCCCATGGTCCAATCACCTTTGAATTATAATTGGAGATTATAATTCAACATGAGATTTGGGTGGAGACACAGATTCGAACCATATCAACCACTTTGTTAATCACTGTCCCTTCACCCCGAGGGCCCAGCACAGTAACTGACACTGCTTAGTCACTGTCTGTTGAATAAATGAATTAATATAAAAGACTCCATAGAGGAGGTAGCATTTGAACTAAGACCCTGAAGGATGGGTTTGAACTTGTCAAGAAAAGAAGAGTGTGGGAGTGAGAAACAGGACCTATGTCCAAGGAATGCAAAGCTCTTGCATGCTACTAACAGCATAAGAAGTTTGTGTACATATACACCCAGGATGGGCTAAGGGAAGGTGATAGGCGATCACACAGAGATGTAGGTTGGAATAAGCATGTAAAAAAATCTTGCATGCCAGAACTTTACCCTAGAGGCAACAGAGAATCGCTGATTTCTGTAAATAAGACATAACAAAGTTAGCTGGTTTCATTTTTTTCCAAATGGTAACCAACAGCAGGGTGGAAAGTGAATTGAAGGCTTCCTGGGCCTGGGCCAAGCACTCCCAAGGCCTTCTCCCCCGGCCTTCTCCCCCTGCTTTAAATCCAACCCTTTCTCTCTCTTTAATGCCCCTCAGGGACCATCTTACATTTTCTGGCAAATTTGCTATTATTTTAGTTACTATGAAATGAGTTTTCATGTCATGATCTCCCTCTGACATCTGAGGGTGTATTACTTTGCCTCCTATATTCTTTCTATCTCCCATAATGAATATTCTAAGCAAGGAATGTGACTCGGGCACAGCCTCTTGGTTGGCAGGGGTTTTATCATCCTTCACACAGCAAGACCTTGTGAAGATGCCGTCATATCAATTAGCACAGCAGAATCGAGGCAGGCACGTTTCTACTGGCATGAGCACAACTACCTGGACAAACACCAACACTCCATGCGCACCACAATGCCAGGCCTGCGCATTTCCCACAGAACTGCAGACAGCCCCTTCCACAGAAGTCATTCCAGCTCCAACAGTATCTCCGTGGGTGAGCTGGTCTCCTGCCATCCTTCATGGCTCCTCAGTGTTTGGGAGGTCGTTGTTATTGGGGCCCCTGCTCCAGCATATTTGGTATAAACAGCCAATCCGTTTACATCGACACCTTCTTCAAATCCTTCCTGCAAGGAGCCTGCAACCTCTGCCTGCTGTTCTGTTTGAATGCATGCTTTGGAGAAGAATAGTGACAACATCCCCCTGAAAGAGAAACCAGAAAGAGAGTCCAGAACAGCAAGCAAAAAGAGAAAGGTGAGCTGGCCAAGATTTTAAAGGAGTCACAGCTCTGAGAATAACCCTATAGGCTTCAAGATAAAAACCATTTTTGTCTAATAAAGGGATTATTATGTAGTATTTATGTGTGGATTTATGGTTAAAAGGCAGGAAACCTCCTTTTACTCAGTAGGAACTAAAAACACAGTCGTCTTTGCAAACAAACAGGAGCAACGCTGATTCTAAAGAAGTCAGAGTGGAATTCAGGGCTCTGCATCCAAATATAAGCCCTCAGCTGTGGAGTTGGGACTGTGCAACCCAGATCCTGGACCCCAGCACAAACCCCCACCCTTCCTCTGCTCCTTTCCAGCCCACTTTCCTCTTGTCCTGAATGCTGCCCTTAACCTCTTTGAGCTTTACCTGCTTTTACACTTGGCAAATGCCCTCTGTGCCCCAGGCATCCCACCTGTCCTCTCATTTTTTAAAAAATTGTCTTTCTCCTTTTCGCTTTGTTGAGAAAACTCTTAGCCTCAGTACCTCAAAAATAAGAGAACAGGAGTCCAGAAATAATTTACAGGCCACTGGAACTAAAAGGATTTTGTGGCAGCCTTAATCCAAATCAAACCAGTGGCAGGCAACGTAAATATCTTTTCAGTTCTTTACAAATAAAAAAATCAGCAACACTTCACATACTCACAGGGTACACAATAAAGACAACTCATTTTTTTCTACAGCTTTATTTGGCTTTTCTTATACTAATGAAAATCAGACATTGGAAGTAATGCTGCTTTATGTTTATAATAAAACCTCATTAACTCAGATGCAACTAATTTATAACTTGTGATAATTTTACCACAACAGGGCTGAATTTGCCTATGTGCAATATATGATTTTTACTAAGCAAATTAATAGTCTAAATCAAATTTTAAAAAGATTATTTAACTTATCCAAACAAAGTACCTTTTAGGACATTATTAGTAGGTATTTGCATGCAGAAAAAATAAAATAAAGACTCATTTCTGGCTACAGCTCCACAGTCCCTTTCCTAAAACCCTTGAATACAAATGGGTTTTAGAATTCAGAATTTTTCAAGGTTTAGGAAGTTAATAAATTTCACATATGCATTATATTATATTGTGAGTTGTGTCTGAGGCAGTACCCAGTATTCACACTGTATGAATATTTACACTAAATGAGATAAAAGCTATACATAGCCTTATATCACTTTAGGTCAGATTGTTCTATTAAATAAGTTTAGGTAGGGTCATGTTTTGCCAACAAGTAAATCATGGAAATAACTTCTACTTTCCAGAGCTCTGGGGTGTCAGATGTGGATATGGGTTGAGGACCTGTGCTGAATTATCCCTTCATGAAATAAGAAGTCTTTCAGTTAATGAATATGGGGTAGTTGTTCAAAGGACAAGTTTGATATTGATAAAATTGTATGATTCCAGTAACTGAAATTTTCATTCTCTCAAACCAGTCTTCCATCAGATGTACATCCTCAGTGGTCATTTACACTGCACGTAACAACTTGGATCAAAAGAAACATCCTTTGTGATCTTTCAAAGTAGATGAGGAATTAAGAACTGCGTTCAGACATTTAATTGCTTCCAGAGATGACCACAACTATGCTGAAAAAGCAAGGTCCCAGTGCCCAAAATAGGTCTTACATTCCACAAACATTTGTCACAAGTGGATAACCCCAAGCCATCTTCATTCGTCTAACCATGGGCTACATGTGCCTGAAGAACTGCTGCAGATTTCAGTCTCTCCACATGCCTGACCAAATATCACATCATTAATTGTAATGAATATTCAAACAAAAATCAAATTAAATCATCCCACACCTCCCCTAAAATGCCTATTTTAATAATGATAGCCATCAGAATTAAGTCAGGAGAGAAGCTACTCTTGGTCCAACCAGAAAATTTTGCTGGGAATTCACACTGCTCACTGTGGAGAATGAACTGAGGGCCTCCTAAAATTTTGGTGTCTTTTCATTTACACTATATTTCCTATTGATCAATCTATTCAGTGAACTTCCCAGAGCAGAAAATAATTAAGCTAAATATAAAGTTACGACAAATAGCTAATATTTCTCCTGAACAGTTTCCTGCTGATTCTCTGAAAAAGAGGCATGTAGAAATTAGTGTATATTATCTTTTTATCCATTCCTTTATGTTTATCCAGAACATAAAATTAGGTTTCCAGTAAGACAACCCAAGTTATGTCATTTCATGTCAGTTTTTGATCTGGTTTTTCTTTAAAACATTGTGCAGAGATTTTTCAATAACCTGTTCTTGCTAAGTGAGTTTCCCCCTTTCAAGTATGTCCTCTTCAAAGACCATTCTTTTAAAAACCTTTGGAAAATATTTACTATTTTACTTTTTTCTTACTTACAATACAGTTGTAACCTTAAAATAGTTTGTTTGATGTCAGTTTTTAAAGGATCACAGATTATACTAGAGATTTTCATAAATGCAGGAATTTGGAGAGTATTTCTCCATTATTGTCCATGTGTATATATCCACCCTAATTCACCAGTGGAACTGAAGGTCATTATTTCTGAATTTGCACATTAAAAATAACATCCACCCATAAGGGAATATCTTTAAACCACAAATGCCAGAAATAACAATTGTATTAAACTGCATTTCATGAATACATAATAAAGTTCAATTTACCACTATTTATCATGTTACTTAAATTAAATCTATAATGGAAAAGAGATTTAGTTATGTTTTTAAAACAACAAAGTCCTTTATGCCAATTGCACAGGATCTATATTAGCTCCAATGCATCCATGTCAATTTATTTATTTTTTGCTTAATTACCATCGCTTTCTATTGTTGAGATCCTAGGGGACAATTCACATCCTTTCATGTATTTTTGAAAGCTTAAAGAGACATATACACATATAATTATATTTAAAATTACTATAATTTCAGTTACATTGATTTATAAAATCTGAGACTTTTAAAAAGTGGTATTTTAACTCATACATATATTCTCACCCCCTCATAAATCCTCCAATTTATATTTGTATACTTCACTGGAGTTTTGACAGTTACCTGAAGTTGCTAGAAAAAGTCACTGTGGAGGCAGACAGAGGTATTTTCAGAAGTAATATTCGTGTTGTACCCACACACATTCATACGTAGAGAATTGAGGAAATCAGCCAAAAATCCCAGATTAACAGATACCCATTTTCAACAACCTGCACATCTTGGCAGAAGGAGAAGGCAAAAGAATGCTGGACGGCCTTGAATAATCAAGATATTAGATATTGCTGAAGAAAAAAAGAATTCACTGCTAATCCTACATTGAATTCATTAATACCCTTTATGTGGGTTTGTCCAATAGTTTTAACATGGGCAAACCTGTCTCATTATGTCTCCAACTTAGTAAATGGCTCCATTATCTAACCACCAGGACCAGAAATCTGGGAATGTTCTAGATGACTTCCAGTTTCTCTCCTCCTACAATCAGTCACCAGGACAAGACCCCTGCATTCTATTCCACAGCATTTCTTCAATCCATCTTCTCCCTGGCTAAGCCCACTCTGCAACTGCCTAAATTCCAGCTCTCTTGGTATCTCTCCTGGGCCACCTCATTGGTTTCCTAGCTTATTTTCCAAGTGCCAAGCTGGCTCCTTTCTAACCCTTTCTCCATTTTGCTGCCTGAATGCTCATTCTTGTGTCTTTTTTTTTTTTTTTTTTTTTTTTGAGACAGAGTCTCGCTCTTTCGCCCAGGCTGGAGTGCAGTGGCGCGATCTCTGCTCACTGCCAGCTCCGCCTCCCGGGTTCACGCCATTCTCCTGCCTCAGCCTCCCAAGTAGCTGGGATTACAGGTGCCCGCCACCACGCCCGGCTAATTTTTTGTATTTTCAGTAGAGACGGGGTTTCACCGTGTTAGCCAGGATGGTCTCGATCTCCTGACCTCGTGATCCGCCTGCCTCGGCCTCCCAAAGTGCTGGGATTACAGGCGTGAGCCACCGCGCCCGGCCCTGAATGCTCATTCTTAAATATATCTGATATTGCTACTCTCTAGCTTAAAACTCATCACTGACTAGACAAAGGACAAACATTTTATTATAGCTTACAAGGTCCTCTATGATCTTGCTCTTGCCTTGTCGCCAGCTTTATCTCCAACCAAATTTTCCTCCAAACAACCCCAGGCCTTGACAAAGATTGGTCACATCTACCAAACTCTAGACGGCCTCTTCTGAATCCTCTTCCCAACCAGGCCCTGACTTTTGGGCTCTGTGTTTTTCTCTGCCTTGTCCAATTATAGCAAGAATCCTGCTAAGTCAGTAAGCAGAAGCCCCCGTCCTCAATAGCTGATCACCCCATCCCCCAGGTGATGTCTGATTACCATGGCCATCTTCAGCAAGAATCTTGTTAGGTTGATTTAGCCAGAATCCTTCTTACCCCTGATGTTTCTTGTTAGTCATTTTCCATCCACTGATCCCTCTCCCCTGCTCCTTTGCTATAAATTCCCACTCTTCCTTGTTGTATTCAGAGTTGAGCCCAATATCTCTCCCCTGCTACCATATCACACTACAGTGGTCCCTACACCTATCACAATTGTCCTAAATAAAATCTGCCTTACCATCTTTAACAAGTGTCATGAATTTTTTCATTAACAGCCTCACCAACCTATGAGCCACTGGCCCTAGTGCAGCCCTTCCCAAATGTCCTCCCTCTATGTGCCCACACTTTGCATTTATGAGGACTCAGCTTAAGTCTGACACCCCCCAAAATCTTTCCTAGTTCCCCTCTTGCCCCAAGTAAAACAGAACCCTCTTCATTCCACTGACTTTCCATGCATATTTCTAACCTAATATCTGGTAAAATATAATGTGTTCATTTGCTTTACATGTCTTTTCCTTCTTGTGTGGAATTCTTTGCAGATTGGGGTTGTGTTTTATTTATCATTCTATCCTCTACACCTGGCATATTTCATGGCATACAGTAAAGGTTTAATCAACAATTGTTTTACAAATTCAAGGGAACCTAGGATATATGTTTATTCATGACTTCAAGGACCCCTCATGCTAAGGCAGAAATCTTTTCTGGTAGTAACAGGCTAACTTTTGTGGAATACCCTCCAGCACCCCTAAAGTACATTTTCTAATGAAGATCATATCTAAAACCCCAATGCAAATGCATTTCCTTTGGTGGCATTTAATGACCACCTTTTTGCTGTTGCATATCTTGAAAATGTACAGTTACTACTCAGTACTTATCAGGTGGTAGGTTTATCACCAGAGCTGTGCTCAAAAAATTCTTGAAGAAATAGCTTCCCAGCAGCTAACTTCTCCAAAGTCTCCTTTAAATATCAAATGAAGCTGGCTGACGGCGGCACTTCCACTGACACTCGCTGCTTCAAATGGACGCTGCAGCTGACAGTCATCGCTACTGACAGGAGTCTGGAACTGTCCATAGAAGACACCGATGGTTTACATAAGGCCAGAGAGAACTTTCCCTTTCACAACAGCTGTGTGACACATCAGAAGTCCCCTTAACAGATTAGAAAGCTTAGGCACAGTGCACAGAGAAAACTCACTCACCGAAGCTCTGCCGTGATCAGATAGGGAAGGCAAGCTTAGAATACAGCACCCATAGTTTTTAAATCCACACACAAAATATCTGTTATATGAATAGAAGTGTACACTGGAAGATAATCAAGCCAAATATTTCAATCTGGAAATATGAACATCATAACCATGGTGGTACAAAGCTTAGAAATAAATAAAATTAAAATTGCCCTTAGAAAGAATGGTTCTCATCACATGCCCAAGAGAAAGAAGAATAAGCAAAGATAATAGTAGAGAAACTATATTTGGATTACACTGTACTCCGAGCCAAACAGAGAAGGAAAATCCTAAACTAAGTATTTCTCATCTCAGAGTCCACATTTTACCAAAATATAAAGCAAGAAATTACTACATAATGTATGCTTGGTCAGACTAGTTTTTAAATCAGCATAACTTAGACTATTCTTCTAAATGGAACAAGCAGAAAGCCAGACTTTCTTGAGAACAGGAAAATGTATTCAAATCTAAAAAATATAATCTAAAAGAGAAAACACTGAGATAAATTATCTTCTTACAGTTCAGAATATGCACATGAATTTGGTATAAAGAGAGTTGAACACATTAGCTGTAAACGCTACCCAATTTATATTAAGCAGTGTATCTTCTTCCTCAAAATAAGTACTCAGCAGGCTACTTTCTCACCTCAAAGGTGAAACTCAATGGCAGGCTTCCAGATAGCTTTGACATGAACTTGTATATCAGAAAAGTAGAGAAATACCACTATAATCATGTTTAATCTTTTAAAGCTGTGATTGAGAAGTGGCATTTGGGCAGGATTTAAACTTGGCTTTGTCCGTGGCAAATATTAAGCCCACTCCAGTTCTCTCCTAGCCTTATTTTTTTCTCATTAGTTAGATGTCACATAGGAAATGAAATTATTATAAACATATTTAACTTGTTTAAATAACTTTAAAAACATAACTTACAATCAGTGGGTTTCAAAATTCAATAAATCCTCTCACTTATTAGTT
This sequence comes from Pan troglodytes, assembly GCF_028858775.2. NCBI lineage: Eukaryota > Metazoa > Chordata > Mammalia > Primates > Hominidae > Pan > Pan troglodytes. Next base: position 161,026,500 of record NC_086015.1, read on the forward strand.
ACAGAATATAGTTGCATTTAACCTAATAAAGTTAAAGACATGGCTTTAAGGAATATTCTTTCTTGGCAAGAATTAAATTGGCTTGGCTAATTTACATTGTTTTAAATTTAGAGAGAATTGTGTACTGACTCATGATTACAATACATAAACCATTTCCATGAAATGGTCTGAATTAACCTCCTCGCTATTTATATAAACAGCACATAACATTGCATGCACTGCAGTCTACTAGATGGGAATTTTTTAAGTCAGTAAATTATATTTGTAATATGATCTCTAGCAAAATATGAGAATAAGAAAAGCTTAGTATTGCATTGTTTTAAGTGATAGAAACTCATTGTCTCTGTGTGTTTAAATATACCAAAAGTAGTTGTTAGTGTCTAAAGTTAATGCAAAATGATATGGTATTTGAGTGTATATTTATAAAGCTTATATAATAAAATCAAAGGCTGCCAAAGTATAGATGAAGTGATGACTGCCAAATCAGTTCATAGATAATTAATGTATGAGTTGGGCCCCAAATCTTCCTGAGCTTATTGCTTAAAAGGGTATCTAATGATAACATTCACACTAAAGACCATTATGAAGACTTAGGACAAGTATATAATTTTCACCTGTCAATTAGGAACTACATTCTAACACTGTTGCTAGTCATTTTCTATGTAATCATGAAGAAACTACATCAACTCAAAATAAGACAAAAACATTGAAGATTAAATTTGTCAAAATCACAAAAAAGTTTTGAAGAAAACAGGTATATAAAAGTGGTCAAGGAAAAACACTAAAAGGATCAATTACTATGATTCTTTAAGCAAACTATTGGTAGTAAAATGACAATTTGACTTTAAAATCTATTTATATCCACAGGAAAAGCATCAAAGGGAGCTTTTAAGCTAACTATATGTTTTGTTTTACAAATCTATATTGTATCTTAAAGTGGAATTTTTAATACCTGGGTTATTTGATTATTTATGTACTCTACACCCCAAATCCCCTTTTCTACTGCAGACAGCTTCAACAAAAACATTATTTTCAGTCACTGAAATGTTTGGCTCATAGCGTTCCAAAAATAACTGGATCAAAACAAAGCATTTAGTTTTACTTTCAAATTTATTTCTCCTTAATCTTCCCCCATCTAAGGAAATGGTATCACCACCCACCCATCTTATAAGCCAAACATTTAGGAATCACACTTGGGTCAGTTTTCCCTCACTTCCCAAATTCCAATCCATTGCCAAGCCCCACCTCCAAGATGTACCCTGGATATTACTGCGCGGGCCTCTAGCCCCAGCCCCCATCGCCGCTGCCTGGAGCACTGCAATGGTGTCCTCTTTGTTCTCCTTTCTTGCTCCATTGCCCCATTGCTGTCCATTCTCCAAACGGCAAAGTGAACTTGGCTAAAAGTACGTTGAACATGGTTCCTCTGCTTAAAATCCTCCAGTGACAGCCAGGCACAGTGGCTCACGCCTGTAATCCCAGCACTTTGGGAGGCCAGACAGGCAGATCACGAGGTCAAGAAGTAGAGATGATCCTAGCCAACATGATGAAACCCTGTCTCTACTAAAAATACAAAAATTAGGCCGGGCGCAGTGGCTCTCGCCTGTAATCCCAGCACTTTGGGAGGCCGAGGCGGGTGGATCAAGAGGTGAGGAGATCGAGACTATCCTGGCTAACATGGTGAAACCCTGTCTCTACTAAAAAAATAAAAAATAAAAAAATTAGCCAGACCTGGTGGCGGGCGCCTGTAGTCCCAGCTACTTGGGAGGCTGAGGCAGGAGAATGGCGTGAACCCGGGAGGCGGAGCTTGCAGTGAGCCAAGATCGCGCCACTGCACTCCAGCCTGGGCGACAGAGCAAGACTCTGTCTCAAAAAAAAAAGAAAAAAAAATTCAAAAATTATCTGGGCGTGGTGGCAGGCGCCTGTAGTCCCAGCTACTCTGGAGGCAGAGGCAGGAGAATCACTTGAACCTGGGAGGTGGAGGTTGCAGTTGCCAAGATCGCGCCACTGCACTCCAACCTTGGTGACAGAGCGAGACTCCATCACACACACACACAAAAAATTGATGAGTTCATGTCCTTTGTAGGGACATGGATGAAGCTGGAAATCATCATTCTCAGTAAACTATCGCAAGAACAAAAAACCAAACACCGCATATTCTCACTCATAGGTGGGAATTGAACAATGAGAACACATGGACACAGGAAGGGGAACATCACACTCTGGGGACTGTTGCAGGGTGGGGGCAGGGGGAAGGGATAGCTTTAGGAGATATACCTAATGCTAAATGACGAGTTAATGGGTGCAGCACACCAGCATGGCACATGTATACATGTGTAACTAACCTGCACATTGTGCACACGTACCCTAAAACTTAAAGTATAATAATAATAAAAAAAGAGAGAAAAAATCACAAATAATTGGGGAAAAAAATCCTCCAGTGACTTTATATTTCACTAAAAATCTAAACTCTTACCGTGGTCCACCTCTCCTGACATTCCAGCCACATTGGCTTCTTTCATTTCCTCCAATAGTCCATGTTCATTCCCACTTCATGGCACGTTCTTGAATGTGATCTGTTCTCAGCTTGTCCCCTCAGCCCCAGGTCTTCAATGGCTGGCTCCTTTCTAACATCTCCTCTACTGCCCTACCCTAAGGAATGCCCAACCACCTGCCCCATCACTCGCCATCACATCACCATCTTTTACATTCTTCCTTGCACATTTCCCCCCTTTAGAATGTCAGAGACAAGGCTGGGTGCAGTGGCTCACGCCTATAATCCCAGCACTTTGGGAGGCCGAGGCCGACAGATCACAAGGTCAGGAGTTTGAGACCAGCCTGGCCAACATGGTGAAACCCCATCTTTACTAAAAATACAAAAATTAGCCAGGCGTGGTGGCGCATGACTGTAATCCCAGCTACTTGGGAGGCTGAGGCAGAAGAATTGCTTGAGCCCAGGAGGTGGAGGTTGCAGTGAGCTGAGATCACACACTGCACTCCAGCCTGGGCAACAGAACAAGACTCTGTTTCAAAAAAAAAAAAAAAAACAGAATGTCAAAGGCAAGAGGGGACTGTCCTTGCCTGCCCTGTTCATGTCTGAACCCCCAGAGCTAGACAGTGCCTAGGACAGGGTAGGTACTTAAAAAAATACTTGTCAAATGAACAATTGCTATGGAGTTTTATAATTCACCATTTTAGGTGATGTTAGTCCGGACCAGATCCAGTTACTTTAGAAGCAGAAATATCAGTAGAACAAGAACAAGATGCCTGATACCATTAAACACATCTCAAGTTTTGCCTAATTATGGATATCCACAGGGTCGAATTTGCTGTAGGTTTAAGTGATGTGTCAGCTTTTTCTGGTTTGTTCTCCTATTTTCTAATTCTTTTCTCACTAAAACAAAAACAATACTTCTTTGGCAGTATTCTTCCATAGGAAGTAAAAAGAATGTAAAATAACAATATGTTCCAGATATCTCCATGGTTTCACTTTTCATTGCAAACAAAAATAAAAATAATTGTACCATAACTACTTAGAAGATAATATAATCTAAAATTTCTTTAATTAAGTAATTAAAAAGAAACCTAAACAAACTAACTTTAACAATGATATTTTAATGTGCTAACACTTCCAAAGAATATTGACTGAAAATAGTAATAACTGTAATAGCTTACATTTATTAAGCTTTTCTCTGTGCCAGGTACTATCGTAAGCATATTTCTTGTTTTAAATCATTTAGTTATCACAAAAACTCTCTATGATTAATACTATTTTCATTTTATATATAAGAAAACTGAAGCACATAGAGTTTTAAGTAACTTGCTCAAAGCCACACGGTTAATAAATGTGACAAGAATCCAAATCCAGGGATCCAGATGCCAGAGTTTACGCTCTTACACTGCACTATACAGCTTCATTAGGTTAGAGATACCACATTATATTAGAGATAACATGTATAAAATTTCTATTACAAAGTCTAGAACCTAACAGATACTTGATGCCTGGTAGATAGTATTCTTAGCAATAATTTCTATAGCATCTGAGATGAAATTCAGGGGACACTAGCTCCTATCAGGGTACAGCCTCAGGTCTTTGATGCTAAGCTTGTTAAGAAAAACTTATCAGAGCTGAAGTCAGGCTGTTGGCCTGGGCTCAAGAACTCAGAGGTCAAGATTTAGGAAGAAATCGAGGCAGCAAACAAGAATGTAAATGAGGAAGGTAATTGATGAGAATCACATTGTCAAATCAACATCAGGTACACTATGGAATGAGGCTTGATAGACAAAGTCAAGCTCAGGCACAACATAAATCAGAGTGTAGGTGACAAAGAAAACATCAGGCTGAAACCAATGATATCAGAGATGCAGAATAAGACCAGAGAAAGTAGAACCATGGGCCGTAATGCCTATTGGCCACTGAGGGAATCCTTCCACACCTCACTCTGGTTCACACACTAACCTCATCTTCTCAGAACCCTCTACCTCCCGCCAGGTTCTGACAACTCCATTTTATAAGTAGAAGAAACTAATTTATGTACGTAGATAATGTCCTAACTTTCCAGAGGCCTCACTTATAATCAGTGATAGAAATCGAATGTATTCTTTGATGCTTTTCTAAAATCAAAGATGAAACTATCCCAATACTAAGAGAAATCATATCTTCTGTTCTTGCTTCCTTATCTTCCTTTCTTATTGGAAGATAAGCTTTAGGAAAAGAATGGCAGGGGAAAAGCCAGGAACAGGATGGATATTTTTCAGTGTTGTCTCAATCTTGATGATTGGTTGCTGAGGGGACTTTTTCCTCTCATCAGCCATGTCTCCGCTATGTCTGGATAGTCCCAAGCAGAGAAAGTGACTTTTACTAATGCTTTGGAAGAGCCAGGAACATTCCATGAGCTTCCAGGTATATTTTTAGTCAGGAGTCAGAAGTACGACCCAGAAAATAAGTCTTTACTAAGTACAATCTGACTTTATGTCAAAAGCATAAAATATATATATAATTTTAGTATAAAAAATGAAAAACAGTTTTCACCCAAATAGTGCCATTTTAAATATTGTCCAAAAGCCATTCCCTGGGTGAAGAATTGTAAGAAGATTTACTGGAAGCAACAACTGTCTTCTAGCCTTTAAAAAAAAATTTATTGCTATATCATGGTTGTACATATTTTGGGAGTATGTGTGATATTTTAATACATATATACAATGCATAATGATCAAATCAGAGTAATTGGGATATCCACTACCTCAAATATTTATGTTTTCTTTGTGTTGGGAACATTACAATTCTCTCTTGATTTACTTCTTATATTCCATTATTTACAAAGTCTCTGTGAAACTAAGAACATGAAATCATTTCTAGGTTAGATCTGAAGAGAAGAAGACATAGAAAGCTCTTCCTTTTAAGCTGGGGTGGGGGCAAGAAGGGAGTCAAAGATGTTACTGAAGTAATAATACATCTGAGCAATATAGGGATTTTCTGAGTGGTGAGTCTAATGTATTTTTTCTTAACTTCTTCTGGAATAAGCTTCCAATTTATTAGAGTCCCATCTGTAAAGTAATAGAAATTATCTACTTATAGGCACTGAGAGTAGGAACTTTCCTGGTATGGCAATCTGATACCTCATTATTTGGTGAAAAATGTCTACACATTCAGAATTATGAATGTCACTAATACGTCTAGAATAAGCATTTGTCACTCATTAATATTCATATTGCTGAAACAAAACAGTTCATACCGTAGCTGCTCATAAATCTGGCAGAAATAGGGGAAAAGAAAAGGGAATGGGAAGAGATAAAGAAAGAAAGAGCTCAGGGATAGATTGAACACAAGAGGGGACTCCATTCATTCAGTCTAACATCTGCTCAGCCTGAAGTGGAACCACCTGTTAGTTTATTAAATTGTAGGATTAATTTATGTGGAAATAAGAGAGGAGGGAGAAAGGAGGCTTTAATTCATACTCCCTCCAAAAAAAATCTTCTATTTATTCCCATCTTTTAAAAGAGCCTTTTATGAACAGTAATTGGTGCCATGAATACCTAGCCCCATTATATAATTAATTTAAGAAATGAAATGTGTTTCATAACTGTTATGTAGGCACATTGCCTATAATGTTTTTGTCGGCCATTTCTTCTGTCATCCTTAAAGAAAAGACCACTGGTACCTCCCTTAGCAATTCCACAACAACAGTAGCAGCAGCAGCAAAATGAGCAAGGCTAAAAATCTATACGGATGTGAGCAACACCAAGGAAGATCTTACCTTCCATGTATTCCCGTTTGTGGGGGATATTTTAATGTCTCCTCAGCAGAACAGATGAGAATAATACAGCTGTAGCTACAGGGTCATAAGAAACCCAGCTCTGAGTAATGCAGAAGTCCCCATTAACCTCTCTGCCTCCTTTAATGAAAGACATGCTGCATTGCTTCCTCCAATATTCTCAAATCTCAGGATCTCAAATTTGCTGAATTAAAGTGGTGGATATTATATCTACAGTTGATTTCCTCCTAAGTTTGCCAAGAATGTCAGATGATCATCAAGAAGCATAAATATGAAAGGAGATTAGAAAAACTATACAAACTTTTATATGAATGTAGATAGATATTTCCTGGTATCTCTCATATGTCAACGTGTCATCTTTTTATAACTTGTGGACTGGTTATCTAAGTTGATCACAATTACCTAGGGCACTGTATATGACAGCCTCTCCCAAGATTTGATTACCAGCCACAATCATCTAAAATTTTCTCTTAAGAGGTGGGGGCAGGAAGGATTTCTTAAGGAGCTGTATTTTACTGTTTATTCAAACAACTAATGCTGTCCTTTTCTAAAGATTATTTCTTTCATGTAGCCTAGACCTTATGAGATAACTTCTTTAAGCAGTTCTTTTTGTATGATTAAGGTTCATAAACTTCCTTGGGTAAAAATGAGAAGAGATTATTTTAAGTCTCATCCTTTTTGTCTCTTGAAAAAGTCACCTAAAAAATTGAGGCCAACTTTCCATAAAGCTGTTATAAAAGGCAGTGGAGAAGCCAGCTTTCTCTAGGGACTTATCCAATTACACCAACTGCGTGGTCTTACCCTAAGAGACAGGAGAATTCAAAATTGTGTTTTTCTGATTGTGGCAGAGAGTGTAAAGGGAGAAATCTAAGAAATTCAATTATCTCCCTAGGTGTCACTCAGCTTTGGGACTAATATAATTGGCTATAAATAATATGAGCACATATCAGGCAGAACCTCTGCGGGTTTCATTACAAATACCCTTGTCACTGAGTTGCTAACAACTGGGCTTGCCATGTGGGTGAGTGGGGGTTGCAACTGCAAAGAGATTACTTTGCCAACCACTGGTTTTCCTCATTTTCATGGTCTTCTTTACATATTTTAATTAATGTCCCAAATGTAACATTTTAAGTATGTATTGCCTTTTCAGCACACACCAAAATGACCTTTTAAAGTAACTGTTTAAAATCCAAGGCAATGTTTGATTACCAACTCAGTACTCCATAGCATAACGTTTCTCTTTTTCATGCTCCTGAAATTTAATGGAGTTGTGCAATAGCAGGGGATATGAGTATGAATGGTTAATGTAACAGAATTCTCATTTTCAAAGCATTGTGCTAGAGGCCCATTCTGACTGTCTGTGTGGGGATTTCCCTTGACCACGTTCCAGTAAAGACTTCCTAGCTGCGAAAAGGGGAAAACTTTGGCTCTCTACTTTATTGATTGCACACAGTAGGCAATTAATACAATTTGCTATTTTTATCCTAATTAAGCCTGTGAAAACCAAAACATGTTGATAGAATGTTTGAACAGTGCCACGAAGGATGAGGGTTTTGTAACCATGCCCACATGGATGGGCAAGTCCATATGTATTTTGAAGTCACCAGTGTTCCAAAGGGTTTTTCAAATGTTTTGAGTTTAACCAAACCCTAAACACATTGTGCCAAGTACTATTTTCCTTTAAATTTCAAACCCATGTGAATTTTAAGGGAAATTAAATCCACATGTTTCTGATTCGTTTTTACTTAAATCATTAAAATGCTGTTTTGGACGAGCCATTTGATTTCCAAGAAGCTTTCCTTCACAAACTCCTTTATGCCTTTTTGGTGTGGGGTCAAAAACAGGAAGTCATACTTTGACAATGATAAATTAATTGTGACATCAAACAGTGCAAATCCAAACCCTAGCACTCTAACAATATTCAGCAGTTGACAGATTCATTTTCCTAATTTTATGTCAGGAAATGCTTGCATTTTTCCTTATTTTCCCAGCATAATTTAAGAAGCAAACTATCTCACCTACAACCACTAGGCTACAGAGAATCCATATCTGGAGTTTTACTGATTTTGCAAAATGAGGCAGCAGCATTATTTTGCAGCTCCATTCAATGTAGACAGTCTTATCCAAGGAAAAGTTAGAAAATACACACAAATTCTTCTTCCTTCATCCAGGTTTAACTATCCTGAGTAAGCTGTCTTATAAATGTCATGCAAAACCTTATAGGAAGTTACCTAGGATATTGCAAGGAAAATAGTCATCATATCATGAGTCTCATCTCAATCTGACTCTTGATTTCATATTTCCCATTAAGCCCCCTCTCCCCGAGTATTCCCTCTTAAATACCTTCCGATCACCTCTATTTATTTATTTATTTATTTATTTATTTATTTATTTATTTATTTTGAGATGGAATTTCGCTCTTGTTGTCCAGGCTGGAGTGCAATAGCGTGATCTCGGCTCACTGCAAACTCTGCCTCCCAGGTTCAAGTGATTCTCCTGCCTCACCCTCCCAAGTAGCTAGGATTACAGGTGCCCGCCACAACCAGCTAATTTTTTTGTATTTAGTAGAGATGAGGTTTCACCATGTTGGTCAGGCTAGTCTCAAACTCCTGACCTCAGATGATCCACTCGCCTCAGCCTCCCAAAGTGCTGGGATTACAAGCATGAGCCACTGCGCCTGGCACCCTCACCTCTAACTTTAAACTTCACATGCCTTCCCCATCCTTTGGAAAAAAAGAAAAAGAAGAGAAACACTTGGCCTAGTAGCCTCCTCTAGCCATCTTCATGCATCATTCTTTTCTTCTACTCCCAAACTTATAAAACTTAATCTCACTAATCATCTCTCCTTTCCACCACTGTCTTCTTAACATCTTACTGATAATGTTCAAATCTATGTTTTTAGTGTCAATCTTGAATAGTTACGGAACAATCCCACTTGAATATTTTGCCAAACTTTACTTGATGAAAATTTATACAAAACTTATCCCCTACTGATGAATTCCCCATTTCTATGAGTGTTACTGAGCTTGAAGCTACTTTGTCACATGTCTAGCCAGTAACCATTTGTTGGTAATTTGGTGTAATAATGCATCTTCATTCTCCCCATCCTTTTCATCTCCACCACTCAGCCCTTCACCACCTCTTAATTGTGCCTACTGAATGATCTGTTTGTCTCTAGTTTCCCTTCTGATTCCAGGCTATACTGGCCAACAGATTAATCTTTCTGAAATGCTTGTTGCTGATTTAACTCCCCTATTTGAGAAGGTCATGGTTCCCTGCTGCCAACAGAACAAAGTTTAAATGCCTTAACCTTGCATACTTAAAGTGGTTAAACACTCTGTATAATCTGATTATAACCTAAAGGTTTATGAATTCTCTCTTTAGGGTTAACTGATCAACTAATTGTTCCCTGAACATAATTTGTCCTGTCTGCCACCTTCTGCCTTCCCTCCATTCTGCCCCTAAATCTTCCCTATTCAATAAGATCCATTCATCCTCATCCATGAGGCTTTCCCAGATTAGGCTTTCCCGGGAAAAATATTCTCCCCTCCTTTATATTCATAGTCCTATTTTCTCTATTATAATAATCTACCTGCCCATACTTTTCATAGTATTCTGAATTTGTTGTTCTTTTCACACAGTTATGTCTTATGTTCATAACTACACTTTAAATTTCTTAAAGACAGGGTCCATGTATTCCTGAGATGTTTCAATAACTGCTTTATTGAGTAGTCAGACTATTGACAGCAAAAAAATAGGCATCTTCTTTAAAATTAAATAGTTACTTAGTTTCAAGTCTTTTAAGTATGCTAAGATGCTTTAGTGCTTGCCTTATATATACCTAAGTACCATAAACCTTTAACATCATATTTTAATACCATGATGTAATAAACTGATGAGAAAGAAAACTACTTCAATCACACCATAATGTGAAATGTTAATTACTAACAGGTGATTTCACTACATCTGAGAAGCACAGGCACACAGAAACATCTAAAGATGGAGGGAATTTATGTGATAAAACGGGACTATACAAGTCAGTGGCAGTCGTCCTTATCTAACAATTTAATAGTTATCAATAACAGGGAATGGGAATGTATTCCAGGTTCTGTGCTAAGCTTTTTACATGTATTATCTGACTTGATCTTCACAATAACCCTGTAATGTAGGTATTATCCCATTTTACCAATGAAGAATGTCAAAGGCTCATAGAAGGTATAGAACTTGCTCAAATACACAGAATCTGCGGAATAGTTAGGCTGAAAGCCCAGCATTAGTGAGATCCAAAGCCAATGACTATAACTCTCACATGATCCATATCACTCAACTGCATTTGTTTGGAGTATACACTATGCATGGCTAGCCACCAAAAGTTAAGCTTTTCACTTTAAATTTTATTTCATAATACCCTCCTGCCTCGGAAAAATAGATCTGTATATAAAATAACATAAATTTTTATACTTTGGGAGGCCAAAGTGGGAGGATTGCCTGAGACCAGAAGTTCAAGACCAGCCTGGGCAATACAGCGAGACACCCCTCACATCTCTACAAAAAAATGAAAACATTAGCCAGTTGTGGTGGTACATACCTGTAGTTCCAGCTTCTCTGGAGGCTGAAGTGGGAGGATCCAAGGCTGCAGTGAGCTATGATCATGTCAATGTGCTCCAGTCTAGGTAACAGAGCAAAACTTGCCTCTATAAAAAATAAAAATATTGGGAGGCCGAGGCAGGTGGATCACTTGAGGTCAGGAGTTCAAGACCAGCCTGGGCAACATGGTGAAACCCCCTCTCTACTAAAAATACAAAAACTAGCCGGGATTACAGGGGGAGACTGTAATCCAAGCTACTCGGGAGGCTGAGGCAGGAGAATCGCTTAAACCCTGGAGGCAGAAATTGCAGTAAGCCGAGATCGCCCCACTGCACTCCAGCCTGGGTGAGAGAGTGAGACTCCGTCTAAAACAATAAATAAATAGGCCGGGTGCAGTGGCTTACGCCTGTAATTCCAGCACTTTGGGAAGCTGAGGTGGGTGGATGACCTGAGGTGAGTAGTTCGAGACCCGCCTGGCCAACACGGTGAAACCCCGTCTCTACTAAAAATACAAAAATTATCTGGGCATGGTGGGATAATTATCTGGGCGTGGAATTATAGGCTCCTGTAATCCCAGCTACTTGGGAGGCTGAGGCAGAAGAATTGCTCGAAGCCAGGAGGCGGAGGTTGCAGTGAGCCGAGATGGCGCCACTGCACTCCAGCCTGGGGGACAAGAATGAACCTTCGTCTTAAAAATAAATAAATAAATAATAATAATACATTTTTATACAATGACTTAAAATTAAGCTTAATTTTAGAAATCCTGAAAACCCAACAACATTTTATAATATCCTAAAACTGAGGTCAAAAGAATTACTGATCTGAATAAAATATAGCACTGCTTTGAATATCATTTGAGGGAGAGTAAATTATATGTGGTCTCATGAAAAATGTCCTAGATGAAGGGTATGGAGAGATTTAATTTCACATCATGGCATTTACACAGATTACTCACTTGGCCAAAGCAGATGGCCTCTGTGGGCCTCTCTTTCCTCATCTTTAGAATAAACTAGGTGATCCTTTTCAGATTTAAAATTCTGTGATCCAACCAACATTCACAAGTCTGAAGTGATGAAGGATATTAACATTTTCTGGATCTATTCCAAACCCTCAATATAGCATTATATCTAAAATTCAAGCCCTGAGTTGAATTCCCATTTCCAGTGTAATCATGTATTATTAGTCTGTTCTCACGTTGCTGTAAAGAACTACCTGAGACTGGGTAATTTAGAAGAAAAGAGGTTTAATCGACTCACAGTTCTGCATGGCTGGGGAGGCCTCAGGAAATTTACTATCATGGTGGAAGTCAAAGGGGAAGCAAGGCAGGCCTTCTCATGGCCAGAAAATTGGGAAAAGAGGGAGAGCAAAGTGGGAAGTGCTACACACTTTTAAACAACCAGATCTCATGAGAAGTCACTCACTATCATGATAACAGCAAGGAGGAAATCCACCCCCATGATCCAATGACCTCCCAGAAGGTCCTCCCCCCAACATTAGGAATTACAATTTGACATGAGATTGGGTGGGGACACAGAGCCAAACCATATCATCATGCTTTTAATCATGGTTCACACACAGGAAATCTAGGCCGTAATCATTCATGTATTTGTGGAACTTCCTAATAAACCATAAGCTTTTTGAAGAAAGGGACTGAGTGTTGTTTCACTACAGATCCTCTGTGCCTGATGTACAACACAAGCCTCATACATACTGGCTGAATGAATAAGTAGGATTTGGGAATCTATAGGTAATTCAGGTAACTACAATAACCTGTGCTAATTCAGGAAAGGAAGAGCTTCAATAAATAATGCCAAAAGGAAATATTTTACCAGAGCAAATAGTAATTGCAAACTGACACAAATTATGCCTCTTCTTATTTAGTACTTCTCAAATGTAGGTTGCAGATGATTAGTAGTATGTGGGGGTGCTCCACATCCAATCAAGAATTCCAGACACAGGCAGCATCTACTACAAATGTAGCACTCCTCTTTGACAAACCAGCAGTTAGGGGAGCAACTGTTGCTCTTAATTAAAATCTATTTTTCTTTAAAAAAAAATTTTTTTTTGAGACAGGGTTTCGCTCTGTCGCCCAGGCTAGAGTGCAGTGGCGATCTCGGCTCACTGCAAGCTCCGCCTCCCGGGTTCACGCCATTCTCCTGCCTCAGCCTCCCAGTGGCTGGGACTACAGGCGCCCACCACCACGCACGGCTAACTTTTTATATTTTTTAGTAGAGACGGGGCTTCACCGTTTTAGCCAGGATGGTCTCTTATCTCCTGACCTCGTGATCCACCCGCCTCGGCCTCCCAAAGTGCTGGGATTACAGGTGTGAGCCACCTCGCCTGGCCTTTCAAAATATTTTAATCAAATGTTCATGTATTAGACTTATCAAAAATATGGAATTGGTTGGTCCTACAAAAGATAACAAAAAGTATATATTTCAGAGAATCAACTATAAATTATTATTATTAGCAAGAAAGGTAATTAAGGTGACCAGACACAAGATCAACATATAGAAATAATTACATGGCAGTTAAATATACTTAGAAAATTTAGTGAAGATAGGATACCTTTATCAATAGAAAGCAGTTGTATGCCATAAAGTACCCTGGCATAAAATGTCCATGCAATGAATAAGAACTATATGGAGAAAATTTTAAAACTTTATGAAGAAACATAAGAGAATATTTTATTAATTGAAGAAGTATACCTAGTTTCTAAATAAAATGACCCAGTATCTTAAAAGTATAAATCCCTTCCCCAAATAAATCTATATACTTAATGCAATCCCAATCAAAATCCTAACAGTAAAATTTTATGAAACTTGACAAGCTGATTCTAAATTTATGTAAAAGAGAAAATGCCAAAAATGTTTGAAAATGAACAATGTGATAGCACTTGCTTTACCAGATATCAAAATATATTTAGAGGTTATCATAACTAAAATAGTATTATACTGATGCAGAAATAGACAAATAGTTCAGTGGAATAGAATAAGGAGTTTTAAAACAGATCTATGTGTTCATAAGAATGTGTTTTATTATATAGAGAGTGTTACAAATGCAAAAGGGAGTGTGGAGACCAAGGTATATACTATGTAATAGTTACTACTTTCTATCGATAAAGGTATCCTATTTTCTACTTTCTGTTAATAAAGGTATCCTATCTTCACTAAATTTTCTAAGTATATTTAAATTTTCTAAGTATATTTAACTGCCATGTAGTTATTTCTATATGTTGATCTTGTGTCTGGTCACCTTAATTACCTTTCTTGCTAATAATAATAACTTATAGTTGATTCTCTGAAATACATATTTTTTGATATCTTTTGTAGCACCAACCAATTTCATATTTTTGATAAGTCTAATACAAGAATTAAAAGGCCAGGCGCGGTGGCTCACGCCTGTAATCTCAGCACTTTGGGAGGCCGAGGTGGGTGGATCACGAGGTCAGGAGATCGAGACCATCCTGGCTAACAGGGTGAAACCCCGTCTCTACTAAAAATACAAAAAATTAGCCGGGCCTGGTGGTGGGCGCCTGTAGTCCCAGCTACTTGGGAGGCTGAGGCAGGAGGATGGGGGTTAACCCAGGAGGTGGAGCTTGCAGTGAGCCCAGATTGCACCACTGCACTCCAAGCCTGGGCAACAGAGCAAGACTCTGTCTCAAAAAAAAGAGAATTAAAAGTATGAAAAATGAGGTTTTAAATCTTGAGACAGAAAAAGGCCATTCTAAGCAATATACAAAATTTACAAACCACAAAAAAAATCAGTTTTGAGTACCTCAAAAATTTAAATTTCTATACAAAGAAAGATGCCATAGACAGAATTAGAAGATAATCAACATTCATCAAAAGACACCATTAGGCAAGAGGCAAGCCACAAAGTAAAAGACTATGTAAATAATCCCTACAGATCAATTTTTAAAGCAGATAATCAAACAAAAAAATGGTTAAGGAATTTAGATCATATGCCTCATGTGAGACATTTCACATGAGTAAATATTCAAATAATCAATAAACATATGAAAGTATTCAATCTCATTGGTCATCAGGGTAAGGTAACCTCAGTAAGAACACCCATCAGAATGTCTGAAATGAAAAAGACCTGGAACCAACCCAAATGTCCAACAACGATAGACTGGATTAAGAAAATGTGGCACATATACGCCATGGAATACTATGCAGCCATAAAAAATGATGAGTTCGTGTCCTTTGTAGAGACATGGATGAAATTGGAAATCATCATTCTCAGTAAACTATCGCAAGAACAAAAAACCAAACACCTCATATTCTCACTCATAGGTGGGAATTGAACAATGAGATCACATGGACACAGGAAGGGGAATATCACACTCTGGAGACTGTTGTGGGGTGGGGGGAGGGGGGAGGGATAGCACTGGGAGATATACCTAATGCTAGATGACGAGTTAGTGGGTGCAGTGCACCAGCATGGCACATGTATACATATGTAACTAACCTGCACAATGTGCACATGTACCCTAAAACTTAAAGTATAATAATAAAAAAAAGAAATTTAAAAAAAATAAATAAAATAAAAATAAAAATAAAAATAAAAAAATTTAAAAAGTAAAAAAAAAAGAAAAAGTCCAACAGTTTTATGTATTGGTAAAGAAGGGTATGGAGCAAGTGAAAGTCTTGAACACTCCTGGTGAAAATGTAAATTAGTACAATCTCTTTGACAAACTGTTATCTATTAAACTCAAACATACATACTGTCCCTGGTGTATTCCCAACAAAAATGCAATTCACCAGAAACTACGCATAAGCAAAGCATTTATCATATTATCTCAAAACTGGAAATAATCCAAAAGTCCATCAACAGTAGAATGAATAAATTGTTTCATATTCACACAATGGAATATTATACAGCAATAAGAATTTTTAATTAATTCATTTATTTTTGGTATATAAGTTCCTCTACTCACTTGTTCACTTTTAAAATCAGCCCCAAGCCACACTCTGGCATCTAACCCGTTATCTAATTATGTGACTAGAGACAATGTATGGAGAAAGGAATGATGAGTACCTGCATTCTTTTACAAGGTACCTTTCTCAGGTGGAAATGTGATAATAGCCTCATCTGACATGGAGGAGAAGCTGCTCAATCTGGAGAACAAGGGAACTTTACATGGAATTCGGGCTCAGCATAATCCAGTCATCTGAAATCTCTTGTATATCTCTATTCCAGTTCTCTTTCATTCTTTTATTGAATAATTACTTTCACGTAAAAGATCCAACTAAGCTATGAATTCAACTGATGGCACAAGTTTGGCAGCTCAAAGGATTAAATCTTTATTTGATATTGAGTAACACTAGTCCTTGGGTTTCAAGAAATAAAAGACACTTTTAGCTTCATCTAAAAGTCTTCTAGTCTTGGAAAGCCTTCATGAAATTATTGGAAGTTGTCATGAAAATCTTCTAGTTTCAGCCCAATGCCTTGAGTCAAAACTTAAGAGACTTGACTTATTTATTTTATTTAAGATGCCCAGGACCCTGGAGCACCTATCCTACTCATAGTCTTGAATTTCTCATGTCTCCTCATACTACCTTGTGACAATAACAAAATTTTTATCCACAGTCTTCCTCAATAGACACTTCATTCTAGATCACCACAAGCAATAATTCAAATAATTTTACATCATAATAGTTGTTTCACCACCTCTTGCCACAGTCTGCCAAATTCAAATCTTTGAATACCAGCAGGACTCCCATTGTCTTCATCACCCTTCAGGCTATGTAACCAATTCCAGCTCTTCCTCAGTTCCTTGAGGGTCTTTTGACTATGATCTACTCTCTTGTTAATTACTATAACTTTTGGAGTTTTTGTTGCAATCAATAGAAATGATCTCTGGCTAACATAAGCAAAAAGAATTTTTAGAAGGCCATCAGGTAGCTCACCACATCGATGGAAAGCTTGGAACTTGAGCAAGAACAAAGGGAGATTAGACAGCCAGAAACAGTCTAGTAAAGACACAGCCTATGGCACTATCAGAGCTACTACAGAATATTAATCAGCTATCCCTGTGGCTTTGCATCATTTCCTCAAGCTTCAGTGACTTAGGCAAGAGTAGCAAATTAACCAGGCCAGGATGCTAGGATGTTTCAATAAAAAACAAAACAAAAAAGACAAATGTCTATTAAGTAACTCAATGGAAAAATGAGCAAGTATTTTAATGGTTACTATGTAAGAAGATAGATTAATAAATGACCAATAAACATATAAAAATATTTTACCTCACTATAAAAATGCAACTTGTAAGAAAAGTTAAAATTTCTCATCCAAAAAACTGACTGAAAAATTAGAAGACTAATAATATCCTATGTTTGTGAATACGGAAGAAAAAATGCACATTTTACAATATACACATTCTATGGTAACATAGATTGGTACCGTCTTTTGGAGAGGCAAATTTTTATTATCTATCAAAATCTACATGTACATCTTTTGCCCCAGAAATTTGACTTCTAGTAATACAACCTAGAGAAATATTCACATGTTCATAAAGATAGATCTACACAGATGTTCACTGTAGCATTGACTGTTACTGTACAATTGGAAACAACCTAAATGCCCCAAAATAAGAGTCAGTTTAAATAAATTATTACACATTCCTACACTGGAAGTCTATAAATAGACAGATCTCTATATACTGCTTGGAAATCTCTCTTAGGTATACTCTTAAGGAAATGAGACAAGTTGCAGAATAAAACTTATAATCCCATTATATGTAAAATAAAAAATAATGTGTTTGCATCTATGTATACAAAAAGAAGGCTGTAAAAAAGGCACACCAGACTCTTAACAGTTGCTACATCTAAAGACCTAAAGGCCTTCCACATTCTGTTCTATGAACTTAGGTATTTTGTGAATGTTTTTATTTTTTATTTTATTTATTTTTTAAATTATTTTATTTTATTTTATTTTATTTTATTTTATTTTATTTTATTTTTGAGACAGAGTCTGCTCTGTCACCCAGGCTGGAGTGCGGTGGCATGATCTTGGCTCATTGCAACGTCCGCCTCCCGGGTTCAAGTGATTCTCGTGCCTCAGCCTCCCAAGTAGGTGGGATTGCAGGTGAGCACCACCATGCCCAGCTAATTCTTGTATTTTTAGTAGAGACGGGGTTTTGCCATGTTGGCCAGGCTGGTCTCGAAATCCTGACCTCAAGTGATCCACCCGCCTCAGCCTCCCAAAGTGCTAGGATTACAGGTGTGAGCCACTGCACCAGGCAGAATTTTTACAAGAAGAATGTACTCATCTTTCATTTCTATAGTAAGAAATGTAGAATGCATGAGGCTAGTAGATAAAGCTGAAAAAGGGGACTAGGTTCAAGCAGCAGAGATGCAAGCCTGGAATTATAGTCTTTCCTGGAACTATATGGATCAAAAAGAAGCAGAGTTCATAGTTAGCTGTGGCCCATGTTTGAATCTTTACTCTACCACTTCTCAGTTGTGTGTTAGCAGGAAAATTACTTAACCTCTCTGAGCTTCAGCTTCTCCCATCTGTTTATAAAATGAGAATAATCATAGTATCTATCACAGAGTGGTTGTGAGGACTAAATGAAATAATTAAAATGCTCAGTACTGTGCCTAACCCATTGTAAGAAAGTCATGAATGGTGGCATGCTCTCGCTCACTCTCTCCCTTGCCTCCCTTTAACAAAGTAAGGGGAGTATAAAGCATTACCCTTTATTTTGACAACATCTTCTATTCAAGTACTCCCACTATATAAGAAATCATTTCTATAGAAGTTTTTTGTTGTTGTTATTGTTATCTCCTTAGTTTTCAACTCATTTTGACTTAGGCAGGATCATATTAATGATCCCCACTTTCTCAGATGAAGGAACTAAGCTCCCGAAAGGCCAGCTGCCTGGCATAGGTCATAGGCCCCACCACTAAAGAGTAGACTCACCACTCCTGCAGAAGCTCCCAGGCGCCCAAGGCCACCCTTTTTCTAATCAAATCTTAATAGGTGCTGCTTCAGGGCATGTAGCAGAAGACCTTTAGTGGAAGAAAAACATAAGTAATTTGTTAAAAATATTTTTGCACAGCAAACCATGCATAGCTTTGGGTTTTACCCTTAAAAGCCTCTTGTTTTAAAAAAGAAAAAAAAATCCAAAATCTGATCAATAGCAGAGAAACTGTAATACTGATCTCTTTCACCAGAGATATTTACAACCGAATAGGGCTTTGGAGCCAAGATTCTAACAGCAATGAAAATGATGTGGCCAGAGAAAGGGGTAAAGAAAGATGTCGGCGATAACATCCTTGGGATAACTCTAAGCTCCATTACACTATCCAAAAGAAATATAATAGGATTTGAGGCCCAATTATTACTTCCTCCATCTAACCCCCTTCATTTAACATATCATTAGTATTTTTAGACGAGTCCCTCAGGGCTCTCACACTTTCGTAGGTGAGTCAGACAGCAAGAGCAGTGGCAGCTATCCAAGGAAACTGATCCCTCCTTTAATGCTCCCTTCTGGTTACCTGCTATAATGCAATTATCATGTACTGAAGCAATTTTCGGGAAAATGACTTGACAAGAAGAACTCTGTCATTTTGTAAACAAGAACAAACGTTGTAATTGGATCTTAATTACACAATGTTCTGAGAGGTTATTTTTATTTCTTTGTTTGTAATGCAATTATTTAGCTTCCCTATTTTAGCCTTGACCTTGCAGGAAGAGGGTATTTTCCAGTCAGCATAATGCTTTATCTTTGAAAGCTGCAATCAATAAGGATAATTAATGATGCCGGCTGCAATGATAGCCTCAGCAATCATTATCCCACATTAATCCCTGCAGTCAGGCTGGGGTCAAGGCCATCTAAATCATTCACCCAGGGGTGGAGAAATTCAAATAATTTACCAATTTAAATCCCTGCAAACAAATCCCACTTTATTTTCAAAGCAGTTTGAATGCTGGCTGGTTTGTTTTGTGTATTTTCACTGGGTGCTTTTTTTTTTAAATGACAGAGTATATACTTTATATTAGCATTGCGGTTTTGCTATGTTTGTGTTTTGATAAATTAATGTAAAAACATGCAGCACATGAATGCTACTGAGCCTGGAGGTACATGGCACATCTAGCATTTCAAACATTGTCCCTAGCTTTAAAAGAAGAAGGGGGAGAAAGAGAAATGTGAGAAATAGGGGAGGGGAAAGAAAGGAAAGGGAATGGAGGGCAGAATGAGATCCAGTGGCTCAGGCTAGCAGAGACCCTGGGAAGAAAGTTGAAAAATTACAAGTTGGAAAATCTTTGAGGTGAAACTGCAGGCTTATTCAGTATTGTGGAGAAAGAGGACTGTTGGATGTGAAACTTCATGGTGGATCTTGCAGAACAACCTCTGTTAAGGTCTATTTCTTCCTAATTTTTGCCATTTGTACCCTGCCTTTCCCAAACAGGCAAATTGGATGACTTGATGTATGCTTCTAATTGTCTGCAATAGATCACACCCTGTTATGAAGAATTCCACTGTGCTCCCTGATATTTTTCAATGATTTAATTTTAATTAATGTTTTGCTATAAATCATACGCCTACTCGGAATACACTGAAGATGATACCAAATTGATGCCTCATCTATGTGTGTGCCTGTGTGTGTGTGTGTGTGTGTGTGTGTGTGTGTGTGTTTCCAGAACTGAAGTAGCAAGTGAAGAGTTATTTTATTCCATTGGGTCTCAATAAATATTTGATGATATGATTTGGCCTAGTTTACCTCAGTCCCCTTTTATAAAGTCATGTAACATATAGGAAGACATTGTAGCAGCTGAAGTGAACTTTCCTGGCACAGTAATTAGGGACTGGATGTTTGTGGGGGTTGGAGATGGAGGACAGCCGAGAGATAACTGCTGCAAGCAGAGTAAAAGATCTGGAAAGCACTCAGCCAGAGTCCCTCTCTCCCCTCACCCGTGGGAAGTTCTCTGCAAAGACTGTGTTGAAAGCTGCTGAGAATTTATCACCCGTTGCTTTTTCATTATGAACAGTGCCTGCTAAAGAGAAAGCACTTAACATGTCTGAGCACCATTATTATATTCACGATAAGGAATTCTTTCTAATGAGATTTTATCACTTTATTGCCCATCTTCCAAATGCAGATCCTTGTTTCATCCTGGCAAAGGAAAAAACAGAAGATATTTTGGGGGTCTTGGGATAATGTGAGTGGAAGGAAGAAGTGAGTAAAACCGAATTAAGAAGAGGAAAGTGAATATGTATTTGAACATGGAAAAGCACATGTCATTCTAGATTGGACTATAAAATAGCATGTTCCCTTCCAGCTCTCCAGCAGTCTACTCACTTGCCATCTGCCTTTCTAGGCTTGTGATTTTTGAAAAAGAACCCAATCCTCTTCTATCTTCACTCTACCTTCTCTGGCCTCTTCACCTTGCATTTCTTCAATAAGCATTTGTTGTTGTTGTTGTTGTTGAGCACCTACAAGCAGAGCTGGCTATGTAATTTGCAGACCCACTGCAAAATGAAAATTAGAGGCCTCACCCAGGACAGTGAAGTCAATCTCCATTGCCCATGAGCCAGCCACCCCAATCCATAACAGACAGGCATCCCCATCAAGGGACTGCAACCTTTGCACTAGAGGCACTGGCACCTGAATCTAGTAGTGGAAGAGAGGCCCCTACGGAGTCATACACCAAATTCACCATGGAGCTTCCAGCCTGGGAAAGGTACAGCCACTGCCTTGCCCTATCTAAGACACCATGAGGCACACATTCAACTGTAAACCTTCTCTACCCATGCCCAGGCCCTGCTGAGGGCTCAGACTAACAGCAGAATGTGAGTGTCTTCCTACCTCAGCAGTGTGACCTGGTTAGTACCTCAAGCAGAAGGCAGCAGCAGTATTAGGACAAGTAGGGAAGTGGAGGATAGGCAGGGCCAGAGCACCAAGAGGCATGAAGCAGGCAGTCTAGAGCCCATCCTGGAGAAGTGGCAAGGCAGTGTGAGCCCAGGCATTGAGCCCCCTGACACACACCTCACTGTCCCATTGGACTTCACTTACACTAACCCAAACAAATACAAATGTAAAGATAAAATTATTAAGAACTTCAAGACAGCAACTGTAGAGCAGTTAACCCCAAACACAGGACCTTTCTGAGAACAGGGCCTTTGTCAATTGCACTGACCACTCACCCATGTGGCTGTTCTTCCTACTATGTACCAGGGGAAGACCCATAGAAGGAAAAGACTCAAATCCCTGACCTCTAGAAGCTTATAATCTAGTAGGAGACACAGGCATTTAAAAAAAAAAAAAAAAAAGCTACATCACAATGAGAGTGTAAGTCATTGACCACCAACTGTGTCCCCAGGCACTCTACTGAGCACCTTACATGGATCATCAACATAATTCTCACAATGACCTCATGAGGCAGCATTATTATTATTACCCCTATTTTCTAAATTAAAAAAAAAAAACAAGGTTTAAGAAGTTAAGTAACTTCCTCAAGGTCATATAACTGGAAAGAGGCAGCCCCAGGATTTGAATGCAAAATAGATGCTCCTAAGCCCACTACCCTGCTGCTTCCCTTATCAGAGAGATTTGTGCAAAGTACTCTACAGAGAACCCAGATGTCACTAGCACTGCCCTGCAGGAGTTGAGAGAGGCACTAGAAAAGTGACACATTTGAGCTAGATTTTGAAAAATGAGCTGGAATTTACCCATCAGAGAAGAAGGAATGCTGGGCATATAGACATAGGAGGGCATAGAAAAATCAGGAAATTCTTATGGATGAAGCAAGGAATTCATGGCAGAAAGCATAGGGGAATAAACCTGGGGAGCAGAGTGAGCCCATACAAGAAGCACGTCCTGTTAAGGCCTTGGGCAGTGGGGAACAGTGACAGTAAGATGGGTGGTAGGTAACATGATCAGATTGCTAATCTCTCAAGCAGCCCGGCCAAATTTGTATGGAACACAAAGAAGAAAACACAAAAATGATTATCTTTTTTTTTTTTTTTGGAAATCATTCTCAACTTATGCCAAGGATTTTGCAGAGGCCCTGCAAGAGCAAAGTCATTCTTCCAGAACAGCTGCCAACTCAGAGAAGAAAAGGCTGAAGAATGAGTGAAGACATACAAGTCATTGGGAAAAACCCCTAAAGAGAAGGAAAACCTAGGGTGGTCAGAAATGTGAGCTCATTCCCATGACAGCAGAAGAGAGGGGCTGTGGAATAAGGCCTGTTTTGGTAGCTATTGTACTGAGATATTGTTACTGGCCAGACCAGTGTTTGAAATGAACTAATATAATGGAGCCAACTATGGCATCCCAAAGAGTTACTTACAGCCAATCAGTGACCCCAAACTGGATTGGAGTCAAATAATGTCAAGTTTAATGCTGGCTTTGCCTCTAATAAGCTCTGCAATCTTGGGCCTGGACAGCTACTTATCCCAAAACATTTTCCCAGGAGACAGGTGGCTGAGACAAGGTGAAGATACACATTAGAATCAGACAGATCTGATTTCAAATCCCAGCTCTGTCACTGGCCAGTTGCATGACTTTGGGCAAGTTATTTACCCTCTAGGAGACCTGGTCTCCTGATCTGTAATGAGGATAAAAATTTTAACCATAAAAACATATTAGAAGTATGAAATTATATAACAAAGTAATGCGTGCCTGGAATACTACACAGCATGGTGCCAAAAACTCTCAGTTGCCCTTATCTTTTCTAGTCTTCGTTGTTCTCATCTGTGGTGAGAGGGAGCACTAGACAAACTCCAAGTAGCCCCCTAGCTCTACCATTCCTTGACTCTAAAACCTTCCTCCGTTTCCATCTTTGAGCACACTTTTCACACCACGCTGTGTCCTAGAGACAGAATGACTAGTACTGTCTCTGCCCCTGTGGAGTTTAATATTCTGGCAAAGAAGCATTTTTTAAATCAATTATTTGTGAGTGATAGCAAGGAGAATGAGTTGCCCAACAGTAGTTTTTATAAGCTGGGGCGGGGGGCAGGGCTCCCTCTCTCAAAATGTCTTTCCTCATACCTGAAAAGTTTCCTTTTGAGAGTCAATCCTTGGAAGTTTGAATTATTGAATGGGAGATAAAACACCTTAAGCTATTCTTGGCTAATGGTTTAGAGTGATTGGTTAACAGTGAGGTAAGAGCTGGAAGGGAATAGGGATAGCAGGATAGAGGCCTAGAGCAAGGGCAGGGGTAGGAAGGCATCAGAGAGAAGATGAGTGCCCCACGCAGAAGACTGAGCATCTGTGGCGTTTGTGCTAAGTGGCTGAACTCCCCTCTCCCCGGCTCACCTAAGGACCAACCTCTGTGGCCAAGTTTGAGAATCCAGCTATGAATTCCAATTTTTTTACTGAACAAGCTCCACAACCTAAGCATTTTAGTTCCCAGCTTTATCTGGGCTTATATTAACTCCATTCAATACAAAATAAAACTGAGAGGCTGAGCACGTACTTAATTTTCTTCACTCTTTTATGTTTTAAGATCTTAATTTGTCTAAAGGCTTTAGATTTTTTTCCTTAAAATTTTACCCTCTCTTCATACTTAGATTCATTAGTTTGGAATGTGATAATAGTTGTGGTGAAAGCTGGAAATTGTTGGGATTTTCTTGTCTTTAAAAGTTCAAAGGAGATGCTCAGAAATGAGTCTCCTGTATCAAAAAGTGAACAGTGATAACCAAATTAAATTAGTCCAGGAGCTACATCTAAATCCACATGTCCATTCCTTTGCAATGTTTGCTACTTGAGGAATACAATGTCTTCACATTTCTCTGTGAGAAATAAAAAGACCCCCCTCACACTGTTCAGTCCTAAACATAAGATCTGGGATTTTGCCAGCCTCTCAATCACTTCCTGATGGCTCTTGATGCTGAATTGGCATTTCTTTGGCCTTGGGAAGAAATCAGAGGGTGTACTGGCTGCTTTCCAAAAGAGACATAGAAGCAGAAGAAGGGTGGAAGGGGAAATGCTTCCCATAGCATTGAATTTTTAAAACAGTGAATCTTGCCGCTAAAACATTTTAGGCTCCTCCTCCTAATTCTTTCAGAAGCATGGTCTGGTCAATAAATGGTAGCTGTGCCCCTAATATTACACACATGGTCACTTAACTTGAGCAAATTCAGCCACACACCAGAGACAGAAAAGAACATTCTGTTGTGAAGGCCACACCAATTGCCATTCCACTCAATGCACATGGGCCCAAAGGAGGACATATGAGGGTTGCATCTGCTGCCATTCCCTTCGCTGGTCTCAGGTCTTATAACCTTTCTCATTATGTGTCTTCTCCTGCTGAGTGGATCTCTGGTGCTTTAAGTTTTGTTTTGTTTGTTTTTTATGTCTCCTAAATGTGAGCCAATCTCAGTTCTTCATCTGATGTACAAGCAAAGGAAAAGTCTACATAAGACACTTTTGTAGGGCAATTTTGACCATACTCAATCCTCACCTTATCTATTGCCTTTGAAACAAAAATCCTCCATGAGTGGTGCCTCTATTATTTTCCTTCCCAACTCAGGTTCTGGGCATCCACAGTGCACCAAGGAACAGAATGTAGCACCAATTCTTAAAATATCCTAGTCGGAAAGAAATTTAGAAGACATGAAGTCTAAAAGACGCCAGCATCATGGAAGTGTCTTGCACAAGGTCCCACCTGCAGAGAACAGAGATAGAATTCTGGCCTCTGGTGCTTATGCTGCAATTGAGAGAAGCACTTTGTGTTTTATTTATACAAGGCTGTTATTCAACTCAGCCTGTGGTGTCTGTAGTAGATTACAAACAATTATCAAATTTGGAGTGATCATTATCAATTGCAAACAACAAATAGAAAATCAACCAAGCTTCTATTAGAGGTGCCATGTGATGCATTCTTTTCCTGCTAATGATAAGTCTCTGAAAATGCAGTGCTATACTCTAGAGAGTACACTCAAAATCAATCAATCAATCAATCAATATGTATTGCAGATCTTTTATATCTTTTACTATACACAAAACATGACGCTGACTGATGTGGTAAAAACATAACAATATAAAACAAAGTTTCTGTTTTTGTGGGGCAAAAACTGGGTAAAATACATATACATGTATGTATGTGTATGTACTTATATATGAAGTAGCAATGAATTATAAAAAGCTGCCTGTAATAAGTGCCACAGGAGATTGAGGGACAAAGATGTCATTGTAGGTTGTGACAGGCTTTTCTGGAGGAAGGAGAATTTTGGATCTGTGGATAGAATGGGATGGGATGGGATAGGATAGAATAGGATAGGATAGGATCAGGTGGTAAGAGATGAGAGAGTGGCATGAGCAAAGGTGAAGAAATGTGAATGTATATGACAGGTTCAAGAATAGTGTACTATATGGCTAAAGTGGAGGGTCTTGAGAGAATTCGAAATACTTGCTGAAGGAATTGAGACATACCCTATAAATAATGGTGATTCATCTAGGGTTTATCTAACCAGGTGAATGAATTTTTGCAACTGTGTTTTAAGAAGATACACATGGCTTTGGAATATGCAGTGGGCTGCAGGTAGACGAGAAAAGAGAAAGAACTATTAGGAAGCTATTGCAATAGTGTAGCATGAAAGGACGGGGGGCTGAAGGAGGGTGTTGAGTGTTGAATAAAAAGAATAGGATGGATATGAATGCCATCAAATGTGAAAAACTGAAAAATCTAGGTTCTGGTTGGTATATGAGTGACAAGAGAAAGCCAAAAATGTAACCTCCCTGATGATAGAAATGGAGCCATCCAGTGAGGGAGCTGGTTTGGGAGAAAGAGGGAAAAGTCTGTTTTAAGTATATTAAAGCATTTAATTTAGGTGATGCT
This sequence comes from Pan troglodytes, assembly GCF_028858775.2. NCBI lineage: Eukaryota > Metazoa > Chordata > Mammalia > Primates > Hominidae > Pan > Pan troglodytes. The sequence goes on from NC_086015.1 coordinate 161,053,154, forward strand.
GGGACATTCTAATGAAAATGGTCTACAGAAAGTGAGATAGCTGAGATTGGAGTTCAGACATTGGGTTAGGACTAAAAGATACTGATGTTGGGGGTTACCTACAGAGAGTGGGTCTAAAGTGGGATGGTTTGCTAAGGGTAAGAGTGAACAGAGAGAGAGGAGCAGATGTGACTCTCACCCTAATAGAGGCGTCTGCTGTAGTTGTTCCCTACTTATGACCATCCTCCATAGGAGTCTTAGCCCTGACCACTTAATTTCTGCCCCTAAACTAAGTATGATAATAACATTAGAATCATCTGGGAACTTTATGAAAATACAAGTATATAGCTTCCCGCTCCCAGATATTCTGACTTAATTGGTCTGGGGTCCAGGCATTTGAGATACTTCTAAAGCTCCCTGTGTGGTGATAGTATGATGGTTTTGTTTAAAAATGAAGTCATCATCTTTTAGAGATACAAAATGAAATATTTGGAGATGAAATGATATTATGTCTGGGATATACTTCAAAATAATGAGGCAGGTGTGGGAAATGGATAAAGTATAGAAAAAAGATTGGCCATGAGTTGACAACAGTTGACGCTGAGTGATGAATATGTAAGGATTCATTATATTTTCTTGCTACTTTCACACACATTTGAAATTTTGCATGACAAAAAGTTTAAAAATAAATCAATAAAAGCTTCCCAAGCAACTCCAAGGTGGACCCAGTGTTGAGGACCCCCCTGGGATATAAGTGGAGTTTTTTTCCTGGATCCTTTAACTCCATCAGCTATCACTGTCAAACTTCCATGAAAATCCCCTACCAGACTGAGAGCAAAGCTTTCTTGCTTCTTCTATTTTTTTTCTTATCTAGAGCTGAGGACAATATAGCAATCTGAACTCCCATTTCAAATTCCCCACAACAAAACTGACAGTACTGGGAGAATTGCTTGTGAAGTTGGAAGAATTACCCCCAGCTGCATTTTAAAATCCCTGATTACAGACAGCAGAGACAACATACCTGATACATTTGCTCTAAATCCTGTGATTGAAAAATAAGCACTTCTTAAAATTGTTCCACTGTACACGCATGCTTCCAAAAGAGATGAATTATAATTCTCCTTCCCAATTCATCCACACATACTAGGTAAAGAAAAGGAGACAACTCACAAACAACTAAAATTCAGATAAAACCCTGCTTACTGTTATAAATAAGGCCCCACTCAGTTTAGTTCCACTTTTCCCATGTATAATTCCTTAGAACAGCATTTTAAAACAGCAAATTGAGCTTCTTCAATCAATTGGGACCAGTTGGTGAATCAGGAGCACTGACTTTTTAAAAAACACGAAATAAAAGAGAATAGAAAAACATCACATGTGCTAGCGTATAAGTAATTATATGTGTGTGTGTGTGTGTGTGTGTGTGTGTGTTCACTTGGCCTTAATGTAAAATAGTCAAAATAGTTTTAAATCCACTGCTTTGAATTTCATTTATTATGTTCAATTTCACAGTAAACCCTCTTTCTTTTCATTTGAAGATGAAGCAGGGAGGTCTGGAGTTGGGACAGACCAGGGTAATGGAAGACATCAAGAATCTGAAAGATAAATGAGATCAAGACTTAGAAACAGGCAGTCAAGGGAGGAAAAACAAGTAGCAAAGCTGGATCTGGCAAGTACAGTAGGTTAAATACGACACTGAAGATGCCAGGCAAGTCCAGTTGAAGGACTAGGTTCCATGTCTCTGGAATTTCTATATTAGAGGGAGCTCAGAAGTGGCAATCTCATTGGAAGGGGTGTTGGTGGCTTAAGGCTGTATGTGCATAGTAAACTTGGATTGTACCTTCTCAGGGTGGGTCTATTAAGTTGTGATGAAAATTATGAGGAAACTAAAGCACCCCCAACCCATGCCACCAAGTCATCCCCTTGGTACCACCTCTAGACCAAAGGAAACAGATGTCAAAGTCTAAATGAATTCTGAGACCCAGGCCCCAGATGAAATTCTTACCCTGGCCCTGCTGCTTCTCCAGCTGCCTTCAGGAATGCCCTCCCCCACCAGCAGGGGGCATGGAAGCCTCGGAGGAGGCCCACTCACTGGCCACCCCACAGGGAGTTCTGCGTGAGACCTAACAACTACCTGAAATAGGCCACTAACAAAGCCGACAGGGAGTAGAAATTGATGTAAGAGATATTACAGAGGTGGAACTGACAGCTCTTACATTTGCTAGAAGTAGGGGGTTGGGTAGTAAGATAGACGGAGCGCTCTGAGATGGCTAAGCAATGTGGAGTCTGAGTTACTGGGTGGTCTTCCCTTTGGACAGGCTGTGTCCCAAGGTCACAGGGTTACAGTGAGTTACTCACCGGGGACAGCCTGAGTGAGTCTATTAGAAACAACTCAGGAAGACATAATGGGATTGAAGATCTCCACTGTGAGGGTCAAAGAACTGGAGCAGAAAATTTGCTTTACAATAATCAAAGACTATTAGGACCGTCATGCTGCATCATAATAATATATCCAAATCCTGCATGTGGCCACATGAGACAAGGTCTGTAAATCCACTCAGCCCAGTACACGGCTCCTAATAGAGGCTCAGTCTATGCTAGTTTCATTCCAGTGTATCATGTCCAATCACCAAAACATGGACATCATACCATTTGAGTCTCAAAACAACCATGTAAGAGAAATAAAAGAATAACGTTAACTCCATTTTAGAGATTATAAAACTAAGGCCTCCCTCATTTAAGTGATGTTTCACAAACCCAATAAGGAGGGTTTTGACTTTTAACTTAAGTTTTCTACTGCCTCACTTTGTGGAAAACCAGCATAGGGAGTTTACTCCAACATTCAGGACCAAGGAAACATGGATCAGTTCCTGAGAAATAAGAAATCATTGGTATCAGACAAATTCAAGTAAGCAGCTCCATGTATGTGGCTAAGTAAGTAGTTTATTTAAACTCTTGCAGAGGTATTGCTTATCAGCTGACAACAAACCTGAGGGTGCAAAACAAAGCCTCAGAAGCAAACAATCGAAGAGGAAAACAATCTGGCAAATATCATTAAACTATTTTTAAAATAGTGTATCTTTTAAACTAAGGGATGTTGTACAAATACTTTTATATTTTATTCACATATTTGTTATTGCATTTTTCCTATTCTATATTTGATTTGTTCATTATAAAAGTGAAGTTAAATATGCAAATACAGAAGCCCCTGCCTCCTGGTACCTGAAAAGGTTTTAAGTCCCCTTAAAATATCGACATATCGACATTATAAGTAGTGAAGGATAAAAGTTAAAAGTTTCTTATTTTTTTTTTTTTGGAGATGGAGTCTCACTCTATTCCACCACGCCCAGCTAATTTTTGTATTTTTAGTAGAGACAAGGTTTCACCATGTTGGCCAGGCTGGTCTCGAACTCCTGACCTCAGGTGATCTGCCTGCCTCGGCCCCCCAAATTACTGGGATTATAGGCGTGAGCCACTGCTCTTGGCCTGATAAAAGTTTCTATTATCACTTCAACACCAAAAAGAAATGAAACTAAAATGAGAAAAAGAAAACAAGTCTGATCCTATATATAACAAAGTATAGATGATAATTGCAACTAGTTGCCAATTCTTGGAAGGAACAAAAAAATGTATCAGGTGTTGATTGGTTTCTCTGGATTTAATACAGCTTTCATTCAAACCAATAGCAAAATAACAGCATTCTTCACTTTATCCATGCCCAGAAGATCCCAGGAAAGGTCAGAAATTTTCACAAATATACCCAAGAACTTCAGCAATTTTTCCAGGAAAATAAAATAAGGCTTCAATGATTTTCTTTTGAATGTCCATGGTGAAGTCATCCCTGTTGACTTTCTCATTGCTAACCCTGACAGATCCTCATTTGTCAATGATTTTACATGTGCTTCAAATAGTCTTCAAACATCACTTTTCTCAACTTCATGAAATCTTGCACATTTTGCAAAATTTCCCATTTCCCTCTGCCATCAATCTCCCTTGTGTTTTCGCATTATTGTCAAGGGTTTGTCACATCAGGAAACCAGCAGGAGCCAACAGACAAGGATGCTGATGCCATGAGCAGAGATAGACACTAATGTTGAATGGGAGCTAATAGGAGGTCATTTATTAATGTTTTATGTTACAATAACTTTTACTCAAGACTAAAGAAGCTTAGAGATTGGATACTCAGATGATGAAAATCTCTCGTAATTACTTTGTCTTGCATCCATGTGGTAAGTGTGGAATGAGATAGCCCATGCCTGCAGAATCTGAGGAACCCATGTCCAAAGCCTGTCCCTTTCCACCACCACACACCATCTCCATCACAAGTCATAATTATCACCTGCACCACAGAGAAAGGTGTGAGGGTATATTCAGTAGCCCCAGTAGGAAATCACTGTACTCACACCCCAAATCATATGAGAAACATCTAGTCATAATGCTGACCTGACCTGCTCACAAGGGCTCCATCCTATGGACACCAGCACTGTTGCCCAGGCCTGCTCTGGGTCCCAGTCTTCCTAGTGCTGTCCTTTGGAGACACATAACTTGGCTTCTTTCTTAGCAGCTGGGCAAAGAGTGAAGATGGGAGCTCATAGGAATTAGTAGATGTGAGGAAAAGGAATCACTAGTCCTATCTGCTATGATCCATGAATAGAGACAGTTTTACATGTGTGTCTAAGGAAGGCGGTTTAGAAGAAAGGAAGATAAGGCCAATCACACGAGCATTGCAGCTCGTATTCTTGAGAACCAGAGACATCAATAGAATTAGAACTCTAGGCCTGGGAGTCAGGAAGCAATTACTTGAATAACGGTCTTCCTTTTGGCTACCACATCAGCAACAGTCTCTCTTGTGACTTTTTAACTTAAGAACAGATTCTGGTTGAATGAGTCATCTTCTTTTTAGGCCAAGAAATAGAATTGCTGAAATCCTTAGGGTAACACTTTGGAGAAGTGGTCCAAAACTAAAAACTTGTAATTCTAGCCAATCACATTCTCTGCAAAGCTCACTGAGACAAAGTTTCCCAGTTGACAAATATGGTGAGGGCTTAAAATAGACAGTGCTCTGGAGGTAATGAAATCTCTCACTTTCGTATTTAGCATTTCTAGTTGATTCCAAGGATGGCAAAGCCATAAAACAAAGAAGCCTGTTTCAAGGATGGGTAGATTTGGGGAGAAGCGTGTCCAGTGTTGAATATATGTAAACTAAATTTTGGTCCCTAAGTGCTTGATAACATTATCACAAGAAAAACAACATAGCATCTATTGGTAGTGAATAGGAGTGATATAAGTTCCAAGCAGGACATTTATTGGAAGGCAGAGACAGAAAATGTAGTCTGAAATAAATGTACTGCAAATAAATGAAAATTATGTGAAAAGACTGAAGATGGCTACCTGCATAATGGGCCACTTCCACTAAGTAATCACATACATGCCTAGTCTAATTGCAGCGAGACTGGGAAATGTGAGTGAGTACATGGAATATTTGATCATCATTTACTATATCTGCCATGGCCCACCCTTTTCATCACCAAATATTTCTTTGTTTCTTTCTTCCAACACAGAATAGCCCTAATTCCTCCACAAGGGAGACCGGCCAAAGTTCCATCCATCCACCATTACATCCAGTTCAGAGTTTAATCCTTCTGGATGATGTCCAATTTGTTTCTCCATCAGAGCCAGATGATGTGACTTTTCTTGGTTCTGAGGTCCTGATCCAAAAAAGACAAGTTATCTACTTCCTGTCCACATATATGCATGTGCATACATAACCACCCAGTAAGGTATATGTAAACATTTCCATTTGAAAAGAAACTAATGGAAGACACACAGCAGCCTCTGACCTGCAGCAATTCAGGAATCCAGCTGGGCAGACCTCCTACCCTCAGGATGGAGTCCCCTTGGTTAGGCCACGATTCTGCTCTCTGAGGAGACTTTCCTTTTTCATCGTTCTCCTTGGCTCTTTGACTCATCCTGGAGGATATTCTTCTTTTTCTTTGTTCTGTTTAGCCACACTTAAAGTGAGCTTTAGAGAATTTGAACTCCTTAGGGGCGTCCCAGGTTTCTCAAATTGCTTCCGATTAGGGACCCCAGGGTTGTTTTAAGTTCTGAATATTCAGATACCTTTACATGGTTGCTTTAGTTATGTAGTTCCCTAAAAACTCTCTTTGCTTTTCACTTCACTGGACAATAAGCACATCCATGGCTGGGTGCGGTGGCTGATGCCTGTAATCCCAGCACACTGGGAGGCCGAGGCAGGTGGATTGCCTGAGGTCAGGAGTTTGAGACCAGCCTGGTCAACATGGTGAAACCCCATCTCTACTAAAAATAGAAAAAAAAAAATTAGCTGGGCATGGTGGCTGGCACCTGTAATCCCAGCTACTCCGGAGGCTGAGGCAGGAGAACTTCCTGAACCTAGGAAGCAGAGGTTGCAGTGAGCCGATGAGGTCGTGCCATTGCACTCCAGCCTGGGCAACAAAAGTGAAACTCTGTCTCAAAAAATAAGTAAATAAATAAATAAATAATAATAAGCACACCCAAAGAACTTTACAGCTTGTAGGTTCTTAGATCTGTTTTATTTCTTTGCTTCTTCACCTTCATGCCTCTTTTTCTCAACTCCATTGTGAATACCAATATTAGGCTATTAGGTTTGAATGAGAGGGTCACAGCTTGAGCAATATTTGCCTTGAGGCTTATTAACTAAGTGAGAAAACTTTTCCCCTTCAAAGTCTTTTCAAATACGACCTCTTATTGTTTGGGTTCTAGAAGCAGTCAACTCTTCCAAATTTTAAGGCCCTGAATTTCAAACTCTCCCTGTACCTTTTCTTTTCTGCTTTATAAACTGACCACTTCTCTCCTGAGCTCATCTCTTTCTTGTAATATCTTGTCAAGCATAGCCAATAATACCACACACTACTAAAGTCCTGTTTTTCATTATCTTCTCATAGCACTGCAAATTAATTAGGTAAGTAGTTGTCCTGCCTAGTTAATAGAAGCAATAGTTTACCTGGACATTTTGCCGCAAAACCATAGGGATCATCATCTTTTCGCTTCCAATATTAGTTTCCTCACAACCCACCCCGATGGCTAGGGCAATGCTATGTATTTTAGGTTCTTCTAATGATAGTACCTCACCTCAAGACAAATTTTATATTGACACAAGTTGTCACAACAAACCAGCTCTGAAATCTTAGTGGCTAAGCTCAGCAAGAACCCATCACTCACTCACACAAAGTCTCATACACATCAGCAGGAGCTTCCTTGCTTTTGCTGACTAAGGAGCCCATTTTCATCTGTGACCTAGAGCCTGATCAACCATGGATCAGCTTCTAAAATCTCAGTAATGCACTTGCAAAGCTGAGGGCCAGCCCCCAGCACATGCTGATAATCAAGGGGCAGAGGCCCACCCTCGATGGACATCAGTACCTTCTGCCTCTTCATGCCACCTTTATGATGGCAGCATGTGCTTTTGTGCACACATCTTTTAAAAATGCTGGTTTGTAAGCTTTTATGGGTCATACTTAGAATGATCAACTATCCTGGTTCACTCAAGTCTGAGAGGGTTTCCAGGATGCAGGACTTTCAGTGCTAAAACTAGGAGAGTCCCAGACAAACTGGGACAAGTTGCTCACCCTAGTCATTGTCCTCATAGGAAAAACAGATAAAAACAAAAAGATGCCCACCTTTTTGGAAGTCATACAGAGCATCATCTTCATCTTCCTTCCACTGTGAACTGACATGGCCTACTTTCCAAAAGAAGATACAAGCTTCTGGATGAACAGCCTGGCCTACATTTGTGTGTGACTCTGATTAAGTAAGAAAGCTTTGTCGCGCTCCTTTAAAATTTAAAATATGTGTAGACCCCGTCCCCCAATACAAAGCATGTAGATGAAGTAATAACCGGATTCAAAGGGGGAAATATGAAATAGGACATACATTGTCAAGAATTCTCTCCCCTTGCAAGAGAGCAGGGTCATGATCTCTGCATTGCGCAAGAGTTTATTGTGAGCCTAAAGAAAGACCTCCTTAGGGCCCTGGAGTTATGATGGAGGAGGTCAATTTTCAAAATAAACGTTCATTACATTTTTTGCTTTGAAGAAGAATGCTGCTTGGCCTGAAACAAATTAAGAGTGCTCAGGCTTTTTATTTGGGGCATTTTTTAGTTGAATATTATTAAAAATAATTACCGGCTGTGGATTTAATCTAAAACACAATCAGCACCCCCAAAGTCCCCTACAGTGAGTTAAAGCATCCTCCTTCTCAAAATTCAAAATTAAGTGGAAATTCAGATTAGTTTTGATTTATAACCACATTATGAACTATTTAATATTTTCAAGAAGTCATTCCCTGTGCCCATATTAAATTAATTTACAACAGAATATTATATAATTTATATATGCACACATATAATAAATTATAGCCCAACTATATAATTCTACATGTATAATTAATTACATTAACCATCTACATTTTAAGCCTACAATTAGATAACCCTAAAAGACAACCCCTTTAGCATTTTTTAATAAATACTTGTGTTTGGAGCTGTTTAACAGAGCACCTGATAGCTGATAGAGCAGTGTTAACATCTGTTCCATTATTTCCAGAGGACGTTGGTTGAACGCAATACTATTCACATAAAATATGCATTTGTTCTTGACTGTCAAGTACCTCTATTATTTTATTAAAAAGTCAAAAAAGAATATAATCAGACTTCATAATTTATGGGTGACATTTTCATTACAGAAAACTTTATGCAAAATTGAATTCTAAAATTTAATTTCCTGTGATGTTTAAATTACTTACTATCTGGCTCCTCTCCAAACATCGTGATCATTGAGGGCCCCATATGAATTCTATTAAGGATACATTTTGCTGCTGCCAGAATATACAGGGTATTTTTCTAAGTAACTCTAAGAATATGCTTCTTAAATATATTTTGTGCCAGTTTAAATAGTTTTTCTCACACAGGAAAGAAAAGCAGGAACTTTTCTTTCTTCCCTTTTTTTAAACAAACCACAGACAGATTTTCTCTGCTTCTCTCCTTGCCACCTTGCCTGTGACCTCTTATTCCTGACACTTTAACCCAAAAGAAGCCAGGCAGGTCCAGCCTTGTCAGTTAGAGCTCACCACATCACAGGACGATAACCAGGTTCCTTCTGGCTTTCTTTTTCTTCCAGGAAGAGCCGAAAAAGAAGCTGTAGCCAGGGTAGAGCCCATACACATGGGGAAGTGTGACCCTCTCTCTCTCTGCCACCCACTTCATGCAATGTCAGTAGACTCCTTCCACTATTCCCTGTGGCCGCCGCGTCAAGGGGAGAAACCTGACTTAGCCTGATCATTCCCAGGGTGCTTTGAGAAACCTGGAAATGTCATCTCACCTCACAGCTGCCAGGGAAAATAGGGCTGCTAATAATGAGCAATAATTTAAATAACGAGCCTTTGAGGGAACGAGGGTACCACAAGCAGAGTCACCTTAATGCATTCTCTGGGGCAGAACCATTTCCCAAAATGCCATTTTAAATGGGGAAAGCATGGAACCATCAGCTGTGAGGGGGAAGGAAAAGTACAAGCAGTTGTCAGTCAGCCAAGATGTGGCAGGATTCCCTGCCCAAGGCTGCCCCACACAGCCAGCCAGCAATGCTGGGATTCATCCAGCAGTCCACACCACCAAAGGGAGCTTCCATGGCCACGTGCCATAGGATGGGCTTGGATTACAAAGAGGAACAACATAAGATTCCTGCCTTAAAGTGTTTGTAGTCCAGTAGAAGGGTGACTCCTGACATTTATGTAAAACTCTACATTTTATGAAGTTATTTGACATGTTTCATTTCATGGTCATTTCCCTGTAAGGCAAGTGATCCAGCATATCTCCAGCTAACAAATAAACGAGAAAACTAAGCCCCACTCAAGTGATTTTCCAGAGATCACACCACGAGTAATTGGCCAGGCCTCCTAGAGCCCAGGCAATTGTCTTACTCAGATTCTAAGCTGGACTCCAACGGAGAAAGCCAGGAAGCCATGATCTGCTTACATCCTGAGGATGTAAGCACAGAGGAGGACCAACTCACACTGTCACTCCAGCACTTTTCCACGGCCTTCTGTGATGTGACAGCAATAACCCCAACCAAGATATTCATCCTTACAGCTTTCCTCATCCATCTGCTACTGCAAAGTGGATATTTATCTGGTCTGACTTGGGGATTCTTCAGGAGGTGACCCTGCCAATCGTATTCCATTGGGGTATTACCCCTCTGCCTGAAATTCCACCACTATGAGTTCTTCTTTTTTGTCTCCCTCCTGGAGGAGAGCTAAAACAGTTAAGCCATAACGAGTTAGTGAGGATCTACTGGGGATGGATTCATCAGATGCTTTTCTCTCAACCTACCCAACTCACCCTTGCAACCATAAGTGGGGAGATGCAAACATCAGGATTTGCACAGTGCTTCCAGGATAGTTGCTGCTTCCCCACAGGCTTCCTTTTCCCACTTGCAGTCCTGCTTCCTGCCTTGTAGACTTCACTTTCTCCCCAGTCTCTCCCAATCATTGCCTTCAACTTCCCAGCGTAAGTTCTGCTCAGACCTGCATTTGCCACAACCAATCCACCTGGTTGCAAGTATATCTGGTAAACCACTGCTCTTCAGGCCCCAACCTACCACCCAGCTCCTTGAGGCACCAAGGGAGGGAGACTTGGTGTCAGTCAGGTGAAAGAGAGACTTTGGGATTAAGTGATGTGGTGCCTAATGAAGACTGAACTTGGGGGACCTCTGCAAATGGTCCATGCTTCAAGTGGGAAAGGAAGAGTAGAAGGAGTAGAAGGAAGAGAGTAAAGGGATGTTTCCAGACTTAGCCTCCCTGCAAGGTCAACTCACCCATTCCCCTCTCTTAGCAACATAGGAATTTGAAGAAAGGCCCTTAAAAAAGGCAGTGAAGGAAAATGTGCCTGGAAGATAACTGATACTTATGGAAGCTCAATAAATATAATCTATAGTATAAATAGTATCAATAGTATAACTGGTAATAACATGTGAATATCTTCAGGTCAATTTCTAGAGAGTTTGACAAGAACTTCCATTTGTGTTCACCAGGTAAATGAATGAGGATGGGAAGGTAAGGAGAAGGTGAGTAGTCCAGAGAGAGAGCCCCACTGGGTAAAGACATGAGGCCTCACTTGGAATAGTGATGGTAGGCAGGGAACCACAAATAGCTCCCGTTTGCCATATCGCAAGTGTAAAGTGATAGTGTCAAGGGGAGAGTCTGGGGAGGCTTGCAGGGGCTGCTTTTTTGGTTGAGGGTAAACTTCAGCTTTTAGCAGCATGGAGAAAAAGGGAGATAACACTATGAACAATGAACAATGCTTTACCACCTGCTAGTGGCCAAAACCCCCCAAAAGGCAAAATTAAGTGGATGTGGTCACTCAACAGGACTTGTGCCCTTCTTAAACGCTAGTCATTCCTCTTCGCTTAGCGTAGGCATCACCTCCTCTGGGATGCTTTCCCTGGCTCATTTGGATGGATTCAGTTAGTGGCCCCAACTGTGGCTGGCTGTGCTGGACTCTTTGTCCTGCTCTTTTCATAGCACATACTCTCTGACTCATCATTGCTGATGGTGTTTGGCCACTCTCCTACCCCACTCCACCAACTGTGGGTACCATGAGAGTAGAACTTGTGATTGGCCTGCAGTAGTTCCTCAACATTTGTTGGAAAAAACTTTTCTTTGGCCTCATAAACCTTTCACCTATTACCCAATGTGTCTCCTTTGTTTTACAGCAAAACTTCTTAAAGGAGTTGTCCATACTCACTGCCTCCACTTCTCATCCACTTTCCTCTCATTCTGTCTTGAAACCACTTCAGTAAGCTTCCTCCTCTCCTCTCCAGTGAAACTACATTTGTTAGGGTCATCTATGACCTCCACATTATCAGATTCAATGGGGATTTATCACTGTTCCTATTACCCCCCCAGAAACACTTGGCACTTTGGACCACTTTCTCCTCCTTGAACACTCTTCTTTTAGCTTCTGGGATGCCTTTCCCTATTGGTTCTCCTACCATGCTCAGTAGCTCTTATCTGGCGCCTATACTGATTCCTTCTCATCTCCTCAACCTATAAATTTCAGAGGGCCCCACAGCAAAAGCCTTGGACTTCTTTATCCTCATTCCTGGGTGATCTTATCTAGTCTTATGACTTTAAATATCCGCCTTTATGCTGATATGCCCCCAAATGGATAACTCTAGCCTCAAATTCACCCTTGAATTCAAGACTCCTTTTCCAACTTCTTTTTCAACATCTTTACTTGGAAGTCTGTTAGGCATCTCAAATTTAACATGTCTAAAACCAGACAACACACACACACAAATGTTTCTCTTCTTCATCTTCCCCATCTGAAAAAAATTGCACTTACATTTGGCCAGGTGCTCAGGCTAAATACATAGTAACATCCTTGCCTTTTTTCTGTCTCACACACCCATATCTAATCATCAAGAAACCCTGTCAGCTCTGCTTTTGAAATACATCCAGAATCCAACCGTTCATTACCACCTCTGCCAAATCACAGAATCCAAGCCGTTATCATCTCTCACCTAGATTATTGCAATAGCCTCCTATTTAGTTCCACTTGCAATCCCACACAACAGCCAGACGGAAGTTTTAAAACATAAGATCATGTCACTCGCATGCTCAAAATCTCCCAAAGGTGCATTCTAACCATACCTTCTACTAATCTTCCTCCTCTGCCCACTCCAGTCCAGCTACTCTGGCCTCCTCACTGTTCCTCAGTAGACCTCAGAACCTTTTACCTTACTATTTCTGCTGCCCAGAAAGCCTTTTCTTGAAACATCTACAAGATTCACGATAAACAATCATGTCATCTGCAAACAGGGACAATTTGACTTCCTCTTTTCCTAATTGAATACCCTTTATTTCCTTCTCCTGCCTGATTGCCCTGGCCAGAACTTCCAACACTATGTTGAATAGGAGCGGTGAGAGAGGGCATCCCTGTCTTGTGCCAGTTTTCAAAGGGAATGCTTCCAGTTTTTGCCCATTCAGTATGATATTGGCTGTGGGTTTGTCATAGATAGCTCTTATTATTTTGAAATATGTCCCATCAATACCTAATTTATTGAGAGTTTTTAGCATGAAGGGTTGTTGAATTTTGTCAAAGGCTTTTTCTGCATCTATTGAGATAATCATGTGGTTTTTGTCTTTGGCTCTGTTTATATGCTGGATTACATTTATTGATTTGCGTATGTTGAACCAGCCTTGCATCCCAGGGATGAAGCCCACTTGATCATGGTGGATAAGCTTTTTGATGTGCTGCTGGATTCGGTTTGCCAGTATTTTATTGAGGATTTTTGCATCAATGTTCATCAAGGATATTGGTCTAAAATTCTCTTTTTTGGTTGTGTCTCTGCCAGGCTTTGGTATCAGAATGATGCTGGCCTCATAAAATGAGTTAGGGAGGATTCCGTCTTTTTCTATTGATTGGAATAGTTTCAGAAGGAATGGTACCAGTTCCTCCTTGTACCTCTGGTAGAATTCGGCTGTGAATCCATCTGGTCCTGGACTCTTTTTGGTTGGTAAACTATTGATTATTGCCACAATTTCAGCTCCTGTTATTGGTCTATTCAGAGATTCAACTTCTTCCTGGTTTAGTCTTGGGAGAGTGTATGTGTCGAGGAATGTATCCATTTCTTCTAGATTTTCTAGTTTATTTGCGTAGAGGTGTTTGTAGTATTCTCTGATGGTAGTTTGTATTTCTGTGGGATCGGTGGTGATATCCCCTTTATCAGGTGTTTGTAGTATTCTCTGATGGTAGTTTGTATTTCTGTGGGATCGGTGGTGATATCCCCTTTATCATTTTTTATTGCGTCTATTTGATTCTTCTCTCTTTTTTTCTTTATTAGTCTTGCTAGCGGTCTATCAATTTTGTTGATCCTTTCAAAAAACCAGCTCCTGGATTCATTAATTTTTTGAAGGGTTTTTTGTGTCTCTATTTCCTTCAGTTCTGCTCTGATTTTAGTTATTTCTTGCCTTCTGCTAGCTTTTGAATGTGTTTGCTCTTGCTTTTCTAGCTCTTTTAATTGTGATGTTAGGGTGTCAATTTTGGATCTTTCCTGCTTTCTCTTGTGGGCATTTAGTGCTATAAATTTCCCTCTGCACACTGCTTTGAATGCGTCCCAGAGATTCTGGTATGTTGTGTCTTTGTTCTCGTTGGTTTCAAAGAACATCTTGATTTCTGCCTTCATTTCGTTATGTACCCAGCAGTCATTCAGGAGCAGGTTGTTCAGTTTCCATGTAGTTGAGCGGCTTTGAGTGAGATTCTTAATCCTGAGTTCTAGTTTGATTGCACTGTGGTCTGAGAGATAGTTTGTTATAATTTCTGTTCTTTTACATTTGCTGAGGAGAGCTTTACTTCCAACTATGTGGTCAATTTTGGAATAGGTGTGGTGTGGTGCTGAAAAAAATGTATATTCTGTTGATTTGGGGTGGAGAGTTCTGTAGATGTCTATTAGGTCCGCTTGGTGCAGAGCTGAGTTCAATTCCTGGGTATCCTTGTTGACTTTCTGTCTCGTTGATCTGTCTAATGTTGACAGTGGGCTGTTAAAGTCTCCCATTATTAATGTGTGGGAGTCTAAGTCTCTTTGTAGGTCACTCAGGACTTGCTTTATGAATCTGGGTGCTCCTGTATAGTGTTGGAAGTGCTGGCCAGGGCAATTAGGCAGGAGAAGGAAATAAAGGGTATTCAATTAGGAAAAGAAGAAGTCAAATTGTCCCTGTTTGCAGATGACATGATTGTATATCTAGAAAAACCCCATTGTCTCAGCCCAAAATCTCCTTAAGCTGATAAGCAACTTCAGCAAAGTCTCAGGATACAAAATCAATGTACAAAAATCACAAGCATTCTTATACACCAACAACAGACAAACAGAGAGCCAAATCATGAGTGAACTCCCATTCACAATTGCTTCAAAGAGAATAAAATACCTAGGAATCCAACTTACAAGGGACGTGAAGCACCTCTTCAAGGAGAACTACAAACCACTGCTCAAGGAAATAAAAGAGGATACAAACAAATGGAAGAACATTCCTTGCTCATGGGTAGGAAGAATCAATATCGTGAAAATGGCCATACTGCCCAAGGTAATTTACAGATTCAATGCCATCCCCATCAAGCTACCAATGACTTTCTTCACAGAATTGGAAAAAAACTACTTTAAAGTTCATATGGAACCAAAAGAGAGCCCACATCGCCAAGTCAATCCTAAGCCAAAAGAACAAAGCTGGAGGCATCACACTACCTGACTTCAAACTATACTACAAGGCTACAGTAACCAAAACAGCATGGTACTGGTACCAAAACAGAAATATAGATCAATGGAACAGAACAGAGCCCTCAGAAATAACGCCGCTTACCTACAACTATCTGATCTTTGACAAACCTGAGAAAAACAAGCAATGGGGAAAGGATTCCCTATTTAATAAATGGTGC
Organism: Pan troglodytes; assembly: GCF_028858775.2. Taxonomy (NCBI): domain Eukaryota; kingdom Metazoa; phylum Chordata; class Mammalia; order Primates; family Hominidae; genus Pan; species Pan troglodytes. The sequence goes on from NC_086015.1 coordinate 161,068,614, forward strand.
TGGGAAAACTGGCTAGCCATATGTAGAAAGCTGAAACTGGATCCCTTCCTTACACCTTATACAAAAATCAATTCAAGATGGATTAAAGATTTAAACGTTAGACCTAAAACCATAAAAACCCTAGAAGAAAACCTAGGCATTACCATTCAGGACATAGGCGTGGGCAAGGACTTCATGTCCAAAACACCAAAAGCAATGGCAACAAAAGCCAAAATTGACAAATGGGATCTAATGAAACTAAAGAGCTTCTGCACAGCAAAAGAAACTACCATCAGAGTGAATAGGCAACCTACAACATGGGAGAAAATTTTTGCAACCTACTCATCTGACAAAGGGCTAATATCCAGAATCTACAGTGAACTCAAACAAATTTACAAGAAAAAAACAAACAACCCCATCAAAAAGTGGGCGAAGGACATGAACAGGCACTTCTCAAAAGAAGACATTTATGCAGCCAAAAAACACATGAAAAAATGCTCATCATCACTGGCCATCAGAGAAATGCAAATTAAAACCACTATGAGATATCATCTCACACCAGTTAGAATGGCAATCATTCAAAAGTCAGGAAACAACAGGTGCTGGAGAGGATGTGGAGAAATAGGAACACTTTTACACTGTTGGTGGGACTGTAAACTAGTTCAACCATTGTGGAAGTCAGTGTGGCGATTCCTCAGGGATTTAGAACTAGAAATACCATTTGACCCAGCCATCCCATTACTGGGTATATACCCAAATGACTATAAATCATGCTGCTATAAAGACACATGCACACGTATGTTTATTGCGGCATTATTCACAATAGCAAAGACTTGGAACCAACCCAAATGTCCAACAATGATAGACTGGATTAAGAAAATGTGGCACATATACACCATGGAATACTATGCAGCCATAAAAAATGATGAGTTCATATCCTTTGTAGGGACATGGATGAAATTGGAAACCATCATTCTCAGTAAACTGTCGTAAGAACAAAAAACCAAACACCGCATATTCTCACTCATAGGTGGGAATTGAACAATGAGATCACATGGACACAGGAAGGGGAATACCATACTCTGGGGACTGTGGTGGGGAGGGGGGAGGGATAGCATTGGGAGATATACCTAATGCTAGATGACGAGTTAGTGGGTGCAGCGCACCAGCATGGCACATGTATACATATGTAACTAACCTGCACAATGTGCACATGTACCCTAAAACTTAAAGTATAATAAAAAAAAAATGAAATCATACATGTAACCACCATATTAAACAGAAAAAGCAGAAAAAAAAAAAAAAAAAAAAAGATTCACTCCCTTACTTCCTTCAGGCCTCTGCTTAAGTGTACCTCTTCAGAGATGCCTTCCCTGTCCTTTAAAAAATAGCTTCCCCATTGTTTCTATCTCCCTTACTTTGCACTGTTCTTTATAATGCTTATAACAATGTATTTGTTTCTTTTTAAAAAATTGTCTTTCTCTCTCCATGACAGCAACAATTTTGCTGTTTTGTTCACTACTGAATGCCCAGCATCTGAAAAAATAGGCACTCAATAAATGAATCAATGAAAGAATGAGTGTGGGAAAAAGTTCGTATCTTCAAACAAAGTAGAAAGACATTAACACAAGCGCTTCATCTCCTGAAATATGAAAGGCAGTCCCTTAATCAACCTGAGTGAGTTTTTGTTGTGGTGGTGGCAGTGGTTTCTTTTTGTTTTTAATCTGTGTATTAAATTCAGAACTACTCACTATTTAACCTTGCCAGCAAATGTGAGTTTTCCCCTACTGGTGCTGTGATCATTGTGGTAGCATCAGCCAGGAAATGAAATCTTAATCATAGCATCTTAATCATACACCCTTCACTTACAAGCCCACAGATGAAACTCCAGCAAGGCAATCTTATTTCACTAAAATGTGGTTGGACCCAATAACTGGAGGCCGGTGCTCACAGCACATCTTTCTGCCCAGTACTGCTTAATCTTGACAAGCTTCGAGGTTTATAGCACCCTAACCTTTAACTTAAACAGAAAAGTATGTGCTGGGCTACTTACTTAACAAACCACAAGTAAGACTTGTGTTATATGTCTACCTGGGGGCTTTTCAGTGTTACTACCTCAGTTTCTTGCCAGGCTAAAGGAGAGAAAGTTTTAAAATCTTTTGGAACCTATGGTTACCACTGTCATTACCAGTTTACAACCTAATGGCACTTGATGTTGATAGAGTGGAGAAAAACCCAAACAAACATGTCATGTTGCATCCAGCTTGATCTACACAGGAACACGAGGACAGAGGTATCAGAGAAAAGCAGGGCAATCTCCTTCATTTCCCAGAGGACTAGGAAGGCGGGACCACAGAACCTTGGGGACTTGGAGGAAACAGGACTAAATCAGATTGCCATATGTCAACAATAGCCCAAAAGCATCTCAGAGCTCCTGGCTTGCTTCCCGTTCCAATCTGAGGGGGCTGCAGTGTGATTTCCAGGTATCTGACTGGGGCCAGGCGATCCAAATATTGAGCCCTGTGAAAAGAGATTAACATTCCAGGGCAAATGTGTTACCCACAAGACTGGCCACTTCCAGGAGCACCTGGCCTCTGAGCCAGGTGCAGGTTGGTCCCCATGACCTCAGGGAGTCACTTGCAGATCAGATGTCATCAGGTGAGAGCAGCAGTCACTGGGGCAGACAATTTTATTGATGGAATTGGGTTTACAAATTACCCTCAAGACATGCTAAAGTGAAATATTGAATTCCCCATTCCCCAGCACCTGGATTTGAAGGAAGGAGAGGCAAAACACCATCTTTCCTAATAGCTACAATATAACCCTACTACAGTTATGCCTATTCAGAAGTAGACCAAGGGTTCTCAGGATTGACTATTGTAAAGATTTGCTGGATAGATGAAATCCAGGAATTACATGGTGCTGTAGTTTGATCAAATAAAACCAAGAAAAGTGATGACTACAAGCAGGAAGACTCCACAAGGCATATATAGGCTGGTTCCTAGTGTGCTGGAAACTTCAAGACTCTCCAGAAGCCCTAGCTCTCTGAATGCTGAGCTCTGAGCTATTGGTGAGAAACTGAGGGGCACTCCAATGGGATATCCAGGTTCCTGCATTTTCCTACTAGAGCAAGACTCAGAAGAGGGGAAGGGGGTGGTGCCCCTGCTTGCTACTTGTGCACAGATGTGCCCAGCTAGGAGAGGAGGGGACATCATGGGAAATGGTGGTCTGTGAGCTGAAGACTACGTGAAAGAGATGAACTGTAGAAAGAATCAGAATGATCAAGGCAATTTAAAGTACTCTGATTAATCTTTTTATTCTTAAAATAATCTTTTAACACATATATGCTAAATGTACATATACTGTAAACTAAGTTATGGAAAAAATTCATATTATGAGTTTATTGGGTAAGAACCTGAGACCAAGACTCTGTCCTAAATATCCACTATTTCAGACTGGCCATCTTCTGAAGCAGCTAAAAAGTGTTTTTGTTTTTTCCAGATCCATTTATTCTATTTTTGATGCGGGAAAAAAGTTACCAAGCATAATAATAACCAGGACATATTAAATCTATAGATTGCCCGTGAAGCTTAGAATATTGTCACAAAGCCCCTGAGAAGTCCATGAAAAGCTGACACTTTTAAAAGGAAGTCCAGATACTTCCCATCCACCATATGAAGGCAGACACAGATGCTGACCTGGCTCCTAAGAGTGATGAGAGGAGCATAATGTCAGTGCAGGGCAGACTCTGATGAGCTGAAAAAGCCCAGACAGTACAAAGCCATCCTACCAACACTTCATGGGATTGCTCTGGGTAAGAGCTAGTATCAGGCTAAGTTTGTTTTTTCCCTGAATGGTCCCATGTTATCTTTAGGGATATTAATATGTGAAACTCACAAAGAATGTAGCACCTGGAGATTTGTTTTTTTCTAATTATGCCCACGTGGCCAGGTGCAGTGGCTCACGCCTGTAATCCCAACATTTTGGGAGGCCAAGGCAGGTGGATCACGAGGTCAGGAGATCTGGCTAACACAGTGAAACCCCATCTCTATTAAAAATACAAAAAATTAGCTGGGCGTGGTGGCACGTACCTGTAGTCCCAGCTACTCAGGAAGATGAGGCAGGAGAATCCCTTGAACCTGGGAGGCGGAGGTTGAGCTGAGATCACACCACTGCACTCCAGTCTGGGCGACAGAGTAAGACTCCATCTCAAAAAAAAATTATGCCCATTTGCAAAATGCATGAAGTAATAATTGTGCTAAGACACTAGAAAGACTTCACTTCACTGTTGTAATTCTGTTCTTTCCTTAGCTTCCATCTTGCACATAGGTTGCGGTGTTCAAGAGGGGACAAGATGGAGCCAAGATGACCAAATAGGAACAGCTCCAGTCTACAGCTCCCAGCCTGAGTGATGCAGAAGACGGGTGATTTCTGCATTTCCATCTGAGGTACCAGGTTCATCTCACTAGGGAGTGCCAGACAGTGGGCACAGGACAGTGGGTGCAGTGCACTGTGCGCTAGCCGAAGCAGGGTGAGGCATTGCCTCACTCAGGAAGCGCAAGGGGTCAGGGAGTTCCCTTTCCTAGTCAAAGAAAGGGGTGACAGATGGTACCTGGAAAATCGGGTCCCTCCCACCCTAATACTGTGCTTTTCCAACGGGCTTAAAAAACGGCACACCAGGAGATTATATCCCGCGCATGGCTCAGACGGTCCTGCACCCATGGAGTCTCACTGATTGCTAGCACAGCAGTCTGAGATCAAACTGCAAGGCGGCAGCGAGACTGGGGGAGGGGCACCTGCCATTGCCCAGGCTTGCTTAGGTAAACAAAGCAGCCGGGAAGCTCGAACTGGGTGGAGCCCACCACAGCTCAAGGAGGCCTGCCTGCCTCTGTAGGCTCCACCTCTGGGGACAGGGCACAGACAAACAAAAAGACAGCAGTAACCTCTGCAGACTTAAATGTCCCTGTCTGACAGCTTTGAAGAGAGTAGTGGTTCTCCCAGCATGCAGCTGGAGATCTGAGAACGGGCAGACTGCCTCCTCAAGTGGGTCCCTGACCCCTGAGCAGCCTAACTGGGAGGCATCCCCCAGTAGGGGCAGACTGACACCTCACATGGCCGCAGACTGACACCTCACACGGACACCTCACACTCTTCTGAGACAAAACTTCTAGAGGAACGATCAGGCAGCAGCACTTGTGGTTCATGAAAATCCGCTGTTCTACAGCCACTGCTGCTGATACCCAGGCAAACAGGGTCTGGAGTGGACCTCTAGCAAACTCTAACAGACCTGCAGCTGAGGGTCCTGTCTGTGAGAAGGAAAACTAACAAACAGAAAGGACATCCATACCAAAACCCCATCTGTACGTCACCATCATCAAAGACAAAAAGTAGATAAAACCACAAAGATGGGGAAAAACAGGGCAGAAAAACTGGAAACTCTAAAAAGCAGAGCTCCTCTCCTCCTCCAAAGGAACGCAGCTCCTCACCAGCAATGGAACAAAGCTGGACAGAGAATGACTTTGACGAGTTGAGAGAAGAAGGCTTCAGAGGATCAAACTCCTCCGAGCTACAGGAGGAAATTCAAATCAATGGCAAAGAAGTTAAAAACTATGAAAAAAAATTAGATGAATGTATAACTAGAATAACCAATGCAGAGAAGTGCTTAAAGGAGCTGATGGAGCTGAAAGCCAAGGCTCGAGAACTACGTGAAGAATGCAGAAGCCTCAGGAGCCGATGCGATCAACTGGAAGAAAGGGTATCAGTGATGGAAGATGAAATGAATGAAATGAAGCAAGAAGGGAAGGTTAGAGAAAAAAGAATAAAAAGAAACGAACAAAGTCTCCAAGAAATATGGGACTATGTGAAAAGACCAAATCTACATCTGATTGGTGTACCTGAAAGTGACGGGGAGAATGGAACCAAGCTGGAAAACACTCTGCAAGATATTATCCAGGAGAACTTCCCCAATCTAGCAAGGCAGGCCAACATTCAGATTCAGGAAATACAGAGAATGCCACAAAGATACTCCTTGAGAAGAGCAACTCCAAGAGGAATAATTGGCAGATTCACCAAAGTTGAAATGAAGGAAAAAATGTTAAGGGCAGCCAGAGAGAAAGGTCAGGTTACCCACAAAGGGAAGCCCATCAGACTAACAGCTGATCTCTCAGCAGAAACTCTACAAGCCAGAAGAGAGTGGGGGCCAATATTCAACATTCTTAAAGAACAGGATTTTCAACCCAGAATTTCATATCCAGCCAAACTAAGCTTCATAAGTGAAGGAGAAATAAAATACTTTACAGACAAGCAAATGCTGAGAGATTTTGTCACCACCAGACCTGCCCTAAAAGAGCTCCTGAAGGAAGCACTAAACATGGAAAGGAACAGCTGGTACCAGCTACTACAAAAACATGCCAAATTGTAAAGACCATGAAGGCTAGGAAGAAACTGCCTCAACTAATGAGCAAAATAATCAGCTAACATCATAATGACAGGATCTAATTCACACATAACAATATTAACTTTAAATGTAAATGGACTAAATGCTCCAATTAAAAGACACAGACTGGCAAATTGGATAAAGAGTCAAGACCCATCAGTGTGCCGTATTCAGGAAACCCATCTCACGTGCAGAGACACACATAGGCTCAAAATAAAGGGATGGAGGAAGATCTACCAAGCAAATGGAAAACAAAAAAAGGTAGGGGTTGCAATCCTAGTCTCTGATAAAACAGACTTTAAAACAACAAAGATCAAAAGAGACAAAGAAGGCCATTACATAATGGTAAAGGGATCAATTCAACAAGAAGAGCTAACTATCCTAAATATATATGCACCCAATACAGGAGCACCCAGATTCATAAAGCAAGTCCTGAGTGACCTACAAAGAGACTTAGACTCCCACACAATAATAGTGGGAGACTTTAACACCCCACTGTCAACATTAGACAGATCAACGAGACAGAAAGTTAACAAGGATACCCAGGAATTGAACTCAGCTCTGCACCAAGTGGACCTAATAGACATCTACAGAACTCTCCACCCCAAATCAACAGAATATACATTTCTTTCAGCACCACACCACACATATTCCAAAATTGACCACATACTTGGAAGTAAAGCACTCCTCAGCAAATGTAAAGGAACAGAAATTATAACAAACTGTCTCTCAGACCACAGTGCAATCAAACTAGAACTCAGGATTAAGAAACTCACTCAAAACTGCTCAACTACACGGAAACTGAACAACCTGCTCCTGAATGACTACTGGGTACATAACGAAATGAAGGCAGAAATAAAGATGTTCTTTTAAACCAACGAGAACAAAGACACAACATACCAGAATCTCTGGGACGCATTCAAAGCAGTGTGTAGAGGGAAATTTATAGCACTAAATGCCCACAAGAGAAATCAGGAAAGATCCAAAATTGACACCCTAACATCACAATTAAAAGAACTAGAAAAGCCAGAGCAAACACATTCAAAAGCTAGCAGAAGGCAAGAAATAACTAAAATCAGAGCAGAACTGAAGGAAATAGAGACACAAAAAACCCTTCAAATAATTAATGAATCCAGGAGCTGTTTTTTTGAAAAGATCAACAAAATTGATAGACCACTAGCAAGACTAATAAAGAAGAAAAGAGAGAAGAATCAAATAGATGCAGTAAAAAATAATAAAGGGGTATCACCACTGATCCCACAGAAATACAAACTACCATCAGAGAACACTATAAACACCTCTATGCAAATAAACTAGAAAATCTAGAAGAAATGGATAAATTCCTCGACACATACACCCTCCCAAGACTAAACCAGGAAGAAGTTGAATCTGTGAATAGACATATAACAGGCTCTGAAATTGAGGCAAAAATCAATAGCTAGCCAAAAAGAGTCCAGGACCAGATGGATTCACAGCCGAATTCTACCAGAGGTACAAGGAGGAGCTGGTACCATTCCTTCTGAAACTATTCCAATCAATAGAAAAAGAAGGAATCCTCCCTAACTCATTTTATGAGGCCAGCATCATCCTGATACCAAAGCCTGGCAGAGACACAACAAAAAAAGAATTTTAGATGAATATCCTTGATGAACATTGATGCAAAAATCCTCAATAAAATACCGGCAAACCGAATCCAGCAACACATCAAAAAGCTTATCCACCATGATCAAGTGGGCTTCATCCCTGGGATGCAAGGCTGGTTCAACATATGCAAATCAATAAACGTAATCCAGCATATAAACAGAACCAAAGACAAAAACCACATGATTATCTCAATAGATGCAGAAAAGGCCTTTGACAAAATTCAACAACCCTTCATGCTAAAAACTCTCAATAAATTAGGTGTTGATGGGATGTATCTCAAAATAATAAGAGCTATCTATGACATACCCACAGCCAATATCATACTGAATGGGCAAAAACTGGAAGCATTCCCATTGAAAACTGGCACAAGACAGGGATGCCCTCTCTCACCACTCCTATTCAACATAGTGTTGGAAGTGCTGGCCAGGGCAATTAGGCAGGAGAAGGAAATAAAGGGTATTCAATTAGGAAAAGAGGAAGTCAAATTGTCCCTGTTTGCAGATGACATGATTGTACATCTAGAAAAACCCCATTGTCTCAGCCCAAAATCTCCTTAAGCTGATAAGCAACTTCAGCAAAGTCTCAGGATACAAAATCAATGTACAAAAATCACAAGCATTCTTATACACCAATAACAGACAAACAGACAGCCAAATCATGAGTGAACTCCCATTCACAATTGCTTCAAAGAGAATAAAATACCTAGGAATCCAACTTACAAGGGACGTGAAGGACCTCTTCAAGGAGAACTACAAACCACTGCTCAATGAAATAAAAGAGGATACAAACAAATGGAAGAACATTCCATGCTCATGGGTTGGAAGAATCAATATCATGAAAATGGCCATACTCCCCAAAGTAATTTACAGATTCAATGCCATCCCCAACAAGCTACCAATGACTTTCTTCACAGAATTGGACAAAACTACTTTAAAGTTCATATGGAACCAAAAAAGAGCCCGCATCTCCAAGTTAATCCTAAGCCAAAAGAACAAAGCTGGAGGCATCAGGCTACCTGACTTCAAACTATACTACAAGGCTACAGTAACCAAAACAGCATGGTACTGGTACCAAAACAGAGATATAGATCAATGGAACAGAACAGAGCCCTCAGAAATAATGCCACATATCTACAACTATCTGATCTTTGAGAAACCTGACAGAAACAAGCAATGGGGAAAGGATTCCCTATTTAATAAATGGTGCTGGGAAAACTGGCTAGCCATATGTAGAAAGCTGAAACTGGATCCCTTCGTTACACCTTATACAAAAATTAATTCAAGATGGATTAAAGACTTACATGTTAGACCTAAAGCCATAAAAACCCTAGAAGAAAACCTAGGCAATACCATTCAGGACATAGGCATGGGCAAGGACTGCATGTCTAAAACACCAAAAGCAGTGGCAACAAAAGCCAAAATTGACAAATGGGATCTAATTAAACTGAAGAGCTTCTGCACAGCAAAAGAAACTACCATCAGAGTGAACAGGTAACTTACAAAATGGGAGAAAATTTTCACAACCTACTCATCTGACAAAGGGCTAATATCCAGAATCTACAATGAACTCCAACAAATTTACAAGAAAAAAAACAACCCCATCAAAAAGTAGGCAAAGGACACGAACAGACACTTCTCAAAAGAAGACATTTATGCAGCCAAAAAGCACATGAAAAAATGCTCATCATCACTGGCTAGCAGAGAAATGCAAATCAATACCTCAATAAGATACCATCTCACACCAGTTAGAATGGCAATCATTCAAAAGTCAGGAAACAACAGGTGCTGGAGAGGATGTGGAGAAATAGGAACACTTTTACACTGTTGGTGGGACTGTAAACTAGTTCAACCATTGTGGAAGTCAGTGTGGCGATTCCTCAAGGATCTAGAACTAGAAATACCATTTGACCCAGCCATCCCATTACTGGGTATATACCCAAAGGACTATAAATCATGCTGCTATAAAGACACATGCACACGTATTTTTATTGCGGCACTATTCACAATAGCAAAGACTTGGAACCAACCCAAATGTCCAACAACTATAGACTGAATTAAGAAAATGTGGCACATATACACCATGGAATACTATGCAGCCATAAAAAATGATGAGTTCATGTCCTTTGTGGGGACATGGATGAAGCCGGAAATCATCATTCTCAGCAAACTATCGTAAGAACAAAAAACCAAACACCGCATGTTCTCACTCATAGGTGGGAATTGAACAATGAGAACACATGGACACAGGAAGGGGAACATCACACTCCGGGGACTGCTGTTGGGTGGGGGCAGGGGGGAGGGATAGCATTAGGTGATATACCTAAAGCTAAATGACGAGTTAATGGGTGCAGTACACCAACATGGGACATGTATACATATGTAACAAACCTGCACATTGTGCACATGTACCCTAAAACTTAAAGTATAATAATAATAAAATTAAAAAAAAAAGAACAGAGAGCAATTGATAAGAAAAATTGATAAGAAAGTTTGGCAAATTCAGGTGATTGCAGCACGTATGTGTTAAACATTCACTCTTAGCTCATTACTATAAGCAGCAGAAGCAGGAAGAAACAGCAAAGAAATGAAATTAAGAGAAGCATAGACTAAAAAACAAACAAAAAATAGCTTTATATAAAAAATTGGGTGACCACCTACTTTGATTTAATAAATTCTGTACAAGTTCTCCCTTAACCAAAAATTCTCTTCACAGTAATGCCTTAATTATCAGTTTGCTTAGTACCTTGGATTAAAGCTGAAAAAAAAAAAGCAAAAAAAAAAAAACCATCTAGTTAAATATAAACGTCATCCTCACCTCGGCTTTTTCAGCCATCAAATAAGTTAAGCAGCTCAGATAAGTTTATCAGACTGACTTTTAACAGAATAAATTGTTTGTTCTTGGAATTAAAAAAAAAAAAGAGGGGACAAAAGAGTAGGAGTAGAGCAAAGTAGCCTTCCATCACTGGGAAGGTAACAGGGCTCATGCCCAGCCAAAGGCAATTCAGGCCACTGGTTTTGTAGCTGAAGTCTGGAATCTCTAATTCATGATCCAGATACCACCCTTGGTTTTATTTCATTTGGTTGTTAGGTAAAATAGCAACTTAAAATACATGGTCATATTATTTTCTTGCTCATTAATCCCATTGCCTAAGGGAGAGCTTCAGCTCTTCCGCCTGGAATGCAAGGCCCTGGCTTCAAACCTCATGTTCTCTCTGCTTCAGTTAGCTTTCCCATCTTTTTTTTCCTTGGTGACCTCTTACTCTTCCTTCAAGATCCATTGAATGCCATTTTCAATGTGGCCCCTTCTTCCCACTTAAATAGGTTTCTTTCTACGGGACTCATGAGAGGCAACGTGACAGGGAAGATAGAGAAAAGAATCACAATGTTTAGAGACACAGATATTAGCTCTGCAATTTACCTTGAGCAGATTATTAACCTTTTTAAGAATTAGTTCACTGTAATTTAGTGATGTTAAAAAAAAAGTATAATATAATCTATGAAAAGGTATAATGATTTTTACCTGGGAAGATCATTGTGATGGTTAAATGAGATGAACTAGCATAATCTCTGGTAGATATTAAGGTATTAATAAATGTTTAGTTTATTATGCCTGGCATAAAACAAATATTCAATAAGTTTTTAGAAAGAAGACATTCCATTTGTGTCCAAACACAACTCTGAAGTTTTTAAGTCATATTTCAAATGGATGTGAAAGATCAATATACTCCTGATTATCTACCAGTCTCCCTCTTCCTCTACATTTCTATCTCTCTCTCTTTATCCTTATTCTCCCTCAGGACTATGTCATCACAGGAACTAAAGTAGAATATGAATGGCACATGTATTCTCTATCTGGCTTAGACCAGAAGGTGGTTCTCAATAGGTCAGAACACACTCAGTAGGTCAGAATCTACTTTGCAAATTCATGCAGGTCTTAGTGAGCACTTCCTGTTCTCTAAGTGTTAGCAAACTATGCATTTAGTAATCTACCTTGACTAACATCAGATTTGATAGTCCAGAGATTATAGACTCCTCCCCTTCTTGATTTCCCAAAATTTCAGGGCCACTTGAGACAAAGAATGCAACTTAAATCCTACCTTTAACCCATATGAATCAGATGGTTAGACTATATAAAATCTTGTATATATGAAAGATCGTATAGAAGCCCAAACATATATCATATAAATCATTGGTTATGCATCCAAATCTATTTGCATTTTAAAGCCCTAGAAAAACACATGTTGTCTAAGAAGATTAATCTACTTTTCTCTCTGAGACTCCACATATCCAAGGATGCCCAGAGAGGAGGCCTGCACAATTCTGACAAACTTAATATTTGTACTGAAACATGAGTCTCACATTTGAAACCAGGGTTTGCTTTATACTAACGAAGAAGAGTTATAGAGCAGTAAAAGCAGCACCGCATGGCTGCGTGGATCTTCTAATGTGGTGGAAATTTGACATGCATTTGCGTTGTCCAGCACCCTTTCCAGTTGGGGAATTTCCAACCTCAGGAGGCCCACCTTGCCAAGGCAGAAGACATAAACTTATTTTCTTGGCCCCCTTGGTGCTAGGTCTAGGCCCACAGCCTAGGCTTGGGCCATTAGATCCGTTTGTCCAATGACATATATTTCAAGTGAGAAGACAGAGATAAGCAGAAGGAAGTTGCCATGTGGAATCCATACTGACAGGGGATGGAAGCATGGCAGAAAGTCATCTAGCTCCGAGAGATAGCAATAGGACAGGCCCAGCACTAGCATCCTGTGTGCTGATCTGGAATGCCTGTGGCTAATGGCAGTAGCAGCTGGCTCTTCAGTAGAGCTCTCCACAACTGTTATTTGGGAATGGCTTCTGATTGTGCAGACTCCAACCCTGAGTCTCCAGTCCTTCTGGAGGTGCTCTCTGCTGCTTAATGCTATTTAGAAAATTCCTTTTCTACTTACACTACATAATGATGATTCTTCTATCTGCAGCTAGGTAAACTAACTGATTAACAGATATAACCAACTAGTGATTTGGCCTTGGTCAAGTCATCCACTTCCATGACCCTGAATTCCCTCAGCTGAAAATGAAGGCTTTCAGCTAAACCACCTCTGAAGTGCTTCCTTGTCCCAAAAAATATGTACTTACTTAATACTGCAAGCTAATTTTTCACAGTGACTTTCAGGGCAATTCACAGACTAGCCTGCAGAGGTCCTGCAATTTGGAAAAGAAAAAAAGCACACACCATGTTTCCAAGTTCAATTTCACCTCCCAGAAATAATCATGTTTCTGTGACATCACCATTATCCCTCTTACTCAACAGGCAGCATGAACAATGCATTGGGCCAACATTGTCCCTATCAAGGAGGGGTACCATATGACTATGGCAGACAAATGAGGTGGGAGAAATTAATATATCTGAATGTCCATTAAATAAGCACTGTGTTAGGCACTGCCATGTATATAAATTATCTCATTTTAATCTTCAGAATAACCCAGAGGTAAAAATTATTATTTTCATTGTACAGATGAGAAAACTGAGACGCAAAGCCATTCTGGTACCTGTTTAAGTTCATGCAGCAAGTGAATGACAGAGCAAAGATTCAATCTGGGTCTTCTCTCTGCAAGGTCAGGGTCCTGCCTAACACACAGGGTAAAATTTATCATACGAAGAGTCTGTCTCCACCCTCATTATCAAGTTTGCTCTGTCTAAGTGGGCTTGAGAGTTGGAATAATTGTCTGATTTAAAATTAAGCACAAATTGGCTTTGCCCAAATAACTTAGTAAATTCCTAATCAGGCCCATGATAAGTTTCCCAAGAGAATGTAATCTTAGGATTTCAAAGATGGGAAGAAAGACAATCAGATGCATATCAAGAATGAAAAGACTCAATGAGAAAAATATACATTCTTGTTTCCTTATACCCTTCCTCCTTTTTAATAATCTTTCCTATTAACCCAATTCACTTACTAAAAACAGCAAACAGAATGAAAGCTCAGTATACTGACGTGTGTGATGCTCTTGCAGGAAACTACTAAAGTTTATTAAGGCCATACCATACATGAAAGTGTACAGGAAAAGCATGAAGCCTGTTTCACATATTGTTACAAATATGTAATGTTAGAATAAAGGGAAAACTGATTCCTACCAATTATGAAAATGTACAGGATTAAATCAATTGCTCTGCCAGATCTGACCCGCATCTGGTCTGCAGCAAGGGCCAAATAGATCTCATTTGGGATATTTATGAAAAGTAACTTCTAAAACATAAATCAGGACTATAAAATCATCATCTGATTACCAAAAACTTTTAAAGCAGAGAAGAAAGTGTATTCAAGTGTAAAATATAGTTTTGAAGAAGGGAGGTGGCAGGCGGCTTTAGCACAGAACAAGAAGCAAAAATCAAACAGCAAGAAGAGGGAGGGATGAACATCTAAGACAGAAAATGTAGGTGACATTTTCTTGGACACAGAGTGTGATAAGGAGTCAAAACAAGCAGCCATATCATTCCAGCCCTTCTTCAACCCAACACTTTCATTTCAACTGATGGTTTACGTCAGCCAAAAAGAGACTTGGAGTCTTGCTTATCCAAATGATCATTTTCATTTGTTTTTGTTTTTGTTTTCTATCTAGATATGGCTTTAAACCCAAAGAAGGCTAAAGGAGGATTTATGAACCCAAGTATTAGAGGAGGAAAATGTTGGTATATTTAGAAGTAAATAAGAAAGACAGAAATAGGGTTTGATTTACACATAGCTGTAATTTGTAACACAAAGATCAACTAAAAGCTCTGGACTACTGAAACCATCCTGGGGACCCACATCAGAGTGGTAACATAAGTTCATTGAGCCTTCATGCTCCTCATCCTCTGTCCCATAATAGACAAGTGCAAGTTGTAACAAGATTCCATTTTCTCAGTCTCAAGGAATGCTTTTTTTTTTTTTTTTTTCCGGAGTCTCACTCTGTTATCCAGGCTAGAGTGCAATGGAGTGGTCTTGGCTCACTGCAACCTCCGCCTCCTGGGTTCAAGTGATTCTCCCACCTAGCCTCCCGAGTAGCTGGGACTACAGGAGCATGGCACCACACCCGGCTAATTTTTGTATTTTTAGTAGAGACAGGGTTCCACTATGTTGGCCAGGCTGGTCTCAAAATCCTGACCTCATGATCCACCCACCAAAGTGCTGGGATTACAGGCATGAGCCACCGCGTCTGGCCGGAATGCCCAATTTTAAACTCAACTAGATCAATTTCTATGGTTGTATGATTTTTTTTTAATCAGATAATTTCAAAGGTCTGTACTTCCATGTCTCCCAACTCATGAAGAGGCTTATAACAGTCTTTTCTTTAGCAGAACAGTGAGAAGAGGAAGGACTCTTCTGAAGAGGAAAAAAAAATCATCAAAAATAACTGCCTTTGCACAAATCTTTTCTCTAGCTGAGCATATGAGGACCTCATAACCAGCATTCAAAAACAGAGATTTTTCTAATTTCAATATATAAAATTAAATGAAAAAATCAATTAATTTGAGAAACATTTTTAATACTTACTGTATATGGTGTACTATATTAGAAATGAAGGGCATAGGTTGAGTAGATAATGTTACTCCCTTGAGGGAATACATAGTATAGACAGGAGGATAAAGAAGGTAAAGAGATCATTTCAATGTATGGTGGTAATGCATATAGGAGGCATGCTCAAAGAGATGTGGGGGCACAGAGAAGTGGGAAATCAAGAGCAACTTCTTGGGAGAAGAGAAGCCTAGTCCAAATTCTGAAGAGTAACCTGGAGCAAGCTGGGGAAGAAGGGGCATATGGTGGGAAAATGGCCCTCCAGGCAGGGGAAACAGCCTGAGCAAAGGCATGGAGGTGACCAACCCTGTGGTAGATGCAGAGAGAAAACCAGGTTGGTTCAGTATTTCTGGAGTGTAAACTGAGCAGTGAGAAAGGGCGGACAATGAGTCCAGAAGGCCCAAATCAGAGAGGGCCATGTTAAGGAGGAAACAGGGCTTCCCTGAGAGAAGTTTATGGACCACATAAAGGGCCAAAGGCCACTATGATTTGGGAAGTCTGTAAGATGCTGGAAGATTCCATTTCCACCAGCAAAAATAGCAAAGGAGGGACAATACTGGTCATATTTACCCACTTAGATGCAGCTACAGCCCCAAGTGCTTACAAAGCAACCAGAGTCTAAAAGTGCCTAAGACACCAGATGAAGCCAAAAGGGAAGATGGAAACTGGGCAATTAAATTTGGTCTAGGTAGTGAAAAATGGTGATGTAGACTAGCCGGAGTCAGAAGAGGCAACCCCTTAAGATCAGCTTCTTTCCTCTGTAGGGAGTTACTAATAATTGTTGGCTTGTTTTTTGTTTGTTTTGAATTAACATAAGAAAAAGGATCATTCTGAAATTTCTAATTAGCCAGTGCTTACCTACCTTAACAAATCAATATTTGTAACTTAATCCCTTCCAATTATGTAGCAATTTGTTCTTCTCAAACTTTCATGGACTCTCTCATCTGTTCTGGCAATGGAGATAGACAGGATTGTTTGCCCCATTATCATGTAACAACACATCCCTTCCTTGCTGTAGGTCATCCAGCCAATCAGTAGTTGATTCCTACCTTTCAACCCCAGATCTAGGGGCTTCTCAGCAACAGTGCCTGAAATAATAAATGACTTATGAAAAGAAAGACTGTACAGTGTTGGCTCAATTATTCTATCTGGCTTCAGGAACATACAGTCCACACACAAAACAGTGTTTTGGAGATTCCAGAGCAACATGAGGGGAATAGAGGAAAGTCACAAAGACCAGAACTTAAAAATCAGTTACTTACTAGCTGCATGACTTTGGGCAAGTCACCTAGTGCTTTTAAGTCTCAGTTTTCTCATGGGCAAATTGGGAGTAACAAAATATTCTCCACAAAGAATTAAAAGTAATAGAAGGAAAGCATTTCAGCAGAGTATCTGGTAGTCAGTATGTAGAAAACCAATAGTTGCTATCACCAATATGACCATTATTCTGTACCAATTTACACCCTTTGTTCCAAAGGATAAGACTGAAACTCTTTCAGCAAATCTATGGAAAGATTTGCCCTATATACACTTTAAAAGGTTTCAAAATATCAGAAGCTCACTTTGGGCTGCACAGTGATGCATCTGTGCCCTACGAGCACCCAGTAACTAGTTGGAATAATGTCCTAATGCCTCCATGAACTATTTTATTAATTTCCCTCTGTTTATCAAGACAGAAAGGATACAAATCATTGATCACCAGCAATTGTTTTCCCATGCTTGGGATATGATTCAATGGTCTGCAATGTTGAAAAAGGGATAATAAAAGGGAGAAAAGTGATAAAACAGATGTTGAATAAAAAATACAATTTCCCATTGAATAAAGTAGAAGTTGTGCCCAAGAGAATTAGCTTGGCATTCTTCCCTCAAGGCTAGAGAGGCATTCTGTTCCTGCTCATTTGCCCCCTGGAAAAAAAAAAATCCCCTTAGGGAGTCATGAACTATTCTGTTTATTACCCTAGTCTGTAATGTACTCTATATCTTTTCTCAAGTATGTAGACTTTAAGGTTAAAATCCAGTGCATTTCTTAATGCGTATTTCCATGAAGGCATCTAACAAGCAGCACCATGCCTTTCATGAACTTTGACAACAACTTTAGCAAGCTGCCTTGCCTTTGCATTCAAAGAACCAAGAGTGAACTGTAATATCATCATGCAAATCTTTCTGTTGCTGTTGTTTCAAAGAAAGGTACCAAGTGCTCTTTTCATGTGACTTTTTGCTAGAGACCTTCTAGTCTAGAAACCAGAAGAGCAACACAGGATTTGTCAACATTTTCCTCCCTGGAGGTAAAAAATAAATAAAATTAAAGAGGAGTGGAGGGATGAGTGGGTAAACCAAAGACCCAAAACAGCACTGTGTTGTTCAAATGATCTGAAACATTCTAAATTGAAAACGAAGAAGTGTAAATGCCACCCATGTGACCCAGAACCTAAAGAAGGAACAGAACAATTTATTAGGTTGGTGCAGTTTCTGTCATTACTTTTACTTTTTTTTTTACTTTTGCACCAACCTAATATTTACCACTGGATTTCTGCTTAATATTTATAAGAAGATTTTAAACAGTTCCCTCATTACTCATCTATCCCCCAAAATACAAAGATGCTCCACCACCTAAGGTTATTGGGTTTTATTTTTAGGATTCTGCAGCAAAGGGTGTTAGGATATTGTTGGTAGAAAAGAGAAGTATAAATGATTATTAGGAGAGAGAAGAAGAACCTTCACAAAACATTTTGTAAGAAGAACACAGTGCTATTTTGGGACTTTGATTTTATTTTTACCCACTCATCCTTCCATTCCCCTATCTACCTAGCACAATTCTAAGTTAAGCTCCTTGCTGCCAGGCGTTAACATTCTAAAGTGCTTAGATTTCAATCAGGAATTTTAAAAGTAATTTAAATTAAGCTATAGTTATCATCTATTTGTCAAATATTTTGAGCTAACATCTGAGCACATGGTAGGATTTTACTTCCTGGCCCCCTTGTGTTGGTTGGAGCTAGTGACTAGTTCTGACCAACAACTTCTAAGCAGAAGTGACGTATATCACTTCTGAGTTGTACATTTAATTAATGGAGTCAGGTGGTCCAGAGATTTTATTTTCCTCCTGCTATGATAACTGGCAATACCCCAGATGATTGCTCTGTCATCCTGGATCCAGAAATGAGGACAACAATGACAAGGAGCATCTTGCTAACTAGTGATGAGCATGTGGCATATGAGAGAAATAAATCTTTGTTGGTTTAGGCCACTGAGGTTTGGAGTTTTTGTTACAGCAGCATAGCCTAACCCAACCTGGTTAATACACTGCTTTTTGTAACTATACAAGCTCTAACTCACTAAGGTAATTTTCCTCATTCATGAGCTGTTCACTCTTACACTCTCTCTCTTCCCTACTATTAATTCAGCCCTGGTATTAATTCAATTTAAAAGTTTTCCCTTCTGTACTGTGGTTAACAAATTTGTTGTTGACAGAACACAATAATTTATAGCTAGTATCTTAATTTATTTATTGAGCACTTATTAACCTATACTCTTTGCAGCCTGTGCATTTTTAATGGATTTAGAGTAGGATTATTCATTTATCCGCGTGTGTGAAATGGGGCCTTCATAATTCACCTGTGGCATTACCAGACATTAATTATCAGAATCAAGGTCTCACTAATTGTGAGACCACTAATTGTGAAAATAAAATACATTCTCTTGTACCTCTCAAAATCCCTTGCCATTTCTAATAGCAGTGGTAGCACATTTTATGAAATTTAGATTACTGAGTGAATCTAATTTAGATCACTAATTCGGCTAATATTTTACCGGTATTATAAGCACGGTATAGGAAAGAGAAATGTGATTATAGATAAATAAATATTTTATTCCTCTCATCAATGAAATCATTTAGAGATGTATTTTTCTAGAATACTCAATGTTCTAGAAAATTCTTTTAATGCCTATTTAAAGCTATTCCCAGATTATGTATGTATCAGAATTCCTTGATTAGAAACAACAGAGTCCAGGTCTGGATAACAAGCAAAAATGGATGCTATTGTAATGACATGAAAAACGCACAGGATCTAAAAGAACGCTGAGTAACACAGCTAAAAACATACAGAAATCAAGCAGTTCTAGAGGGTCTTGGCAAAAAAAAAAAGAAGGCTAGGCAGCCTTAGGAGGCACTTCTGCTGAAATGAAGGCATTTCCAGGATGAATTGGGCATTTAGTTATTCTCTTTAAGTTTTAAAGTCCAAAGAGAAAATCTGGTTGCTAAGCTTAAGTCACATGTTCATACCAAGTTCATACCAGGTAGTAGAAGGAAGAATCTGAGGGAAGGAAACTCCAGAGTTTCCTTCAGCCTGCTGAGTGAAAGAGCAGGACCATCAATTTAGTAGCCTAACAAAACCATGCTCAACAGAAGAAAACTTATTCCCCAGAAGAAAATTAAACACTTTTAACAGGGAAAGTGACTGCTGTGTAGCTAGCTAATAAAGAAACACTGAATATCTACTATAATCTACATAAAAACTAAAGGCGTCCATTAATTAACATTTGTTCCAAGGATTTTGTAGTCTATTTCATTCTGTAATGTATCGTTCTAAATCCAGTCAGTAAAAAGAAGTCATTCTGGGTGTTTCAAGCAGAAACGAATTTAATTCTGAGAAATAAAGGCTTTCTAAACCATGGACATATAGAAAATCAGGACTGAAGATGCAGGAAACTGCCAGTAAAAATATCAGCAGCTTACAACACCAAAGTGGATAATTTACAGGAGGACATCTGGAAGCCAGTGGCAAAACCTCATGTCTGTCATCCACCAAGGCCTGAAACCTACCTACTTCTGTCACAGGTGCAATGGTGGTTTCTGCATCTCTTCTGCCTTCCAAATTTCATACCTCCATTGATGAACTCTAACGATGATTCTGAGAAAAGTAGTTTCCAGGCTCTCATCCCCTGCAATTTAAAAAAGTGCACTAAATCAGGAAAGCAAAGCTGAGTTTCCACGGACAATCCAGCAAACTTAACAAATAATTATTTGATTATTTTTTTCTTTCAGGAGCTGTCACATGCTGCAAAATAAATGTGAAATTAGGGATTATCATTATTAATGTCACTCTTACTCTTCTAAGTAAGGCTACATAACTCAAGATTATTTTCTTCCATCTGTTTTTTCTCTCATTCATTTAATAAATATTAGATATCTACCATGTGCCAGTCATTGAATTAATATAGGCATTGGTGATATAAGTCAAAAGGCATGGCTCCTTTTTTCAGTATCCTTACAGCATAGACAAATGACAGAAGCAAATACAAATGTGTGTACAAGGTGCAATGAAAATATAGAAAAAGAAGGGAGACTTTTCAGGGAAAATAAACTTTGAGCCAAAACTCAAAGGATGATTAGCCTATCTTTAGGCAGATAGTAGTGGAAAAGGAATTCCAGGCATTTCTCTTCTATACAGGAGTTCTGACATCAGTATCTCACTGTTTTGACTATTGTTATTTACATTTTAATATCTAATAGGCAAGTTTTCCTTGATACTCTTCTTTTTCAAATGTTTCCTTATTTTTCCACATTCATTTTTACAATACAAACACTGTAATTATTTCTATGACTTCCAAGAGGATTTTGATTAGGATTTGTTAATGTATTTTATTAGACAGCAATTTACCCTCCAGGAACTCAAAAATTAAGCTATGAATTTAGCAGAACTATTAGATATCATCTAGCCAGCACTTATTAAATGTATTTTATATATTTCCTTTTTGTTTCTTAAGCTTCATTCTTCATATGATTCTTTATTCCTAAATTGTGGTAAATTCACTATAATTTACTGGTTTGAAATATTCTGTATTGATTGTTTCTGGTACATACTGTGCTCTTTGATATACTGACTTAAGTCTTCCTTTAGTTAAAGAAAGTTTTCCATCGGAGGAGCCAAGATGGCCGAATAGGAACAGCTCCGGTCTACAGCTCCCAGCGTGACCGACGCAGAAGACAGGTGATTTCTGCATTTCCATCTGAGGTACCGGGTTCATCTCACTAGGGAGTGCCAGACAGTGGGTGCAGGTCAGTGGGTGCACGCACCGTGCGCGAGCCGAAGCAGGGTGAGGCATTACCTCACTCGGGAAGTGCAAGGGGTCAGGGAGTTCCCTTTCCTAGTCAAAGAAAGGGGTGACAGAGGCACCTGGAAAATCGGGTCACTCCCACCCGAATACTGCGCCTTTCTGTAGGGCTTAAAAAACGGCGTACCACGAGATTATATCCCGCACCTGGCTCGGAGGGTCCTACGCCCACGGAGTCTCGCTAATTGCTAGCACAGCAGTCTGAGATCAAACTGCAAGGCGGCAGCGAGACTGGGGGAGGGGCGCCCGCCATTGCCCAGGCTTGCTTAGGTAAACAAAGCAGCCGGGAAGCTCGAACTGGGTGGAGCCCACCACAGCTCAAGGAGGCCTGCCTGCCTCTGTAGGCTCCACCTCTGGGGACAGGGCACAGACAAACAAAAAGACAGCAGTAACCTCTGCAGACTTAAATGTCCCTGTCTGACAGCTTTGAAGAGAGCAGTGGTTCTCCCAGTACGCAGCTGGAGATCTGAGAACGGGCAGACTGCCTCCTCAAGTGGGTCCTGACCCCTGACCCCCGAGCAGCCTAACTGGGAGGCACCCCCCAGCAGGGGCACACTGACACCTCACACGGCAGGGTACTCCAACAGACCTGCAGCTGAGGGTCCTGTCTGTTAGAAGGAAAACTAACAAACAGAAAGGACAACCACACCAAAAACCCATCTGTACATCACCATCATCAAAGACCAAAAGTAGATAAAACCACAAAGATGGGGAAAAAACAGAATAGAAAAAGGGGAAACTCTAAAAAGCAGAGTGCCTCTCCTTCTCCAAAGCAACGCAGTTCCTCACCAGCAATGGAACAAAGCTGGATGGAGAATGACTCTGACGAGCTGAGAGAAGAAGGCTTCAGACTATCAAATTACTCTGACCTACAGGAGGACATCCAAGCCAAAGGCAAAGAAGTTGAAAACTTTGAAAAAAATTTAGAAGAATGTATAACTAGAATAACCAATACAGAGAAGCACTTAAAGGAGCTGATGGAGCTGAAAACCAAGGCTCGAGAACTACGTGAAGAATGCAGAAGCCTCAGGAGCCGATGCGATCAACTGGAAGAAAGGGTATCAGTGATGGAAGATGAAATGAATGAAATGAAGCAAGAAGGGAAGTTTAGAGAAAAAAGAATAAAACGAAATGAGCAAAGCCTCCAAGAAATATGGGACTATGTGAAAAGACCAAATCTACGTCTGATTGGTGTACCTGAAAGTGACGGGGAGAATGGAACCAAGTTGGAAAACACTCTGCAGGACATTATCCAGGAGAACTTCCCCAATCTAGCAAGGCAGGCCGACATTCAGATTCAGGAAATACAGAGAACGCCACAAAGATACTCCTCGAGAAGAGCAACTCCAAGAGGAATAATTGTCAGATTCACCAAAGTTGAAATGAAGGAAAAAATGTTAAGGGCAGCCAGAGAGAAAGGTCAGGTTACCCTCAAAGGGAAGCCCATCAGACTAACAGCAGATCTCTTGGCAGAAACCCTACAAGCCAGAAGAGAGTGGGGGCCAATATTCAACATTCTTAAAGAAAAGAATTTTCAACCCAGAATTTCATATCCAGCCAAATTAAGCTTCATAAGTGAAGGAGAAATAAAATACTTTACAGACAAGCAAATGCTGAGAGATTTTGTCACCACCAGGCCTGCCCTAAAACAGCTCCTGAAGGAAGCACTAAACATGGAAAGGAACAACCGATACCAGCCGCTGCAAAATCATGCCAAAATGTAAAGACCATCGAGGCTAGGAAGAAACTGCATCAACTAACCAGCAAAATAACCAGCTAACATCATAATGACAGGATCAAATTCACACATAACAATATTAACTTTAAATGTAAATGGACTAAATGCTCCAATTAAAAGACACAGACTGGCAAATTGGATAAAGAGTCAAGACCCATCAGTGTGCTGTATTCAGAAAACCCATCTCACGTGCAGAGACACATATAGGCTCAAAATAAAAGGATGGAGGAAGATCTACCAAGTAAATGGAAAACAAAAAAAGGTAGGGGTTGCAATCCTAGTCTCTGATAAAACAGACTTTAAACCAACAAGGATCAAAAGAGACAAGGAAGGCCATTACATAACGGTAAAGGGATGAATTCAACAAGAAGAGCTAACTATCCTAAATATATATGCACCCAATACAGGAGCACCCAGATTCATAAAGCAAGTCCTGAGTGACCTACAAAGAGACTTAGACTCCCACACATTAATAATGGGAGACTTTAACACCCCACTGTCAACATTAGACAGATCAACGAGACAGAAAGTTAACAAGGATACCCAGGAATTGAACTCAGCTCTGCACCAAGTGGACCTAATAGACATCTACAGAACTCTCCACCCCAAATCAACAGAATATACATTTTTTCATCACCACACCACACCTATTCCAAAATTGACCACATACTTGGAAGTAAGGCTCTCCTCAGCAAATGTAAAAGAACAGAAATTATAACAAACTATCTCTCAGACCACAGTGCAATCAAACTAGAACTCAGGATTAAGAATCTCACTCAAAACCGCTCAACTACATGGAAACTGAACAACCTGCTCCTGAATGACTACTGGGTACATAACGAAATGAAGGCAGAAATAAAGATGTTCTTCTAAACCAACGAGAACAAAGACACAACATACCAGAATCTCTGGGACGCATTCAAAGCAGTGTGTAGAGGGAAATTTATAGCACTACATGCCCACAAGAGAAAGCAGGAAAGATCCAAAATTGACACCCTAACATCACAATTAAAAGAACTAGAAAAGCAAGAGCAAACACATGCAAAAGCTAGCAGAAGGCAAGAAATAACGAAAATCAGAGCAGAACTGAAGGAAACAGAGACACGAAAACCCTTCAAAAAATTAATGAATACAGGAGCTGGTATTTTGAAAGGATCAACAAAATAGATAGACCGCTAGCAAGACTAATAAAGAAAAAGAGAGAGAAGAATCAAATAGATGCAATAAAAAATGATAGAGGGGATATCACCACCGATCCCACAGAAATACAAACTACCATCAGAGAATACTACAAACACCTCTACGCAAATAAACTAGAAAATCTAGAAGAAATGGATAAATTCCTCAACACATACACTCTCCCAAGACTAAACCAGGAAGAAGTTGAATCTCTGAATAGACCAATAACAGGAGCTGAAATTGTGGCAATAATCAATAGCTTACCAACCAAAAAGAGTCCAGGACCAGATGGATTCACAGCCGAATTCTACCAGAGGTACAAGGAGGAGCTGGTACCATTCCTTCTGAAACTATTCCAATCAATAGAAAAAGAGGGAATCCTCCCTAACTCATTTTATGAGGCCAGCATCATTCTGATACCAAAGCCTGGCAGAGACAAAACCAAAAAAGAGAATTTTAGACCAATATCCTTGATGAACATTGATGCAAAAATCCTCAATAAAATACTGGCAAAACGAATCCAGCAGCACATCAAAAAGCTTATCCACCATGATCAAGTGGGCTTCATCCCTGGGATGCAAGGCTGGTTCAATATATGCAAATCAATAAATGTAATCCAGCATATAAACAGAACCAAAGACAAAAACCACTTGACTATCTCAATAGATGCAGAAAAGGCCTTTGACAAAATTCAACAACCTTCATGCTAAAAACTCTCAATAAATTAGGTATTGATGGGACATATTTCAAAATAATAAGAGCTATCTATGACAAACCCACAGCCAATATCATACTGAATGGGCAAAAACTGGAAGCATTCCCTTTGAAAACTGGCATGAGACAAGGATGCCCTCTCTCACCACTAATATTCAACATAGTGTTGGAAGTTCTGGCCAGGGCAATTAGGCAGGAGAAGGAAATAAAGTGTATTCAATTAGGAAAAGAGGAAGTCAAATTGTCCCTGTTTGCAGATGACATGATTGTATATCTAGAAAACCCCATTGTCTCAGCCCAAAATCTCCTTAAGCTGATAAGCAACTTCAGCAAAGTCTCAGGATACAAAATCAATGTACAAAAATCACAAGCATTCTTATACACCAATAACAGACAAACAGAGAGCCAAATCATGAGTGAACTCCCATTCACAATTGCTTCAAAGAGAATAAAATACCTAGGAATCCAACTTACAAGGGATGTGAAGGACCTCTTCAAGGCAAACTACAAACCACTGCTCAAGGAAATAAAAGAGGATACAAACAAATGGAAGAACATTCCCTGCTCACGGGTAGGAAGAATCAATATCGTGAAAATGGCCATACTGCCCAAGGTAATTTATAGATTCAATGCCATCCCCATCAAGCTACCAATGCCTTTCTTCACAGAATTGGACAAAACTACTTTAAAGTTCATATGGAACCAAAAAAGAGCCCGCATTGCCAAGTCAATCCTAAGCCAAAAGAACAAAGCTGGAGGCATCACACTACCTGACTTCAAACTATACTACAAGGCTACAGTAAACAAAACAGCATGGTACTGGTACCAAAACAGAGATATAGATCAATGGAACAGAACAGAGCCCTCAGAAATAATGCCACATATCTACAACTATCTGCTCTTTGACAAACCTGAGAAAAACAAGCAATGGGGAAAGGATTCCCTATTTAATAAATGGTGCTGGGAAAACTGGCTAGCCATATGTAGAAAGCTGAAACTGGATCCCTTCCTTACACCTTATACAAATATCAATTCAAGATGGATTAAAGACTTAAATGTTAGACCTAAAACCATAAAAACCCTAGAAGAAAACCTAGGCAATACCATTCAGGACATAGGCATGGGCAAGGACTGCATGTGTAAAACACCAAAAGCAATGGCAACAAAAGCCAAAATTGACAAATGGGATCTAATTAAACTAAAGAGCTTCTGTACAGCAAAAGAAACTACCATCAGAGTGAACAGGCAACCTACAAAATGGGAGAAAATTTTCGCAACCTACTCATCTGACAAAGGGCTAATATCCAGAATCTACAATGAACTCAAACAAATTTACAAGAAAAAAACAAACAACCCCATCAAAAAGTGGGCAAAGGACATGAACAGACACTTCTCAAAAGAAGACATTTATGCAGGCAAAAAACACATGAAAAAATGCTCATCATCACTGGCCATCAGAGAAATGCAAATCAAAACTTCAATGAGATACCATCTCACACCAGTTAGAATGGCAATCATTAAAAAGTCAGGAAACAACAGGTGCTGGAGAGGATGTGGAGAAATAGGAACACTTTTACACTGTTGGTGGGACTGTAAACTAGTTCAACCATTGTGGAAGTCAGTGTGGCGATTCCTCGGGGATCTAGAACTAGAGATACCATTTGACCCAGCCATCCCATTACTGGGTATATACCCAAAGGGCTATAAATCATGCTGCTATAAAGACACATGCACACGTATGTTTATTGCAGCACTATTCACAATAGCAAAGACTTGGAACCAACCCAAATGTCCAACAATGATAGACTGGATTAAGAAAATGTGGCACATATACACCATGGAATACTATGCAGCCATAAAAAATGATGAGTTCATGTCCTTTGTAGGGACTTGGATGAAATTGGAAATCATCATTCTCAGTAAACTATCGTAAGAACAAAAAACCAAACACCGCATGTTCTCACTCATAGGTGGGAATTGAACAATGAGATCACATGGACACAGGAAGGGGAACATCACACTCTGGGGACTGTTGTGGGGTGGGGGGAGGGGGGAGGGATAGCTTTGGGAGATATACCTAATGCTAGATGACGAGTTGGTGGGTGCAGCGCACCAGCATAGCACATGTATACATATGTAACTAACCTGCACAATGTGCACATGTACCCTAAAACTTAAAGTATAATAATAAAAGAAAAAAAAAAGAAAGTTTTCTTCTACAATATCGTTAAATGTGTTTTCTGTACCATTTTTTCTGTCTCTTTAGGAATATCGAATATGTATATATTGACTTTCCATTTATCATTTTCTCTGTAACTAATTTTCTACTTATTTCCTTTATCATTAATTTTCTCAAGCCTATACATATTTTTACTCAGTTTTTGGTCAGTTTCATTCTACTTTATATGGCATGTATTGTGATTTTCATCTCGTAATTTTTTTTATTTTTCTTTATGTTCTAGTTTTCTTATTTAGTTGTTTTTCTTTTTATCTCCTGTTGAAATGGCCCATGATCTTTTCTTGTAATCATTGTATCGCTTCTCACAATTTACTTTTATAAATAGATTATATTGTCTGTAGTTTCTTTGAAATATGGAGACCTATTTCAAATCTTTATTTTCTGTGAATGAATACTTATGTTGATATACACTCTTCATCTTCCTTTTGTGTTCCTTTTCTCATTTGCTTTTGCAAATTTTCATACATAGTTTCTATCTTTCTGCTTATTTTTGAAGAGTCATTACCTGCTTGAGAGTATCACAGGATTGAATTGTTGGAAGACAGAGGACAAAACTAGAGAGTTCAGAATCCTCACTTAATGTTATGGCTGTATTACTGAGCTGTTGTAGCATTAAAGCTGCTAAACAAGCTAACCCAAAACTCGATAAGTTCAGTAAGTGTCTTGCCAAACACTTGTTCATTAGTTTGTGGGTTGGCTAGGATAGCTCTGCTTTTACTAGACTTGGATTCATGGTTCCCATAAGGCTAATGTCTTCTCCATCTCACTCTGGGGTCAGTTGAAAAGGAAGGAGATACCTGGGGCGTGCTCTTCTCATGCCAATCACAGGAACACAAAAGGGCTAGCCAAACTATGCAAGCATATCTCAAGATTATCTGCATACCTGCTAACATCCCATTGGCCAAAGCAAGTCACAAAACCAAACCCAAAGTCAAGGAATGGGAAGTAAACTCTGTCACCATTGATATGGTTCAGATGTTTTGTCTTCTCCAAATCTCATGTGAAATGTGATCTCCAATGTTGAAGGTGGGGCTTGTGGGAGGTATTTGGGTCATGGGGGCAGATCCTTCTTGAACGGCTTGGCACCATACCCATGGAAATGAGTGAGTTCTCACTCTGTGAGTTCATGTGAGATCTGGTTTAAAAGGGCCTGGCACCTCCCTTCCCTCTGTCTTGCTCCCTCTCTTGCCATGTGATATGCCTGCTTCCTCTTCACCTTCCACCATGATTTTAAGCTTCTTAAGGACTCACTAGAAGGAGATACCAGCACCATGCTTCCTGTACAGCCTGAAGAACCCTGAGCCAAAATAAACCTCTTTTCTTTATAAATTACCAGCCACTGATATTTCTTTATAGCAATGCAAACGGACTAATACAACCATTAAGCATGAGTGTATAATTCCATTAAAGGTGAAAGTACAGGCCAGGTGTAGTGGCTCATGCCTGTAATCCCAGCACTTTGGGAGGCCAAGGCAGGCAGATTGCCTGAGGTCAGGAGTTGACCAGCCTGGCCAACATGATGAAACCCCATCTCTAGTAAAAATACAAAAATTATCTGGGTGTGGTGGCACACGCCTGTAGTCCCAACTACTTGGGAGGCTGAGGTAGGAGAATCACATGAACCTGGGAGGTGGAGGGTACAGTGAGCCAAGATCACACCACTGCACTCCAGCCTGAGTAACAGAACGAGACTCCATCTCAAAAATTAAAAAATAAAAATAAAAAAATGAAGGTGAAAGTACAAAATACCATAGTTGCCTTTAACTAACCTGTTGTAAACTTTGTTGAAGAAATGTGTTATTTCTGCTATCCTGGGGCCATTTCATTTCACTGTTTTGAGCTTCATAGTAAAACCATTAGATGACAATATCCCTGGGTTCTGACCTGGCAATTACTGTTTTCTTCTCTTATCTTCTCTTTTTACCCTTCACCCTTCACATCTAACATTCTCTCTCTCTCAATAAACTGCATCATGGTAGACGGTAGAAAGAGCATGGTTTCCACTTCAAATCTACTTCTGCGCCTTTTAGTGATGTGAAATGAAGTCTTCCTAGGGACCTTTTCAACCTTTCCTTTGACCTGTCTTTGCCTCCAGCAGTGCCATTCTTTCTATCCGTCAGGCTTGTGGGAATGAATCCTAACTATAGGATCTATATTTCCATGACCAGCAGGCTCCCATGTCTCACATTTACCATGTGTACTTCTTGCTTTTTCGCTTGGACTGTATCATTTTTCTGGTTTCATTGAATAAAGAGGTTTTTGCTGTATCTTTTCTCTTTTTACAAAAAAAGTTTTGTGGATTTTGAGGGTTAAAATGTTTTACGTTGCCATTTTAAATGAAAACCACAAGATTATATACTGAATGTACAATCAAATTAGAAACCCCGGGTTTTTCTTTTTTCTATGTCATGTCATCCGATACTATAGTTATACAGTTTTACTTCTAGACTTAAGAGCGTAAGTCTAAATTTATCCCTGTTAAATAACGTCTTGTTAAATTCAGCCCTGTCTGAGATTTTGAAAGATGTTTTCCTGGCATCCAGTATATTTATCCGGCCCTTTCATCTTCACATCATTCATAAATTCAGTCAGCTTACTGTTAATGTGCTCACCCAATCACTGCTAAAATTGTTGAATGGGGTGGGGCTAAAGGCAGCCATTCCTTCCTCCCTCACAGTCTGTCACTCATTATGGTCCACTTAACCTACATTTATCCATCTTGTTTCCAATGGAATTATACACTCATATACAAAAATACACATATTGTGTCCAAGATGGATAAATGTGGTAAATTTTGTCAAATGGTTACTGAAATTCAGATGTTTTATGTCTGCAGCATTCTTTGATCATCTAGGGTAGGGAGCTAATAGTTTTAGAAGATAATGAAGGTGAAGATAAGGAAGAAGAAGAGGAAGAGAAGAAGAAGGACAAAGGGAGCAGGAAGAAGAAAGGAGGATGACATAGAAATTTGAATAAAGACTAAAAAAGAAAAATAGAGAATGGAGAAACTGATAAAATAATACAGCCATAGAACTAAAGAGAACTGCAAAATATGTGTTAATCCCATTTCCTACAATCAGAAAAGTAAATATCTAAACCAGAGTTACCAAAACTATGTTCTATAGATCAGAATGTTTAGAAGTGTCACACTATACAATAGGTGTTTTAACTGCAGGACTTCTCAGAGCCTTTAACATGCTAATGTATATTGTTAATTCCCAAAATGGATATGGTATTCTGAATTGAACAGACGTATTTGATAAATAACCCTTTTTACACAACCATCTCTCAGGATCAGGGTTAAGGGAACTTCTGTGAAATGCTGGCATAAGCCATCCATTTTATTGTTTGACCCACTATAGAGCACATGGAAATTATTGCCGAATTTAACTTGACTTTACAAACAGGAATTGCTTTCGTTTGACTTTTGTCATTGGAAAAGAGGAAGGTAAAGTGCTCCTTTGTAATATTTAGCTCCAGAGACCCGAGTCAAAATGAAATTCAAATAAGAAACCAGACCTGAGTTAGAGAAAGTCAGTAGGGGAAAGAGGAAAAAGAATTAAAGGCATGTCAATGCTCTGCTACTTACTGACCATAGAACATTGTTCAAAGAATCTACCTCTTTGTGTTTCAATTTTCTCTCCTGTAAAATGGGGATAATACTTATCCTTTCTAGAACACAGGGATGTTGTAGGTATCGAATGAGATAATGTCTATAAAAATATCTTGTAAATGTAAAGCACTTTACAGTTATAAATATGGATTAGTCATGAATGCTAACAATTATAAGAAAATCTCAGTGGCCCAATTTATCAAACATCTACTTCATGCTTAAGTCACAGTGCATTGCAGCAGGTCACTGAGGTGTGTGGTTGTATTGGTGTGCTGCACTTAGTCATTCAGTGTGCTTCTTCCATCCAGTGTGCTACTGTCTCCATCTGGTGACCTTCAATAGACTGTGAAACTGGAGAAGAGAATGGAGGAGTGCACAGACATTTTTTCATGAATCATCTCATTAGCCAGAACCCAATACCTGGGCCCAAAATACCCACTGGGGCTAGCAAAGTAGGCAAGTTCCCAGGAAGAGAAGAGAAGCACATATATTGGCATTCTCTGACACAAGATATTGTTGGCAGTTGACTAAAAGTAGAAAGAAGGTTCTGCAGCATGCCTTGAACCCTGGCAGCCCAAGGACTATTCTCTCTGAACCCATCTATGTCTATGATTCAACTTAACTAAGACCAACTCAGAAGGAGGATTTTACATTTCAAATTGACAAAGTGTAATTTAAATGTATTCCCTCTAAATAAAAAGAATAAAAAGAATTTAAATACTGGAAACTAGGCAAATGAAATGATCCTCATTAGAACTTTCTAATAATTAAGTAAAAGCTAATGCTTTCAGGAAAAAATCCCCCACCTTCCTCACAGCATGAGGTGAAACATCCCTTAAGGTACTATTCCATTTATAGAGAAGCTAAATAAGAAGCCTATTAACTGTTTTTAGTAATATTTTATCTTGTTATAGCATTAATAAATGTTCATTGTAGAAATGTTTAATATAGGTAAGCAGCTATTACTCAACATTTTCCCTTAACTATTTCATATTACATGAAAGTTAAATCAAGACTGCTTCTCCATTAAGAAAAACATGAATACAAGGCACCTTTTCCTATCATTTACCTCTGCATAGCTTAAATGTTTTCTCACTCTCTGGCAATTGTGAAGAAAGCCTATCCTCTACGCGGCTCACTTCTACAGCAGTAATTACACCTGGTCTGTTGGTAATATGTCACTGCATAAAAAACCATCTTAAAGATGAGTATCTTCAAGCAACAACAACAATTTCTTATTACTCACAATTGTGTGGATTGGGCAATTCTTCTGTTCCAGGTGATGTGGGCTGTGGCTACAGTTTTACAGATTCAGGTGATTTGGATGGAGCATCCAGGTCCAAATAGGTCCAAATAGGTGCCAGCTGAACTCATCCAGGTCCAAATAGGTGCCAGCTGAACTCACATGCTGGCACCTATTGTTGGACATCAGCTAGAAGCTCAGTTTGGGCTGTTAATGGAGCCTCTTGATTTTCTTCCACAGAGGCCTCTCCACATGGTTTGAGCCTCTCACAGCTCAGAGGCTGAGCTCCAAGAGGGAGCGCTTTAAAGAGGTGCAGGTGTGAGCTGTAGATTTCTTAAGACCCACACTCAGAAGTTAGTATCACTTTTGCCACATTCTTCTGATCAAAATAGATCATGAGTCAGCCTAGACTCAAGGGAAGGAAAAATAGACAATGGACAATGTCACATCACCAAAGAACACAGATGGGAAGATATTGCTGTAGTCATCTTTGTAAATGCACTTCACCATCTCTGCTTAGCAGGTGTATCCTATAGCCAGTGCTTTTAAGGACTCCCTCCCCACTTAGGCCTATGGCTACAAGCAGCTATCAAAAATTACAGCTACCATAGCTTGTGCCAGAGACTTTCTGCAAGCCCTACATCCTACCTCCTATTTCAAGTCATCTCTCTCTTCAGCAAGACTTTCCAGGCTCATACCTAGATACTTTTTCTCTTCCAAGTCCCTGTAATTAATTACTCATTACAGGAGCAGAGGCCACTGTAGCATATCTCCTCAAGAGGAGCTTGGAGACTGCAAACACAGTTGCAAGGGAAAGCCAAAAGTGTGTTGTTTGTACATGGGCTGTAAGCTTATCTGGGTAATGGTAGGAATGATACAGGTCATGAAGGAGTTAAAGTCACCCATGGTGCTGCCACTGTAGAACAATGTGTCAGGAAAAATTGGAGGTGGAGGGAGGAAGCTTTTTCTCAAGATACTCTATCTCCATAATGTGCAGACCTATACATATTCATATATATATACTCACAGAACCACACATTCACACTCATATGCACGTAACACTCACACTAACATAAATAAACATTCACACATTCACATAAACACACACTCATTCACACACAAACACAGACCCACACATCCACACACTCACACTAACGCATACCAGAAGCCCAATCTCCTAGTCCCTCTGCAAATCTAGAAGGGAGAAAGGAGGTCAGTGATTTTGCTTGAACTCATTCTCCAAAAGTGGTATCTTTTCAACAATTTTCAGGCAATATGTGGCCATGGTGCTTACTGACTGTGATCCAGAGATGAAACAGTATGAAAGAAACACGGTGAAGAGAATGTAGTCAGAGAAGGGCACTTTCTTTGTGCTTACTTCCACACCACCAAATAGGCACCCCCACTACATCACCCCAGTCCCACCTTCCTGCCATCAGAATCTGGCTATGCTGCTGCTCAAAGCCCCACTTGTCTGGGGATGGGTAGAGGCAGACCAGGGTTCCTGGAGACCATAAACAGTGGCAGCTTTCCCCATAGAGACATTGATCAATGATCACATCAAGCCCCACATGAGCTCCTGGGGACTGGATTCCAAGAAAAGATGCTGTAGCAGAGGGTTTTCCATTGTGTAGATGTCTATTGTGGGCTTCAGAAAATGGAAGGAAGCCAATTCTGGGAAGTGTTTGCATAGGTGAGAGGAAGAGGAGGTCAAGGTTACACCAGGGCAACAGGATGGAAAGGGAGTGGGAACTGATACCTTTTCTAAAAATTCGCCAGCCCCTACCATTTTTAATATTTCTTTAGTATTGTGAAAAATAAAAGGGTCAAAGGGAGATAAAGGTGAGCTTTTATCCAATTGAGGATACATACTGTTTTTGTGCCTTTGCACATTCATTTCATTTTAGTGTCAAAGAGAAACCAGCAAGTCGAAATCCCATGAACACAGTTCATTTGTTTTATTGGGAAGGTTGAAGCAAAATCATTTGAAAAGACTACTACTTTATATCATGATGCATACGTCAACCTTTCAACTTCAAAAGTAGCCTCCAAAAAAAAATCAAAGTTGATTTTTTTTTCTTTTTTGGCTAAGTGTACAATGACAAATGTACCAATTTTAGGCTCCAAAAGAAAACCTCAACCTCACACTGACATCTCATCATTGAAAGCTGGTAAATCAGAGACAAGGAAACTATGGGCAAAGAAAAGAAAGACAAGGAAACTGCACTGTCAAAAGTCTGTTCAACCCAACAAATATTTACTGAGTGTCTGTTATGCATCAGGCACTATGCTGGATGCTGCAGATAATAAGGTGAATAGAAAAAGATCCCTGTCGTGACATGGTTTACAGCCTGGTAAGGCTGGCAGACAGGGAAAGATGATATTATTTTTAAATTGTCCAGGCATGCACAAGGTGCTATGAAACCTAGAGAAGGAACACTGAGCCCCACCCAGAGGAGATGGCATGAGAGCTGAGAGCTGCAGAATAAATAAAAAATACTCAGGCAAATAAAGCAGCTGACAAGGGGACAATCCAGTGTCAGAATAGGCCAAGAGGCATGAAACAAGCAAAGTATGCACAGAACACAAACTCTAAATGATTCAAACACTCCAGGACATTAAGTGTTAGTCAAGGAGCAGCAGGAGATGAAACTGGGGAGGTAGACAGGGCAGGAAAGACCTTGTATGCTTGTAAGGAGCTTACACTTACCCGGAGGTGACAGAGAGAGGGGACTCATGAGGCAAGATTTGCGTTTTAAATAGGGTCCCTTGGTAGCAGCACAGAGGACAGAGAGGAGGAGGGTAAGACCTGAGGCAGGGGACCAGGTGGTAGGCTAGTGTGATAGTACCAGCAAGAGATGACAAGGCCCAAGCAAGGGCATGTTTGCAGGGGTAGAGAAGAGGAAATGGATTCACAAAATATTTAGGGTGAAAAATTGGCAGGATGTTTTTAATTAGGTGTGGGATGGGAAAAGAAAGAAAATAGTATCTCAGGAGGTTGTTGGAATTAATTTAGATGGGGCCATAGAAGGAGGAGCAAGACTTGGGGAAATTTGAAGAAGTTGGTTTGGGAAATATTGATGATAAGAAATCTGGGAGTTGCCAAGCAGACAAGCCCAAAGCTCAAAGCTCAAAGCTGTGGAGTGAGGTCAGGAGGAGATAAAGGGTCTTAGGAATTAGAATTCAGGATGAACAAAAATCTCCCATGGTATAGGGTGAGAAAATCAGTGGGTGAGGCAGAAAACAATATTTAAACCAGGAGCTTTGTTCAAGTAACACGGGTTACAATTGTGTGGTTGTTTTAGGATGTTGTCTGTATTTAAAAGCCTGGTACTGAACAGCTTGTGCTATTTATCGGGTAAAAGGAGAAAATTATATTCTAACCAGAGAGATTTTGGTGTCTCAGGTCAGGTGGCAAATTCAATCTTACCACGCCTTTTCCTCCCAGTTGCCCTTCTCCCAATCTCTGATCACCCTACAGATGATACAACAATGGCAGCTGAATTTTTTCATTCTTTATGAAGCAATTACCATTGCCAGGCACTGGGGTGGTCTCTAAAGTTATCATATGAACAAAGGAAGATCCCTGTCTAGGAGAACGCTATGGTGTGGCCAAGCTTTCTCTGGCTGACTGTTGCTGTTCTGTCCCCTTGCTTACATATTCCCTACAGCCGGGCTAGACCTAAGTCCTTTATTTTCTTAACCCCTACAAACAAGTCATAATTTTGCCCAGCCTGCAGAATCAAGATGCCCTCTCATTTGGCTTCTTTATCCCAAATGTCTTGTGCTTTATATTTGTGGCCTGGAAGTTTCTATAGGATGTACAGAAGAGCCCTTTGAGAAGACTGTGGGGAGGTAAGACAGTGAGCTACAAGGCATTTTCTACTTAATGGCAGAACAAAGAGATATTCTTAGCCTTCTCTTTAGCCTCTCTGTCTCCCTGCCTCAAAGCTGAGTTTTTATGGCTTCTTCTTCTCCTTTCTGCTCCCTCACCCTGCAAGTTACCCCTACCACCCCTTAAATGCAAAGGAGCTATAAGATTTCTATTTACATCCTATCTTGGACATCATTAGAGAGCATGGTAGCCCCCAAACTAGAAAGCTCTGTTCACCTTTATTCAGTCATTCAGCTAACACATATTGAAAGTCCACTAGGCACCAGCATCTAGTTATAGTGCAGGGGATATGGCAGTGAACAAGGCAAATGGAAATTCCTGACTTCATGGAGTTTATATTGTGGCAAACTCTAGGGCCAGCGTAGTAGAGTGGCACTATTATAGGCACATACACTGGGACCCGATAGGACTCCAAGATCCACCTGCAACATTCACTTACTATCTACTCTGAGTGTGGTGACCTGCTGGCCATCATCCTGGCCCTCTCCATTCTTTCGAACACAAAACCTGACCTACAACCAGAGATAAGATCAGCCAAATGACCCACTGACCCATGAACAAAAAAGAAAAATATTTGTTGTTTAAACCACTGCGATTTCACGGTTGTTTTTAATACAGCATCACTGTAGCATGAGAAAACTGATAAACAGTGTGAAAACACTTCATCACCAAGGATTCTGGGGAGTATCCCATGAATATCAGTTTCCAGCATACTTTCAAAGACAAAAGGCATCCACATTCTTGTTGACTTGTGTGAGGCCCCCATGAGGGACATGCCAGAGCCTAGGGTCCTCCAGCTCTCTCACCCCATCACAGCTTTCATTCAGGTTTAATGAACTGCTTTTCTATTTGTCTAATGTCACTGTTTTCTCCAACTCGGCTGTACAGTACCAGGACTGTCCAGAAAAACCCATTACCTCTATTATTCTGCCAATAGCAAATCAGTAGAATTGCTTGTTCCTTAATTGATAGAATATACTCTCCTCCTTCTGATAGATTACCCTGGTCTAACAGCTCCAAGACCGATTCCCCAGTGTCCGACTACCATCCAATCCAGAGCTATTGGTTTATACTTTCAGTAATAAATCCTAACCTATCAATATATAATAGCTCTTCATAATCAACATCCACAGATTCTGTCTGGGCTCAGAAGCAACCACCAGCCATTTTTTACATGCCTATAATTAGCAGTGGCCAGATGATGTTTGTATATCTTAGCACAATACTCCTTCCCCACCCAGTAATGATAACACATTTTATATAAATTCAAGCTGATTTAATTCTCTTGTCAGAGTATGGGGATATAAATATATTTAGGCATGTGTAATAGTCTGTAAATCAAAATAGTTCAGCTGACCTGAGTACTGTGGTAAGAGAATCCTGTTCTACCTCTCCAGGAGGCTGACTATGGGCTGGTGCAAAAGAACTGTCTCAAACAGATCAGCAAAGAGAGTTAGCTAGAAGAGGTAATGCACATCATTTATTAAAAGTTCGTCGATCTAAGTACATTTCACAAGGTTATGATGATCTCATCTTGATCTAAGAGCAACCAGTCTTAGGCCAAAATGTACAGTCTCAATGTTATCATTAGTTAGGAAGAATAAGTTCTGGTGTTCTATTGCACTAGGGTGACTATAGTTAACAATAACAGACTGCATATTTCAAATAGCTGGAAGAGAGGATTTTAAGTTCTCAACACAAAGAAATGATAAATAGTTAAGGTGGTGGGTGTGCTAGTTACCTTGATTTGATCATTACATGATATATGCATGTATGGAAATACTACTTTTACCCCATAAATATATAAACTATTTGTCAATCAAAGATAAAATAAAACTTTTAAAAAGGTACAGACTACTGGTGTTTAACACCAAAGGGTACTAATGTACAGATAACCTTTGGAAGAGAGAATTTACATTAAGGGTGAATGGTGGGGAGGAGGAATGAGCACAACCAAGTTCACATTGCTTAAATGCCTCTAGCAGGCAAGTTCACCAGCCATGAGGAAAAGAGGGACAAGAACGTCCCCTTGCTTCTTATAAATTAAACATCACAAAAGAAAGCCGGTGAGAAGAAGGGAAGAAAAAGTGCCCTAAACAAGGTAATAAAACTATAAACTTAATGAGGGCCAGTTTACAGCTTTGCAGTCTCTCTACTTTATAACATGCCCTTATGAGCCAGCCTGTCAGGATAATGTAATTGAGAACTTGCTATAAAACATATGTTTAATGGAGCCAGGGGCCAAAGAAAACACTGTGTCATTATAATAAGCAGCCTGGTAAGTAAAATGATATCTTTTAAAGGTTAAAATAGAGTTGCTTTCAGAACTGGGCCAGTCTTCTTCCTCAAATATTGCTTCACTAATGATTTCTTCACTTCACTTACAAAATGCATCTCTGAGGAGATTTGTTACAAATGTGATCCCTGCCTGGGAAGTAAACTGCTCACCATACAGAAGGCTCCGGCATTTATTCTCCAGTTTTATATAACTTGGAGAATGATGTTAAAATTGGCAAATGCATCTGAGGCACACCAGGCAACAGGATTTTTTTTTTAATCCACTCATTGTCCGATGCAGTTCAACTTGAAAAAGATACAACAGAGAAAAGATTGATCCTTTGTGGCCTATTCTCTTTCCAGAAGGTAAAAGCAATTCTCATCAACAGAGCCCAGTGCTCCGTGGGGTCATCTCCATTCTGCTCTGGGGAATTCGTTGCTCATAAGGGCATGAATATTTTTTAAAAATAAGAAAGAAAAGGAGAAAAATGAAAACTGATTCTGGGATCTGGAAGGCCCCACCTGTTCAAGGCCCGTCCCTGGTCTAAACCTAATACTTGCTGACTGACCTCTAAGATCCTTCTTTGGGGGAACTAATAGATGAGCTTCCTCAATAATAACCTTTGAGACTGGTGCTTCTTAGGCTTTGAGGTTGGCATTTTAAACAATGCTCAAATCCACCCATTCTGCCCAATTCTACTTGCTCTTGTTTGTTGTCATATGTGGAGGTGGGGATCTGGTAAACTGCACAACTGGTTAAAGGAGCAGCCCAACCCCTCCTGAGAAGACTCTGGGAGGCAAAATGGCTCCCCTTAGAGCAGCTGGTGCTCTCTGCATGATGCTGGGTGTCTCACATCACCTCTCTGGACCTCAGTTAAAGCACCTGTGAGAAACGGGGCTTGTAAAAATGGTACCACAGGAGGGGGTTGACCCTCCAGATCTCTGAGTCACTTCCAGTTTTAACAAACTATGGCTAAATAGAATGACAAGATTATATGCCAGCGAAACCACTAAATGGCAGTATCTGCCCTCCTTTTCTTTCATACTAGTAAAAACTCCTGAGTTTTGGCTGAACACATAGCTGACCAGAACAAAGACTACATTTCCCAGTCTTTCTTGCAGTTAAGTGAGGACATGTGACCAAGTGCTGACCAATGAGATAGATGCAGATGTATCATATGTCAAATTCCCCAGGAACCTTCCTTAAAAGGCAATTCACACATAATCTTTCCCACTTGATCTATCATGCTGCCTGAAAGATAGATGCAATAGCTAGAGCTCTTGCTACTGTTTTGGACCATAAGGATGAGAGCTACACCTAGGGATAGTGGACCAAGGAGCTGAAAGAATTCCTGTACCCTGAGTTCTTCATCTAGCTGAACCTCTGTATCAGTCCTGGATTGCCCACCTACACTACTTTGAATAAGATAGTTTAGAAGTGAACTATCTTATTTAAGTCACGTTATTTGGCTCTCTGTTACTTGGAGATTATCTATGCATTATATGCAACATGTAACTATAACTAAATTATTCATTCCACAGATATTGACAATGCATATGTATAGTTGTCATTCAACGAAGTGATCTTTTGAAAACACAAAGCACATTATATCACTTCATGCTTAAAGGCCTTCAGCAGCTCCCATTACCTATTAGGGATAAAATCCAAATACCTACTATGCCCTCAAGGCTCTCCTTCACCAGCCCTCTGTCTGACCACATCTCACACCTTTCTTCATCATGACCAGTGTTGCCCAAAGCAGACATGTCTTCTTTCCACTTCTGTAAACTGTCAAGCTCATTCTGGTTTTGGGGCTTTTGTAGTTGCTATTTGCTCTTCCTGAAAGACTCTTGCCCACTTCTTTGCATGGCTGATTTGTTCTAATCATTACTGCCTAAAGTCACCCCTCAAAGAAGTCTTTCTTAACCAGCTTGTCTAAAGTAACTACAAAACAGACAGACAGACAGACACACACACACACACACACACCATACAAACTAATTTCCCATCAGTTTATCTTCTTCGAAACACTGAGATGATCTTATTCCTTTACCTAGTGTCTTCTCCCAATATAGTATAAAGCCCATGAAAACAAAGACCACATTTTTCTTCACTGTTTCTGAGAGGCTAGAATGGTATCTGACAAATGAGTGAGCATTCAGTAAATATTGATTAAATGAATGAGTGGTTCAAAGCACTGTGCTTCAAATTGGGGAGGCAAGGATGGATAAGAAAGAAGTAAAATTGTCCTTCTGGTCCAAACAAGAACACAGATATGGTTATACAGGTCCACAAACTCTTTGACACAGATTGCTTTGGAATTTAGAATTTTTCAAATTTTAGAAAGATAAATTAGTGCCTATACCATATATCATATAGCACCTTAAGTAGGGTTTGAGACAGTACCCTACAAGAAAACATGTTAATATTTTTCCATAAAACATGAAATATTCACACTAAAGACTGAAAATAGCCTTTTGCTAGTTCATGACAGGTTTAGCTGTCAAATGCAGGTCATAGCTTCCAGCCAACAAGTATAGAGAAAAAAATTAATTTTCAGAGCTTTTTGAATTTCAGAATTGCAAATAAGGAACTTTGGACCTGTACTTAAAACATCACTGGAGAGGTCATCTAGAAAACCTTGATACATCACCAGCGATGCCTGAATAACCCATTGAACATAAATATTATAAATGCATAGCAATCTTTCATTTTTCTTACTTAATCCAACCTAATGATTACTTTCTCTTCAAATAATACATTTTAATATTCCTCCAATCCAAACATTTAGAAAAGAAAATATTTGTGTAACTGGTGACTTGGTGGTCATGGAACCACCCAAAGTGCTTTGGGGATGAGGATAAACAAGTGACTAAGATAGTAGTACCTCACATTTATTGAACATTTACGATATGCCAGCCCTGTTCTAAGCATTGCTTGTGTGTTTACTCACTCAATCTGCATATCAATGCTATGAGTAGGCACTATTATTATTTTCGCTTTACAAATGAGGACACTGAGGCCAGGTAGATTAAATAGATCATCCAAGGTTACAGAGATAATAAGAGGCAGGGTCAGAACACAAACCAGAGAAATCTGGCACCAGAACCTGTGGCCTGATTACCTCCCCAAACAGTTTTATTGGCAAGTGAGTTTGCTCAGGAAACATGAATTAAACACAAAAGTGAGTGCACAATTAGTTACTTGTCCTTCTGCAGCCCTGCTGTATCTATCCCTTTGCACCTTAAATCCTACCCAAACATGCAACAGAAATGGACAACACTGGGCATCATCCGTTTGGAGATGGCTACATAGAAAATGAAGGGACGAGTAATCAGACCCTGGGGAGATGCAAACAAAGAAACAGGGCAGGGTAAAAAGCGAATCATAATCCAAAAGGAAAACAGAAGGATCCCAGAGGCAAAAGAAGTAGAGCCAAGAAAAATGAGACCAAAAGTTGGAGGGGCAGCCAGGAAGAGCAAAGGGTAGGGCTTCCAGAAGCCATTTTCTGGCAGTCTGGGAGGCCGGCAGCCCTTCTGGCATACTGGCCTGGGCTGCCATGATCTTGCTGGTTTTTTGTTTTTACCAGCTTAGCCGACAGACCCACTGTCTTCTATCACCTAATTGTATGATTCTTTCCCTATATGAGGGGAGCAACTGCTCAGCCTCACAATCTGTGTGCAACATTGAACCATTGTTTATTAACTATCTGCTGAGTTGTGCTGGCACTAAAGATACAAAAATGAAGCAAGACAGTTCTCACTCTACAAGATCTAACAGTCTCCCATGGAGAACAGACCTGTACATACATAAAACAATAATTTAACAACAAAAATATTTGTTGAGTGAATGTTATCTTCCATACACTCAACAAATATTTGTTGACCATCTACTCTCTGTCAGACATTAGGCACAGAGCAGAACCAGGAGTAGAAAAGTCACATGAGGACAGAAGCCAAGCAGGAATGAGCTCACCTGCCCAAAGGACCAGCTATGTTCATTGAAGGAATTGGGTTGGAGAGAGCGGCACTGTGACAACCTGGAAAGGCATTGTCTTGTAAAGGGGCCGATGCTACTCAGGTCCTTCCAATGGCTTTATCTGGAAATGCAGGCCCAACCCCACCAGATCATCTGAGTTTGCAGAGGCATCCAAATACCAGAAATTTTCTGTGAAATCTTCCAATGTTTAAATGTTGGCACAAATTCAAAACATTTTTAACATCATACAGCCTAATGAAGCAGGTCTACTGGCCACCTTGTAACCTTCTGAAAATATTCATAACACAGAACCCCACTAAGGGCAGCTGACGCTCTCACTCATTGCAACATCCCCTCAACCCATAGGAAAGTCCACCTCTTCCTTCACTTTCCACTCTCAGCCCTTTGTCCCTCCCCTGCCCCTCCCCAACAGTTTTTCCCAGTCCAGTGGTCTCTTTCTCCCGACCACCTACACACTCCTCCCTCTTTCACTCCTCATCCTTTACTCCTAGCCAGCCTGTCTGTTTCCTTCCAAAGAGCATGGTCCAAAGGCCTTAACCATGGCCCCTTGTAAATCCTTCCTGCATTTCATCATGCCAGCCATCTTCATAACTGTTTTCTCACTCAGATGAGGGAAGTAAAAAACTAATTTTTCACAACTCACACCAGCTGGTTAGGAAGAAACAAAACCACGTAATCCATAGACTAGTCCTTCGTAAGATGGGGTCTGTGGCTTTGGGTATGTGTTCATCTCTTCCCCTAGCAACTTTATTGCCCCATGGAGTCAGATCTATTCTTCTCACAAAAATTTATAGATATTTTGAGTTTTTAACTGTTTTCTTCCATACATCTAATCCCTTATTCCTTTGAAGTTAGGAGACTCTGAACCAGACTTCTTTCTAAGACTGGGATACATTACAAGCTAAAAGGTTAGTGATCACTTGTAAGCGACAAGAAAATGTATATTATAAATTCTATATACATATATATGTATATATTTTCTAAGTGTTACTTCTAAAAAAGATCTGTTGGGAAGAATAACTTCCATAGGTTTGTGATCAAAATCTCAAAAGATGTTTTCATTTTTAAAAAAATCTTAAGCTTTTGTTACAAAGATATGAAACATCATAAAAATGATTGCAGGTGACTAGCCAGTCTTTTGTTATATCTCTAAACATAAGACAAACAATAAAGTGGGGTTTTTTCTTAAAAGAAAAAAAAAAACCTCAATATTAGTCACAGTAAGCCTCAACATATGGGAATAGGTGCAGGGCGGGTAAGGGGGAGGGGAACCCACTCAGTTTTTCAAACCTTTAAAACTGAAAAAATATGTATCCCTGCTTTCTGTATATGCACATAATGTAAAATTTCATCAACCACAATATTTTAAAAGACAGAAATCATGAGATATATCACATCTAAATGGAAATATCATCTAAGGAAGCACCATTTATCAACATCACTTTGAAATGCAGTGGAGGATGTGATGGCATTATGTAGATCTCAAATATCTATGGGTGAATGAAATTGGGTAACCTTAGCAACCCCAGGTACATCCATGCAGCTATAAATCAAATGTCAGCACTCTGAGCTATGCACAAAATAAAGAAATAATTCTTTGAAATATTCATAACACTATGCAGTGTATTATTTTGTAAGTCTGTCCCCATTATGCATTTTTGAATCTAGCTAAAATAAATACACATAACATTTGCATAATGCATCACTCCCATTTACCCACCCACCCACCAACCAACATCCTTACGAGCTTCTGGAAACAGGCAGACCTGCACTATATCCACTGCATAACTCTGGTTCTTATGTTTGAGAAGGAGAGGGAATTTTATAAACAGGCAGCTAGTCTGACAGCCACC
The DNA here is from genome assembly GCF_028858775.2 of Pan troglodytes. Classification (NCBI taxonomy): domain Eukaryota; kingdom Metazoa; phylum Chordata; class Mammalia; order Primates; family Hominidae; genus Pan; species Pan troglodytes. The sequence goes on from NC_086015.1 coordinate 161,113,084, forward strand.
AAAATGGTTTCATATTGATTACTCCATTAAAAAAATAACAACTAAATAAGATATGAGAATTTTGGTAAAAATGTCATGATATAGGTACATTTTTGTATTTGTGAAAATAATATATTCAATATTCCACTCTCTGAAACTGGAAGAGATTTGTTTTAAAAATAAATTCTTGCTGGCAAGAAAATATACTAGTCTTCTAATCAGGAGTATCTTGTCAATATAGAGTTGTAGCATGTAACTCAAAATAAAAACTTTTATTTCATTTATACTTCAGTTTTTTTTCTTTGATAATTTAGCTTATTTGGAGGGTATTTTATAAAAATACATTTATTAGCACATTTTAAAAATTCTGTCCCTACACCCATTCCTGGAACTGACAGTGCAGGTGTCTGAATATCCTAATGCCTGTGATGGATTCCAAATTCCCTGAAATGATAAGAGCTCTGACATAGGGCTCAGTACAATTCTAAATCACACACACACACACACACACACACAGAGGTATATATGCTGAGACTACATAAAGAAGACCAAAATACCCATAGGTTGATAATTGCTTTGCTGTTAAAGTTTTATAAGCACGTTCAGGTTAAAATATCCAACACAGCTAACCAATTGAGTCATCTTGATACATTTAAGTGGCTGCTGTAGGAAATAGTGCTGCTTTTCATATACAATTAGTATAAGTGTCACTTTAAACACTTGGAAAGTGGTACCAAACAGACAAGGGGTTTAAGCCAGGAATTAAACAAGCCTTTCTAAGGGAAATCATCCCGTTTATCCTCAATCTATTTTTTTTTTCTGAGTTACCATCCTCTTCAAACTGTATTAATTGTTCTGGACCTATAGCACATGCTTCAATGAAAATAAATTACTTTATTTCTATTTCACCACTAATGGCTGTGTGACTTAATTTCATTAGCTCGAACCTGTTGAGAGTATTCAGATTTCCATAGCAGGACGCACTTAAAATGAAAAGATTCTTTCGATTCTCAATTAACGGAATCATTCTCTTTCAACTGAAATGAATGTTATTGAAACCAATTAGCATAGACTGGAAAATCTCTCACTAATGAGGGGAGTGTGGGTGAGTAAACAGCAATGAAAAGATGAAATTAGAGGAGAGCCTCTTCTCGTTGGCCTGAATAATTACATGCTTAGTTGCCTAATTGTCTGGTGAAAAGCGCCACGGTGATAGTAACAGATTGCCATGTTCATTAGGCGGCAAAAGGCCACCTGCTGCTAAGCTTCATTTTCCTGCAGTCGATATACACGTGTTTATCCCTGGGGATTGATATTTGGACACAACAGTAGCTGGGAAAAGCAAATGAGCTTGCCAATATGCTGCAATATTGTGTCCTTTATGCCAAGATACAGAAGCTTAATATGTCAAATAGAATGAATAAAACCAAGAGTGATAACGAAGTTTATGAGGAACCTGACCTTAGAACAGGCTTGGTGTAGAACTCTAAACTGTGTCGAGTTCAACCTTTCAGTACAGATGTTCCTTTCTGGCCTGAACCGCTCCAAATTATACAGTACAAAAGATAAATTACAACGGTTAGGGCCTCAGCGATATTTTAGACAATGGTGTAATGAAAGCATGCGATGTAACTGTTAAAATTGAAAACAAATGTTCAGTCCTAAAGGCAGAAATGTGTATGAGAGAAACAGCATTGTTCCGATTGCCTGGCTTCAGACAGAAGATCAAAGAGAAGCCCTTTTGTTCACCAGTGAGCCTCCTTCGAATCCCCTTCATTTCTTCAGATTGCACGTCTCCAGTTGTTTTCATGTGTCCTCCAGCCAGCCGATATTATCTGTTACACACTTCCCACTTTCCCTTAACTGTCATACCAGCTCAGATAGGCTATGTGTCTAAGAACATAAGAGAGCACAGACTGGTTTTCTAATGTCAAGCTGCTTTTGTAGGCATTATCATTTTCATCCTTGAAAGAAGCTTCAATATCCTAAATCTTGCTTTTGCTAAAATTCGCATTTTCCTAAAAATGAATTCAGGGAAATTGATCAGGAGCCTCTCCATGCTCACATAGCAACAACCCCTGTCCAATGAGTAGAATAATTGAGCAGTAAGACACCTGGACTGCCTGAAGTCCAGAAATGCAAACCTCCAGCCCTCACACTGGATGGGGCTTGCAGACATGTTTACTTTCTACTGTTTTGAACATCTGTTTATGCTACTTGCCAATATTTAAAAATCAGGAGACTTAAACAGCTACATATCTGGCTTTTCTTAACCTTCTCGAGGACATGAAAACACTGACCTCCATTCCAATGTGGTAATAATCAACAGGACAAAACTGGTAATGAGCTTTCAATTTGCCACAGTCCCCACCATGCCCTATGTACCCAATACTGAGGCAGACTGCTAGTTGCCATTTACTATTTTTCCTGCACTATTTTTTTCTTATAAAAATACTCATTCTTAATACTCATATCTTCCTAAAATGAGGGGGAAATTGGTCAGGAAGACCATAAGTCTTCTGAGAAAAATTCATCGTATAGCTGGCCTGCTTTACTCATTGATATTACCTACCTTGCTTCTGCAGCCTTTCAGTTTGTGATTCTGAATTCAGTCCTACTCATTTTTCAAAAAAAAAGAATGAATGACATTGAGGCCCAGAGAGGGAAGGTGAGCGAGGACTAGAATTCAGGGCATCCAACAATGATTGTCCCTCTATACAGGGTTACCTCTGTCATACAAGAATACAGAATCCTGAGAAGTAAAAGATGTGACTCCTACCCTCTAACAGGGTCACACATTGAAAAATACAAAAGAAACACAAGACAACCCAAGGTATGCATATACCTTTGATAGATAGGTTGTTGTAATTATATGTACACTATAGGCATCAAGAGAGGTGTGAAAGCCAGCAAGAGAGAGAAGGGAGACAGAGAGCCAAGAGAGTTCAGAGTGCAACTGGGGGTTTTCCCTTACCCTTTTGATTTGAGAGCGAAAGGAAAATTAAAACTTTGGTATTGGCTGAAATGCCAATCATTTTGACAGAAGTAAGAGCTTCTCAGTGGCCACTTGCAGAGACCAAACACACCATGTATCTCAGGAAAAAATAACACTAGGGACCCAGGCCCAAAGAGATATTCTTGTGATAAAAGCATCACGGCCCAAGTCCTGGATGAAGCTCAGCTTCTCCGTGGAAAGACACAGAAACCCTTGCAAATATAAAATCCTGTGCTATATAGTCCCCAGGAACCTAGATTTTTAAAACCCATCAGATCCATCCATCGACACTTGCTTTGCAATTCCAAATGTTGATACATGTGAGCCTGTGTTGGCGAAAGCAAACCAAGGTAATGAGCTACAAACAAAATTCACATTTTCATCAGCAACAGGAATGCCCAGGCTCAGTAACTTCTTCACTCTGTGTTGTCACAACTTATGTCAAGGAGTACTGAGAAATCTTCATGATTAATTTTCCCTTCTAAAAACCATTTAAGACAACATTTTGCATTTTTGTTCCAGATTTTTATTTATATGTAGGGCTTGCTTGTGGGTTTTTCTTTCTGACAAAGGTAAATCAAATTATATAAAATTTTAAAAGTTGTCTGATTGATCCTGCCAGTAGCATAAAATTTTTTAAGCTTTATTTAATAATTTTATTATTCATTATACAAGTAATACATGTATACTTTTGAAAATTAGTACAAACAAAGGAAAAACTTATAAGTCATTTGTTATCACTATCCAAAAGTAAACGCTATTAAGATTTTGATGTATAATGTTCCAGACTTTTCATCTGTGTGTGTGCGTGTATTCAAACATAGATTTTATTTACTTCCTTTTCAATATTATTTCTTAATATAAGATGTAATGATTTTTGAGTACATGGGTTGTATAAAATAGAGAAAGAATTTTAAAATCATTTGTAATCCTACTACCTTACTATAATGACTTTTATTATTTTGGAATGTTTCTTCTTTTTATAACTTTTACTTTAAATTCAGGTCTACTTATGCAGGTTTGTTATATAGGTAAACTTACGTCACGGGGGTTTGTTGTACAGATTATTTTGTTGCCCAGTTATTAAGTCCACTACTCATTAATTATCTAATCCTCTCCCTCCTTCTACTGTCTACCCTCTGGTAGGCCCCAGTTTGTGTTGTTCCCTTCTATGTGTCCATGTGCTCTCATTATTTAGTTCCCAATTATAAGTGAGAACATGTGATATTTGGTTTTCTGTTCCTGCATTAGTTTACTAAGGATAATGAACTCCAGCTCCATCCATGTTCCTGCAAAGGACATGATCTCATTCTTTTTTATAGCTACATAGTATTCCATGGTGTAGATGTATTGATAGCATATTTTCTTCATATAGTCTACCATTGATGGGCATTTAAGCTAATTCCATGTCTTTGCTATTGTGAATAATGCTGCAACAAACATATGCATGCATGTGTCTTTATGACAGAATGATTTATCTTCCTTTGAGTATATACCCAGTAAAGGGATTGCTGGGTTTGAATGGTAGTTCTGTTTTTAGGTCTTTTAGAAATTACCACATTGCTTTCTACAATGGTTGTACTAATTTACACTCTCATCAACAGTATATAAGCATTCCTTTTTCTCTGCAATGTCTCCAGCAACTGTTATTTTTTGACTTTTTCATAATAGCCATTCAGACTGGTATGAGATGATATCTCATTTTGGTTTTGATTTGCATTTCTGTAATAATTAGTCATGTTCAGTTTTTTCATATGCTTGTTCACTGCATGTACGTCTTCTCTAGAAAAATGTCTGTTCATGTCCTTTGCACACTTTTTAATGAGGTTGTTTTTGTCTTATAAATTTGTTCAAGTTCCTTATGGATGCTGGATATTAGACCTTTCTCAGATGCATAGTTTCTATACATTCTCTCCCATTCTGTAGGTTGTCTGTTTATTCTGTTGATAGATTCTTTTGCTGTGCAGAAGCTCTTTAGTTTGATTAGATCCCATTTGTCAATTTTTGCTTTTGTTGCAGTTGCTTTTGGCATCTTTGTCATGAAATCTTTGCCTGTTTCTATGTCCAGAATGGTATTGCCTAGGTTGTGTCCCAGGGTTTTTACAGTTTTGGGTTTTACATTTAAGTCTTTGATCCATCATGAGTTGATTTTTGTATAAGGTGTAAAGAAAGGGTCCAATTTCAATCTTTCAATAGGTTGCATATGGCTAGCCAGTTATCCCAGGACTCTTTACTAAATAGAAAGTCCTTTTCCCAATGCTTGTTTTTGTCAGCTTTTTTGAAGATCAGATGGTCATACGTGTGTGACCTTATTCCTAGGCTCTCTATCCTGTTCCATTGATCTATCTGTCTGTTTCTGTACCAGTACCATGCTGTTTTGGTTACTGTAGCCCTGTAGTGTAGTCTGAAGTGTGGTAATGTGATGTCTCTGGCTTTGTTCTTTGTGCTTAGGATTGCCTTGGCTATTTGGGCTCTTTTTTGGTTCCATGTAAATTTTAAAATAGTTTTTCTCTAGTTCTGTGAAGACTATCTTTGGTAGTTTGATAAGAATAGCATTGAAATTGTACATTGCTTTGGGCAGTATGGCCATTTAATGATATTGATTCTTCTTATCCATGAGCATGGAATGTTTTTCCATTTGTTTGTGTCATCTCTGATTTCTTTGAGCAGTGTTTTGTAGTTCTCATTGTAGAGACCTTTCACCTTCCTGGTTAGCTGTATTCCTAGGTATTTTATTCATTTTGTCGGAACTGCGAATGGGAGTGCATTCCTGACTTGGCCTCAGCTTGATGGTTGTTGGGTATAAGAATGCTAGTGATGACTGTGAGTCATCTAGGTTCTTCGTGTGTTGAACAAAAAATTGGACAAAATGTACGAACAAAGCAATGGAAGATGAAAGCATAGATGTATTGAAGCAAAAATACACTACACAGGGTGGGAGTGGGCTTGAGGAAGTGGCTCAAGAGCCCTAGTTGCAAATCTTCTGGGGTTTAAGTACTGTTTAGAGGTTTCCTACTGGTTATACTCTATGTAAATGAAGACTTGGCCCACGACAAATCAGAAGTTGAAATGAAGGCTTAGCCTTTGACCAATAAGAGGCTGAAGCTGCACCCTATGCAAATGAAGACTTGGCTCATGACCGATCAGAGGCTGAAGTCTCCCTGTCTCCAGATCCTATTCTGCCTCAATTTTTGTATGGTGATTTTGTATCCTGAGACTTCACTGAAGTTGTTTATCAGCTTATGGAGATTTTGGGCTGCAACTATGGGATTTTCTAGGTATAGGATCATGTCATCTGCAAACAGGGATAGTTTGACTTCCTGTCTTCCTATTTGGATGCCCTTTTTTTGTCTCTGGCCTGATTGCTCCAGCCAGGACTTCCAATACTATGTTGAATAGGGGTAATGAGAGAGCATCTTTGTCTTGTACCAGCTTTCAAAGGGAATGCTTCCAGCTTTTGCCTGTTCAGCATGATGTTGGCTGTAGGTTTGTCACAGACTGTTACTTCTAACTTACTAAGTGTACTATTATAATTTTTTAATTTTTTAAAATAAATTTCATTGTGTATATTTGTGTTATGGAGTTCATACAAATAGTAAAATGGTTACAATAGTGAAGCAAATTAACAAAGCCATTATCTCATATAGTCACCCCTTTTGTGAGTGTGTGGCAAAAGCAGCTAAAATCTACTCATTTATCAGGAATCCCAAATACAGTAAACTCTATTAACTATATTCCTCAAGTTCTACATTGGATCTCTAGACTTGTTCATCCTATAAAACTGTTGCTTTGTATCCTCTGACCTACATCTTCCCATTTTCTACCACAATGATATCCACCCACCCTATCACCCCTGGTAACCACTGTTTTATCCTCTATATATTTGACCTTTTTTTAAGATTTTACATACAGGTGAAATTATGCAATATTTTTCCTTTGGTGTCTAGCTTATTTCACTTAGCATAATGTCCTCCAGGATCATATATGGTATAGAAAATGGAACAATCTCCTTTTTTAAGGTGAAATAATATTCTGTCGTATGCACACAAACACCATTTATCCACTTACCCCTGAACAGATACTGAAGTTATTATCATGTCTTGGCTATTGGAACATGGACGTACAGATATTGTTACGAGGTGGTGATCTCATTTCCTTCGGGTATATGCAGAGCAAAGGGATTGCTGAGTCATATAGTAATTCTATTTTTAATTTCCTTAGAAACCTCCATACTGTTTTCCATAATTGCTGCACCAATCTACATTCCCACTAACAGTAAACAAGAGTTCCCTTTGGGTACGGAATTGGTTCATCCGGTAGGTTCTTGGTCTTGCTGACTTCAAGAATGAAGCCGTGGACCCTCACAGTGAGTGTTAAAGCTCTTAAAGATGGTGTGTCTGGAGTTTGTTCCTTTAGAGGTTCAGATGTGTCCAGAATTTTTTCCTTCCCATGGGTTCGTGGTCTCGCTGACTTCAGAAGTGAAGCCACAGACCTTCGCAGTGAGTGTTACAGCTCTTAAAGCTGGCACATCCGGAGTTGTTTGTTCCTCCCAGTGGGTTAGTGAGCTTGCTGACTTCAGGAATAAAGCCACAGACCCCCGCAGTGAGTGTTACAGCTCACAAACGTAGTGTGGACCCAAAGAGTGAGCAGCAACAAGATTTATCGTGAAGAGCAAAAGAACAAAGCTTCCAGAGCATGGAAGGTGACCGAGTGGGTTGCACTGCTGGCTTAGGTGGCCAGCTTTTATTCCCTTATTTGGCCCTGCCCACGTCCTGCTGATTGGTCCATTTTACAGAGTGCTGATTGGTCCATTTTACAGAGTGCTGATTGGTCCATTTTTACAGAGTGCTGATTGGTGCATTTACAAACCTTTAGCTAGACCCAGAGCGCGGATTGGTGTGTTTACAATCTTCTAGCTAGAAGGAAAAGTTCTCCAAGTCCCTACCAGACCCAGAAGCCCAGCCAGCTTCACCTCTCGCCTTTTTTCCATACCCTTACCAACATTTGTTATCTTTTGACTTTTTGGTAATAGCAAGACTTTTATTTTTATTTTAAAATGCTGAAAACTCAGAAAAGTAAAAATTATCCCTAATCTAATTTCACCCCCAGGAGTAATCCCTATTCATAATTAGATTCTTATTCTTCCCAACTTCTTTCCAAGTTTATAAAAATATATTTTTTACAAAAAATCATGGGATCATACTTTATATATTGTGTAACATTTGCTTATATTTTGCTCAATAATAATATCTCGATTCAATAAATATATAGCCACATTAACATTCTTAAATGTTTGCAGAGTATTCCATTGTAAGACTGCAGCAATCCCCTAACCTCTTGTATTGCCAAGCATTTAAACTGTTTTCAATTGATCACTACGATTTTTTTTAAATCCAAAATAAACATGTCTATACATACACTGCACACATATCCAATTGTTTTCTTTAGGGTACATTTCTAAAAAATAGATCTACCAAACAAAAGGTACGGCCTCCAATAATTTGGGTCTGATAATGCCTTTTTCCCTATTCCTTTGTTATACTGGCCATTGTCAATTCCACAGTAGAATATGGTTTGTTTTGTTTTTAATTTGTATTACTTTCTTTAGAAGTAATAATGAAGCATTTTAAAATTGTTTATTGGCCATTTTATTGCTTTATGGAATTTCCTGGCCTAGCAAATTTTTCTGTAGGAGAGATAATCATTCTATTATTTACTTGAAAGAGCTTTTCTCTTTACATTTTGTCATATGTAGCAACACTTGTCCCAGCTTATTGTGTTTTACCTTGCTTTATACTCTATTTTTCCATGCCTCAGTTTTAAATTTACCAATATCCACCTTTCCCTTCATGGTTTCTGCTTTCAGTCATGCTTCAAAAGTTCTTCTTCACCCTGAGATTTCATGATTTTCACCTATAATTTCCTCTAAATGTTTTGATCATTTTATCTTTTATTTTTAAGTCTTTAATGCACATGGAATTTATTTTTATATAAAATATGGGTTAGAAATATAACTTTATGTTTTCCAAAAAGAATAAGTCGATTTTCCCAACACATTTATTTAGTAATATATTCTCCCACTGACTTCAGACAATATCCATTATGTCATATTATTAGACATACTTGAGTCTGTTTTTAAACTTTCTAATCTATCCCATTGTCTGTTTACTATTATGCCAAGACCCTTAAGTTTTGTTTTTTTGTTGTTGTTGTTTTATTTTTGTTTTTGTTTTTGTTTTGAGATGGAGTCTCGCTCTGTCGCCCAGGCTGGAGTGCAGTGGCGTGGTGTCGGCTCACTGCAAGCTCCACCTCCCGGGTTCACGCCATTCTCCTGCCTCAGCCTCCGGAGTACCTGGTACTACAGGTGCCCGCCACCACGCCCGGCTAATTTTTTGTATTTTTAGTAGAGACTAGACACGGGGTTTCACCGTGTTAGCCAGGATGGTCGCGACCTCCTAACCTTGTGATCCACCCTCATCGGCCTCCCAAATTGCTGGGTTTACAGGCGTGAGCCACCGCGCCCAGCTGACCCTTCAGTTTTAATTTACTGAGATATTATAATTCATAGTGATTCCAGATTAGTACCCTGTTCTTTTCTTAAACAATTTTTCCTGGCTGTTTTGGGTTGTTTTTTTTTTTTCTCAGAAGAACCTCAGAATGATTTTTCAATACCGTGCTTTTTTAAAAAGCCCCATTTAGGTTTTGACATAAATTACAGTAAATGTATAAATTAATTTAGGAATACAAACTCATTTTTAAAATTAAAATGCATCCCAGCAAAACTTCTAGAAGAAATTGAGATGTTAAAGGAAAAACGAAAGAACTGTGCATTTTATCAGAGATTTCAAGAATGTGAAGGCTTGTGTTATTAGTTTAGTCAAGTATGATATGGTTGAGAAAACTTAAGACACAATGGTATTGTTATGATTCTACTATTACAGGTGAGGAAACCGACTCCAAATAGAGCAGCAACCACCACCACCACAAGAGCAACTAACAGCTGAGGAGCATTCATCATATTGCAGGCCCTGAGTGTTTTACACACGTTGTCTCGTTTTTTCCTTTTATTTGAAGAGAGGAAGACTTGATTCCCTTTACCTTCAAAATTGCTGAAAGTAATTTATGGGACAGCAGATAGGTACCAGCTTTATTGAGGGGTTCTTGCCAGATCAAAACCAATAGCAATTTAGGCCCATTTCAAATTTTAAATCAAACTTTTTTTTTAAGAGGAAATGCATTCTTTATCACTGTTGGCTTAAGATTATGTAAACAGAATTTATGTGCTCAGTGACCCCACTTCATTGATTTGACAGGGGTAATTCCTATGTAAGAATGAGCTATTTCTCTAATGTATTGAGTAAATGCTTCCATGACAGCATATTTTCTCCATTCCTTTAATTAAATGGGCAATGAATTGAAATGCAAAGGACTTTCTTTGAAATAGATGATCCATCCTCAACTCTCCATGTATTTTATTTGAAAAAAAAAAAAAAAAAAAGAAAGAGAGAGACCAACAGTGGAGGAGCAAGCTAAAAGTATCAATCCTAAAACTCCCCTAAAAGTTTGCCTGAGTGATACTGGAGGAGAGATAGGTGACCCACAGAGAGAGACCCAGTAAGCACCTTCCCACAGTGTTCATGTCAACACTTTGGGAGGCATTGCAGGGTCACAGAAAAGCCCCATCTTGAAGCCTCACTGAGCAGTGTTCACATTGCCTGGACCTACAGAGGATGAATGCTCCTTTAACGGGGTTATGTCATTCCTGTTGTCTGAGCCTGAGACTTGAAGGCTGACGTAGACAGAGGTGAGGGAGAAAGAAGACACCGGGCCACCACATCAGTCTAATGGGCTCTGGCAATCAATGGGGTGGCAGGGTCATAGCCAGGTCACCCTCACATTCAACTCCGTAGGCAAGTCCCTCCTGACTCAAAGGTTAGCCCCATGCTTACTTAATTGATGAGAAGCCAGAGGAGGCAGTGGAAGTACCGGGAATCAGTCAGCCAACCTGAGTCCTAGCTGCCCTACTTAACTTCTCCAAGCTTCTATTTATTCATCAGTGCAGCAAAGATAATAACCTTCCCTCATAGGGCTATTGAAAGATTCAGTGAAAAACAACATTTATGCTAAATGCCTGGCACATAGTAAGTACTCAATAAATGGTAGCTATTATTGTGTTTCTCAAGTAAGATTTGTCTTAATCATTTTCATGAAAAAGTAAATCTCTATTGCTCTTAAGTCTGTTTCTAAAGGAATGATAGGATCTCAGAATTGAAAGGGCCTTGAGAATTATTTAGTCTTTCTTTTATGCTATGTCCTCAAAACTTTAAGGTAGAACTATAGTTTTCACAGATAACAAGCAAACAGCCCTGATACAGGGAGCTCAAGAGAGCCCTCATTTTATGTTGCACAAAAATCACAAGCTTAATCACTTTGTGTCTAAGCTCTATGTCAACTCTGACCAGTTCTAACAAAATGTTCAGGCTTAATACCAGTTAACTTTTTGTGAATTTTTTAATCTTTATATTACTGCCTTCAGTATGTAAGCCCCACCACATACAATATTGGAAAAAAAGGAAGTCCACTTTCAGAAGACACATCTGCCAAAGAAAAAGAGAGAAAGAAAATCTCACACCACACCCAAACAGTGGTTAAATTGTTTATGTAAAGGTACATGTGAGCGGAGGCACTGTGGATGCACTCAAGAGCAGCTATATAATTTTGAGGGTACAGTGCAAAATGAAAATGCAGGGCTCCTTATTCAAAAATTATTACAAATTTCAAAACAACAAAAGACCATTATGCCAAACTCAGAGGCTTGTGCAACTGTATAGGCCACACGTCCTTGAAACCAGCCCTGGATGCACATTCGCACGTAGCCCTGAGCCTCGGGGTGGGCCTGCACATCGAAAGACCGACCGTTCATGCTGCAGACCAGTAGGAAGATGCAGCAAGTGGAACACATCCTCATATTGTCAACTGCTAAGGCACTAACAATAAACTAGAAACATTGCCTTTGGCCAAATTGAAACTGGCTTTAGTTCAGAATTAAATCAAGCTAAGATTAACTGAAGTTGTCTCATCCTAATTTCTACCTAGACACGAATTCTAATGCTTTCAGTCTCAGAATAAAATGATATAGGAATATAGTAAATATCATTCTACCTATTTAGGAAAACACTATAAAACTGACAAAAAAAAGTCACTAACCTCCGAAGGAATTTTATGACTTTAGCCAAAATGAATAACCAAAATACCTGTAAGATTGAAGCTAAGGCCTAAGTGATTTAAGGCCCAATTAGTAAAGTGACTACATCAGTTATCAAGATTTTATTATAATTAGTGAGTAGGTGATTAGGTATACAGTATTCCTAATTGTCTAATCTAACTTATGGGAGATGTGACTATTAATGTTTGCTTTGAGAAGAGATATGCAAAATTCACATTCAGTGAAATTCCCCAGTCAACATACAGGAAGATGCTGAAAAATTCAGTAAAAGTCAGCCGAATTTAAATCTTAAATAAAGTTATTCTGAGTCATGAAAACAAGTGATATATACAAATGACAAAAACATGCATTATATTAAATCTAAACTGATTCAAGGGCAAATATCTTTACCTGATTTGTTTGAAGAACTTTTATTTCCAATATGGTTATTCTGAAAATGGAGATGTTCTACTAAATTAAGGAGAGGTAAATTACATAAGTTCAGTATAATATAGTAAAGGAATAGGAAATAATACTTTCTATGTAAGTTCAATTTGATGTTTGTACAACAAGCCAAGAATAATAATTTATCATGTGTTTAACTCCTAATGCCTTCAGACTAGGAAATGCTGATACCCTTGGCCAAGGCTGCTTCATGAAGTCCTTGTATAAGGGTACTTAAAACCAATCTCAAAGAGTTTTCTCTCTCTGGCTGCAATTCCTCAAAGTTTAGACTTTAAATGCAGAACCTACCACTTGTTTTATCCTAAGACCATGGCACCTGGTCTTTTTCTGAAAGTTCTGAGATCTAAACTGAGTCCCTGAATTTTGAGATGAAGTTTTAAACCACGCTTGATTTTGGCAGGTGATGGGAAGCCCAAGATTAAATCCAAACCTAGAGACACTCCCCAGTTGGACGGACATTATGAGCCCTAAAAAGACACTTGTGCATCTCCTTTAAATACCCCCTGTCTGGAGCAAACAGCTTGCTTGTGTAGCCAGGGTGTGCCCATCATTCAATGGACAAGACCATGAGGGCAGGGTCTTTGTCTTGTTCAGCTGTGAAAGAAAATAGTTGAATGAAAGCATTAACAAAGACAAAGCATTTGTTGGGTCCCTGCTCTAGGTCAAATCTACTCTATGCACTTTTCAGATACCTGCTTACATTTAATGCTTACTACCCTCCTGCAGAATAGATTTGAGATATTTTGGATGATTAAGGGAAGCATGGCTAAGCAATTTGTCCAAGGACACAATTGGTGATCAAGCTGGGACTGGAGCCAAAGTCTTCTATCCCCAAGACCATGCTCTTTTGATGATGCCACAGAAGAAACTTCTGAACTGGTTTTGTCTTTCGATGTATTAGAACATCTCATCCAACTTCTGAGTTTTTGAAGTGCAATCTCTCCAATCATACTGGTAATATAAAACATATACTATCAATTATGAAATCTGTTGGGATGGGTTTCCAACCCCTATTTTCCTACCGTATGTAGCAAATAACAGTCAAAGATCAAGGTGAAAAAAAAAATGAGACCAAAGTTTTTTGACAGCTTCCTTCTACTGAGGAGTATAACTAGTTGAATGATCAATAAACAATTAAAATAAGGCAAGCTAAGTGAGATTCCTCCTACTGCCCCACCAAAAAAAGATTGAGGACTTCAAATTTGGAAGTCTAATTTTATAGTTTTAATAACAAACTATAAAACCACACATGTAACACCTGTCCAAAGCCAACTGTTCAAGAAACACTTATGTGAAAAGAAGTTACATTCTGATTTTCCAGAAAGGGAAAAATTGTCACCCCCTTAAACAGCTATCCAATCATTTAGCCGAAGATAGTCCCAAAACCAATGGCAAGGTGAGTGCCTACCTATGCCTACATTTTCACACAAGTACACTCAGCCAATGAGAATCAGAGAAAAGATAATTACAATCTTTCTTCACATTCTTCTTGTTGCTTACATAATATTTTCCTTTTAAGAGTGATAAATCACTCTCTTCTGATAAATGGGCTGTTAATTTGAGTAGGCTGCATTTCCTTCTTCCTGCTTCATTGTGTGTGTGTATGTGTGTGTGTGTGTGTATACACATACATACATAAAGATATATACACATATTCTTTCTAAATCATTTGAGAGTAAGTTGTATACATAATTGTTCTTTACTTGTTAAAATTTCAGTGTGTATTTTACACAAACAAGAATGTTATCATACATAACCACAGTAAAATTTTCAAAACTGGAAAATTGAACACTGATACAATACTATTGTGGTCATGCCATATTCCAGTTTCACCAATTGTCTGAAAAATGTCTTTTATAGTAATTTTCCCCTTTTGTTCAGGATCCAAACCAGGATCACACGTTGCATTTAGTTGTCATGTATCTTTTGTCTCATTCAATCCAAATCGGTTACTTGGCCTTTCTTTGTCTTTCCCTGATCTTGACAGTTTTACAAAATAACAGGCCAGTTATGTTGTAGGATAACCCTCAACTTGGATTTGTCTGGTGTTTTATAGTAAGTAGATTAAATTCAGGTTATGCATGTTCTTAGCAGAAATGGCATAAAAATGATACTGTGTCCTTCCCATGAGATCATATCAGGAGCCTCATAATGTTGGTTTATCCCATGAATGGTGATGCTCACTTTGATCATTTGGTGAAGGTGGCATCTTGCCAGGTGTTTCAGTGTAATATAATCATTTTTCTTTAAGTAATTGATGAATAATTTGGGGAGATATTTTGAAACTATCCCTTGAAACTTTGAAAACTCTTCCTTATCAAATTTTTACCCACACTTTTAGCATCTATTAATGATCCTTTCCTGGTGCTTACAAAATGGTGGGTTTTTTTAACTTCATCAATCTTCATTTTGTCTACATTTATTAGTTTGAGTTCTGCTGTAAGAAAGAGCTTTCTCCTCCCACTCCCTCATTTATTTATTTATTATTAGTATAGACTGATGAATTTTTGTTTGGTTCAATGTGTTATTATCCATTCATGTCTTATTTTTTGATGATCAAATCCACAAATACTTTAAATATGGTGGTAGAAACAAGGACCATTTCTCAAATGTGAAAAAACTTTGACAGCTTTGAATGCAAAATAAATTGCCAAGAAATCAAACAAATTTGTTTTTTATTTCCTGCTTTCCCAAAAGAGTCAGATGTTAAAAAATAAAGTTTAGTGGAAATGTTAAAAAATAAGAAAATAAAAATTCATCAAAATTGAATATTGATATGAAAGAGGCAAGCCTTGAAATTATAGTCAAGTGGCCATTATTGCCTTCATAAAAACTTTCACATCTTTTGCCTTTCATCTTTCTGGACCTTGTTTCATGGAGGCTTAGGGTGCAAATACAGACTTTTTATCAGATCAATCACTCTCCCACAAACCAGGTGCTATATACATTTACTGAATTGCTGTTTGAGATCATGATCACGTAGTTATAATCACTGTTGGTTAGTTTAATTTAATACAGAAAGACATTTTAGATGATCAGAAGCCTTCCCTTCATGAACAAAAACAATCAAATGTAGTCTTTTTAAAATTATTTCCTTTTAATGAACACAGTATAGCTTAGGGTTCTATCCCTTACTTCTAGATCAGAAATTCTTTATTTTATGAATTTGCAGCCCTCTGATTTCATTTCAATGTTATTGTATGTTAAGTGCTTGAACTTAACATGGGGATATTGCTATTTTTATTTCTCAAAAGTAGCACCAAAATGCTTACCACTATCAACAAAAGAGCTAGCATTTACTGAGCACTTACTATTTCCCAGCCATACTGCAAAGCATTTGCATTCATTATTTCACTTAGTTCTTAAAACTGCACAAGGAAATAAATTCAGATGAGGATGCTGAGGCTGTAAAGGGCTGAGGCACCTGTCCGGTGTCTGACAGCTTATTATATGTTTTGGACAGGTAATTGTGAGAAAGCTCCAGCCAGTCTCTCCAGAGTCTCGAATGTGCTGTAATGCCCCTGCCAGAGGTAAAGGAGGAGGGGTTCTTCTTCTGATAACAAAACCAGAATCCTTAATCCCAGCCTGCCACATGATGTTATACCTCTTGAGCCATACTAAAGAAAACTCACTCCCCAGGATGGGAATCTAAGCTGGACTGCCTGAACTGCTCAGGCTACCAACCTCAATTTTATCTTGGACTCCTCTTTCTCCTTCTCTTTCCCTTCCTCCTCACCATATCCAATTAGGCGTCAAATCCTAGCAAGTCTGCCTCCAAACTGTCAGATCCATTCTCTCCTTTCCACTGACTCTCTGCTAGTTACCCCACTTACTATTCACCTCCCTGCTGGGTTCTCTATTTCCTCTTTAGTCCTCCCTTTCAATCTTCATACCTGCAACAGCAAAGTTGTCTCAAACAGCCTGGATCATGACATTCACCTGTTCAGAAACACTCAAAGACTTCCCATTGCTTGCAACATGAATTCTTGTCAGTTTGGCATTCAGAGATGCCTGCCATTTGGTCCGTACCTGCCTCACCAGTTTACTAATCCCCACTCCAGTCTCTCCACCTTCACTCCACATGCACTGCCATATCTGCAATTTCCTAAGCCATCCCTCCACATTCCAGCTGTCCCTCTACCTAGAACATCCTTCTTCTTCCACTCTTCCCTCAGTCACCAATCCTCACTCCTGCTGTTGGTCTCATTTCTTCCTGTCAAAGACCTACATGTATATTGAGGGCAAGGCCAGGCTTAAAAGAGTCAAAACCAGGCTATAAATTATCTATTAGGTAAGAAATACTTCAAAACCCTTTGTTCAAAAAGGGACTGCCTTAGTCAGGTTTAATCTCTCCTTCCTAGATAAGCCTGTTTCATTCTCTTTATGATTCTGTTGCTGTACTTATCAAATTCTGCTGCACGTGAAAGCTAATTGTGCACACCTCCAGCTCTCCCACCAGATTGTGAATGCTTGAGAAGTGAAAGCCATCTTAAACATCTTTGTTTCCTTACAGGCAGATGTTGAACCGAATCTCCAGTTATTGGTAGGAAAATTTGTGGTTATAGGGAGATGATTTTTTATTTGTCTCTAATAGGTAACAGTTATGAGATAGACAGATATATATCTCAATTACATATATTTGCTGTAAATACATATATACACACAGTTATACATAGTTACATATGTATATATAACTATGAATAATAGTAAAAACAAATAAATATTTATCAATTAAAATAAACTAAAGGTGTTGAGCGTAAATAGCTAATTATAAAATTTTATAAACCACACTTCCGTTACTTGAGATTTGGCATCCACCCATTATTATGTAATGAGATAGTTATAGAACTTACATGGTTCTCTTCAATTACAAAATGAATAGATTTAAAATGCAAAATGAAGTTGATATCTTTTAATATATAAAAAGTTCTTACAAATAGGAAGGAAAGCGCTAATTGCACAAAACAATAAAACAGGCAAACGGCACTAACAGCCACTTTTCAAAAAATAAATAAAATGGCTAATAAACATTAAAATTGCTTACTAGTAATCAGAAACTGCAAGTTAATATAATGGTGCATCTTTTTTAAATCCATCAACTTGGCTAAATTTTTCAAAGCTCATGACCATTCTCTCTGTTGGTAGGCTTATAAATTGTTATAAACTCTCTGGAATGTATTTTGGTGATATGTATCAAGAGATTTAAAAAATTCTTACTATTTGGCCCAATAACTGCCCTCCTGGAAATCATCAAGAGAAAATAATCAGAAATGTAGGTAAAGATTTCTGTTAAAGAATTATCATCACAGAGTTACTCATAACAATAAAAAATTGGAAAAATCTAAATTATTAAATAATAAGAAATTCTATAACATCTATACAGTGGAATATTTTGCAATCATTAAAAATAACATTTTCAAAACCTATTTAATAATGTGTAAAATGACCAAAAGTAACAGGATAAAATAACTATACATTATGATCCTATTTTTGTTAAAATGTATTGGTGAGATAACAGGTAATTTTTTTATTTATACACATCTACTTTTCCCAAGTTTTTACACAGACAAAATAGTTTTTATTCTTTAAAACCCAAAATGAAAATAAAAAGCGATACTTAATTGTCATATTCCCAGTAGGAACCAAAACTCGAAGACCAAACAAGTCCGTTTTTTATTTCCTCAGCGAGTGAAAACGACCGACTTCAAGAAACTGCCAGAATGCTGCTCTAAGCTCCCATTTCAAAGAAATGGTGTGGTGTTTGTAATGGATAAATTTGAAGAGACAGCCAGTATTATTCTCATCTGTGATATATCATTTCTGCCTCTGATATAATCTTTAAAAAGAAAAAAAATCCACTTCCACTTCCCTTTAACTCCCTACAACTGTACAGACACTACTTGGTAATAAAAACAGCCTTAAAACCATGTGCCTCATTATTTCACAGCTACTAACCATAAATAACAGTCTCATACTTTGGGGATTATAAATTATTCACATGAAAGTAATGCCAAATTATTAAAAGCCCTTTGGATGAATCTGTGACCTCCTTTGACAGCCACTGGTTTGAGTGACAGCCTGCAAGTCAGTGTGGTCAAAGCCTGTATGGACTAGCCAAGACAAGCTCTTCCTCTTACTCACCAAGTTGCTTTGGTTTGAAGCCAGATGAACTACAATTCTGAGAAGAGAAAAAGTATTTTTCCATTCTGGAGCTCTGTTTGGGGTGATAAGTGTACCTTGGGAAATAGGAATACTCTTAATCCTTAATAGTTAACAAATCACTTTCACATGTATTAAACCTAATCACTTGCCATTTTTTTAAGAATTGCTGAGATATCTGGATTTTCTTGAAGATACAAAATAACTTCTGGTATAAATGCAAGAATGAAGAACATTTATTTACAATGTAGTATGAGAAAGATCTATTCATTTTGTCATACTTTTGTAGTGAATAACATTTTGCTAAATGATACATATAGCAGAGCATAAAACCAAAAACACATACTTTTTTTTTTTTTCTTGAGATGGAGTCTCGCTCTGTCTCCCAAGCTGGAGTCCAGTAGTGCAATCTCGGCTCACTGCAACCTCTGCCTCCTGGATTCAAGCGATTCTCCTGCCTCAGCCTCCCAAGTAGCTGGGACTACAGGCACATGCCACCACGCCCGGCTAATTTTTTGTATTTTTAGTGGAGATGGGATTTCACCGTGTTAGCCAGGATGGTCTCAATCTCCTGACCTCTTGATCTGCCCACCTTGGCCTCCCAAATGCTGAGATTACAGGCGTGAGCCACAGCGCCTGGCCATAATACAACTTGACTATCATAAGATCACTTCCGTGTAGTAACAGGTGACCGAGCTCAGAATTTTGTAAGTACACCCTACCTGCATTGCCTTCCCTTTGGAAAGCCATATCTTTGCTCAGCTTGTAGTAAAAGATGCTAATTTGATCACACTGATTCCTTTCAATGCAAAGACTGAATTGTTTTTAGACCACTGGTGATTAATGTGGGTATTGATTAGCTGATCAATAAGGCCACAGTGTCTAATTATTGATAATCCCTCTCCAAATGAAAGATCGAGTGTAAGGAGTCCCAGTTACAGAGTTCAAAATACAAAGTGATTCAGTGTGATGCTTGGTAATTGAAAGTCAAACTAATCCCATAAATTAAATCACAACAATCCATAACATTTACCTGATAAATCCTCTGGAAGCTGTATTTAATTTTTACTATCCTGGACTTGTTTCCCCCTCTGAATGTCTTAAAGCACACAACTTGTTGAGGGAGGTAAAAATCATTCTAAAGCGATTTGTCTTTATGAAGTAAGGGATCTAATGGCACCATCACTGATGGTTACGTATTTTAAATAATGATTTCAACTCCATATCACATTATAGGATGAAGAATAAAGAAAACTTACCATGAATGCTCAAGAGAATGAAGACTGTCCCTAATACTTGGACTCACAGAGCTGAAGATTATGAGATTATGAACTCTCCCTCTTGCTCTCCTATGGTTTAAAAGACTTATGATTGTCATACAGCTAGCCAGAGGGCAAGACAGGCTTGGGGATCTAGGTCTGTTACAACTGCTGCCCTTTCTTGTCATGTAAAGAGTAGGTAAGCATTATTTTGAACTAGGGTCAAAAACGTACTCATATAGTCAATGGCCATGACATGCAATAAAAATAAAATTTCTTTTATATTCTTAGACAGATCTCAATTTGCTCCAACACCCCTGCAATTTCCACTGGCAATGTGGGGGCAAGGTGAGGAGACCCTGCCGATGAAAGATCAATCTCCATTTGAGGTTACCTCAGTCTCTTTTAGATACAGGCTTGATTTGGAAAATCATTTCTTCCTCCTCCCTTGCTCCTCCTCAAGATTGCATCCAAGTCTATGAGGGCTTATGTGATCCCATGGGAGTGAGAGAGGAGAGATTTGGATCTGTATGGGCTTTTGCCTGTCTACTGGAATTCACTAAAATCTGCCAGGGGGTGGCGGATCTGATTCCTTGGAGCTCTGTACTGGTCACTACTAAGGCACAGCTCCTCCTGCCTAGTATTTTTTCTTCTGTTTTTTCTTTTGCAATTTTATTTTGACACATTTGATATCTGCAAAATAATCAGCATAATATATATATGAGTTAGAGAGTATAATAATAAACACTCATGAATCCACCACCAACATAAGAAATAATCAGTGCCACTGAAATCTCCTATCAGTCTCTTCCCAGTCCCCCCAACCCAGGTGTAACCACTCTTCTTAAGTTTTCTGTTTATCATTCCTTTCCCTTATCTCTAAGAATTTACAATATGGACTTATGTGCTCAAAAAGTATAGCTTTTTGTTTTGCTTGTCTTTGAATATCATATCATGGTTCATAGTGTACGCTTGCTTTATGGCTTACTTTCTTTTACTCAAGATTCTAAGATTCATCTATTCTTATCTCTGTGAATTCTAAACCAAAGTCCAAGTTGGTGAGAACAGAGTCTCCGAGGAACCCAGACTGCATTTTCATCTTGCCTTTGCTCCTCAAAAACATTCCCCTTCCTCCCACTGTGCTGAGGTTTCTACATCCTCCTCCTATCTGGTGAGAACATCTCTTTCATCATATTGTCCTCTATGAACAATTATTTGGAGTAAAACTCTATTATACATACATTAATCAAACCAGGCTGTTTATATGTAAATGGAAGCTTTATAAAATTTAGGAAATCTCGCTCTTTTCCAAGAAAGCCTAGCTTTTGGACTTCTATTTCCAGATAAGGCAATGTACCTTGCATCAATCCAACCCTCACATTAAAACATCTTAAAAACTGTATATAGTGCTTTGTTGTTGTTGTTAAGCAGGTACTTGAAGCCATCAAAGAGCAACCAAAGCATCCCAGACTTGAGGACCCCAGATCTCAGAGAAAAGCAAAAGATATGGAAAGTGAGCTTGACTTTCTCTGCCTTCTCTCCTCATAAAGCATTTGCCAATTTGTAAGAGGTTCAGATAAGAGGCTTTAAAGAAAGTGGCAGCTCAGCACTCGTGTCAATAAATATAGAGGGGTGAATTAAGGATCTATATGTAGAAAAAATTAATCTTGACCTTCTACCTTGTACAAATACACAGAAATTATCTCCAGGTAGATTTTAGACATGTATGGGAAAAGTAAAACATCAAAGCTTTTAGGGGATGACATAGGAGAATGTCCTCATGACCTATAGGTGGGCAAGGATTTCTCAGACAAAATACAAAAGCTTTAAAAATCAATCATAAAGGAAAATATTGATAAATAAAACCACTTTAAAATTAAGATGCTTTTTAGGAAAAGACACTTTTAAAAGCATAAAAAGGTAAGCCAATAGGAAGAAGGTATATTTCTGACAAAAATTTTATTTACAAAGGTATAGAGATCTATAAATCAACAAGAAAACCTGCCAAAACAATTTTAATGAGAAAAATAAACAAATGAAAAAGACAACTTGAATAAGCATCTTACAAAAGAAGATAAATAACTGGCCAGTAAAATATGAGAAGGTGGTCAACATCATTAGCCACTAGGGAAATGCAGTTTAAAACTACCTGAGATCCTACCATACACACACAAAATAGCTAAAATAGGGCAGACAAGTCACAGTAGGAAGTATTGGCACCTGGAATTTCCACTTACTGTACTGAAAAATAAATTGTAGTATGGTCATAACATGAAATACTATACATCTGTGAAATTGAAGAAACTAATCTGCACACAACAGCATGGCTAAATCTCACAAACCTAATTTTGAGAGAAAGAACTCAGATAAAAATTGCCAAATACTGGATGATTCATTTTACATAAAGTTCAAATATAGGCAAAACAAATCTATGGTGATAGAAGTTAGACCAGTGGTTACTTCGCTGGGGTATAATGAGAGGGAGGGAGCAGAGAAACTTCTGGGCCACTGGTAAAACTCTTTATCTTGATGTGGATAGTGGCTACCCAAGTGCATACACTTTGCAGAAATTCATCAAGCTGGACACTCATGATTTGTGCACTTTTTGTCATTATGTTCTAGTCAATTGAAAAGTTTACTTTAAAAAAACAACAGCCTATCTTTTGAGACAATTATCTTAGTGCAGATCAGAAGTCCTATTTCATCATTGAATCTTTCTCTCTTTTTATTCTGCCTCTGGCTGGATAGAAGAATCATGTAAAAGGAAGTACAAAAAGGAAGTGTAAATTAAAACTGTAATGTATTTCTTCAGATAATGGCAAAAATATCTTTGAAAGGATATGCTTTGTGGTAATGAGGATGTTTGAATATAGACATTCTATATAGTATTGGTGCATGCATTCTGGAGGAAAATTTGGAAAAAAAAACTTTAAAATGCATACCATTTGACCTAACAATGGCCTTCCCAGGAATCTGACTTAAAGGAAAGAAGATCTGTGCACGGATTTACCCACAAAGCTATCTTTGCAATATTCTTTAAAATATAAAGAAATGTAGAAAAAAAATCTGTTCAAGAGTAGAAAAATTATGCCGCATTTATATATAAAATTGTAGAAAATATCTATTGAGAAAGCGTGATGTTCATATGTATTTTTCATTATTTTTACTTGACAAATAGTTTTTTATATTAATGGAGTATTATGTGATATCTCGATATATGTAGACATTGTGGAATGGTTATATTAAGCCAATTAACATATCTATCACCTCACATGCCATTTTTTAGTAAGAACATTTAAAATCTATTTTTAAAACAATTTTGAAGTGTACCATATATTATTATTAACTATGGTCACCTTGCTGTGCAATAAATCTTCAAAATATATTCCTCCTGTGTAACTGGAACTTTGTACTCTTTGGTCAACTTCTTCTCCCTGCCCATCTCCCCACTCCCAGCCTCTGGTAACCATCATTCTACTCTCTACTTTTCTAAATTCAACTTTTTGTAGATTCCATATATAAGTGAAATCACATGGTATTTTTCTTTCTGTGCCTAGCTTATTTCACTTAGCATAATGCCCTCCAAGTTTGTTCATGTTGTCACAAATGGAAATTTCCTCCTTTTTTAACACTGAGTGGTATTCCATTGTGTCTATATACCACATATTCTTTATCCATTCATTCACTGATGGACACTTTAGGTTGATTCTATATGTTGGATACTGTGAATAAAGCTACAATATTCATACTTTGTTATACATGAGAGAAAGCAAGTCATTAAATATAAGCAGACAAGACAGGATTTCACTTTGCTAATATGCATTGAAGAAAAGTCCAGAAGAGCACACTTTAAAGAGGAAGAATTGCCTGTGAATGGTGGAGTCATTTGCTCATTAATTAACTCAACATTTACTCTATACACCAGGCCCAATGTTTGAAAACACATGTATTAAGATAGACACATACTCTGCCAATACGGAGGTTAAAGCCTGGAAGAAGTCAGAAAACACCACCCATCAGCTGGGCATGGTGGCTCAACCTGTAATACCAGCACTTTGGGAGGCCAAGGTGGGAGGATCACTTGAAGCCAGGAGTTCAATACCAGCTTGGGCAACATAGTGAGACCACCCGCCCTGATCCCCCACCCTGATCCCTACACAAATTTTTTTTAATTAGCCAGGCATGGTGGTGCACACATGTAATCTTAGCCACCTGGGAGGCTGAGGCAGGAGGATCTCTTGAGTCCAAGAATTCAAGGCTGCAATGAGCTATGATCAGGCCACTGCACTCCAGCCTGGGCAACAAGACTAGACCTTGTCTCTTTAAAAAAAACAAAAAAACAAAAAAAAAACACCCATCTGACCCCATTAGAAACCTCCTGAACAAAGGCACCTAAACCATTGCAGGCATTAGAGTTGTTCAAAGCATTCATAGGCAAGAAATGAAGGCTTTTTAACCTGAAGTTTCCCAGCTACAATATAAGGACATTTCCTCTGGCTGTTTGCTCAGCAAAGGTGAGAAAGAGCTGGTCACCTCCTGTCTCCAGTTGCTCCACACTAGAAATGGAAATCAATTTAAAATTATTAAATCATTTCTAAGAGCCAAGAGGGTCATGGTGTCATTTTTGTTTGAGTTCGAGTTTGTCTTAAATGCTAAGGCCAGCCTCAAAATATAAAAAGAGCAGAGCAGAGGCATAATTAAAATGAGTGAGATTCATATTTTCTCATTTTATTTATTCTTGATCTGGGCACCCATGGAATAACAGTTCTATACCTTTAGTCACAAAATAATTGTAACCTAGTGGTTGAAAGCAGAGATATAGGAGCCAGGCTTCCTGGATTCAAATCCTATGTCTGACATTTCTGAGTTTTGTGAACAAGGACAAGTTACTTAAGGTCTCTGAGGCTTAGTTTCCTTATCCGTAAATGCAGGTAAAAATAGTAAATACAGGTAACAATAGTAAATACAGTATGCTGTTTTGAGGATTAAATGTGATGATATAAAGTTCTTGTAACAGAGCCTGCCTGGTGAAAAGTAAGTTCTCAAAATTAGTTTATTATTATTGCATTCTCAATATAAAGTGACTCCCCTCTTTAATGGAAACAAAGGATTTCTGCACATACTTAAGTTGCAACATACCCAAATCAAGAATTCACACAGAAGAGGCCAGGTGCACTGGCTTACACCTGTAATCACAGCACTTTGGGAGGCTGAGGCGGGTGGATCACTTGAGGTCAGGAGTTTGAAACCAGCCTGCTCAACATGGCAAAACCCCGTCCCTACTAAAAATGCAAAAATTAGCGGGGTGTGATGGCGCACGCCTATAGTCCCAGTAACTTGGGAAGCTGAGGCAGGATAATTACTTGAACCAGGGAGTTGGAGGTTGCAGTGAGCCAAGATCATGCCACTGCACTCCAGCCTGGGCAACAGAGAAAGATTCTGTCAAAAAAAAAAAAAAAAAGAAAGAAAGAAAGAAAAGAAAGAAAAAGAAAGAAAGGAATGAAGGAAGGAAGGAAGAGTTCACATGGAAGAAAAAGAGCCACCTCGCAGCACAATCTATCAGATTATATCTGAAATTTGAAAATTGAGTAATTAATTATCTGGCTAATTTGTTCAATTTAGATAACCAATAAGAATTGTTAAATCATTTTTTTACAAACAAATCTTTGTTTTTATTTTAAAATTTGTCCTCTGTTCTTCACTTCGTATTTGTCACTAGAATGTCAATTTCCTGTATTCCATGCTGCTCAGCACCCACCTAAGCCCATACTCGCCTGGAACCTCCTGTCTCATTGTGGCTTCAGAGGAGCAGGATGGTGCAAAGCCTGCTTGGAAGTGATGTAGACACCGAAGAGGTCATGTTTGACAATTATTTTTGCCCTGCCAGTCCCCAAGCTCATGGATTATTTACATAGTGCTTTACAATTGCTGGATCAGATCATATAATTCTCTCTCTAGGTGTCATGGTTGGTTAGATAACTCTAGTTATAGCCTCATTCACTTAAGTCATAATAATTTCATATGTACAACAAGCATGGAGCCATGTGAGGCTGGGGAGATTTAGGGATTGCTCTGCCTGAAATCCATAATCATTGCATTCAGTGTAATCAAGATCCCATCCTCTCTTTCTTACAGTATCAGAAGAGGGGGAGGGAGGGAGGCAAAAAGGGGAGAAGAGAGGGAGAGAGGCAGGAATCTCATGATCCCATATCCCCCTCTCTAGTTCTTCATTTCATTGTTTTCCTTTTATAGGAAACTAAGAAATGGAGGAAACTCCTCCATGTAGGTTACTCCATGGCGTTTCTTCCCATTCCCTCTTAAACTGTCTCCAGAGTTTCACATCTACCACACTACCAAAGCTTCTCCCTCCATACTGTTAAAAGCTATAATCAATTATCACCTACTCTAACCTCTCTGTTACACCACCACCTCTTTCTCTTGTCCTTCCTCAAGATTTCTGTCCCTCTCCCTCTAGTTGCCTAACATTATTGGCTCAATATTGGTAAAATTTCCACTCACCTGGAACAGTGGATGACTTCTGGACCTTCTGCTCCTCCTGAACCACAAAAAAAGTGAGTCTGGAACCTTGAGAAAAAGAATCTTCCTATATATAAACCCATTTTTCAATCAGTGGTAAATCAGCACTTTCTTGATCCTTTATCTCCCACAAACATAAAAAGTCTGGTTTGAAAGTAATCAAGAAGTAAAAAATTTCTAAGAAATCAGTGCTGAGAAAGTTCACCTTCTATTGCCTCAACCACTAGTTGTGGGTAACTCTAGGTGATCTTTACTAAACTGAGGTGAGAATCTGAATGATTAGCAAAGATTGTTGAGAGTGATGAGAGACAGAAGTCTGCTGTTCACATAGTTCCTCCTCTCTTCCCTCCTGCTCTCACCAATGATTATGGGATAAATATGTCAGGAGGAAAAGCTAGATTGAAAAAAGAAGGAAATTATTTATTGCAATTCCTCTGAATATGTTCCATTTTCTCTTTCTTCCTCATTTCAACATAGCATGCACTAGTAAAATTGTTAAATTTCCAGATGAAAAGAAGGATGTAACATCTTATAAAAATAACTAACTTTCCCAACAAATCCCCCCACTTGTGATCATGCACATTAATGATTTTATGTAAATGTGTATGTATTAGTTTGTACTCAGTAGATGTTCAATAAATATATAAATGGGTGCATAAAAATTAGTGAGGTTGACAGAAGCTCTTCTGTCAAAGTGGAATAACAAAATCAGATCTTAGAGAACATCTTTGCAAGGTGAAGAATTTTTAATAGATAAACTCACTGAACCAATTGAAAGCCAGCAGTCATTGACCAGCATCTCTTTTAAATGGTTAATTCGATTCAACAACATTTTATTGTAGTCTACTGTGCAATAACTGTATTAGTCACATTTTAAGCACTAGAACCAGATACTTTTATTTTTATTTTATGTATGTATGTATTTATTTATTTATTTTAGAAGCAGAGTTTCACCATATTGCCCATGCTGGCCTCAAACTCCTAGGCTCAAGTGATCCTCCCACCTTGGTCTCCCACAGTTCTGGGGTTACAGGCATGAGCTACCATGCCTGGCCATGAAAAACCTTTAAAGACAAAAAAACGAGAGACACGAAGATGTAGCTTCTACTAAGGCCCAACAGTTGTGAAACCCCAAAGCTGCATCTGAAGCAGTCAACATCAATCTAAGCCATAAGCTATATATGAGCTTAAATTCCAAACTTGTACCTTCATTACCGTATTTCAACTCATTCTACTTTAGAATGGAAACCCTTCTTCTGGTGGTTACTCACTGATAAATTATTAGAAATAACTGAAGTCAGAAGTTTCAGGACAGGCCATGCATGGCGGCTTATGCCTGTAATCCCAGCACTTTTGGAGACAAATACAGGAGAATCGTTAAGGCCAGGAGTTTGAGACTAGCCTGGGCAACAAAGCGAGACCCTGTCTCTACAAAAATTTTGAAAATAAAAATAAAATGAAAAAAAAGAAGTTTCAGGACAAATTTTAAAGAGGGTTGCTTTATATTCTTACAGAAAAACTCATAGAACTTGCCATACCTGCAGAAAGTATCATGTGAAAATATTAGGTTGAACAGGGATTTTGATTTTAGATTGGGAGATAAATCCCTAAACTTTTGAAGCTAATGTCATAGAGGTTTCTATTAAATAACTCTTCGTGTCATAAAGTCCTAAACTAAGTTTGAATCCAGGAAAAAAAAATTTTAATTATATTTCATGAAAAATAATTGCATCTTTAATAAGGATCCAAAAAAATCTCCTCTAATGGAACCGAGTAAATTTAAAGTTGCTACATAACATTTTCTTCCTTCATTTCACAAACATTTATTATATTCCTCTTCTGTGTCATGTAGCATGCTCAGCTTTGTATAAGGTTTCATAATGCATACAAATGCATCATCTCCCTTGATCCTCCTAACAGCCCTTTGGGACTACTGTTATTATTATTTCCACTTTACAGTCAAATAAATGGAGGTTTACAGAATTTAAGTGCCTGAGATCAGTAAATAAAAAATGGAGCTCATTCTTATCCCACAATTTTCCCATGGAATTGGATATCTTGCTTAAAACTATGTTAACTACTATGTCCCAAAATAAAATCTTCACCAGATTTTAAGTCACAATAATTTAGATTTTCCATGTTTCTTTCAACCAATCAAAGCCTGAAAGGTTCCATAACAAAACCACAACCCTTTACAGCATGGTTTTGTAAGTTGTCCCTCTCTAAGTGAGACATGTTATTTTGGGCAGTCTCATGTGATGAAAGAGATAATGGGCTCTTTGGGCAGTAATAAAAACAAAATTACTGCTCTAACAGTAAGTAAAATAGAAATCTAAACTTAAAAAAATAGGATTTTCTGATTTCACAGATAAGCCATCAAGAAGCTTTGGGTTTTACATCTCAGTGTTATTTTTCCTGTCACTTAAAATAGTAACATGCCAGTATATGTTTTCTGGGCTCATTTTAACATGTAAATGAACAATTCATATTCTGTCTTGAAAACACAGGCTTTCACATACAGGATGAACAATAGGGAAATATGGGAAGGAGGTGCACCTGAGGGCTATGCTGGCCAGGCCTCCCTGCAGCCCTCCCTGCTCTGCAGCACAAGGCAGCACAGGACAGCAGGTCAGGGAGGGACGAAGGGAGACCTAGCCAGCATTGCTCTCAGCAGCTCCCTGGGGAGCTGGGGCGTCATGGTCACATACAGTCAGGAAAGCCTGGGTGTTTGAGGCAGTACGTCCCTGAGATAGTACATTTTTATTGTTTTGTGTTTTTTGTTTTTTTATTTTGAGGGCGAAGACCCAGGTGGCATTTAACCAACCAACAAAGCCCAAAAGTGAAAATATGAGGAAGACGAGGTCACACCCAGTAGTTCATTCAGTCAGAAAAGTCTGTTTTGGCAAATGTAGCAAATGAATGAGGAGTAAAATGAAACAGACAGCACAGGGAAACCACTAGCAATTCTTGAGCAGAAGGAATTTAAAACTGTGAAAGAGTGCAGATTTTATCCTATTTTCAAGCTAGGAAATTAGTCTGCCACAGCTTTATGGATGCTGGCAGAAGACACAAGACTCCTAGGTCAGAAACAGAAGACTTTATATCCAGAGTACAGCAAACAACATTCGCATCAGCATATTTACATCAATTTCCCTTGCTCCCAAGTTCCCAGGGGTAATGTAGATAGACCCTCAGAGGTGTCTGCACATGCATGGGTTACCTTATGGGAAGGGAAATCTGAGCTTAGGGAACATGAATCTCTTATAATGGGCAGTAAGCTTGCTGGCTCTTTGCTCTGGAGGAAGACACTATCTCTGTCTTCCAAGGATGTTCACCATACAAATATATTGAAAAGATAGGAACAAAAGGCAGTGTCTTTCTTGCAAGATATATACAAATGCAAGAGACTCAGGAAGAATTGTGTCTGCCAACAAAGGGCTGCCTCCTGTGTGGTTCTACAACCAGTTCTTCAGCTGTGGTCACTTAAAAGAACAACTGTGACCCAATCATACTGTACTTTCTGAAAAGCTAGGCAAGAAGGGAAGAATCTGTCTTACATTGGGCTCCCTAAAAACAGACATTAAAATGAAGATTCACATGCAAATAATAACTTATTAATGAAATTATCTCAGGACAATCCTGAAAGAAACTGCTGTAAGTGAGTCCCTAAAGCTGAGCTATAAACTCATAGACACTTCCAGTCTTTTGAGCTGGCAAACAAAATGACTCCAGTAGTTGAGGGGCAGACTTTCAATGAGCCACAGGTTCAAGTCATCAGATGCAAAAGCACATTGAAGTCAGGGAGAAATACAAGGAAATAATAAAAGAGAGCTAAGGGGGTCTGGGCCAGAGGCCAACAGTGTTTGCTATGAAACAAGAAAGCTCCAGGCAAGTTATTGCTTCAAAAAGCTTACAATTTTCTATATTTTGTTCATTCGGTAATGAGTCCCTACTATGTGCCAACCACAGCACTAGGTGCTAATGGCACAGAGATAAATAACACATAGTCCATTTGCCTAAAGCATTCACAATTCAGTGCGAGAGACAGACAAGTAAACCAACACATGATATTTTGTTGAGAAAGACAAAAGGGAAGCAAAGAGTGACTGAGAGTCAAAGAAGGCATCACAGAGGGGTTGGCTTCTTAACTAGGTCTGAAAGATGAGTAATAGAACAATGGAACGGAACAGAGCCCTCAGAAATAATACCACACATCTACAACCATCTGATCTTTGACAAACCTGACAAAAACAAGAAATGGGGAAAGGATTCCCTATTTAATAAATGGTGGTGGGAAAACTGGCTAGCCATATGTAGAAAGCTGAAACTGGATCCCTTCCTTACACCTCATACAAAAATTAATTCAAGATGGATTAAAGACTTAAATGTTAGACCTAAAACCATAAAAACCCTAGAAGAAAACCTAGGCAATACCATTCAGGACATAGGCATGGGCAAGGACTTCATGTCTAAAACACCAAAAGCAATGGCAACAAAGACAAAATTGACAAATGGGATCTAATTAAACTCAAGAGCATCTGCACAGCAAAAGAAACTACCCTCAGAGTGAACTGGCAACCCACAGAATGGAAGACAATTTTTGCAACCTACTCATCTGACAAAGGACTAATATCCAGAATCTACAAAGAACTCAAACAAATTTACAAGAAAAAAAAACAACCTCATCAAAAAGTGGGCAAAGGATATGAACAGACACTTCCCAAAAGAAGACATTTATGCAGCCAACAGACAAATGAAAAAATGCTCATCATCACTGGCCATCAGAGAAATGCAAATCAAAACCACAATGAGATACCATCTCACACCAGTTAGAATGGCGATCATTAAAAAGTCAGGAAACAACAGGTGCCAGAGAGGATGTGGAGAAATAGGAACACTTTTACACTGTTGGTGGGACTGTAAACTAGTTCAACCATGGTGGAAGAGTGTGGTGATTCCTCAAGGATCTAGAACTAGAAATACCATTTGACCCAGCCATCCCATTACTGGGTATATACCCAGAGGATTATAAATCATACTGCTATAAAAACACATGCACACGTATGTTTATTGCAGCACTATTCACAATAGCAAAGACTTGGAACCAACCCAAACATCCATCAGTGATAGACTGGATTAAGAAAATGTGGCACATATACACCATGGAATACTATGCAGCCATAAAAAAGGATGCATTCATGTCCTTTGTAGGGACATGGATGAAGCTGGAAACCACCATTCTCAGCAAACTATCACAAGGACAAAAAACCAAACACCTCATGTTCTCACTCGTAGGTGGGAATTGAACAATGAGAACACTTGGACACAGGAAGGGGAACATCACACACTGGGGCCTGACATGGGGTGGAGGGAGTGGGGAGGGATAGCATTAGGAGATATACCTAATGTAAATGACGAGTTAATGGGTGCAGCACACCAGCATGGCACATGTATACATATGTAACAAACCTGCACGTTGTGCACATGTACTGTAAAACTTAAAGTATAATAATAAAAATAAAAGAGTCCAAGAGGCAGATTATTCTCTCCAGGAGCAGATAAGAGAGGGAAAGAAATGCCATCCAAATCCATCAAAAATCCAAAGCACACACATGGCCCCTTTTGGAAGCATGGTACAGATAGGTGTGCAGTATAATGGTTAATACTGTGACATACCCTCAACTTCTAATGGGAACACAGGTCTCAGTTCATCCTCAGTTCTGCCATGCAAAAGAGAAAGGCGGCATGAGTTAAGGTCAAGGGTACTTTGGGGCCCTGATAGTAGGGGACAAAGCACTCAATGGAATGTATGAAGAGGTTAAAAGCTGTTATTGCATTTAATTCTATTTAAAATGGTAATAATAATGTCATTGTGGGAATCTGTGTCTTGGACATTTCCTTTCCTAAAGTTCTTCCCTGTATTATATTGTTTTTCTCTCCTTCCTTCTTCTTTCTCTTCTTCCTTGAGCCCTGATGGTAACATAGAGACCTCCAAACCTTAAGGTAAAGTGGGAATCAGGAGAACCACGAAAAGGAAACCCCAATACTTCTCTATTGCCTTCAAAGAGGAAAGAGCTAGACTGGACCATATGGAAATTGCAAAGATTCTTTCTCCTGCTCTGGTTCATGGTTTAAACTAAAATCAGTCTCCTTTGAGTTCTTTCTTTAACTATAAGCTTGAACTCACACTAATCTTAGTTTATTAGTTCACATCCTGTGTCAGCCAGGATTCCAGCTGAAAGCAGACAGCACACAGATATGGTAAGTCTTCAGAGATTTGGGGGCAAACAAGGACACTGTGCCTTTACCCATAATAGATACCAAATTCCAAACAACGCATTATTCAGGCTGTCCCTCAACAAGTATAAAAGTCACAAAGAAAAAATGTCAGAGCCAAAAACCACACACTGCCTAGACCCCAAAGGCCCCACCACATGGCAAATTTTCAGAAGTGCAGAAAAAACACCTTCTCTGACCACAAACTGTACCCTGAATTTCACAATTCCTCCATCCACTGATGCACAACTTGAAGTGTACACCTCAACACAAAGGATCTTATTAAATATGAATGAACAGATGTTTACAGTCAACATTTTCAACAAATATTTATTGATAACCTAGTATTTTCTATGTGCTAATTATTTAATATTTAGTGGTCAACAAAAGAGGCATATTACCTGCCCTCAAAGACTTTAGACAAGAGACAAAAAAAGACAAATATATAAATAAAGATATGATAAATTATGATTCATGTTATGTAGAAAAAGTACAGAATGTTATGAGTGATATTAATCATGGTTAAAAGGAAGTAGTCTACTTCAGATTTAGTGGTCAGGGAAGGCCTTCCTAACCAAGGCCTGACAGGTCAGTAGGAGCCTACCAGACATTAAGCTAGGAGAAGAACTTGATGCAGAATGAATAGCGTATGCAAAGCATAAAGAAGAAAGAGCTTAGGGTGTAATAGGAATGAATAAAGACCAAGGCATTGTGACAAAAAAAAAAAAAAGACAGCCTAGGTCACATCAGCTGTGATAAAGAGTCAGGGTTTATTCTGATGCAATGTTTTAAGAGAATGGTGATAATTTAATTTGGGCGTGTTTTTAAAAATATATTTCTGGTTTTGGGGCAGAGAATATATTTGAAAGGTGGGAAGAGTAGTATCTTAGTCCATTTTGTATTGCTATAAAGGGATACCTGAGGCTGGGTAATTTATAAAGAAAAGAGGTTTATTTGGCTCATGGTTCTGCAGGCTGTAGAAGCAGCATGGCATCAGCATTTTTTTCTAGTAAGGGTGTCAGACTCATGGTGAAGTGAGAGGGAGCAGGCACATACAGAGATCACATAGAGAGAGAAGCAAGAAAGAGGGAAGAGGTGACAGACTTTTTACCACCAGCTCTTGAGGAAACTAATCGAGTAAGAACTCATGCACTCCCCACCAGGGAAGGTATTAATCTGCTCACGAGGGGAACCACCCCCATGACCCAAACATCTCCCATTAGGCCCCACCTCCAACACTGGGAATCAAATTTCAACATCAGATTTTGGAGGGACAAACATCCAAACTGTAGCAAGTAGGCATGAGAGAAGTGGGCTTGAGGGGAAGATAGCTCCCCCGTACCCACCGCACCACCCCGCTCCCCACCCCCACACACACACTGCGCTACCATCCAAGTCTACAGCCATCGAAGACAATTTATCCCTGCTTCATTCACTTGCCTGAGGTTGGTCACACTTGAAGGAGTGTAAGACCAGAGGTAGCCCCTTTATTTGTTGTCATTTCCAAGGGTACACTTGGAATCAAACTTGGAGTTAAACACAGAATGCAATGCCAAAGCCACTCATTTAGAAACGAATGAATGAGAGCTGACCAAACAGACACTCCTTTATTATCCGCAAATTAATCTCTGAATATATTTGTGTTGGCTGTTGGTGGGAGGGGAAGGGCTATAAATGCAGACAGAATTAGGGAATGGTTTTGACTTTAGCAATTGCCCCATACTTGGTACAACATAAATCATCAATAAAGTGTTTTTCTACTGGGAGACTGTGTTTTACATATACAAAACTCATAATTTGTGTTTATTGAAAACATTTAGACACTGGAATTTTATTTATGTTTTTAATTTGTCTACATCAGTAAATAACATCCCACTTAGCAAGCAGTAACTGGGCAGAGCATTTACTTCTGAAATACAGGGTCCACACCTGTTCTGGCCACCTCTATGCTTGGTGCTGCTGATCCATAAGACCATAATCAATGGGTTCAATAAATATTTGTAGACTCCATGGGTGAATGAGTAAATCCTTATAATCTTTCTATTTACCAGAAGAATCAACCCAATACAGAACTTGTTTCGCTGTCTGTTATGCTATTTAATTAACAACATTGGTACCCCTTTGTATTTCATGACTTTTATTTCATGGTAACTATGCACCAATTTGTCATCTTTACTATCATTGTACATTCAATATGGCATTTTTCATATTACAGTTTTTAATTTATAAATTGTACTTTATTATACATCAGTATTCACTTAGGAAGCCCCTTGGAAAACCAGCTTACACCAATCTCATTTCAAAACCTTTACTTGTGCAAAGGCTGAAAGTGTGCAAAACACATTCAAAGCCCTGAGGATAGCTCTAAGAATGAACAAGATTGGAGACCTATTTTCAAAGGCCTTCAGACTGGGAGACAACCCAGTTAGTAACTAAACCCTATTGAATCTATCCATCAGTATTTCTCCAAACAACCTCCATAGCTACTGACCCAGTTCAGACTCTCACCATTACTTAACTGGACTATTGCAATAGTCTCCTGTCACTTTAAAAAGAAAGCTGTCTTTTCTTTCCTCTTGCCTTCACTTAAGACTAAAATATATTTTGAGAAAAGACAATATCATCAATCCAGGGCATAGAGATTTTAATAAATGGGCTTTTGACATGTTACATCATAAATGAACCTTCCAACTTTGTAAGTGGTCCTTTGACAGGATGCATCATGTCAATCTATAGCTCAGAACCTTTGCTGATTTAATCCATAATTCATATAGTAATGGATCCTGAAAATTCCATTGCTTCCTCTCCTCTATCAAGGGCAGCTCTGCTAGTACAATTTGAGATTGATCAGTTGGTGCTATGTGGCTCAAACTGCGTGGTGTCCTCTGAATGGACAGATCAGTGGGCCTTCACCCAGTGTTTCTCAAACTTAGGTCATTATTGGACCACTTTACTACCTTGGCTATATCCACTTACCTTTTGTACTATTTTCTTCTTAATTAAAAAAAAAATCAAACAATTTCTTAGCTTACTTGTAAAGGTAATTTTATACTATGAGCGCAACAGAAAACCAATTTCAATTGTCCTTTAAAGAAGCTTCCACAATACCATAAAGAACAGAGCTCATTCATGTATCAACAGCAGAAAGTCTTTCTCACAATTTGAGAAAGACCGAATTAGAAACTCCATCACCTACACCAATCAGGAAAGGAGCTGGGGAATAATAATACGACATTATAGTTAATTCAACATTGGCTTGACTTAGCATAAATAAAATTAAAATGGGCATGTGACCCGTATATCATGAGGGTCTTCCATGAGTCCCGTGGTAGCTATGCCAGCCAGATCTCCCAGCCGAAGATAGGCTTGGAAGCATTTGTTTCATCGTCTGCTTTTTAATAGAATCAGATGGCTTTCTTGAAAAATTGAAATCCTAAGAGGATCAGGGGATGAATAAGAAGAGAAAAAATGATTTTTGGTGAATAATATTAAAGACACGGAAAAAGAAGGAAAACACGAAGACATGGCAAGGAATCATATAAGTGGAGCATACACAGCCCGAAGACAACTTGGTAGCTCTCCCAGAACAATTTTGGCTTATTGCACATGCATTAACCTGAAAATATTAATACTGTTTGCACAGAATAAAGAATATAAAAATCTTCTGAAATGTTAACTGTTCTTTAACTACGTACATCTAAATAAGAACAGAAAAGCACTTTTTTAAACAGATAGATATTCTTTTGCTTGGAATGTCTGCGCAAAATCAGATTAAATTTCAGATGCTATGAATTTTGTTTACTTTTGGTGCTACTGAATTATGTTAAAGGAGGATGTCAATGGTGATAGTAACAAAGATAGTAACAATTTCTGGCAGTATATAACTTTGCATAACTCCAATTCCTTTTATTGATATACATTAGACCACTCAACAGAATCTCTAATTTAACCCATAACTCCTCAGCTAGAATAATTTCATTCATGTTTCCTTGTTTTTTTCATTCATTCTTCCACTCATTATATGTTTGTCCCCTCAACTCTATTTCCTGTTGGGAATATAGCAGACAAATGCATTCACACACTTCACCTACCACTCTTTCTGCCAAATGACCTGGAACACTACATGCCCGAAGCCAGGGTCTTCCTCCAGACACCCACGCTTCCTTCAGACAAATCCAAGCTCAACTCAAATATTCCCTTCTCTGTGAAGTCTTCTTTGCTGCTTGAGCGCCACCTACTAACACACTGAATGTGACCTCACATTCAGTCACACAAATACACTCCATGGCCTCTTCCTTAGGGCTCAGTATAGTATTTTACACATTTTACACCGCAACACTTACCATACCGTATTACCCAGTTAGCTGCTTACTTTCTTCTTCCCTCACTTAACTGTGAGTTCCTTACAGATTAAGACAATTTATCCTTGATCCTGCCTTAATATAAACAAGACATATAGTATGTATGCAACACATACAGGAAGAACGAAAGATGCAATGGGAGGAAAAGAAGGAGAAAATGAAAATGAGGGAAGAATAACTTTCCTATTGAATTTAACATATTATTAAAAATTCCAAAATTATTATTGAAGCACAACTTTTAAAGAACATATCTGTTGTTCAAAGGAATGTACAAGTGTATGAATATTCTTTGTTAATATGCAAGAAATGTATTGTCAATGATTATTCACAAGTCAGGGATTCTCCACTGAGAAATGAGTCTAAATCAGGAGCTCTGCTGTAGATAGACTGTGGAAGGAAAGAGGAAAGTTTCTCTTCCACATGAATTTGGGGAACACATGCACATCCCAACACACGAAAGAATTGATAAGTCTCTTGAACAAATTCAAATAAAATTTATATGTATTTGTTTAGCAAAATAATTATAACAAATTGTTAAAATTCAGAAATTTTATTTTAAATCATTAGATAGCTGCTTCTGTGATCAACACTGTTTTTAACCTATTTCTGATTTTGTTTTTCCCAGCTAGCTATGATCTACTATTATCAAGACAAGGACATAAAAGAAAAGTAGGTCAGACACGGTGGCTCATGTCTATAATTCCAACACTTTGGGAGACTGAGGTGGGCAGATTGCTTCCAGCCACGAGTTCAAGACCAGCCTGGGCAACAAAGCGAGACTCGCTCTCTACAAAAAAAAATTAAAATTAGCCAAGCACAGTGGTATGTGCCCACAGTCCCAGCTACTCAGGAGTCTGAGGTGGGAGGATCACTTGATAGCCCAGGAATTCAAGGCTGCAGTGAGCTATGATACTCCACTGCACACCAACCTGGGCAACAGAGCAGGACCCTATCTCTAAACAAATTAAAATTTTAGAAAAAGAAAGAAAACCACAGAAAATGCAGTACAAAATAACTGGCAAAATTTAATTTTTTTTTACCAACTAAATCTTGGGCAGTGTTATAGAAGATAACATAGGGTACACTTCATGAATATAACTACAAAAATAATAATTTCATTTTTTATGTGGAACAATCAGAAGATGTAAATGATGAGGTAAAAAACGAAGTTACCTAGTGAGGGTGGAGTTCAGGGGGTCTTATTAATGGCTCCGTATTACAATCTAGAAACGTCTTTATGTAGACTAATCATATTGCAGGTCCACAGGAGATTTACAATCTGATTTGCCACAGAGAAGTCCATGTAATCTTCGTTGAGGACTGACACCATTTTATCTTTGCACGATTCCCTGTTTCTCACACAAGTAATTCCGTCCTTTCTACATTGTCAGCTCTGACAGGCTGATTTAATCTGCAGGATTCTGAATGCCTCTGACCACTGCAGCGAGTCATTAACCTTGACTCGCATAATTGAATTCAAGGTTGATTGCCTGTGACCCTCTGCGCTGAGGTCTTCTAAATGTACATATTCATTACTGGCAGCCTCGCTAAACGGATTGCACAAGGAAAGCTGTAGCAGTCGGCCTGTTTGGTATGCAGGGGGCGAAGAGGGCACTAATTGCATGTTAGAGCTGAGGATTAGATTATGAAACGAGTGAGAAAATGAAGATAGATCCTCTGACACTGTCAGATTAGGGGCAGCAACGTGAGGGAATATGACATTGAAATTTACAGTGACATTAACAGAAGGAAAATTAGAAACAAATAGACATTGAACATTTTTTGAAAATCTTCATATTTTCTACCATCACCTAATATGAGATATGGGAGCTAATGCTTGTATCTGTTTTCATTTGCATAATCACAGAAGAACAATGGAAATTTTTAAGTAGCTTTTTTGAAGACTAGGAAATCACATTATGGTCACCATAACACCACACATTATGCAATATCTAGGCCATGTTTAAATAATTGGCTTTACACCCCAGATGCCATTTTCAGTTGCCAAGAAAAGATATTCATACAACTTCAGTAAGCCCTAAGAATATACAAATATTTGTGTTCAAAATTATTGCAAACAATTCTGCCAACCAATACTACAGGATGCAATTTTGGTGAACCAGCTTATAAAATTATCGGCTTTTCTACTTTTTGATTGATTTTCGTGTCAGTTCATTGTTAAAACAAGTGCTTACTTGTTCACGTCAAAGAAGTATTCCAGCACAAGCAGATGCTCAAGTTAATAGCAAACAGTTCTACTACAAATCACTTCCATTTTCTAAAAGGAAATGTCCACACTATTACAAATGCAACAACAAATAACTTGACCAGAGGTGAGGCTGTGTATAAATTTCAGAGACCTCTTTCTTTCGCATTTAGGAGTGGGATACTACTTGAGAAACCTTTTCTTGTACTTTTGCCAATTGTGTTATGATTTATTTTAAAGAAAAATGACAGCCTGTCTTTCTGACAACAAAAAACATACAAAACTTAATGGCATAGGATGTTTAAAAACTAAACACAAAAGCCCCTGGTGTTCAGTGACAGCTAGAAATGAGTGTTACATTGGTTAAAAGTTACACTCTATCTCTAGAGAACGCAAGTTCAGTTTTACTTTGTTTTGCTTTTGCTTGGTTTTTAAAACAAGCCCATGGAATGGTTCCTGTGGTACCACAAGATAACACTCCAGAAATGTTCCACGGCATTTTTATAATAAATGATTAACTTGGTTTGCATTGATCTTTAAGAATGAAATTTATTTTTGCTACTTTAAAAACCTCTAAATGGAAGAAGTAACTTCCTAATAATTATGCCTTGCTGAGAAATCTCCTACTCTGTGTAAGAAATAAACTCATGAATCAAGATTTACAGCAAAAAGAAAGAACTGCGGATGACTTCAGTGCCTGGGGACATTCATGCTTTTGAGAGATTGCATAGATGGTCTCCAATTCACCTTCCTGAGACATTTAAATGATTACCGATAGTTGTATTTATACCTGTCATCCAAATCTATTATGTACATAATTAAGTTAACTTTGAAATGAACCAACATTATCTTTTCCTTTAATCAAAGGAAATAAGGAGCACTGGAGTTCATGTTAGACAAGTGTCGAGATCTAAGTTCCAATACCAACTCTGTTATTTTTTGGCTGTGTAGCACTGGGCCAATCACTTGCCATTTCAGACTGGCCTCCCTACAAGGTTTTTGTGAAAATAGCTGCAAAATATTACATAATTTGGTACTACTGGGATTACCAAAACTGCTTCAGTTATCTCTTGTTGCCTAACAAGCAACCCCAAAATGCAGTGGCTTAACACCACAATGATTTGTCAGTGTTCAGGATTCTGCGAGGCGGCAGTTTGAGCATTTCTCCTGCTGATCTTGCCTGGGATCATTCCTGAGCCTGCTATCATCTCTCTGATGGCTTGACTGAGGTAGAGGGTCCAAGATGGCCCTATTTACATGTCTGGCAGTTGGTGCCAGCTGTTAACAAGGACTCCAGTATATTCCTCAGTTTTTCTGACAACAAAAAACATACAAAACTTAATGGCATCAGATGATTAAAAACAAAAACACAAAGGCCCTTGGTGTTCAATGATATCTATTCTACAGTCTCTCATCCTCTAATAAGCCAAAATGGACTTCTTTGCAGCGTGATGGTCTCAGGGTTTCAAGATGGTGAGAGCAGATACCAAAACTCTCCTCATGGCCTGGACTCTGGAGCACACAACATACATCACTTACACCGTACTCTATTGGTCAAAGAAAAGCCCAAAGCCAGCGCAGATTCAAAGGAGTAGAGAAATAGATTCCATGTCATGGTGAAAGAAGTGACAAAATTCCATAGGAAAGGGACAAAGACCCAGGAAGGCTTGATTCATTGAGAATTATCATTATAACAATCTATCCACTAAAACATGTATAGCAAGAATTAATGTAAAAGAAAACACACTAATTCATTGATATTTAATTTGTGCTTTCTGGTACTGCCAAAATGGAAATTCCTTGCCATCTTCCTCTTCCTCTGATGGCTCATTTAGTGTGTGAATGGTTGGCCTGCAGTTGTGACCCACAGGGTTTGATCCTAGTTCTGATTTTGACAGGTGTCTATGGAAGCAAATATAAATGCTCCTCCACCAGATTTGCCACTGGCATTTGGCACTACACAGTGGCACAATAATTGAGCATGCTAAGCTCTATTTAAGTCTCAAAGCATGGATTTAAATCCCAACTCTATCAATTACTAGCTAGATAGCTTTGAGTAAGTTACTTACTCTCTCTAACCTCAGTATCCCCATTTGTAAAAGGGAGCCAATGATAGTAACTACTTCATAGAGTTGTGGTACAGATTAAATTAAGATAATTCCTGTGAAGCACTTAGTGCCGTGCCCAACACACTACATGCTAAGCATGATAGCTGTTATTTGCAGTATTTATCTGTATCTGGACTCAGGATGGAGCATCATGCTGGAGAACCAGTCTTGTCAGTTCATCATCCAAGGATCTGAGATACAACCTGAGTTGTTTATGTCATAATTAAAAATATTTTTTACCTGCCTCTTAATACTAATCAGTTAATAACAATGATATATAATCAGTTAATAACAATGATATAAAAAATAGAGCTCTCTCATCTCTGAGTCTGCCCTAAAGCCAAAGGTGTTGAAAAACAGCTGACC
This sequence comes from Pan troglodytes, assembly GCF_028858775.2. Classification (NCBI taxonomy): domain Eukaryota; kingdom Metazoa; phylum Chordata; class Mammalia; order Primates; family Hominidae; genus Pan; species Pan troglodytes. The sequence goes on from NC_086015.1 coordinate 161,155,000, forward strand.
CCCCATTTTTGTTTCTAACCACATCAGACATCTGTTTCTGACCACATCAGACGCAGTGGGCAGCTTTTGTTCTCCTTTTTTTCAATTAGGAAATGTGCATGTGTCCTAATGGAAAAATAATATTAGCTCTGTACTTGTCCAACTAACAGTTTAGATCATCCACATTCTCTTCTGTCCTGCTTGGAGAGTTGCATCTTCACCATATTGATCACCCATCATGATTGTTTGCTATTCAACTTCCTGCCAAGGCAGAATAAAAAATGAGAAAGTGTTTTACAAACTCTAAAGCACTGTATACACATAAGGCATATTACTATTATTATTATTACTATCTATTATTTAAGACAGCCTCATCTTCTTAAACAGGGCAAAGCCCTGGGTTACCATTTTACCTGCATGGCCACAATATCCACCACACTATGTTTCAAAAAATAAGTCATCCTTAATGCCAGTGTCAACAAGTCTCATGAAAACAAAGGAACCAGAAAAATACTTATGAAAAGCAATTTGGAAGATTTTTAAGTTCTAAAGTTAATTGAAGTGACAATATATGGTCCATGTGTTAGTTTTCCCTTAACAGCCATAGTACAGCTACTGAGATTCAATAAATGTTAATGGCATTTAAGGCAGCAAATAAAGAAGCTCTGATGTCTATCTGGATTAAATAATGCTAAATAATGACTTATCCAGCACCTACTCTGAACTCAAAGAAGCCCAGAGCACCTTATAATATGTGTTCAGGACCGGGTCGCCCACCACTAGCCTCAACCACTAGCCTGGGATGTATTGGAGAGTAAAATGTTTATGTGCACTCTCTCTCCAAAGACGTCCTCTCTTTTCTTCTGTAGGCTACCCACAACCGTACCTCCACACCAATCCTTGTTGCCTGAAGAAAAGTCAACTTGAGGAAGCTCCCTCTACAGCACTGACAAATATTCTGGCTGTTATAGTTGTTGTTGTTCCTATGTGATTTTTCTTTATTTATTTACATTGCTTAGGGGACAAGAAGGGTGAGGCAGAAGCCAGAAGTTAAATAAGTAATGGCCAAGTATATGGAGGGTTAAATTCAACAAAAAGAAAAACAACTAGTTTTTATGCCTTTGATCATAAATGACTTCTCCCCTCTGTATCTCTTCCAAGGAAGTTTGCATTTGGGAAAATTAAGGGAAAACAGGATTTTTCTCAGAATCATTGCATTACCATGTCAGCCAGTGAGTGATAAGTTATGAGCTACAGTACAAGGTCCCTGCCCCTCAGTAATTTACATTCTTTCAGAAAAGCAGGACATCAAGGATTAAACAGCCCCTAGGGTGGCATGTGATGAGGGCCAGTGGGTGGGACAGACAGCAAATGCTACAGGCAATCGATGGAAGGATAGCAGCATTATCTAGGAAGTGGTGGGAAAACTAAGTAGATGGGTCTTGAACCAGGCTTTGAAACAAGGGCAGGACATGGGTGACCCCAGAGGAGAAGTGGGCCTCCCACATTCACAAAAATAAACTGCATATGTTTATATTTGCATAACTGTGAGGTTAGTTGCCCTAGAACAGAATTTTTAGGGAATAATAATAGGATGTGAAATATTTGTTAGTCGTATTGAGGTATAATTGATACATTTTTAAATTTCAAACATTTGGTGTATACATCTTGATGAGTTTGAGCATACTCATATGCCTGTGATACCACCACAACAACCAAGGTACTAAACATGAGATGTCATTTTTAAAAAGCATCTTACATTTGTGCTTTACTAAGGTGTTTAAATCATATTATCTTATTTGATCCTCATGACCCTTTGCAGCAGATAAGAGATACACTAAGAGAACAGATGATGTGTGCAGTTACCAGCTAGCAAAAAGCAGAGACAGAACAAGAATCCAGGTTTTTGGCTCCCTTGGTCATAAGGAAGATGTGAGGACTAAATGGGATAATATTTAAGGTGCTAAGAACAGTTCCTGGCACATAGTAAAACCTCAATGAATGTTAGCTATTATTACTACTTTTATCATCATCATCATTATTATTACAGTGAAGAGTTTAGACTCTGCCCTCTAAGCCCATGTTTCCTAAACTTCATTGTGTCTTGCCTTCACTTCGTCACTCTGCCCTGTTAGGATGCTTTCAGCTGCAAGTAGCAGAAAAAAAAAAGGGGGCGGGTATTTGTTGGCTCAAGTATCTGAAAATTCCAAAGCTATGGTTTGAGCTGGCCTCTGACTTCCTTTGTCTGCTGGTCTCCAGGTTCTGACCTCCTTTGTACGTCTACTTCATTCTGAGGACAGCTTTTCTGTTTTGTGGGGGGGTTGGGGGGGAAGAGCTCCCTCTCTCCAAAGAGCTCCTATCCACACACAAGACTGTCCAGAAGGAATGAGAGGGTTGCTTCCTTCTATCATTGAGTAAAGTCCAGAGTTTTACTCAGATTGGACCACCTTAAGTTCTGTGCCCATACCTGGACCAATCATTGTGGCAAGAGGTTGGCATCCCACTAATGGGCTTGGGTCATTCAGGGTCCTTTTCTGGCCTGCCTCATCAGCATGGCTGCTGCAGGGTGAGAGAGGTGGAAGAGTGCTAGGGATACACAGCAAAGTCCTCCAGACCATGGAACCACCTATGATATCACTTAATTAATTTTTTTCTTTAAAAGAACTCCCTTTTTAAAATTATTCCCTCATTCTAAGCCTCAATATCTGTCAAATCACAGGTGTGTGTAACAGCTGTTTTTTATTTAAAATAAATGCATAAGTATAAAAATTTAAAAATTGTTGATCCACTGCAAATATCATCCCACTTTTATCACTGCTGAAGGCTTCTATTCTGAGTTCAGTATTTTTATTTCCATTCCAGAACTCTCTAATCTTTAGGCCATATTAATATCCATAACCAGTTTTTTTTCCATTCTTTTCAAGTAACATTTTCTATGCCCTGTCTGACTGCAATGGAAAAAATTAAAACCCCATCACACGGCAAAGCTAGCATAACTGTTGCCTGGTTGACTTTGCAAAACAAAGGGGAACAAAACAAAACAAAACACCCATTACATCATGAAGCCAACGTAACTGTTGCCTGGTTGACTTTGCATCCAGAGAGGCCTATGACTGGAAAGGGCTGGAGTCGCTGGCAGAACCTCAAACCTCAGCCTGCAAACACCATGTCCTGTAAAAAGGCAGTCTTGGCTGGCGTTGGCTTATGGTTCCAGTCTTCTAATGCAGGCATTTCATTGGAAATGACTGCTGGTGAAGATGACTTCAGGAAAGACAGGGAGAAAAATTGAGATATCTGGGCCTGAGGAAATTCTAAATCCAGTACACCCATGTCATAAACTCTCCTAGCAAAAAGCGTAACTTCATAAATAAGCATAGGAGCCCAAGATAAGAATAAGGAGAAGGAGCCCAGGAATTAAATTTACATCATTCATCTGGGTAATGGAATCTCCAGTTAGCCCCTTCTTTCCCTTCGTAGCTGTCAGTTGCAATTGGCATGAGTTTTCTAGACCAAGCAGGCAGCCACAGCCCCACACAGAGAGTCCTAAGAAAATGCTTTCTTGCTAAGGATACAAGCTGTTAAATCTATATCAAAGGGATAAGATTGTCAAACCCAGCCCTTACACCCCAGGAAAGGGCAGATATGCCAACCTTACCTTAGAGGAAAAGCTTGCTTGGTTTTCTTGGTAAACCAAACTCTAGACTTAGAATCAGGAAAGAGTATCCTGGCTCTGCTGCTTAAGGGTCATTGGTATTTCAGCTTGCCTATGGGAGGTTCACGGGTTCTGTTTGTCAAACAGGATTTGGTATTTTCTCAGTGAATACAGTTTAAATTGAGCTATCAATGAAAAATCTTAAATATATGATGAGGCAGGTTCATTTTATTGTTGAAGACTAAAACCCAAAGTTTTTGCAGAAATGTGTGAAAAGAGTTCTTAAACAAAACATTCCAAAAGTTGACAATTTGAAAAAATGGCAATATATTAAACCACCTCCCTGTTGTGTGCACATACATGTGCCAGTTGCCAATTCCTCTCTCATAACCACCCACATATCCCGGTCAGGAATGAACCTCACCAACATCCCCCTGGGATAGCAGTAAGAGCATCTTCCTTGTCTCCCAACCTCTGGTTCCACTCCACCCCATGCCAGCCTCCCTATTGCTTTCAATGGAATCTTTCTAAAGTGTAAATATGATATAGTCCCTACCCTGCTTAAAACCCTAAGTGAGTCCAGCAGCTTCCAGAGAATGTCCAAATTTCTTTGCCTGACACCAACCCTTTTGTGATGTCACTTGCTGGTCACTACTTATCTCCCACCACTTACCTGCCCCTGACTCAAGCATGCTTCCTTTTTGCCATAAGAACTGCATAAAGGTATATCGTATTTTTAGGTGTACATCCTCTGCACCTGCTATCCTCTGCCAACTAATTCCTACTTGTGTTTTAAAACTTCAAGAAATCATCACATGCACACACACACAAGTCTGGTTTGGATTCCTCTTCTTAGTGATCCCTCACACCTTCTGCACATTTGATCTTGGTGCCTACCATAATGTCCTATAATTGTTGACATATTCTCCTTCTGTTTTGTTAAACTGCAAGCTTTTTGAAGGAAGAGATTTTGTTCCATTTGACTTAGAAGCTTAGTTTCTGGCCTACCTCACCAGTATCTCACATCTAGGTATTCAATAGATGTGATTCCTGATTGAACTGGTATTTTATAGAGTGCTGGTTCAAGGAACTTGATTGTTGCTTTAAATATATTATTTGGTAAGAGTTTGCTACTGCTTCCTAAATATGAGGTGCCATTTTTATCAACCGTTCTTCACTTTTTAAAAAGTGGAAACATTTATTCCATATTGAAAGACAAAAATCTGATTGTAACATTCACATATAGTGGAGTCTTGCCCTTAATAGAAACCTAAAACATGCCTAAGAAGGGCATAAATATTTACCTCTAAACCTGAAGACTTATAAAGTGATCATTAATGTCACATAAATTAGAAGAAGACATTTTAGTGACTTCTTAGAGCTCACAATTAGGACAAAAGCTGGATCATAAAATATAACTCGCAGTTCTTGAAACTGCTCAGATTAGTCTCTTCAGACCCAAAGCTTTTTGTTTAAAAAAATGCTAGGACAAAGCACTTTGAGCTCTTAGGATGTAAAGAACTTTAGAACTGCAAAGCATTGTTTGGAGTCTCCTGCAGCCTTGTTATGCTATTGCTGCCATATGATTCCACTTTGGACTAGTATCTGTCCCATCTTTCATGAATCTGGCATTGCTCCTTTTCTAGCCTCCAGTCCTTCTAGAGGCTCTGAGGTCTCCCCAGCGGGCCTCCTTCTGGAGCCACCTGATGCTCCAAGCCAAGATGGTTCCAGTATCAGCCTTGATGTGCAGCCCTACATCTGTAACACATCTGTAGCGTCTGTAGACAATGCTCTTTACTCTTCATCATCATTTTATTTTGCCTACAGAAAAGAGTAAGTGCAGTGAGTGGTTTGGGGTTTTTTTTTTAATTTAAAAAAATTTTAAATCTTTTCTGTGGTAGAAATTACTGTTCACATTTTTTATCTCTTTGTGATTCTCCCAAATCTAAGCCATCAAGTCTCCTTTGGAAAACAGCTGCTCTTAATACCTACAGGATTTTCTTTAGTGGGAGTTAAGGTCAAAATCTGAATTCAAAATACAGAAAATCACCAGGTCAATGAATTCTCAATGATACGTGGCATTTTCAGTCTCTGTTTCATCTGATCCCATTCACACAACTTATTCACATATTCATTCACTTAACAAAGATTTATTGGGCAGAAGTGTTGAGGAATAGTGTGTTGTGAGTTGTTGATACCCAGAGGAATGGCACCCTTCCTGACCTGAATCAGCTTAAGGCTTATTGTAGAAACAGACATGCACACAATTACAACATAACATTCTCCTTGATAACAGAGGGGGCAGTTGGTATCATTGGAGCCGAAATAGAGGCCTGAACTTTTGAGACAGGCAATAGATTTCTAGAGGAAAGAAATCAGCTCAATGTTTGGGGGGGGAAATAATGATGATTAAAGGGCAAACAAGAAGCTGGGCATGAGAAGAAGGGTAGAAAGGGCAAACTAAATGGAAAAAAAGAGCACATTGCAAAGGTTCGGGGTGGAAGGTTTCAAGTAGTTCTGCCTTGCTAAGACAGCATGGCAGTAACGATGCTGGCAGTTATGGGTCAGGGCAAAAAGTGTTTGATAGGCCATACTAAGGAGCTCCAATTCTTTCTGGGAGGCAATAGAAAACACTGGAGAATTTTGAGCTTGAAAAGTACCCGAGGAGATCTTTATGATAGAAACATCACTCCGATGGCTAAGTGGTAGGTGAATCAGAAGTAGGTAAATTAAAGGCACAAAGTCAGGGAGGGAGCTATAGCAATAGCCCATGAAACAGGAGACAAGAGCTGGAACCAAGGCAGCCACCATGGGATTAGAAAAGAGAGGCAGGAATAGAGAGAGATCTGGGATGTAAAAAGGGCAGGATCTGGCCGGGCACGGTGGCTCATGCCTATAATCCCAGCACTTTGGGAGGCCGAGGCAAGTGGATCACCTGAGGTCAGGAGTTTGAGACCAGCATGGCCAATATGGTGAAACCCCATCTTTACTAAAAACACAAAACTTAGCCAGGCATGGTGGCGGGCACCTGTAATCTCAGCTACTTGGGAGGCTGAGGCAAGAGAATTGCTGGAACCCGGGAGGCAGAGGTTGCCGAGATCACACCATTGCATTCTAGCCTGGGTGACAACAGCGAGACTCTGTCTCAAAAAAAAAAAAAGTGCAGGGGCTCTATCTTGTGGTGGAATAGATGTGGGAACTCAGAAGAGAATGAATAAGAAGACTGCAAAGTGGAAACATTGCAGTTTTTACATGACTGCGAAGACAAAAAGCAGCCATGCAAGGGTGTTGGCTAACATCACCTATTCCTGGCAAACTCTGGGAGAAGAAATTTGGGAGGAGAAACTGGGTCTCAGCCTTCCTCTTCTTTGCAGGAGATGTCATTTGTTGAATCCTTTCCCAGTTTCACAAATATCAGGATTCAGCACCTGCACTTACCACAACCCAGATCAACACATTATCTATGAATCCATCATCTATTATTTTACTAACAAATGATGCAGAATTTTTTTGTCAGTAGTTTCATGCTCTGCAATGTCAACTGAGTTTGACTGAATTTCTTTTACCTCCCAGTTCTCCTCTTTATTACAAGATACTGTTAATAATTAGGTACCCATAGAAATGTTTTCAATTGTCTAAAGATGGCCATCTTGTCATTGTTTTTAAAAATACACATCAGGCCGGGCACGGTGGCTCACGCCTGTAATCCCAGCACTTTGGGAGGCCGAGGCGGGCAGATCACCAGGTCAGGAGATCGAAACCATCCTGGCTAACATGGTGAAACCTCGTCTCTACTAAAACACAAAAATTTAGCTGGGCGCGGTGGCGGGCGCCTGTAGTCCCAGCTACTCTGGAGGCTGAGGCAGGAGAATGGTGTGAACCCGGGAGGCGGAGCTTGCAGTGAGCCGAGATCGCGCCACTGCACTCCAGCCTGGGCGACAGAGCGAGACTCCGTCTCAAAAAAAAAAAAAAATACACATCATTTTTTTGTCCTCATTAATCAGCATAAGTTAACTTCGTTTTACACCAACCTATATACAGAGATGGGCAAATCTTACAAAGTTTTTGTGCTGTTAAATCCTTGACATAATTTAGAAAAATTGTTTTTTTCCAGTGTAATGACTTTTAAAATTGTGATAGCATAGTTAGGAATGTTATTTGTCCTTTGCACTCTTTTGTAACACTCTTTTATACAGAGAAATCAAAGCTATTTGATGCCAGGATTTCTCTGTTTCCTTGATCTCCCTAAAAGAGATCATCGTGCTAATAAAGATTTTTTCTTTTTTAGTATAATTTAAAAATTTTTTATTCATAAATGATGGCAAACTATATGCATTAAATAAAGCTGATGACACACTAATTTTAAACCTACTGAGAGTAGAAACAAGGTACAAATATTGTAAGTAATGTGTTTATGGACAAGCCTAGAATCATGGCAGCATATTGAATTAGGTATAGAAACCCTAGAGCTTAAAGCATTGTACCAATTCAGCTAGCACCCATCAAAATTCCTTTTTATCCTCTAGTAGAGTGGTAATTGCAAGGAAGATGCATAAATTTAGGAAGAGATGCCCAATTTTAATCCAGATGAAAAATATTTTTATTGAAATTGGGCCTATAAGAATATTTTTAAATTTTACTTTGCTTTAAGCCAACTAAAACACATGCTAACTTTAATTTGTGTTTTTATACAAATAGTTTTGGGCACATAAATGGCATAATTTTACATTAGCAAATCTTCTCTGTATTCTTTAATAATTTATTATCTTGAAGGTATTTTTCAGCTCTTACAGTTTAAAATTTTTTTTAAGGGTAATTCTACCTTCCATGCAAAAGAGAGGCTTTCCATTTATAAGCCTGTTACCTAGAGGCACAATTAAAATGGAAACATTAAATAGAAATAAAACATAATTCTTCAGTTATTTTCATCCACCAGCTGGCTCATTTCATAGACTCCCTCTTTGGTGAGTTCCAAATACATTAGTAGTTAGTTGATTACCTATTTGCATATCCTTCAAATTATAAAATTTAACTGTCTAAGTTCTAATTCAGGTAATCCTAAATGTTTGCATATTACAGACAAAGCTTTTTTGTGTCAACGAGCTGGAACTTTGGACCAAGTTCCTTCATCAATGTTTTCTTCAGATACATCTTTACATTCCTCAAGCTTTAAGAATTTCTTCACCAAGCCCTCCTGTTCTCTCTCTGGAGTGAGCCTACGTTAAAAATATACCAGTCACTAAAAGTTTCCTTGTTAGGATCTCAAAGTTGCCTTTGAATTGTTAGGAGCAAACTTAAAATTAAAATTTCCCTTTTTTTGAGTAAGGAAGACTAATACTGATTACTTTCATTTATTTTTATTCTTAAGCACCTTGAGGTACCTCTGAGTGAAGCTGCACTGAATTGATTCAAATATGTAGTGTTGTGATAGCTGGTTATGATTTTCTGGTGTTTTTCTGCAACTCTAACCATATGTAATTTTGAATTAAATGAAAGTTAAGTACTAAAACGTTTTGCCCAAAGGGAATTCGGATTCTCAATGTGCTTTTAATAACTGTTTGTAAAACATTTAAGAAAATCTATGGCAACATATTTAGGAAAAAAATCAAATTACTATTGCCTTAAGATGTTATTCCAGTGTCTCAACTTTATGAAACATCCTGTGTGGCCCAATTGTTGAACTAATCCAGTCAGTAATACTTTAGAACGTATTGTACATGTAGGATCTGAATTTAATTTGTATAATATTTTTAATAATAAATCTTTAAAATACTTTAAAACTCAATGAAATTATTGTGGACAGTGCAAAAGAAGTCTCGTCAAATGTTTCTGAAAAATTGCAAATACAGTCTAATTAGAAAGCATTAAAATTAATTCGTGGAATCAGACTTAAAACTATTATACCACCGCTTCTTTTAAAAACAAAAGTATTAGAAGTCCTCAAGAGTTCTGCAAAATCTAAAATAAAAGGTCATGGTGTACCCAAGACATAAGATAAACAAAGACAACCTTCAGTGGAAATGGAAACAGTGGGAGAGGGATTTCCAGAAGGCTAGTTGGTTGTGTAGACTTTTCTTCTTATGGTACAATTTGAAAAATGAACTCAAGTTGGAATGTGACCTGAATTTCCATTTTCTCTGACACACAGAAATGGCTATGTACCTAATTTGAGAAAAATTCAAACCATAACCTTCAATGTACATCTCAGAATCTGTGCTAAATGCGAATACTGGAATCACCTTTCATCCAGAAAGATGGTGTCCTTGAACCTAACTAGGCGATAATGAGCTTTCTTTTTCTCACATTTGTAATCCCTCACCCAAAGCATCATTAGAATACAACCATCCCATAGTACAGTCGAAGTCATTTCTTTTACTGTTTGTTCATGTTTTTATTTCCCTCTGTGGCCATGAAAACAATTACAGAAACTTGTGAAATTTGTAATCCATTTCCATCAAGAAACAAGTGAATTACAATGATCTAAAACAGAATGGCAGATAAAGGCTTTACTCTGAAAAGATCAGATTTTCTAAGTAACTGGTATGTCAGAACCATCTCCAGCGAAAATATGACCAGAATTTTTATCCATCACTCATTAAATTACAGCATTGTGTGACTTTATAAGCCCTGACTTCACTGCATCCTTATTTAAGGTATTATTAATAAATGATTGAAAATATGGGTATTCTCTTTGCACTTCACACATTTCTGTATTATTTGGATTTTTTTAACAACAAGAATAGATTAAATTAATTTGATTGGAGTTTCTTTACCTGCTGGTTACATAACACTTTCAAGGGTTGTTGTGACTAAGCATCAATGATTGTTGTTGAAGATGGGTTGATGGATACATGCAGGTTCACTATACTATTCCCTCTGATTTTATGGATTATGGATTATTTGACAATACCCAAAACAAAAAGTTTTTCAAAGAATGTATCATTTTAGTAATTTACAATATGAAGTTCTGGGGAAATAGGTTTTCTGTGATCTGCACAAGCTTGTAATTTGGTAGTATAGAAGTTGTCAATCTCAATTCCTTGCTTTATTTTAGAACTTGAAACTTGTATAAAAAGCTTCCTTCACATACTCTGCATAGAAGAAAATATCAATAATGCAATAATAAAAAAACAAACTCCAAATAAAGTTATTTACAAATATTGACATTTAATTGACCTGAAGCAGGAGTCCAGATGATATATGCTGAGGTTGAATTAAACTACTACCCAAGATTTTTTAAAAACTACTATTTCTTAAAATGGGCCACTTGGGGTGCAACGGTCCTTTCAACCATAAAATGCCGGATGTCCTTGGATTTTTTAAGTATTTACCACATTTAATAATAAAAAAGAAAAACTAACATTTCCTGAGTGCCCAATATCTAAGGGGTGTGCTACGTGCTTTACAAGCATTATCTCTTTTTAATTGTCATAAAACCTTGGGGTAGGTACTTGTGCTCATTTTACAGAGAAGAAAACTAAAGTTAAAGGAGGATTACAACAGAAGATACCCCAGTGGACTCGTGACAGGGTTGGGATTTGCTGCTAAGCAGTCTGGCACCAGAACCTATGCTCTTGGCCCAATCTCTGATCAACAGAGGAAATATGAGATTAAAATATACCCAAATTGTGTGTGGTAAAGTAAGGCCACACAACTTTAAAAAAATTGCTGAAAACAAATAATTAATAGATATGAAAGTGCTCTGAAATGTATCATTTTAAAGTACTTCTCGGTGAATTATCCCACCGATCCTGATAACATAAGTTTGAGCCTCCGTATTAAAGCCAAAGAGGCCCAAGCTGAGAGCAGACTGGTTTATGAATATTCATTAAGAACAGAGCCTGAGCCAGGCACAGTGGCTTACGCCTGTAATCCCAGCACTTTGGGAGGCCGAGGAAGTTGGATCACTTGAGGCCAGGAGTTCGAGGCCAGCCCGGCCAACATGATGAAACCCCATCTCTACTAAAAATACAAATAGCCAGGCATGGTGGCGGGCACCTGTAATCCCAGTTACTCAGGAGGCTGAGGCAGGAGAATCACTTGAACCCAGGAGGTGGAGGTTGCAGTGAGGTGAGAGCCAAGATCACGCCACTGCCTCCAGCCTGGGCGACAGAGAGAGACTCTGTCTCAAAAACACAAAACAAAACAAAAAAAAGAACAGAGCCTGAATCTTCACCCCAATCTGAGTTCAAATCAATATCTAATTCTACAACTTCCCAGCTACCTCTACAGCATGACCTTCAGGGTGCACTTTTTAAAATTTTGTGTTATAATTATTTGGGCCTGCTTTTCCCATATTTTTATAACCCCAAATGCTGAAATTTGAAAAATCTATTTTGGGGACAGGAAAGAAAGCCTTTAACCATTTATGCACTTCCAAGGTCATTTGACGTTCTGGTTTAAATGACCTCCAGGGAACTGGGACTAGGGTATCACTTTAAAGCTCAGTAAGTGCTTCTAATGGGCATCAGGGGTGGAGAACCCCTGTCCCTAGAGGATTGCTGGAATATAGCCTGCAAAGCTGAATCAAGTTAAGTTCAGCCACCATGTAGAACACTGAGAAAGTCAGCTTTACAGGCACATGCCTCAGGCTGAGAGGAAAAAGCAGTCAGGGAAGAAAAACAAAGGAGCATGACACTAGCAAAGGTAAATTTGCCCTTACAACTAAGAGAATGCAGAAAATCCTCCAATTCCTTCACTCTCTGGAGGATGTGAAGGAGAGGGTGAATATTTCTAGGTGCTTGGGGGAAAATGCTTACAGGTGTGACTGTAATTTTATTTAACCCTCACTATTGAGCCATTTCTGAACAGGTATACTTCCTGGCCCTAAAAGCTGCTTGTTCTACTCTGCTTTTAGTGCAACTAGAGCATCTGTAAGAAAAAATAAGAGCATTTTTAGGAAAATCCAATTGAATGGATTGCCAAAGGGGATTACTGTTTGAATCCATACCAGCATCATCTCTTGATTTGTCTACTAAGAATTTGTCAACGATGAGATTTTATATAAATGAATATAACTATAGTACTAGCCATCAGCTAAAGGTACAAGTTGGGAAGAAAAGAATAAGGTAAAAAGGAAAAAGAGGGGCCTTGAAAAGGAGAGGAAAGTGTACCTCACACCCACTAAGATGACAAATAATCAAAAAGATGGACACACCAAGTGCTGATGAGGATATGAAGAAACTGGAACCTTCATACATTGCTGGTGGGAATAGAAAAAGGTACAGCCATTTTAGAAAACAGTTGACGGTTTTTTTTAAGTTAAAAATATACTTGCCATGTGATCCAACAATTCCACTCCTCAGAATATACCCAAAAGACATGACACACACAGCCTCATAAGTGAATTATCATAGCAGAATTATTTATAAATGCAAAAAAGTGGAAATGACTCAATGTCCATCACCTGGTAAATGATAAAGTGTGCTGCATTGATACAATGGATTACTACTAAGTAATATAAAGGAGTGAACAGGCATGGATGAAGCTCAAAAACATTATATCAAGAAGTGAGACATAAAAGGTGACTTACTGCTTGATTTCATTCACCTGAAATTCCTAGAAAAGGCAAAACTGTAAAGACAGAAGGCAGATCAACAGTTGCCTGTGCAGAAATGTTGGAGCAAAAATTGACTACAGATGAACTATGGAATTTTTGGAGTGATAGACAATGTTCTACACTTGGATTGTGGTGATGGTTGTGCAAATGTATAAATTTACTAAAAATTATTGAACTATGTATTTACAATAAGTGAATTATACAGTATGTAAGTTAAACCTCAATAGAGCTGTTAAAATATTGTTTTAAAATACGTGAAGACAATAGCAAAGACTTGGAACGAACCCAGATGTCCAACAATGATAGACTGGATTAAGAAAATGTGGCACATATACACCATGGAATACTATGCAGCCATAAAAATGATGAGTTCATGTCCTTTGTAGGGACATGGATGAAATTGGAAATTATCATTCTCAGTAAACTATCGCAAGAACAAAAAACCAAACACCGCATATTCTCACTCATAGATGGGAATTGAACAATGAGAACACATGGACACAGGAAGGGGAACATCACACTCTGGGGACTGTTGTGGGGTGGGGGGAGGGGGGAGGGATAGCTTTAGGAAATATACCTAATGCTAAATGACGAGTTAATGGGTGCAGCACACCAGCATGGCACATGTATACGTATGTAACTAACCTGCACATTGTGCACATGTACCCTAAAACTTAAAGTATAATAATAATAAAATAAAAAAGAGCAAAGAACATGAAATAAATAAATAAAAATAAAATACATGAAGAATAAGAGATATGGAAAGGATAAGAACATTCATGGAATAGGGGAAAAGAAAGACAGGTACAAACTCACTAACAAGCCATATCCACTTGGATTGTGGAAGCAGGCACAGTGCTTTCTTGTTACCTGTGTTTTGATTTTTTTTTTTTTGAGACAGAGTCTCTCTGCAATGCCCAGACTGGAGTGCAATGGTGTGATCTCAGCTCACCGCAACCTCCGTCTCCCAGGTTCAAGCGATTCTGCAGCCTCAGAGGCCTCCTAAGTAGCTGGGATTACAGGCACCTGCCATCATGCACGGTTAATTTTTGTATTTTTGTAGAGATAGGGTTTCACCATGTTGGCCAGGCTGGTCTTGAACTCCTGACCTCAGGTGATCCACCTGCCTCGACCTCCCAAAGTGCTGGGATTACAATCGTGAGCCAGTGCGCCTGGCCTTTTTTCTTTCTTTTTGAGATGGAGGCTCACTCTGTCTCCCAGGCTGGAGTGCAGTGGTGTGATCTCAGCTCACTGCAACCTCCACCTCCCGGGTTCAAGCAGTTCTCCTGCCTCAGCCTCCTGAGTAGCTGGGACTACAGGCACATGCCACCACACCCGGCTAATTTTTGTATTTTTAGTAGAGATGGGGTTTCAACATGTTGGCCAGGCTGGTCTCAAACTCAGGTGATCTGCCCACCTCAGCCTCCCAAAGTGCTGGGATTACAGGTGTGAGCCACTACATCTAGCCTGTGTTTTGTTCTTTGTTTATGTGGTAGAGTCAAATTGTGCACTTAAAGAGTTTACATAATTTTAAGAATATTTAGTGTGAACAGAATAATTTCAAATGCTCTAGCAGCTAAGAAAAATTGATGAAGTAGAACAACACATATATATTTGCCATTGCTTCTTTGTATGTTGCATTTCCCTGAGCATTTGGTTTCTTGATTTAAGTTGCATATACTATTGCCTTCGCACCAAGTAGATTATACCATTTTATACCAGTTCCACACCATTTTCAGTAGCTTGCAGTACCATGAAGTCAAGTGGAATTGCTGCTTCTTGACATTGCCAGGCACCATTTCTTATGACTTGAAGAAAATATTTCCATTTCCTGCCACTCTCTGTGTTCATTTTTCCTGGTGTCCAAATCATCTTATTCTCCTTTCCTATATCAATGCAGAGTTTTTTTAGAAAAGTGAGAGGAATGTATATAATATTTATACCCTGTGTTCACAAACAAATCTTTTCCTTCATTAAATAAAAGGTCTTCCTCCCACAAGAAGGACTCTTTCTCTCCCTCACTTGACTCCTTTCCCCATCTCTTCCCTCTTCCTTTGGCACTGGAGCTTACCCTCCATACTCCTGCCTGGCAGGCCAGCCCATAATTTCTCTCCCCCCAGTATTCTATGCTTGTATTTCTTGCAATGTACACATGGTATTGTTGCACAGAAAACATGATGTTTTAGATTTTTTTATTCAAAACCTCACATGATTCTTCCTCTACTTAAAAAAATACATCTAAGCTAGACTGAAAAGTATTTTGGTGACTGATCTTCCAGACCAGTCATATTGGAAAATATATTAGTCAATTGCTGAAAGTGTAACACAATTTTCTACATGCCACTGACCCAAGGACTTCCAGAGAGAAATAAACTGGAAATGTATGTTTTTTAAAAAGGAGAGTAAGGAAATAAACAGTTGTCACAGAAGTCTTTTCAATGACAGGGTTAGGAGGTCTTTGCAATGTTTGGCTCCATTCCAGTGCATACCCCATTTTACATTCTGCAGGGATTCAGGCAGCTGAAAGGTGTACCATCCGTTATGCGTGTGTCTGCTCATTCGGCAAGCACTTGATGACAGTAGGACAGTTTCTCAATCTCAGCACTACTGACATTTGGGGTCAGATTATTCTTCGTTGTGTAGGGTACTTAGCAGCATCCCTGGTCATCACCCAGTAAATGTCAGCAGTCACTCCCACCCTCCCAGCTGTGAGTTGTGACCATCAAAATTGTCCACACACATTGCCAAATGTTCCGTGGGGAACAAAGTCACCTCCAGTTGAGAAACTGCTGTTGGCTATCCCCAGTCTTAACCTGCAGACCCCAAAACACTGGGATCATAGCTAAACTGTGGGTGAACAGGACTCTACCATTTTAGGGCTCTACAGAAAGGTGTGAGCCCAGGTCCTAAACTTCTACTATAATCTAAAAAAGCATTTAAACACCCCAGGGGATGGGGTTATCATATCCTGCAGTAATTGCCCAATTATCATACCTTGCTTATGAGCACTTCTGAACTACCGGAATTCAGGCTCTTGGGTCTCTAAATTTCCCATGAACTCTCAAGTGACAAAGATACAGATATCCATGGTAGTAACATGAAAAATGAAATGTGTCACATTTTAGCAACTGACAGATAAATGTCCCAACCTACATTAAATATCTTTCACTAGAATATTATTCAATCTAGATGAGTTTTTTTTGTTATAGAAATCTAATAAAGAGGCACAAATGGTTAAAAAAAAAAAAGTAAAGGATTTGACAAAAGAAACGTGAAACTGAGCAGTGTAGCAGACAAATGAAAGCCTCTCCCTCACAGGAGAATGGATTTTGTTTTACTTACCCAAGCTTAACATCCAGGCATTTAAGAAAACCTGTCCCCAAATGGCCATTTCTTTCTTTATGACAAAAGGATCCTAAATATTTCTTGTTTGTGGGGAAGGAAAAAATAACTCTACTAATAAAAAACAGTTGTAGACATTTTGTAATTCTTTTTAGAAAAAAATAACTGAAGACGCATAGTCTAATTCACTGCAGCTGAAATTTCATTCACTAACTAACCACACTAATGAGCTGCTGCCCAGGGACTTCTAATTAGATTCACTGTATTTCTGTCACTGACATTAATTTCTTTACTTCAACTTCTAGAACAAGTTTAATATTTTCTGGATTTTTAAACAGGAAAAATTTAAAGATTTCAACAGTTTTTAACCAATTCTAATTTTCATAACTGCTACAGTTTTATGGCATAACATAGTATTGAATTGGAAAAACACAATGTTGGCATTCACATACATGTCAATACTCATTTTATCAAGATGCCTGGTAAGTCCATATTTGAAACTGTTGTTAATTATACTCTTTTGTTCTTTATATGTACTCTGGGCCAACAAGTCATATCCTTCAAATAAACTTACATTTAAAAAATTTGCAAAAGATTGGCTTCCAATTAGTCTTTACTTGCTAATTCCATGATTTAAAGCAAAATATTGTTTTGCTACTATTTTATTATAACTGCATTACACTGAACTTCCTGCATTATTCTCAGCATGAAAATGGAAGGCATACTTTTCAAAATAATCTTATGTGCATCTTCTATTACATGATTGAATAAATAAACACAATACAAGCATCACCCATTTTACAAATGCCAGACTTGCAAAGAACCGTACATATAAATGGCTGCACCTGCTCTACCCACACCCAGGCCATGTGCTTTCCCTACCACGGAAGCCCATGGAAAAGCTCAGAACTTTTAGAAAGAATGTGGAATCCTAAATATCTGGGAGTTTTGCAGAGAGGTGACCCAGCAGAGAGCCTACAGAATGTCAGCTTCTTACTCAAAAGTATCTTCCACTATACATTGCCAGAAGTTTTGTATATCTCTTTATCACAGTCCAATATTCTTCAAATTACAAATCTCTTTTAATTAACAAGCTTCTTTAAAATGCAAATCTCTCCCAGAGAGGTAATTATTTTCTTTAATTAAGTCAGATGGCATTGCTCTTAATACCTAACTAATGTCGTCCGGAATGAAAGATTACCAAGTAGTAGAAGCAGCTGAACAGCAATAGTAGTCATGGTAGTTGTGGTAGTAGTAGAAGCAAATATTTACTACATACCAGGTGCTGTGATAGGAACTCTATGTCAATTGCCTCCTTTAAACCTCTCAAACACTATGGAAAAGAAGTTCAGGGAGACAAAGTAGTGGCTCTCAAAGTGTGCTCTCTGGACCAGCAGCATCAGTATAACCTAGTAATACAAATGCAAGTTCTCAGGCCCCACCACAGATCTACTGGAATGGAATTCTGAGCTCAGAGCTGAGAAACCTGTTTTAACAAGCTCTTCAGATGATTCTGATGCTTGCTAAAGTTGAGAACCACTGGGCTACAGATTTGCAGAAAAAGACCACATGCAGCATACATACATACACACGCTAAGTTAGGAAAAGTTCCCAACCTATTTATAAAAGAATAATGAATGTGAGCATTAGATTCTCCCACAGAGCAGATGTGGCAGAGGTGGACTGCACATGCCAGAGTCATTTGCAAGGCCCCAGAACCCCCAATAGCAGCTACTAATGCCTGTGTAAGTCATATCCAAAGAGTTAACTTTATGCTGCACCACAGTCCATTCTTTCAAAGAAACTCAATCTCTTCATTAAACATTCTCATTTAAGGGAAATGGGGTCTTATATTTGACTTTTCCTAGTTCTTGGAATAAACTGAAGACCACATTCTCAGACCCAAGAGGAAAAGCTAAGTTAGCTCTCAAGCTTCTCAAGTGGTTTCTCTGCATTCAGCTAGCTGGAGTCCCAAAAGCCTATTACCCGACAGGTAATGCTAACAGTATCCTTATTTCACAAGTTCATACACTGAAGCTCAGAGAAGTTAACTAAGTACCCAACAGCACAGGTAAGAAATAGCAAAGCCTAAACTAGAGAAACTCAAGACCAACTCCAAAATCCTATCAGCAACCCACTTATGATAAAGGAGAAAAGATAACTGGGTAATTTGTGAGCATTGTGTATTTCATAGGGAGAGCAGTTTGTTGTCATGGCAGCTGTTTTTTGGTGAGTTACCACCAAACAACCAAAAAACAAAGCTTTGGACACAGCCCATTCCTAGAGTAAGGTCTGCATATTTCATTGTTTGTCTATTTCATTCTACATTTATGTATTATTTATATTGGCATTTCTCATAATCCCGCAGTTTTTTTTTTTCCATATTGACCTTCCAGAAAGACTCTCCACACAGCTCTGGGCTCCAGGTGACTGACCTCCCTGCTTTAGCTGGGCTCCCTGGCCCTCTAGTTTCTGATTGGGCTCAGCAAATGGAAAGCAGCTCCAGATCACAGAATGGGACAGGTCTGAGTGTTTATTCCCTCTATCCCTCTCTGCTATGTCAGTTTGGTAATAGCTGTGTTACCTACAGCCACAGCTCCTGGAAGACAACCCCTCTCCCAAGGGTATTGTGCTCATGGAAGCCTGGTAATAGCTCCCTTCCCTTTTACCTTCTAGCTGTTAACAGCTTTCCCTTGTCCCAGTCCCTGGGCACTTCACCATATCCTGGTGACCCCCTACATTCTGCCTACACCTTTGTAAATATTCTCATCATTGAACTGTCTTTAGAGTGGGTCATCTGCTTCCTGCTGAGATCTGGAGTGTTGCAGATCACAACTATGGACTTACAGGCACAATGCTTTTTCTATCAGATCACTATTAGCTTTATTTTTTTAATGAATCTTTCAATGTGCCAGTTTGCATCATATTGCCAGTTTCAAAAGTCATGTTACTCCATAAAGACTCTGTATTTCACAAAAAAAGCATGACTTTGTATAGTAAGTGCTCAAAATTGTATAGTAAGTGCTCAAAATGGCAAATGATATTATCACTATCATTGTTGTTATTGGTAAATTAGGAGAACTAAAAGCAATGGACATAATTTAGAGAAGGGCAGATTTGGAATTAACATAGATAAACTTTTTAACAACTATAGATTAATAAAATAGTCTTATAAATAAAATTTATAAAGCACTTTTTTGTTGGTGGTCTCATATTATTTTCACAACAATCATATGAGGTAAGTATGTTATTAGTCTCTTGTGGAGGTGTGGAAATGAAGACTTAGAGGGCGTGTAAGGGTTTACCCAAAAGCAGAGCTATTGAATGTTGGAGCTAGCAATGAAATCTTACTCTAGGGCCAGGTTGTGCCCTCACCACCCATCTGTAAGTCACAACAGGCAGCTAATAAAGGTGTGGGGAAAGAAATAGATTGTCCAGTCCACCATGCTTGAATGGCCCTCCCTTTTTTGCCTACCCTGACCTGCCCACATGAGTCACAGTTATCTGTGACTCTGGTTTGTTGTATTGTAAAATCTTGCTCTGACAAGAAAAGATAAAATAAAATGGAGGTAAGTTAGTGCTACATTACATAATCAAGCATGTGATGACTCGGGCTGGGAAGGAGTGAAGCACTGAAGGGGAAGTATATGTTGGAGTCATGATGATATAAATGCTTCTTAAATATTTGACCACTACTGAAAGCCACCTGGGAGAGAGTGAGTAATCCATAACAAACAACCGAGCACAGTGGATAGTGAGGGAGTGCATAAAACAACAGTAAGCTATGGCCTCTTTTCATCTTGAATCTTTCTAAACAACAGTGGAAAAGAGCTTCATGGGTAATGATGCAAAATTGATTGAGTGGGTTTTTCTTTATATTGGTTGATTCTCTGTGTCTACATTTCCAAACTTTAACAAGAGTCTCAGAAATTATGGTACGTACTATGAAATTTATGTTTGACAAATAATGATTGGAAAGGGTAATAGCCTTAGTAAACACATGGTATTAGGAGGAAAAAAACTTGGTGCTCAGCCTAACATTTGATTTTGTTAATATAAATAATGTATTAACAAGTGAATAACCTGGATTTTATCCAAACCACTCTACTATAAGTGCTTTGCTAAAACTCACCAATGGTATTTGCTTCTATAAATAACAGCCATAATTGGAATAGTTTTCTAGATACATCAGTTTATATCTTATGACAAATATTCTTTTAAAGATCTTTATCATTGCAAGCCTTTTAGAGGAACCTTTAAATTAGACGGTGAAATTGGTGTCTGACCACCCCTGCTGTGGTACAAAAGAAAGCTCTATAGAGCTCAGAGTTCAGACCTGATCTGAGTCCCAAAGAACATATAGGTTTGGAGCTAATCAAATAAAGGGGAAGAAGACCCTCAAGATTAGGTGTGGTGAAATGCTGGTGATGGAAACTGAGGAAGACTGGAATCTATAAGAGGCTGCTGAACCTCTTAATCTACCTATAACTGCCATACTCCATCCAATCATGAGAAGGCTGGATAAAGATTTAAATTGAGGCAATGTGGAGTACCAGAAAGAGCACAGCATCCAAAGTAAAAAACACCTAGTTTCAAGTTCTGGCACCTCCAACTAGTAGTTAAATGCCGTTGCGAGTTTCTTAATCTTTGTAGGTCTGTTTCCTCATCTGCAAATAGCAGTAAAAATATCTCCCTCATGAGGCTCTCAATGATTAAATGAGGGAATGCGTGTGAAGAGCCCAATATAGTGTGGGACAAGAAGTATGTCTTTAGCATATTGTGGGTGTGGTTATTGCTGTTATGTTCTAAGTACAGATTGTCCCCAGATTTGGCCAGTGACAAAATGCAAGTTTCCTGGGAGACTTGTTTCTTCTGTGGATTGTCCATCTGATGCACTGCTTTCTGCACTATTGAACATTATATGGATTTGGAAAGTCAAATGAATACAGTCTTTGCCTTTGTAGGTCTTCTAGTTGAAATGACACCAACACACATATTTGCTGATAGATGCTCACAAACATAGCCAACAACTCCAGCTAGATGGAGATGAAAGCCACCTGGGAGAGTCTCCACCTAGTAGTTAAATGCCCTGGAGTAAGTTTCCTAGCCTTATAGGTCTGTTATCTCATCTGCAAAGTGGCAGTACAAACGTTTTCCTCGTGAGGCTCCTGAGGATTAAGATGAGGGAATATGTGTGGCAACTAATAAATGCCAGATTCTTAGAATTCTTCCTGTCCATGTCCCAGTTGATGTTTTCTACAATATTGAACTTTATATTGAGTTAAAAGGATGTGATCAATTCGAGTCAGTCATCCTTGGGCTCAAATCGTAGCTCGAAACTTTATATGTATGTCTTTGGGAAAATCAGATGACTGCTCTGAGTTTGTTTCTTCTGGAAAATGGGAATAGAAAGTACATTTGTAGTGCTGTAATAAAAATTTGGAAAATTGTATATAGGGTGAATAGCATATACTAGGGACTTGATAAATAATAGCGATTACCATTGTTATTTGCCCTGCAGAGCTCTTGGCTACAATAATCAATAATCATTCTTTTCTCTTGTTCATCTCAACTTCAAGATACTCCCTGAGTGATTTTCTCAGTATTAAAAGAAACTTTCCCAATAAATAGAATGCCCCTTTTCACCCCCCTGGAATAAAAACTAAGATTCACATAATGTTTTAATCTTCACAAAGCATACTCGAATATATTACTGCATGTAACCCTCACAACAACCCTGTGAGGCAGAAGTAGTGCCATTTTACAGGTGTGGGTGTCCATTTGGAACAAGGCTAACTAGATTGTCCGTGATAACTCAGTCAGAAAGTGGCAGGAAGCTGAAACACCAGCCCAGTGCTTCTGTCAACAAAGCTCACATCCTTTCAGCTCTCCAGAGTCTCTCTCCTCTGTATTTTGCTGCCTTCACCAATCAGAGGAAGTGAAAATATTCTTTGGCATATGCGCGATCACTAGAAATGAATTCACCATGGGAAGAAGAAAAGGTTAGAATTTCTCACCTTGTAAGTCCATTGACCAATGAGAAGCCCAGCTTTCTCTCTAGATAGATAGATAGATAGATAGATAGATACGTGTGTGTATATATATAGATATGTGTGTACATATGTATATATGTGTATATATTACACACATGTATACATATGTGTGTATATATGTATATATAATGTATATATATGTGCAATAGCGCATGTCGTGCATATATGTGTATATATGTATATAAAAATGTGTATATATATATATATATATACACACATACACAGCATTTTGTTTATTCATTCATGTATAATTGACACTTGGGTTGTTCCCACCTTTGGCTATTATGAATAATACTGCAACATACGTTGGAATGCAGGTATATGTTTGAGCCCCTGTTTTCAATTCTTTGGAGTGAAAATATATACATGGGGTGGAATTTTATGTTCAAATATTGAGAAACTTCCAAACTGTTTTCTAAAACAACTATACCCTTTTATATTCTCCCCACATTACAAAAGGTTTCCAGTTTCTTTACATCCTCATCAACACTTATTTTTCATTTTTAAAATTAAAACCCATCTAGAAGGTGTGACATAGTATCTCACTGTGATTTTGCTTTCTATTTTTCTAAAGACTAATAAATGATCATTTATTGTATTTATTGCCCATATGTACATGTTCTTTGGAGAAATCTCTATTCAATCCTTTGACCATTTTTAATTGAATTTTTGTCTCATTGTTGAATTGCAGTTCTTTACATATTTTGTAGATATTAAATCCTTATTGGATATATAACTTACAAATATTTTTCTTCCATCCTGTGAGTTTTGTGTTCATTCTCTTGATACTGTCCTTTGATGTAGAAAAATGTTTTTAATTTTGATGAAGTGTGATCTGCTCATTTTATTTCATTGCATATGCTTTTGGTGTGATATCTATGAACTGAGTGCCAAATACAAGGTCATGAAAATTTTTCACTGTTTTTTTTCTAAGAGTTTTACTGCTTTAGCTCTTATAGCTAGGTTAATTTTTATATATGGCATGAGACTGGGGAGAATATCAGCTTTCGACCACCATTTCTACATCAAATAAGAATACTCAAGTAAAGACAACAGTTTCCTAAAATGTAGGCATTTATGGGTTTCTTAGTATCTACTCTTAAGTCATCCATCTAGCTGGAGTTGTTGGCTACATTTGTGAGCATCTATCAGCAAAGATATGTGTTGGTGTCACTTCAACTAGAAGACCTACAAAGGCAAAGACTGTATCCACTTGATGTAACAAATCCATACAATGTTCAATAGTGCAGAAAGCAGTGCATCAGATGGACAATCCACAGAAGAAACAAGTCTCCCAGGAAACTTGCATTTTGTCACTGACCAAATCTGGGGACAATCTGTACTTAGAACACAACAGCAATAACCACACCCACAATATACTAAGGACATACTTCTTGTCCCACACTATATTGGGCTCTTCACACACATTCCCTCATTTAATCATCAAGAGTCTCATGAGGAAGATGTTTTTACTGCTATTTGCAGATGTGGAAAAAACCTGCAAAGGTTAAGAAACTTGCAAGGGCATTTAACTACTAAGCAGAGGTGCCAGAACTTGAAGCCAGGTGTTTCTAATTCTGGACGCTGTGCTCTTTTTACTATCCCACATTGCCTCCATTTAACCCTTTACCTGTCTTTTTATGTTTGGATAGATGAGTGAAAGTTATAGGTGTATTAAGAGGTCCAGCAGATTCGTCCAGAATTCAGACTGCCCTAGCCCCATCAGTATTTCTCCTTCTGTAATTACCAGCATTTCTAACCTGGAAAGGTTTCTCCCTCTCCATTCCACCTATCCAACTCCTACATATCCTTCAAGAACTAGTACAGATCTTGCCTCCCCAGAATGCCTACTTTACTCACTTTCAGCCAAATTAATATCCTTTATCCTTGACCTACTAAACCACTCTTAGCTGGATTCATGTATTTTAACACTTAACCACATCCTGTGATATAGTCCTTTTCTTTCTTTCTTTCTTTCTTTCTTTTCAAATACTTTGCAGATATTATTGCTAATTCTCACAATGACCCTTTGGCACCTCTCCCACTTTGTAGACAAAAAACCAATTCAAAATAGTTCTGTGACTTTCTGAAAGCCACAAAATGAATAACAAAGCTGGGCTTTGAACCCAACTCAATATGGTCTCCTTCCACTACATCACACTGTCTTTCTAGGGCCAATGTATAGATGGCCTTGAATGCCAAACAGCTTTCTATCTCTGGAAACATAACTTTTGTGAGACTCTCATATTATTTTTTAAAGAGTTAGGTAAGCTAGCTCAGTTGTTTTAAAATTAGGCTGGCATAAATCTTACCTGTGGACTTCATTAAAAACAAAGATTTCCAAATGCTGTATGCCTACAACCTTTTTCACCTATTACATGATGAAGTAACATGGTATAGTTGGATTCTAGCCTTGGTTGGCCACTAACTAGCATTGTGACTTTGAGTAAGTCACTTGACCTCTCTGAGCCTCATTTTTCTCATCTTCAAATAGATATTCTCCAAAGTTATCTCTAGTTTTAAAAACATTGTTTCCATAGCTATAAGTCTTGACTCCTTGAGAAGAATGCAAGTTTTTCAAAAGCTTATATTTTGTTTTTCTCTGTAACATCAGACCAAGAGAAAGCACTGAATAAATACTTGTCAGTAGTTTGACTGATGGACTAAGATATGGGTTGAAAATGATAAGCAAAAAAAAATAACATGAAGAATGGGATGTGAAAGAGACCTAATGTAACTATTAAAGTTCTAGGTGAGTAATCAGCAACATAGGCTAAAAGTGGGTTCATCTACAATAAAAAATAAACTGGAAATAATTCGTTCATTTTAAATAAAGCCCTAAAAATCAACCATTTTCAATGGATAAGGCAAAAATGTGCCACTGCCATAGACTTTACAGCAAACAGATAAGCATATATTTGGGTCATAACTCATACAGATGAGAACCCACCTTTGTTGTTTGTAAAGGAAGAAAACAAAATTGTTCAAAATATGCCAGTGGTTTGCCACATTTTAACAAATACTGAAGCAATACACTAACATATAAAGTGTCCTTTTCTAGCTAGCTTCTATGTCAATGTGTTCAGAGTAAAAGGCAATTAAAATTGTGTGAAAAAGAGTGACAATGTATAGGGGATCATCAAAATAATAAGAACCATATATGACAAATCCACAGCCAACATCATCCTGAATGGGCAAAAGCTGGAAGCATTCCCCTTGAAAACCAGTACAAGACAAGGATGTGCTGTCTCTCCATTCCTATTCCACATAGTATTGGAAGTTCTGGCCAGAGCAATCAGGCAAGAGAAAGAAACAAAGGGCGTCCAAATAGGAAGAGAGGAAGTCAGACAATCCCTGTTTCAAGATGACATGATCCTATATTAAAAAAAAAAAAAAATCCCATAGTGTTAGTCCAAAAGCTCCATAAGCTGATAAAAAGAATCCAGCTACTTGGAACCAACCCAAATGTCCATCAATGATAGACTGGATTAAGAAAATGTGGCACATACACACCATGGAATACTATGCAGCCATAAAAAAGGATGAGTTCATGTCCTTTGTAGGGACATGGATGAAGCTGGAAACCATCATTCTCAGCAAACTATTGCAAAGACAAAAAACCAAACACCGCATGTTCTCACTCATAGGTGGGAATTGAACAATGAGAACACATGGACACAGGAAGGTGAACATCACACACTGGGGCCTGTCATGGGGTGGGGGGAGGGCGGAGGGATAGCGTTAGGAGATACATCTAATGTAAATGATGAGTTAATGAGTGCAGCACACCAACATGGCACATGTATACATATGTAACAAACCTGCACGTTGTGCACATGTAACCTAAAACTTAAAGTATAATAATAAAAAAAAAGAAATGCATGATGGGGCTCAAATGTACAGATGCCAGTGTGAGGTGTCCTAAAGACTCACTCCCTAGTAAATCTGGTGAAAATTATTATTGTAAAAAAAAAATCAGCAAAGTCTCAGGGTAAAAAATCAATGTGCAAAAATCACTAGCATTTTTACACACCAATCACAGGCAAGCCAAGAGCAAAATTAGGAATGCAATCCCTTTCACAATTGCCACAAAAGAAAAAAATACCTAGGAATACAGCTAACTAGGGAGGTGAAAGATCTCTGCAAGGAGACCACAAACCACTGCTCAAAAGAATCAGAGATAACACAAATGAAAAAAATATTTCATGCTCATGGAAAGGAAGAATCAATATCATGAAAATGGCCATACTGCCCAAAGCGTTTTATAGATTCAATGCCATTTCTATTAAACTACCATTGACATTCTTCACAGAACTAGAAAAAACTATCGTAAAATTCATATGTAACCAAAGAAGACCCTGAATAGCCAAGGAAATCCTAAGCAAAAAAGAACAAAGCTGGAGGCATGAGGCTACCTGACTTCAAACTATGCTACAGGGCTACAGTAACCAAAACAGCATGGAACTGGTACAAAAACAGACACATAGACCAATGAAACAGAATAGAGAATCCAGAAGTAAGATTGCACACCTGTAACTACCTTATCTTCAACAAACCTGACAAAAACCAGCAACGGGGAAATGATTCCTATTCAATAAATGGTTCTGGGATAACTGGATTGCCATGTACAGAAGATTAAAACTGGACTTTTTCCTTATACCATGTATTAATCCATTTTCTTATTGCTATGAAGAAATATCTGAGACTGGGTAATTTATAAAGAAAAATAGGTTTAATGGACTCACAGTTCCACATGGCTTGGGAGGCCTCACAATCATAGCAGAAGGCAAAGGAGGAGCAAAAGCACATCTTACATGGCAGCACACAAGACAGCGTGTGCAGAACTGCCATTTATAAAACCAACAGATCTCATGAGACTTATTATCACAGAACAGCACAAGAAAAGCCCACCCCCATGATTCAATTACCTCCCACCTGGTCCCTCCCATGGAACATGGGGATTATAGGAGCTACAATTCAAGATGAGATTTGGATGGGGACTCAGCCAAACCATATCATACCATATACAAAAATTAACTCAAGATGGATTAAAAACTTAAATATAAAACCCAAACTATGAAAACCCTGGAAGACAACATAGACAATAACATTCAGCACATAGTCACAGGCAAAGGTTTCATGACAAAGACACCAAAAGCAGTTGCAACAAAAGCAAAACTTTACAAATGGGACCTAATTAAACTAAAGAGCTTCTACACAGTAAAAGAAACTGTCAATAGAGTAAACAGACAACCTACAGAACAGGAGAAAATTTTTGCAAACTACACAACTGACAAATGTCTAATATGCAGCATCTGTAAGAAACTTAAACAAATTTACAAGAAAAAAACTAACAACCTCAAAAAAGTGGTCAAAGAACACGAACATACACCTGTCAAAAGAAGACGTACATGCAGCCAAAAAGTATATGAAAAAAAGCTCAACATCACTGATCATTAGAGAAATGCAAATCAAAACCACAAAGAGATACCATCTCACACCAGTCAGAATGGCTATTATTAAAAAGTCAAAAAGTAACAGATGCTGGTGAGGTTGTAAAGAAAATGAAATGCATATACACCATTGTTTGGAGTGTAAATTAGTTTAACCATTGTGGAAGACAGTGTGGTGATTCCTCAAAGACCTAAAAACAGAAATACCATTCAAAACAGCAATCCCATTCGACGCAAGAATCCCTTTATATGGTGATATGGTTTGGCTGTGTTCCCACCCAAATCTTCTCTTGAATTGTAGCATTCATAATTCCCACATGTCATGGGAGGGGTCTGGTGGGAGGTAATTGAATCATGGGATTGGGTCTTTCCCATGCTGTTCTCGTGATAGTGAATAAGTCTCATAAAATCTGATCGTTTTATAAAGGGGAGTTTCCCTGAACATACTTTCTCTTGCCTGCCACCATGTAAGACATGACTTTTCTCCTCCTTTGCCTTCTGCCATGATTGTGAGGCCTCCTCAGCCATATGGAACTATGATCTCCTATTTTGTTCTTTTGGGTCAGTTACTTCCATTCTAAATCACACATGATAAGTGCCATCAAATAATAAGTGATGGCAGACACAATTATACTAAGAAGGAGGTTGAGAAATTAAAATTCTGGGGTATTCAGGTGAAACTGGTACATTATAGCTACCTGAAAATTATGTCTTTTTAATTTGCATTTGTAATATAGAATGTATGCAGAAAAGTAGGAAATGAAGGATAGGAGCAGTAACTGCTTAGAAATGCATCTACTTTTATTTATATCTCAAAAATTTTTTCAAAGCAAATATCGCTAAGTTTGGTAGTGAAAAGAATAAAATATTTCCTAAAGTATTCTTTGCAGAGTTTAATGTCTTTATTTGTAAACTTTGGTAAATTAAAAATTAATAATAATAATTCTTAAATATTTTAAGTCTGCTTCAACAGATCTTTAATCATTACCCTTTATAAAGATATATTTATAAAAATATTGTGAAAGCATTCTTTGAATTGTCTCTTTTTATTGAAATATAACTTGCAAATCATGAAATTCATGGTTTTGAAGTGTACAATTCAGTGGTTTTAGTACATTCACAAAGTTGTTCAACTCTGTAGTGGGTTGAATGGTGGCCTCTCAAAAGATACATTTACCCAGATCCTGTGAATATGACTTTATTTTTTAAAAGATGTAATTAAGTTAAGCTTCACAAAATGAATTCAGCCAGGATTATTCAATGGGTCTTCAACCCAATGGAAAGTATTTGGATCAAAAGAAGAAAAGACACAAAGGAGGAGAAACACAGAGGAGAAGATGATGTGGAGATGGAGGCAAATATTGGACCAATGTGTCTGCAAACCAAGGAATGCCAAGAATTGCCAGCAGCCCACCAGAAGGTAGGAGAAAAGCAGTTAATGACTTCTTTCTCGGAGCCTCCACAAATGAACTAACCCTGCCAACATATTGGTTTTGGACTTCTGGCCTCTAGAATAATGAGATAATAAATTTCTGTTGTTTTAAGCAACCAAGTTTGTAGTAATCTGTTATGGCAGCCCTAAGAAACTAATACAAATCCTTATCACTATCTAATTTCAGAAAATTTTCATTATTGCCAAAAATAAACCCATTAGCAGTCCTCCCCATCTATCACCCCCAGCAATAACTACTCTACTTTCTGTCTCTATGAATTTGCCAATTCTGGGCATGTTATATAAATAGAATCAGACAACATGTGGCCTTTTGTGTCTGGCTTCTTTTACTTACCATAATGATTTCAAGGTTCATTCATGTGGTTGCATATAGTATTATTCCATTCCTTTTTTTGGCTGAGTAATATTTTATTGTGTGGATATACTATATTTTGTGTATCCTTTCATTAACTGATGCACGTTCATATTCTTATTATGGTTCTCATTTTTTTGGCTACTATGAACAATACTACAATGATCATACATGTACATGGTTTTGTGAGGGCATGTTTTCAATTCTCTTGAGCATATAAATATACCCAGTTCTCTTGGTTATATAGATATCCATTTGACTTTGGTTACCCTATTTGTTGGTATATAATTATTCATATTATTCACTTATAATCCTTTTATTTCTGTAAGGTATCACTTTTTTCATCCTTGATTTTAGTCATCAGAGCCTTCTTTTTTTTTTTTTTTTTTTTTTTTTCAGTCAGCCTAGCTTAATGTTTGTCAATTTTGTTGCTCTTTTTAAAGAACCAACTTCTGGCCTTGTTGATTTCCTCTATTATTTATCTATTCTGTATCCCATTTATTTCCAGTCTAATCTTTAGTATTTCCTTTCTTAAGTTTGCATTGGATTTTGTTTGCTTTTATTTATCGGGTTTCTTAAAACTGCAAGTTACACCGGGCACAGTGGCTCATGCCTGTAATCCCAGCACTTAGGGAGGCTGAGGCAGTCAGATCACGAGGTCAGGATATCGAGACCATCCAGGCCAACAAGGTGAAACCGTCTCTACTAAAAATGCAAAAAGTAGCTGGGCATGGTGGTGCGTGTCTGCAATCCATCTACTCAGGAGGCTGAGGGAGGAGAATCCCTTGAACCAGGGAGTTGGAGGTTGCAGTGAGAAGAGATCATGCCACTGCACTCCAGCCTGGTGACACAGCAAGACTCCAAAAAAAAAAAAAAAAAAAAAAAAAAAAAAGCTGCAAGCTAAGCTACTGATTTAAGATCTTTCTTCTTGAAGAGACAGAAGAATCAAATAGATGCAATAAAAAATGATAAAGGGGATATCACCACTGAGCCCACAAAAATACAAACTACCATCAGAGAATAATATAAACACATCTACACAAATAAACTAAAAAATCTAGAAGAAATGGATAAATTCCTGGACACATACACCTCCCCAAGACTAAACCAGGAAGTTGAATCTCTGAATAGACCAATAACAGATTCTGAAATTGAGGCAGTAATTAACAGTCTACCAACCAAAAAAGTCCAGGACCAGATGGATTCACAGCTGAATTCTACCCAAGGTACAAAGAGGAGCTGGTAACATTCCTTCTGAAACTATTCCAATCAATGGACAAAGAGGGCATTCTCCCTACCTCATTTTATGAGGCAAGCATCATCTTGATACCAGTCTGGCAGAGACACAACAAAAAAAAGAGAATGTTAGACCAATACCCCTGATGAACATTGATACAAAAATCCTCAATAAAATACTGGCAAACTGAATCCAGCAGCACATCAAAAAGCTTATCCACCATGATCAAGTCGGCTTCATCAATGGGATGCAAGGCTGGTTCAACATACATACATCAATACATGTAATCCATCACATAAACAGAACCAATGACAAAAACCACATGATTATCTCAATAGATGCAGAAAAGGCCTTTGACAAAATTCAACAGCCCTTCATGTTAAAAACACTCAATAAACTAGGTATTGATGGAACGTATTTCAAAATAAGAAGAGCTATTTATGTCAAACCCACAACCGATATCATACTGAATGGGCAAAAACTGGAAGCATTCCCTTTGAAAACCAGCACAAGCACAAGACAAGCCTGCCCTCTCTCACTGCTCCTATTCAACATAGTGTTGGAAGTTCTGGCCAGGACAATCAGGCAAGAGAAAAAAAATAAAGGGTATTCAATTAGGAAAAGAGGAAGTCAAATTGTCCCTGTTTGCAGATGACATGATTGTATATTTAGAAAACCCCATCATCTCAGCCCAAAATCTCCTTAAGCTGATGAGCAAATTCAACAAAGTCTCAGGATACAAAATCAATGCATTCCTATGCGCAAATAACAGACAGAGAGCCAAATCATGAGTGAACTCCCATTCACAATAGCTATAAAGAGAATAAAATACCTAGGAATCCAACTTATAAGGGATGTGAAGGACCTCTTCGAGGAGAACCACAAACCACTGCTCAATGAAATAAAAGAGGACACAAACAAATGGAAGAACATTCCATGCTCATGGATAGGAAGAATCAATATCGTGAAAATGGCCATACTGCCCAAAGTAATTTATAGATTCAATGCCATCTCCATCAAGCTACCAATGACTTTCTTCACAGAATTAGAAAAAACTACTTTAAAGTTCATATGGAACCACAAAAAAGCCTGCATAACCAAGACAATCCTAAGCAAAAAGAACAAAGCTGGAAGCATCACGCTACCTGACTTCAAACAATACTACAAGGCTACAGTAACCAAAGCAGAAGGATACTCATACCAGAATAGATATATACACCAATGGAACAGAACAGAGGCCTCAGAAATAATACCACACATCTACAACCATCTGATCTTTGACAAACCTGACAAATACAAGCAATGAGGAAAGGATTCCCTATTTAATAAATGGTGCTGGGAAAACTGGCTAGCCATATGTAGAAAGCTAAAACTGGATCCCTTCCTTACACCTTATACAAAAATTAACTCAAGATGGATTTAAAGACTTAAATGTAAGACATAAAACCATAAAAACCCTAGAAGAAAACCTAAGCAATACCAGTCAGTACATAGGCATGGGCAAAGACTTCATGACTAAAACACCAAAAGCAATGGCAACAAAAGCCAAAATAGACAAATGGGATCTAATTAAACTAAAGAGCTTCTGCACAGCAAAAGAAATTATCATCAGAGTGAACAGGAAACCTACAGAATGGGAGAAAATTTTTGCAATCTACCCATCTGACAAAGGGCTAATATCCAGAATCTACAAAGAACTCAAACAAATGTACAAGAAAAAAACAACCCCATCAAAAAGTGGGCAAAGGATATGAGCAGACACTTCTCAAAAGAAGACATTTATGTAGCCAACAGACACATGAAAAAAGCTCATCATCACTGGTCATCAGAGAAACGCAAATCAAAACCACAGTGAGATACCATCTCACACCAGTTAGAATGGTGATCATTAAAAAGTCAGGAAACAACAGGTGCTGGAGAGGATGTGGAGAAATAGGAATGCTTTTACACTGTTGGTGGGAGTGTAAATTAGTTCAACCATTGTGGAAGACAGTGTAGTGTTTCCTCGATGATGAAGAACTAGAAATACCATTTGACCCAGCAATCCCATTACTGAGTATAAACCCAAAGGATTATAAATCATGCTACTATAAAGACACATGTATGTTTATTGCAGCACTATTCACAATAGCAAAGACTTGGCATCAACCCAAATGTCCATCAGTGATATACTGGATTAAGAAAATGTGGCACATATACACCATGGAATACTATGCAGCCATAAAAAATGATGAGTTCATGTCCTTTGAAGGGACATGGATGAAGCTGGAAACCATCATTTTCAGCAAACTATCACAAGGACAGAAAACCAAACACTGCACATTCTCACTCTTAGGTGGGAGCTGAACAATGAGAACACATGAACATAGGGCGGGGAACATCACACAACGGGGCCTGTCAGGGGGTAGGGGGCTGGGGGAGGGATAACATTAGGAGAAATACCTAATGTAAATGACAAGTTGATGAGTGCAACAAACCAACAGGGCACATGTATACCTATGTAACAAACCTGCATGTTGTGCACATGTACCCTAGAACTTAAAGTATAATTTAAAAAAAAGAAAAAAGATATTTCTTCTTTGTTAATATATGCATCTACAGTTACAAATTTCCTTCTAAGCACTGATTTACCTGAGTCCCATCAGTCTTATTATGTTGTGCTTTATTTCATTCATCTCAAAGTATTTTCTAATTTCCCTTGTAATTTCTTTTTTCATCCATTGATTATTTAAGAGTCTGTTGTTTGATTTCCACATATTTGTAAATTTCTCAAATTTCCTTTTGTTATTTATTCTTCAGTTCATTGCATTGTAGTCAGAGAACATACCTTATATTATTTCAGTCCTTTTAAATGTATTGATACTTGATTTATGGCCTAACATATGGCCTATCCTAAATAATACTCCATATGCATTCTAGAAGAATGTATATTCTGCTGTTGTTAAATTGTTTATTTCTCTTTTCAAGTCTATCACTTTTTTCTTCATGTAATTTGGAGCTCTACTGTTATATGCATATACATCTATATTTTTATGTTTGTTTTCTTGACATGTTGATCCTTTTACCATTATAAAGAGTTTTTTGTTTGTCTCTAGTAACAATTTTTTAAAAATCTAGTAACAATTTTTAAACAATTTTTATAGCCACTCCAGCTCTCTTTTGGTTACTGTTTGCATGGTATGTCTTTTTCTGTCTTTTATTTTCAACTTGTGTTTTTGAATCTAAAGAGTATCTCTTTTAGACAATATGTAGTTGGATTATGTCTTTTTATTCATTTTGCCACTCTCTGCCTTTTGATTGAAATGTTTACTCATTTACATTTAATGTAATTACTGATAAAAGTAGGATTTATGTCTACCATTTTGCTTTTTGTTTTCTATGTGTTTTGTGTCTTCTTTGTTTCTCTATTCATTTATTTGCAACTTCTTTGTCTAGTTTGAAGTTGCAATTATGCTACAAACTTTAAAATTGGGACATTATCCTAGATTGAGCAGCTCTAAAAACTAG
This sequence comes from Pan troglodytes, assembly GCF_028858775.2. NCBI lineage: Eukaryota > Metazoa > Chordata > Mammalia > Primates > Hominidae > Pan > Pan troglodytes. Next base: position 161,189,587 of record NC_086015.1, read on the forward strand.
AAGCACAAGGCAGAAGGGTAAATCAGTGACATCTGAGGAGGAAGAAGCAGCAGAAGGGATTTGAAGTACTGACAAACCAGAAACTTGGTAGCTCACAACAACACAAAGTTATGCCCTTACAGTTGTGTCAGAAGTCTGACATGGGCCTCACCAGACTAATATAAAGGTTTTTGCAGAGCTGCATTCCTTTCTGGAGTCTTGAAAATGGTTTGGATGTCGACCCCTCTAAGTCCCATATTGAAATGTAATCCCCGGTGTTGGAGGTGGAGCCTGGTGTGAGGAGTTGGGGTCATGGGGGCAGATCCCTCATGGCTCTAATAGTGAGTGAGTTCTCACGAGTTCTGGTTGTTTAAGGATGTGTGGCACTTCCCTCTACACACACACACACTCTCTCTCTCTCTTGCTCTTGTTCTCACCATGTGAGATGCCTGCTTCCCCTTTGCCTTCACTATGATTGAAAGTTTCCTGAGGGCTCTCTAGAAGCCAAGTGTATGCCAGTGCCCTGCTTGTATAGCCTGCAGAACCATGAGCCAATCAAACCTCTTTTCTTTACAAACTACTTTAATTACCCCATCTTAAGTATTTCTTTATAGCAATGCAAAAAGCTAATACAAGTCTCTAGGAAAAAAATATATTTCCTTGCCCATTCAGCTTGGTCACAGAATTCAGTGCCATGTAGTGGTAGAACTGAGTTCCCTGTTTTCTTGCTGGCTGTCAACTAAGAACCATTCCCAGCTTCTCTATGTTGCCTACTTTTTTTTTTTTTTTTTTTTTTTTTGGCTTGTAGCCCCCTTCCTCCATCTTCAAAGCCAGCAATGGTGGGTCAAGTTCCTCTCACACTTCAAATCCCTTCTGCCTCTTCTTCCTCCTCAGATGTCACTGATCTACCCTTCTGCCTTCTGCTTCTACTTTTAAGAGCTGCTTAATCCAGACTAATGTCTCTATTTTAAAATTTGTAACATAATTGCAACTTCAAATTTCCTTTTCCCACATAACATACTATATCACATATTCCAGGGATTACGGCACGAATATCTTGGATGGGACGTGGAAGAGGGACATGATTCTGCTTACCCCACTAGAGATCAGATAACTTATGTGACAAAGCTAGCAAGAGGAAGAACTGGAAGTACAATGCAGTCCTTGTTCAGTACTCATTTCACTACATTTGATGCACAGTAGTGTAATAATGTAAACACCAAACTGCCTATATGATCCCTTCAGAGACATTTTGGCCAATCTGCTACTTTTGAGACTAGAATCATAGGCTGTTACAGCTGAAGGCAGATCATTCCGGCCCCATTATTTCACAGGGGAGGAAAACAAGGCCCAAGGAAGTTAAGATCCCAACCTCGGTTCCCAGAAAACTCAGAACCACAACTCAGCCTCTCCTGACTTCCAGTTCATGTGATTTTTTTATTATAATTTTTTTAGTTAAACATAAATTCTCACAAGATACATCATCCACTTAAATTAACCTTATACTACTTAACTATTATCAGCCATGCAAAACTTGGCCAGTTGGCCGGGCGCGGTGGCTCACGCCTGTAATCCCAGCACTTTGGGAGGCCGAGGCGGGCAGATCACGAGGTCAGGAGATCAAGACCATCCTGGCTAACACAGTGAAACCCCGTCTCTACTAAAAATACAAAAAATTAGCTAGGCGTGGTAGCGGGCTCCTGTAGTCCCAGCTACTTGGGAGGCTGAGGCAGGAGAATGGCGTGAACCCGGGAGGCGGAGCTTGCAGTGAGCCGAGATCGCGACACTGCACCCCAGCCTGGGCGACAGAGGAAGACTCCGTCTCAAAAAAATAAAAAAAACAAACTTGGCCGGTAAACTTACATTATTCCTGTACTGTTAACCACTTCCATCTACCCATGACTTTCTAACTTCATCCCAATTATATTTTATGACATATTTTTCTCACAACTGCTTGAGCCTCTATATAAACACAGATTTTTATATAGATTCCACTTCACAAAATGATCAAAGCAGAAAGACTATATGTATTTCATTTCTTTTCTGTGTGCTGATTATTATTAAGTCCCACCCAGAACAACATTCTCTTATGATTTCTCTAAACTGTACTTCAGGTTACTTATAACAAGCCAGAGAAATAGAAAGAGAAAGAGGCTGCTCACATCATTACTCCACACTCCACCCTGAGTCAATCCTATAAATTCTATTGGCTCTGAGATTGAAAATAGTAGGAGGGCCACTTTATTGAAGCTACTACATTTAGACCTTTCCTGACTAGATCATGTTAGACGTATATTACAGTCCATTTTCAGTCACTTGCACTTACAGAACACAGACATATGGAACTCAAATGCCATTTCTATTGGACTTCACGTTTTATGATTTTTTATACCATACTAACATTTATGTGTTTTTCTCTCGGCTAGAAATAAAATCAATATTTATGGAGCAGGAGACACTGGTGGCAACCTAGTTTCTCATCCCTAACCTGCTAAGTCCCAGCCCCACCCATGACACACCTGTCTGTCCCTCTAAAATCAGCTAAGGCTCATTTATGATTAGTTGTCCTCCTCAGCACTTGTTGATCCCCTTGCTTATTATACCCCATAAAAATTGGTTAAATCTTGGACAATCCCCTCACATTCCAGTAGATTTCTCTAAAACCAGGATCAACAAACTTGAGACCCAATATCTTTCCTGCAGGACACTTTAAAATGTCTCTGTACCTTTACTCGGTCTCATTTTCTTCTCTTCTTCCTCAAAAGAATGGACATCTCTCTTCCTGTTCAATGCTAACACTTTGACTAGTATATTCACTTCATTCTCATCCATTTCCTTTTTATTGTGAGACAGAATCTGGCTCTGTGCCCAGGCTCGAGTGCAGTAGCGTGATCTCGACTCACTGCAACCTCCACCTCCCAGGTTCTAGTGATTCTCATGCCTCTAGCCATTCTCGTGCTATACTCTATAATTATGATACTTTAATTGTCATGTAACCCTGTAAAGCACCGTTATTAGAAGACATCATCATAATACTCATCTTGTAATCATATCTATCTTTAAAAAATGTTTGAAAACCTGCTTAATAAAAATCTACGGAATTTAAACAAATAAAAATTATTCCCTAAAAGCCACAATTTGGAGGCATCATGCTACCCAACTTCAAACTATACAACAGGGCTACAGTAACCAAAACATCATGGTACTGAAACAAAAAAATAGACACATAGACCAATGGAATAGAATAGAGAGCTTAGAAATAAGGCTGCACACCTAAAACCATCTGATCTTTGACAAAGCTGACAAAAACAAGCAATGGGGAAAGTCCTCCCTATTCATTAAATGGTGCTGGGATAACTGGATAGCCATATGCAGAAGATTGCAACTGGACCCCTTCTTTATACCATAAACAAAAATCAACTCAAGATGGATCAAAGACAAAGATAAAACCCAACACTATAAAAACCCTGAAAGACAACCTAGGCAATACCATTTGCAAACTATACATGTGGCAAAGGCCTAATATCCAGCATCTATAAGGAACTTAAACAAACTTACAAGAAAAAAAAACTAACAACCTCATTAAAAAGTCAGCAAAGGACATGAACAGACACTTTTCAAAAGAAGACATACATTCAACTAACAAACATATGAAAAAAAGGCCAACATCACTGATCACTAGAGAAATGCAAATCAAAACCACAATGAGATACCATCCCACACCAGTCAGAGTGGCTATTACTAAAAAGTCAAAAAATAACAGGTGCTGTCAAGATTGTAAGGAAAAAGGAACGCTTATACACCGTTGGGGGGGCAGGGGTTGTAAATTGGTTCAATCATTGTGGAAAACAGTGTGACAATTCCTCAAAGACCTAAAAACATAACTGCTATTTGAACTCAACACCCCCATTGCTGGGTATATACACAAAGGGATATAAACCATTCTACCATAAAGACATTATGCACAGGTAGGTTCATCGCAGCTCTATTCACAACAGCAAAGACCTGGAATCAACCTAAATGCCCATCAGTGATAGACTGAATAAAGAAAAGATGGTGCATTTACACCATGGAATACTATGCAGCCATAAAAAAAGAATGAGATCATGTCTTTTGCAGGAACAGGAATGGAGCTGTAGTCCATTGTCCTTAGCAAAATAATGCAGGAAGAGAAAACCAAATACTGCATGTGCTCACTTGTAAGTGGGAGATAAATGATGGGAACACATGGACACATAGAGGGGGAAAAACACACATTGGGGCCTACTGGAGGGTGTAAGGTGGGAGGAGGGAAAGGGTCAGGAAAATAACTAAGGTACTAGGCTTGATACCTGGGTGATGAAATAAAGGTGTACAACAAACCCTCATGACACAGGTGTACCTATATAACAAACGTGCGCATGTACACCTGAACTTAAAATAAAAGTTAAAGTCACAATTAGAGTTACTCATTTTTTAACACCAAAACCCTTAGACTTAAGAAAAATCAGAGGAGACTTAGAAAAATTAATATTATGGAGTGGAACTAAAGGAAAGTAAATGTATGGTGCTCCTCCCCGTCCCTGTTTCTTAGGATATTTGGGCAATCAGCTTACAATACTAATTATATCTGAGTTTTGTCAATTCGGGTCATGGAACAAAAAGGAAAAAAACCTTTTTCTAGAAAATGAAAGAGAATTGAAAAATGGCATAAGTATTGATAACTTCTAAAAATGGAGTATGTTTGAACAGGATAGCATTGAATCTATAAATTACTTTGGGCACTATGGCCATTTTCACAGCATTGATTCTTCCTATCCATGAGCATGGAACGTTTTTCCATTTGTTTGTGTCCTCTCTTATTTTGCTAAGCAGTGGCTTGTAGTTCTCCTTGAAGAGGTCCTTCATATCCCTTGTAAGTTGGATTCTTAGGTATTTTATTCTCTTTGTAGCAATTGTGAATGGGAGTTCACTCATGATTTGGCTCTCTGTTTGCCTGTTATTGGTGTATAGGAATGCTTGTTATTTTTGCACATTGATTTTGTATCCTGAGACTTTGCTGAAGTTGCTTGTCACCTTAAGGAGATTTTGGGCTGAGACAATAGGGTTTTCTAAATATACAATCATGTCATCTGCAAACAGAGACAATTTGACTTCCTCTCTTCCTATTTGAATACTCTTTATTTCTTTCTCTTTCCTGATTGCCCTGGCCAGAACTTCCAACGCTATGTTGAATAGGAGTGGTGAGAGAGGGCATCCTTGTCTTGTGCCAGTTTTCAAAGGAAATGCTTCCAGCTTTTGCCCATTCAGTATGATATTGGCTATGGGTTTGACATAAATAGCTCTTATTATTTTGAAATACGTTCCATCAATACCTAGTTTATTGAGTGTTTTTAGCATGAAGGGGTGTTGAATTTTATCAAAGGCCTTTTCTGCATCTATTGAGATAATCATGTGGTTTTTGTCACTGGTTCTGTTTATGTGATGGATTACATTTATTGATTTACGTATGTTGAACCAGCCTTGCATCCCATTGATGAAGCTGACTTGATCGTGGTGGATAAGCTTTTTGACGTGCTGCTGGATTCAGTTTGCCAGTATTTTATTGAGGATTTTTGCATTGATGTTCATCAGGGATATTGGCCTAAAATTTTCTTTTTTTATTGTATCCCTGCCAGATTTTGGTATTACGATGATGCTGGCCTCATAAAATGAGTTAGGGAGGAGTCTCTCTTTTTCTATTGTTTGGAATAGTTTCAGAAGGAATGTTACCAGCTCCTCTTTGTGCCTCGGGTAGAATTCGGCTGTGAATCCATCTGGTCCTGGGCTTTTATTTGTTGGTGGGCTATTAATTACTGCCTCAGTTTCAGAACCTGTTATTGGTCTATTCAGGGATTAGACTTCTTCCTGGTTTAGTCTTGGGAGAGTGTATGTGTTCAGGAATTTATCAATTTCTTCTAGATTTTCTGTTTATTTGCATAGAGGTGTTTATAGTATTCTCTGATGGTAGTTTGCATTTCTGTGGGATCAGTAGTGATATCCCTTTTTCATTTTGTATTGTGTCTATTTGATTCTTCTCTCTTTTCCTCTTCATTAGTCTGGCTATCAGTCTATCTATTTTGTTAATCTTTTCAAAAAAAACCAGCTCCTGGATTCATTGATTTTTTTTGAAGTGCTTTTCGTGTCTCTATCTCCTTCAGTTCTGCTTTGATCTTAGTTATTTCTTGTCTTCTGCTAGCTTTTGAATTTGTTTGCTCTTGCTTCTCTACTTCCCTTCATTGTAATGTTAGGGTGTCGATTTTAATCTTTCCCACTTTCTCCTGTGGGCATTTAGTGTTATAAATTTCCCTCTAAACACTGCTTTAGCTGTGTCCCAGAGATTCTGGTACATTGTGTCTTTGTTCTCATTGGTTTCAAAGAATTTATTTATTTCTGCCTTAATTTCGTTATTTACCCGTAGTCATTCAGGAGCAGGTTGCTCAGTTTCCATGCAGTGCAGTTTTGAGTGAGTTTCTTAATCCTGAGTTCTAATTTGATTGCACTATGGTCTGAGAGACTGTTTATTATGATGTCTGTTCTTTTGCATTTGCTGAGGAGTGTTTTACTTCCAATTATGTGGTCGATTTTAGAATAAGTGCTATGTGGTGCTGAGAAGAATGTGTATTCTGTTGATTTGTGGTGGAGAATTCTGTAGATGTCTATTAGGTCCACTTGTTCCAGAGCTGAGTTCAAGTTCTGAATATCCTTGTTAATTTTCTGTCTCATTGATCTATCTAATATTGACAGGTGGATGTTAAAGTCTCCCACTATTATTGTGGGGGGGTCTAAGTCTCTTTGTGTGTCTCTAATAACTTGCTTTATGACTCTTGGTACTCCTATATTGGGTGGATATATATAGAGAATAGTTAGCTCTTCTTGATGCATTGTTCCCTTTACCATTATGTAATGCCCTTCTTTGCATTTCTTCACAGAATTAGATAAAAACTACTTTAAATTTCACGTGGAACCAAAAAAGAGTCCATATAGCCAAGACAATCCTAAGCAAAAAGAACAAACCTGGAGGCATCACGTTACCTGACTCAAACTATACTACAAGTCTATAGTAACCAAAACTGCGTGCTACTGGTACAAAAACAGATATATAGCCCAATGGAACAGAACAGAGGCCTTAGAAATAGCACCACACGTCAACAACCATCTGATCTTTGACAAACCTGACAAAAACAAGCAATGGAGAAAGGATTCCCTATTTAATAAGTGGTGTTGGGAAAATTGGCTAGCCATATGCAGAAAACTGAAACTGGACCCCTTCCTTACACCTTATATAAAAATTAACTCAAGATGGATTAAAGAGTTAAATGTTAGACCTAAAACCGTAAAAATCCTAGAAGAAAACCTAGGCAATACCATTCAGGGTACAGGCATGGGCAACGACTTCATGACTGAAACACTAAAAGCAATGGCAACCAAAGCCAAAATTGACAAATGTTATCTAATTAAACTAAACTTCTGCACAGCAAAAGAAACTATCATCAGAGTGAACAGGCAACCTACAGAATGGGAAAAAATTTTTGCAATCTATCTGTCTGACAAAGGACTAATATCCAGAATCTACAAAGAACTTCAACAAATATACAAGAAAAAAAAACATCAAAAAGTAGGCGAAGGATATGAACAGACACTTCTCAAAAAAAGGCATTTATGCAGCCAGCAGACACATGAAAAAAAGCTCATCATCACTGATCATTAGAGAAATGCAAATCAAAAGCACAATGAGATATCATCTCATGCCAGTTAGAATGGCAATCATTAAAAAGTTAGGAAACAACAGATGCTGGAGGGGATGTGGAGAAATAGGAACACTTTTACAATGTTGGTGGCAGTGTAAATTAATTCACCCATTGTGGAAGACAGTGTGGCAACTCCTCAAGAATCTAGAACCAGAAATATTTGACCCAGCAATCCCATTATTGGGTATGTACCCAAAGGATTATAAATCATTCTACTATAAAGACACATGCACACATATGTTTATTGCAGCACTGTTCACAATAGCAAAGACTTGGTTGGATCCAACCCAAATGCCCATCAATGAAGGACTAGATAAAGAAAATGTGGCACCTATACACCATGGAATACTATGCAGTGATAAAAAAGGATGAGTGCATGTCCTTTGCAGGGACATGGATGAAGCTGGAAACCATCATTCTCAGCAAACTAACACAGGAACAGAAAACCAAACTCCATATGTTCTCACTCATAAGTGGGAGTTGAACAGTGAGAACACATGGACACAGGGAGGGGAACATCACACACCCGGGCCTGTTAGGGGGTAGGGGGGTAGGGGAGGGATAGCATTGGAGAAATACCTAATGTAGATGACAGGTTGATGGGTGCAACAAACCACCATGGCATGTGTATACCTATTTAGTAAACCTGTACGTTCTGCACATGTATCCCAGAACTTAAAGTATAATAAAATAAATAAATAAATAAATAAAATTTCTTAATTAAGAAAAAAATGGAGTATGTACAGACAAATGTGGGTAATTCAAGTTGACAAAAATGTATAAGTTTCAGGGCTGAGCGCCAGGTCTCAAGTCATTAGTGTCACCCTCTATGAAGGTCATTCATGAGCTATAGTATTCCGATGCCTCCTCAACCACATATACACAGTATTACAGAGTCAGCTGGTATATGAAAGGAATATAGGCTTTAGAGTCAGACAGTATGGGTTCAAGACTTGGCTCTGTAACTTACTTGGCACCTGATATGTGACCTTGAGCAGAGCTCAGGCTCTTCACCTGCATAAAGGAGTTAATATCAACTTCAGAATATGGTTGTTAGAATTAAATGAGATAATGTATGAGGCACCTAACATGATTTCCTTCTCCTCTTTAAAAGGACAGCCTGGGAAATGACAGTTCCTGGCATTAGAGGGTTAATAAGGAGAAGTTATTCTAAGCTACTAGTTTGGGTACAGGCATCCTATCCCAGACAGCCCATCAGCCCCACTAATGGGATTTAAAACAGTTACTGCCTTTTCCTCAGTCATGTAATGATTTCTGGACAGCCTAAGAGGTCCATTATCTGCAGTCCATACTTCTGCTCTGTCTGGCGATAATGACTTCTTAGCACAACAGCAGGGTCGCGGTCTTCCACTTCCTGCTGCACCACTGTGCAAAGGACCCTTGTTGAAGTCAAAGACAAATTGTCCATCCCACCACAGAGACCAGTGGTCTGTGAAATGTTGCCCACGGACTGCCACAATAGCTCCTGGAAAGTCATCCTCTAAGGCAAGGGTGCCCTCTAAAGTGTTTCCGGGGGGAATATGAATATGATAGATGAGGGCTTTCCGTGAGAAAGTGAGATCCCAGCATCCCCAGAGGGCATCTGAGGTTGATATCGGGGTGCCAGGAACCTCCCCAGCCTCTGAGTTGCTGTCTCATCCCACTCAGTTCTTACAAGCTGCCTGCAGAGCCCAAGGGCAAGAAAAACTAATGCATTTTAAAAGACCCCACAAAACTCTGATTTAAAAATCAATGCTCAGATGTGATAATTAACTTAGGTTGCCATTAAGATTTTTTCTTTCTGTATTCTCTGTATTCTTATCTTACTGTTTTTATCATATTATATCCAAGTTGCCTCAAATCCTGTTTAGAAGTAGACAAGATATAAATCCTAAATAAGCAAAACAAATGTGATAATAAATTAAAGGACTTATACCAGGCTTCAGCAGATCCCAAAAGAATTGTTGGCATTAACAAGGAGGGAACCTCTTACTTAAATTAAGAAAGATATAATGTTCATTCTGCATTGTGATTTGTCAAATGAATGCTAATGTAAGACTCAGGATGAAAGGAAAAGAATGCACTTGGTTGTAGAAATAAAATGGATGTAAGTAAATTTTTAAACTTATTTGAAGATACAAGAAAAGCTTTCTACTATGATTAGACAGCTACGTAGAAAATATTCTCAACTGACTTTAATTCAAGGTAAATATCAAATTTATTAAATATTATCTTATTTTGATTTAGCAAACAAACTGTAAAGTTTTAAAACATTTACCTGCTGAAGTTGTATCAAATGCTGATTCAGTTTAAATATACATCGTTACAACCATTTTGGACAGCAATCTGGCCTTATGTTGTAAGTGCCTGAAAACGTTCATTCCATTTCTGGGAATCTATCCTAAAAAATAAATCCCAAATTCAGGAAGAAATTATGCAGAATGACACAATAGCAAAAAAATGGAAACAAGCTAAAAATGTCCTATTATAGGTAAATAGTTACATAATTATGTCATGCCTATATGATGAAATAGCATTAATCCTTAAAAGTTTTTAGTGATACAGGAAAAAAACTGAAAATAGAATTTAAAATGTATGTACACTATAAGATAAACTATGTAAAACAGAGAGAAGTACAAAAAAATTAGTAGTAGCTGGAGTTATGGGAAGCTTAAGTTTACTATAAATGTATTTCTAACATTTTCAAGTTGTCTCTATGAGGACATAGTATATTTATAATCTGGAAAAATAATATTTTATTTATGAAAAATAAATAAATGGGATTAGTTTGCCAAAGGAAAAAAAAATTACTTTTCACTGATGGACATAACCAGTGCAGTCTTGGTCACCAGGCAACCTGGATTCAGAAAAGGAGTCACCAAGCCGAGGAAAAGGAAACAAGCCAGGATTGTGAGGGACCTGGTTGGAAGGACCACCTAGCTGCAGGGCTGGCCCCAAAACAGATGATCAGTTCCAAATCACTGAGTCCCACAGGGCAGGGTGAACTGACATCCGAGCCAGAGTCTGATCTGGTCAGTAGAGCAGTAGCATTGCTCAGAGAACAACTATGACCAGAAAAAAAGAATCAAACAATTGAAACTGACCAGAAATGACACAGATGATACAATTAGTAGGCAAATATATTAAAAGCTGTTATCACTATAGTACCTCTGTTCAAGAAGCTAGAAGAAAGACTGAACATACTAAAGTGAAATGTGGAAGATTTTTAAAGGCCCAAGTCAAAATTTTAGAGAGCAACACTACAAGGTCTGAAAAGAAAAATGCTGGAATGGATTAACAGTATATTAGACATTGCAGAAAAAAGATTAGTGAACTTGAAGGCACAGTAATAGAAACTTTGCAATATAAAATTCAGACAGAAAATCAAGGCTGCAAAACATAAAAATAAAAAAGAACAGAACCTCACTGAGCTGCAGTGCAACTTTAAGTGGCCAATATACATGCAGTTGAAGTCACCAAAAACAAGAAAGAGAGTGAGACAGAAAAATATCTAAAAAAGTAATGACCAAAATTTTTTCAAATCTCATGAAATCCATAAACCTTCCAAATACAGATGCTCCTCAATTTACAATGGGATTATGTCATGGTAAACCCATCATAAGCCAAAAATATTCTAAGTTGAAAATCCACTTAATACCTGGACAAACCCATTGTAAAGTAAAAAAATTAGAAGTCAAACCATTGTTAAGTCAGGAACTATCTGTAATTCGAAAGCAGCTCAACAAACCATAAGCACAAGAAAATTGAAAATGACTATACTAAGGCACATTATAATTAAATTACTTTAAATCACTATTAAAGAATAAACATTATAAAGCAGTCAGAAAAAGAAAAAACATGTACACACGAACAGATAAGGAAGACAGCAAATTTCGTGTTGGAAGCAACGCAAGCCAAAGACAATGAAAGTAATAATATCTTCAATGTACTTTTTAAATATCGGTCTAGAATTCTATACACAGTAAAAATAACTCTTAAAAAACAAATAAAGATTTTTTCAGACATACAAAAGCTTATACCAGGATAATTGTACCAGATGGAAATATAGATCTACACAAAGAAAAGAGAGCACCAGACATATAGAGGTTAACATAAAAGAACTTTTTCTTATTTCTAAGCTTCTTTAAAGATAATTGACTGCTTAAAGCAAAAAATGAAACTGATGTATTATTAGGTTTATAATGTATGTAGAAATAAAATGTAAGACATAAATAGCACAAAGTCTAGGAATGAAGAAGTGGAAGTATACTGTTATAAGGTTTTTATACTATAAGTAAGATCTGGCATTCAATATGAGAGGTGTGGCATCTCTAATTTATCTCTATAAACCCTAAATCAATCACTAAATTAACAAAGAGTTATAGCTAAAAGAATAACAAAGGAAATAAAATGGAGTTATAATATTCAATCCAAATGGAGGTAAATAAAGACAATAAAGGAGAAGAAAGAAAAGATGAGGAAATAGAAAAAAGGCAAGGTGGTAAGTTTAAAGCCAGCTGGAGTAATAATCACACTAAACATAAATGGCCTAAATGCTCCAATTAAGAGGCAGCAATTGTCATACTGGTTTAAAAATCAGGAGTCAAATATAAAGTCACAAACAGGTTAAAACTAAAAGAATTGGGGATATAGTGTGCTAACACTGATTAAAAGAAAATTGAAGTGGCTATATTAATACCAGACATAGTAAATATTCTTGCTTTTTAGGGCAAACAATACTAACAGTAATAAGCAGGGTCATTTTCTACTAATAAGAGGGTCAATTCAGTAAGTGGACATAACACTTATAAATGTGTATGCACCTAATGACAAACTCCAAAATGTATGAAACAAAAACTGATAAAACCACAAGGAGAACTAGACAAATCACAATCCACATAGGCAGAGATTTCAACCTTCTCTCTTAATAACTGACAGAATACATGGACAGAAAATTAGGAAGGATATTAAAGGCTTGACACAGACTATCAACCAATTGACATAATTGAAAATTACAGACTATCCACCAATTGACATAATTGAAAATTACAGACCAACACCAACAGAATTACTTTCAAGTTCACACAAAACATTTACAAAATGAGCCCATAATCTCTGGGACATAAATCAAGTCTCAATAAAATTAAAAAGTTGTATTAGCTTGTTCTCATGCTGCTAATAAAGGCATACCCAAGGCTGAGTAATTTATAAAGGAAAGAGGTTTAATTACACACAGTTCAGCATGACTAAGGAAGCCTCAGGAAATTTATAATCATGGCAGAAGGTGAAGGGGAAGCAAAGCACCTTCTTCACAAGATAGCAGGATGGAGAAGTACTCAGCGAAGGGGGGAAGAGCCCCTTATAAAAGCATCCGATCTTGTGAGAACTCACTCACTTTCATGAGAACAGCATGGAATAAACTGCCTCTATGATTCAATTACCTCACCTTGTCTCTCCCTTGACATGTGGGGATTATATTTCAAGATGAGATTTGGGTGGGGACACAAAGCCTAACCATATCATTCTACCCTGGCCCTTCCCAAGTCTCATGTCCCTTTCACATTTCAAAACAAATCGTGCCTTCCCAACACTCCCCCAAAGTCTTAATTCAAATTAATTCTAGCACTAATCCAAAAGTCCAAATCCAAAGTCTCATCTGAGACAAGGCAAGTCTCTTCCACCTATGAGCCTACAAAATCAAAAGCAAGTTAGTTACTTCCTAGATACAATAGGGGCACAGGTATTGGGTAAATACACCCATTACAAATGGAAGATATTGGCCAAAATAAATGAGCTAAAGGCCCCATGCAAGTCTGAAATCCAGCCAGGCAGTCGAATCTTAAAGCTCCAAAATGATCTCCTTTGACTCCATGTCTCACATCCAGATTACACTGATGCAAAAGGTGGGTTCCCATGGCCTTGGGCAGCTCTGCCCCTGTGGCTTTGCAGGGTACAGTACAGCCCTCCTCCTGGCTGCTTTCACGAGCTGGATTTGAGTGTCTGTGGCTTTTCCAGGTGCACAGCTCAAGTTGTCGGTGGATGTACCACTCTGCGGTCTGGAGGATGGTGGTCCTCTTCTCACAGGTCCACTAGGCAGTGTCCCAGTGGGGACTCTGTGTGGGGGCTCCCACCCCACATTTCCCTTCTCCACTGCTTTAGCAGAGGTTCTCCATGATGGCTCCACCACTGCAGCAAACTTCTGCCTGGACATCTGGGCATTTCCATACATCCTCTGAAATCTAGACAGGGGTTCCTAAAGCTCTCTTCTTGATGTCTGTGTACCCCACAAGCCCAATACCACATGTAAGCTGCCAAGGCTTGGGGTTTGCACCCCCTGAAGCAATGGCCCTAGCTGTACCATGGCTCCTTTTTGGAATGGCTAGGATGCAGGGCACCAAGTCCTGAGACTGCTCTTGAATGGAGCAGTTGGACTCCGGGCCCAGCCCAAAAAACCGTTTTTTTCTCCTAGGCCTCTGAGAGGGACTGCCGTGAAGATCTCTGACACACCCTGGAAACATTTTCCTCACTGTCTTGGTGATTAACATTTGGCTCCTTGTTACTTATGCAAATTTCTGCAGCAGGCTTGAATTTCTCAGAAAATGGGTTTTTCTTTTCTGTCACATTGTCAGGCTGCAAATATTCTAAGTTTTTCTGCTCTGCTTCCCTTTTAAACATAAGTTCCAATTCCAAATCAACTGTTTGTGAATACATAAAACTGAATGCTTTTAAGAGCACCCAAGTTACATCTTGAACACTATGCTGCTTAGAAATTTCTCCCACCAGATACCCTAAATCATCTCTCTCAAGTTCAAAGTTCCACAGATCTCTAAGGCAGGGGCAAAATGCCACCAGTCTCTTCGTTAAAGCATAGCAAGAGTCACCTTTGCTCCAGTTCCCAACAAGTTCCTCATCTCCATCTGAGACCACCTCAGCCTGGATTCCATTGTCCATATCGCTATCAGCATTTTGGTCAAAACCATTCAACAAGTCTCTAGGATGCTCCAAACTTTCCCACATCTTCCTGTTTTCTTCTGACCCCTCCAAACTGTTCCAACCTCTGCCTGTTACCCAGTTCCAAAGTCACTTCCACATTTTCGGGTATCTTTATAGCAGCACCCCACTCTTTGTGGTACCATTTTAGTATATTAGTCTTTTTCATGCTGCTATAAAGAACTGCCTGAAACTAGGTGATTCATAGAGGAAAGAGGTTTAATTGACTCACAGTTCAGCATTGCTGGAGAGGCCTCAGGAAACTGACAATCATGGCAGAAGACAAAGAGGACACAAGGCACCTTCTTGACAAGGCAGGAAGAAGGAGAAGTGCTAAGCAAAGTGGTGGAGAGCCCCTTATAAAACTGTCAGATCTCGTGAGAATTCACTATCACAAGAACAGCATGGGGGAAACCGTCGACATGATTCAATTACATCCACCTGGTCTCTCCCTTGACACATGGGGATTCTGGGGATTACAATTCAAGATGAGATTTGGGTGGGGACACAAAGCTAACCATATGAAAACCTAAAAATGTCATAAAACGAGTAGAAAAATCATAGAGAATGCCTATGAAGCAGAATCCCTGCAGACAGATTTTACCTACTTAATTTTGTCTGGGCAACAGAGTATACCATCAGCAGATGAATGACAATGCCAAGTTCAATTAAATGTTATACTTAGATATAGGCATTTTTTTAGGCCTGGTTGAATTTCTTTCAGCCTCTAAAGCCATGCTGATTTACCTGACTGTTAAATCACATAGAAACCCCAGAATAATGACACTGACCAACAGGAAGAACTTACAACTGCACCATATGAAAACTTGGTTATATGTTTGCCTACTTAGGTTCAAAAAGAGCAAGTGGCAACTGGATTTTCCCAATAGTTTTTCAAAAGTATAAAATTTTTATACTCATATAAATATGGAAGAAAGAAGACACAAGAGCACATGATGAAAACAACTGGAAGGTTGATTTTATTTTATAACAGGAGGAATAGAAATCATGTGCTATCTAAAACATAAACATAACATTTAAACTTTCAACTATGTCTGAATTCTATAAAGCTGCAATCAGATCTACCATTGGCAAGCCACAAGTACTTTATGTGACACAGGGACAGAGGCACAACAATCCTTCAAATTTGGAATAGTAGGCCTGGCTGCTGATGTAATGGGGAACAATGATTAAACTATCAATCAAACAGATTTTTTAAATATGTTGCATGTCATAGCCAGAGATTTCAAACCCAGGACAAAAATCTGGTGTTAGTTACAACAGAGATAAATTGGGTGGTCTCTTGGTACACAGATGATCACAAAATCAGCATAATGTGGAAATCAATTCAAGGACTATTTTCTTCATCTCTGCTCATGAAGATTCCAAATTAATCAAAGTGTTGTTACAGATTTATAACCCATGGTTCTGCAAAGTGTTTAATGCTATTCTCTAGGTTATTTACCATGTTACCATGTTTCAAAGCAAAATCATTTAAGTGAGCCCCATTCTTTATCTGTACCTAAATATCTTTACTTTTTAAACAATTGAATTCCTGGTTATTTTTTCCAGATGTACAGCACTTCCAGAATTTAAGAACAACAACAACAACAACAATGAGGTAAATTTCATCCCTGAACCATCTGGAAAGCCAGAAGAAATGGGGTTGGTCTCAGTGCCAAATTCTCTCTAGAGCCTATTTTATGCTCACTCACATCTAATTGAACATCCTTCCCTATATAGGAATGTTCAATTGAAATATTGCAAGGTCCCAGGTGATCACTTCCTCCTTAAGTTTGTTTCCAGAGAAAACTCTTTCTCTGTACTTAAATGTTGTAGACTGCATATCAAAAAAGGAAAGCACATATGATTCTCTTTATGTTACAGCTGCCAGAAACCAAATCCAAATTGTCTTCCCTGAATATTATAATCTGTTTGGCCTTGGTGCCTAAAAGGAGGGGAATTTTATCTTTCTGAAATATGACCTGTTTCTTAAAGCAGGTATTCTATTTCAATGTGCAAGCCACTGTAAGAACTTTTAGAAGCAGATAAAATGTAAAACTAAAGTAAATGTAATAAAACACAAATATTAAATGCTATTTTGGCCAGGCGCAGTGGCTCACGCCTGTAATCCCAGCAGTTTGGGAGGCTGAGGCAGGCAGATTGTTTGAGGTCAGGAGTTCGAGACCAACCTGGCCAACACGGTGAAATCCCATCTCTACTAAAAATACAAAAAAATAAGCCGGGCATGGTGGCATGCACCTGTAGTCCCAGCTACTTGGGAGGCTGAGGCAGGAGAATTGCTTAAACCCCAGAGGCAGAGGTTGCAGTGAGCCAACATTTTGCCAGTGCACCCCAGCCTCTGCGACAGAGCACAAGAAAATAAAACGCTATTTCATGTTTATAACTGTACAGAAACTTTCATTCATGCCACAAATATTTCACATTTGTTATTATGTGACAGGTACTGTGTTAAGTGCTCATATATGGAAATAAACAAAACCTGGTTCCTACCTTAAGAGACTCATAGACTAGTGGAGGACTCAGACAAGAAAAGTGAAATTTCTATGGATGGTTGTAGAGCTCCCACAAAAAGAAAACTGCTTTAGGGATTCAAATATCTCATTTCATCTAAAGCCACAACACCCTTAGAAAGGCAGTTATTGCAAGTGATAGCAGCTTTCTGCTTTGTTCTCCAGTTATTTATCCAACTTTAACACTCCCTTCTAGTCAACATCTATTAACCTCTCTTCATATGTGGACCAATAGCCCAATTTCAAATATTCTGATGCAATCCTCATATCTTATCCCAGATCACATGCCCCACGTTTCAGAGATGTAATCACTAGATGCATTCATTTCTACTTTCACACCAGCTTAGGCTGGTTTCCCACCCAAAAACCATTCCAGCCTCTTCATCATCATCTCCTCATCGGTACAAATCTTAAATAATCCTCAAGGCCCAGAGTAAACTCCACTTTGTCCTTGCCATACCTTCTGTTACTACAATGCCCTACCCTCTCTGCTCTCTGAACTCCTGGAGTACTTGCGGTAAATTAGACCCACTTTTATCTCCAGTTGTTTCCTATATATTAGTTTTACCTCTCCAAGTAAACTCAAATTCCTTCAGGAACCACGTGCTCCAATAATGCTCAGAATACAAAAATGCTGCCAAAAAAAATAGGTTAATCCTAATGTAGGTGGAAAATGAGGTCAAATGAGACTATAATTTTTCTAAGGTAACAGGGCTAAATAATAAATATCATTAATAGCTACCATTTGTCAAGTACCAATCTCACAAGTTCTATGTCATTCAAAATTAAAACAAAAGCTGGATTCTCTAGCTTTTGAGCAAGCATTTATATCACATGTTATACTTAACTCTACCATATTATTATGACAATAAGTTTTATTTATTATCTACTTTATGCCAAGAACTGTATATCTACGATTTCACTTTATCTTCATACAACTATATGTAGTAAATATAATTACCATCCCTCAAAAAGGTTAAAGTATTTGCCCATGTGCTCATTGCATGAGTTTGAGGCAAGATTCTAAACTAGGTCTGTCTGACTAAAAATCTTTTGTTCTTTACCACTCTGTACTACCTCTGAATTACAAAAAAAAAAAGAACTCCATTCTTGCATCAATTCATCCATGTTTAAAAAGTGTAGGACACATGTTTATCCAATTCAGACTATATACCCAGCTCATACCTAGGTCCACATTATGTAGCACAAACTGGAAAGTTTACAATTTTCCATAAAACTTTAGTTCTGAGAGATGTAAATCTCCCAGTTACGTGGCACTTTTAAAAATTGTAAAATCAGTCTTTTGGGTGGTCCAGGCTCACTGGACAACTAAGAAAGATACTTTGCATTGTACAGTTCCTAATCCCACACCTGGCAATTCCAGACTAAATTATTTTACTATAGCATTGTTTGCTGTGTGTGTTTTGTTAGTTAATTTGTTTAGATAAGCTGATAGCAGATTATTTTAATTTCAGCCTGAAAAGCTCATACCTTGGTCTTTTTCCTCTGGCCAAATCATTGCATCTATTTAATTGTGCATGTTTGGAGGTGGGTTATTTTTCCCCCACTCATTGGCTAATTAAACAAGTAGTACAATAATTACCATCAAAACGTGGAAATTTCTATAGAATGCATTTCTTCCACATACGCACACATTTTGTTAATGCAAGTGGTAATTATTTACTTATTTATCATCAATAGTGCCTGAAAGTCGGTTGGTCCTTAATTACTTCCTAATTATCCAGACCCCTATTTCTTTATAAAGACTGACTTGAAAACAGCAGTTCAATAGCTCAGACATTTTACAACTAACATTGATTTCTCCTCCCTCCTCATTTATTGATGGGCCATTCTCCCACTTGTATTTATTTTTCCATGATAAAATTATAAATGAGCATG
Source organism: Pan troglodytes (assembly GCF_028858775.2). Lineage (NCBI taxonomy): Eukaryota > Metazoa > Chordata > Mammalia > Primates > Hominidae > Pan > Pan troglodytes. The sequence continues at coordinate 161,208,758 of NC_086015.1, forward strand.
CTTATTCATTTTAATTCCTTCAGTTAGCATTAGCTCAGCTAGCCTCTTCATTTTCTTTGCCTCTTTTGGCTGTAATAGTTCTATTGAGATTCTCTTGTTTGAATCCTTCCCTGTGATCCATTTCAAAAATATGCTCCTTTCAGTTTTGAGCTTTGTCTTGCAAGTTCTATATACGTCATGCCCCCTTTCACAAAATTATGCTGCCAAATAATCATTTTAGCACATAAACTTCCTCAGCCCATGCCAACTTACACACTATCATCTTTTTAAGTTGTCCCTTTGTTCTCTTTGTAGCTTTAATATATGCAAAAGTTGCAGATACTCTATCACATATATTTTGACAGAAAAATAAAACATATTCGTCAATGAATAGCATATGTATTTACCTCCAGTAGCCTGGGGAAAACAGAAACAATCAGAATAGTTCTATAAATAGAAGCTTCATCAGTTTAATCTCTTCAAACTTTCCACAAACACAACCATTCTGCCCAAGGTAAGATTCTCTTCCATGATTTGCTTTGTCCATAGCACAAGACCCTTATTTATCCTTCATTCTTCTTCCAAACTCCAACATGTGCTTCAAAATGTATAATAATCTCTGCCTGATGAAATGGAAAGGGAAATCACTTTTCCACTTAAATAGCAGAGAATATTCCTTTAGTGACATTGACACCTTGGGTGGGAATTTTTTTGGTGTACTCCTTTCTGAAAGTGATCTTTATCCCACTTCCAAGTATCCTAAAATAATAAAACACAAACAAAAAAACTATACTTTTAAACTTAACCCATGGTATGAAACATGACAAAGTAAGACATTGTATTAGTTTCCTGTTGCTGCTATAACAAATTACCAAAAACATGGTGGCTTAAAACAACACAGATTCATTATTTAACAGTTCTAGAAATCAGAAGTCTGAAATGGATCTCATTGAGCTAAAGTCAAGGTGGCAGCAGGGCTGTGTTCTTTCTGGAGGCTCTAGAGGTTCTTTCTAGAGGAAAATCGGTTTCCTTACCTTTCTAGCTTCTGGAGGCTGCCCACAAATTTAGCTCCTGGCCCCCTCTCATCTTTAAAGCCAGCAATGGGTGGATAAACTTCACACACTGCACCACTCTGACACTGACTCTCCTTCCATCTTTAACCTATAAGGAGCCTACGATTATGTTAAGCCCACCTAGATAATCCAGGATAATCTACCCGTCTCAAAGTCAGCTGATTAGCAACTTTAATTCCTCCTTGCCATGTAATTTAACAGTTCATGGGTTCTGGGAATTAAGATGTGAACATCTTTGGGGAGCCATTTTTCTATTACAGTATTATGAATGAATTTGTTATGAACAAACAAACAAACAGAACATACATTTTCAAACGAATGTTATCTCCTTCACAGTAGTCCCGCTTGGGTAGACTGCATTCTTTCTAATCATGCTGAAATTATTAAAGAGGTTCTATTTTTTGGTGGTGTCTGCAAGTTCAATGGAACATTCTTGGCATATCTATACTTGTATCAAATGTTTATGCTTTTAAATATGAATTTGCATTTGAACAGAGCCAAAAATCATATGAAAGCAAATGTATTGACTATCGTAAATAATCAAATAAAAAAGTGTCACTTTGAGTCAAAAACAAGACAAAACCAATGAAATAATGAGATTGATTTTTTCAGTAGACTGATTTTTCTTGTAAATGATAATGTTATAATAATCATAATAATCATAAATAGCTAACCGAGCACTCATTAGGTATCCAGGACTATTCTAGGACTTTCACTTGAATTATCTTATACCTGTGAGGTAGGAACTATTATGAACTCCATTTTACATGAGTTTAATAAGCAGGGAGTTTAACTTATTTAAGGTTACCAGCTAGAAAGTGGAAGAGCAGGGATTCCAGCCCAAGGAATCTCTCCTAATCCTGTTATCAGCAACATACCTACACAATTCTCCCCATTTTCTTTTCACCTAACTTCCCACCCACAACCCTCATTTCGCTTTCACAAATATTTGTTCTATAATTTCATTATTTAGTTTGAAGGCAAAAAAACTCCCTGTTGCCAAATAGATTTTTTTATGTAAGCTAACATACATCTGGTCATTTATCTAATCAATTCCATCCTTTCTCATTTCATTTCAAGGCAAAGTGTTCTGCTATAAAGCAGGAAAAAATATTTAAGTATACTAATAATAGCAAAAAAGTCAGGTGACATATTTATTTGGCTTGTGCTTTGTGACATTTAAGAATTGCATTATAACCAAAAACAAACAAAAAAAAGAACAAACATGAGATAAAGACCAAGAGATGACTCCAAGTGGATAGCAATTATTCAACTTTATCGTGGTGTGAAACAGGTATATTTTCAGTATGTTCCTCAATGTACAGGTGTATGGAGCTATGTCATACAATGGTGCTGTGTCCAAATAAACCCATCATAAGTTGAAAATACTGTAAGTCAAAAACACACATTCAACTTACAATATTTTCTCTTTTTAAAAAACAACGGAAATTTATTTTCTCACAGTTCTGGAGGCTGGAATTCTAAAATTAGGGCGTTGGCAGCTTTGGTTTCTCTTAAGACCTCTCTCCTTCGCTTGCAGATGGCCACCTTCTCCCTTTGTCTTCACGTCCTTTTTTTTTCTGTGTGTGGAAGTCTCTGGTGTCTTTCTGTCTGCCCATATTTCCTTTTCTTATGAGGACACCAGTCACATTGGATTAGAGCTTAAGCATATGAATTTTGGAAGACACAATTCAGTCCATAACAGTATGGTGCTCCGCCTGAACCAGTGCACCATCCAGGTGAATCTGGAAGCTGCCACCACTGTCTCAGTGTCAGGGCCCACATCCCTCCCCTATTGCTCAGCGTCAAGCCCTGTATGATAAGGGCTTTGCCTTCGTTCTCCCTTTTAAAACTTATAATGACCTTATGAGGTGGGCTTGGTTATCCATGTCTTTTAGCTGAATGTTAGAAGCTTTGAGAGGTGAAATAACTTTCCCAAGTTTGCCAACCAGAGCTACAGCCTTGTCTAGTGTGTCTCAATTTTCAGTATTTTCCACTTAGGATGGGTTTATCAGAAAGTGACCCCACCATAAGTAAAGGAGCATCTGCAGAAAATATCTAGTGCCTCAGATTTTCTTCCCAGCAATTCTGGGTGCAGACGTTAAGTATGTAAAATTTCTAAATGTTACTCTGCTGTAAAAAGATCATCTCTAACTACCATCTTTATTGACAAATGAGTGGGAGAAGGAGACTTTCAGTCCTAAGGATAAGTCAGAAGGACACAGGCACACACAGTGTGATAATTCAGTGTCTGTGAAAAGGCTGAGAAAAGCCAAACCAGCCTGGCTGGCAAATTAACTCCTCTGAGGCTCCTTTCTGGGCAGCAGCATCAGGAAGCCATTGAGAGCAGCTTAGCCGTAGAGAGGACTGGAAGGGGCTCTTTGGGCATATAATACAAAAAGCAGCAGACATATTTAGGCAACTTTTATCCCTACAAAAGTAAGAATGTAAAGACGACTCTATCCCTATAAAAATTCAGCCTGTCAGTTTGTCCCTGAAAATCACAGTAAGAAGCTGAAGTCCACATCAAGTGACTTGCAGGAAGCTCATGTCATCCCCGGGATTTCTGCAGATTCCCAGAATTATATTATCATGAACACCTCTCCCTCCCAGCTCCAGTCTCTGCTCAGTTAGTTCAGTTTAAGGATCATTTTTCCTTCCTAAGCCTAAGTTATCCTCCACACTACATCAACCTCCATAATTTACAAACACACAAATTAAAACACTCACCCCTGGTGGCATGACATTGGTGTCTGAGTGTCTGGGAATACTGAATATGTATATGTTGTAAATTGAGACAGACTATATATATATATGTGTGTGTATATATGTATATATACACACACATATATATATAACAGCATTACACAAAAACTCACATGTAATATATGACATCTCCATTCATTAAAGTTTTTGGCTATTCTCTGTCTCCTCTGCCCTTCTCACATCCCCCTCCTAAAACAACTTAATCAGGAACAAAATATATATTTTAATAAATACTTACACATATATGTAGTTTGCTCATGCAGAGTAATTTGTCTCCCTCCAGTCCCTCAATAACAAGGTTCCTTTGGAGCAACCAAAATCTGGAACTTTGATATCATCATTGTAGAATCCCTGATGAAGTTGTTAAACAAAGTGTGTCTCTTCCTCCATTTCCGGCATGAATGTTGTGTGGTGAAATGGGAGGTTCTATTTATATAACAGGTAAGCAGATAAGGTAATAACTTAAGGTATTATTATCAACTACTCTATTTGAGTTCCTACCTTGAGTCTATTACCAAACTGTATCATTCCTGCATACAAACTACCTCTCGGAATTACACTCTTGCTTTCCAATTCCCTGGACATTTCCTGGAACTATGTTGGCAGTACCTGGATTATCAACACCCTTCATAGATGCCATTGTCTCCCTACCCAAACCAGAAACTGCTGCTGAAATCACTTTGACAAATATTTGTTTTATAATCTCATTCTTTAGTTTAAAGATACAAAAGCTCCCTATTGCCAAAGAGATTTTTTAAACGTAAGCTAACATACATCTGGCCATTTATGTAATCAACTCCATCCTTTCTTGCTTTCCTGTACAAATCTACCTCTGGCCAAGTAAATCTATTTCCAAACTCCAATCAGCATGATTTATGTAGCCTCACAAGCATGTCTGTTTTTAGTTGCATGCCAGCTCCAGTGCCTGAAATATTCCTTCTCCTTTCTTCATCAATGAATATTCACTGGCACTTCAAAAACAAGGTCAAATTTTCTCTTCTCTTCTACAGGATGTGCTCCTTGACCTATGCCACCTGACTGACACCACTGCTCTACCCTCAGCCGCTTTATCAATTAAGGGCTCTGTTATCCATGAGCTTACATCTAGCCAAGATAACTTACATTAGCTGAGCACTTACTGTGTACTAAGCACTTTGCATGAGCATTAGCTCATTTAATCCTCACCAAAAAAAAAAAAAAAATTAACATGTGTACTCTTATCCCCATTAAACAGATGAGAAAATTGATGCTTAAAGAGCTTAAACACTTGTCCAGAACCACATAGCTAGAGCATGGCAGAACAAGATTTTGAACCTGGACTGTCTGGGTTCATCACTTGTACTCTAACGACTATAACATAAAACTGGTACAACAATTGTGTTATTCAATACATAGAGTCATTTATGTTTGTCTAGTCTGTTAATCCATCCAGACCAGGAACTTCTGAAAGTAATGGATGGCTCCTTCTACCATAATTATTTATAATCCTTGTCTCTTTTTCTTTGGATATTTTATTTTAAAATGGGGGAGGGCAATCATAATGGAATGACATAATGATATCTATTCCTCTCATAAGTGAAACTTGTTTGCCTCCACAGTCCATCAATCGGTACCAGTTATCCTCTAGGTAAGCTGATTTTAAGAGTTATCAGTTATCACTTAAGAATAATAGATGTAGGCCTAAAATTGCTACAAGGGGGATCATTATACTCCTGAAGCCCTCATCTGGCAGAATTGTTTAAAATTCTGGAAAATCAAATTCTTTCCAGACCACATAGGAATATGATCTGCTCTTTTTTCTTATTCTCAAGGAATCTAAAAAAAATAAGAAATGTAGCATTTCTGTGAAATCTGTTTTTCTTCCAGAAAAACAAACCAAAGAAAATATATATTTCTAAACTAGACTATGTAAAAATCCGTGTTTGTTTGCAGAAGTCCCAAGAGGAAATAATTTATCCTTTTGCAGACTAACTTAAGTGTACCTAATAACCTTCTTTTAAAAAAAAAATAATTTTATTGTGTATATTTTAGATTTACAACATGATGTTATGGGATACATATAGATAGTAAAATAATTATTATGGTGAGGCAGTTTAACATATCTATCATTTCACACAGTTACTTTTTTGTGACAAGAGCACTTAAAATATATTTATTTAACAAAAATCCTTAATACACTACAATTTGTTAACTTTATTCATGTTGTACATTAGATCTCTAACCATGTTCATCCTACCTGTCTGTTATTTTGTGTCCTTGACCTACATCTCACCATTTCCTCCCCCTACCCTCAGCTCATGTTAACCACTATTTCATTCTCTATCTCTATGTACTGGAGATCTTTTTGTTCCCACATATAAGTGAGATCATGCAATATTTCTCTTTCTGTTTCTGGTTTATTTCACTTAATATAATGTCCTCCAGACCCATCCATGTTGTAGCAAAAGGCAAGTTAGCAATACCTCTTCTGGGTCTATACCCAAAGGAGATGAAATCACCTTATTAAGATACCTGCATTCCCATGTTCATTGCAACATTATTCACAATGGCCAAGATATAGAAACAACCTAAATGTCCATTGACAGACAAATGGATAAAGAAAATGCATTGTATATGCAGTGGAATATTATTCAGCCTTAAAAAAAGAAGTGATCATAATAATCTTCCTGATGACATATCTGAGTAAGCATTACCAGTATTTACTATGCAGTCAAATGTTCCATTTCTTGCAACTATTAGTCTTAGTATGCTTTTACATGATGAATAGCCTCCCAATAAGAAAATTAATCAAAGAAAACAAAATCATATTTCTTCCTCAAAATTGTAATAGAATAAAATGTATAAAAGGGATGGAATAAGCAAGTAATACGTGATTTATTTTATAATCTCTTAGGCACCAAGAGCCTATTTCCACTAAAGCAAATCTTAAAGCTCTCTCTATAAATAGGTATTTGATAGATGTTGACTTTTATTCTACCGGTTCTCATTAGTTTCATAATGGTAACTCTATGTAATTTTCAACTACCAGCTAGCAGACCTGGGTTTGGGAATTTGCAATGGTGAATTTATAATGACCCCATCTTGCAGCTAGTCTACTTATGAAACGCAAAATAATTTTTACATCGCTCTTTTTAAAACAACATGAATAAACAAATCCACTGGCAGGAAAAACAATTATGTAATTCATTCTAAGTCATTCTGTGTATAATTTTCAAAATATGTATTACTTCAAGTTATCAAGTTTTCAGCTCCTTATGAGCAAAAACCTGGGAATTGGTGGATTTGGAGATGCATTTCTTTAAAAAAATTGGGCATAATAAAATGAACTGAAATACTTTCATAAGAATTATACATTTATTTTAAATTAATTCATAGATGCTGACTTATTCATTTAAAATTGTAAAAACGTTTTTACTGTTAGACCATCTTGACTCATTTAATTAGTTAAAGACTTCATGCCAGTTTAATGTGCCTGGAGGTTTTTGCATACTTCATTATAAAAATAGAGTTTAAAGATAAAGACCGTTCCTTGATAATGTTAATAAAAATCATTTAAATGGATAGAACAGTCAATAGGGCTTTGTGATTACATTACACCTATATCAGAAAAAAGAATGCTATTAATCCTCAAAATATTCATACCTTAAAAGCTATTTAACATTATGTAAATGTGATAAAGACTCTCCAATTTATTTCACAGTGATTTGGGCAGGAGGCAGCCAGCAGGCAAGAAAGAACAAGACCATATTGATGCGAACAGTCATTTGATAATATAGAAAAAGGAGTGGAAGGAGAGAAGAAAAAGTACAAGGAGAAGCTGGGAAGGAAGAGGGAGGGAGGAGAAGGAAAACTAATGCTTCTTGAGCACATCTAATTTGGCAGACATTCTTTTAAATATCTTGATATGAATTACTATATTGAAGCTTCATGAGCTCCATGAAGCAGGTGCTGGCATTATCTCCATTGCACAGAGGAGGAAGCAAAATAGAGGCCAAAATTCTTTTAAGCAAGTAGTTTGATTAGGGGAAGAAGAAGAAGAAGAAGGAGAAGGAGAAGGAGGAATAGCCAGATGGGTAAAATGATAGATAGTTCCCTTCTGGGAGGGAAAAATGTATTTACTATACATGTTATCTACTTGGGTTCTCTACTTGTTTTCTATTCAGGGACTCTTACACTGAGATCAGTGAGAAAAACTTTCCTTTTCTAGAGAACAGGAATTTTTGAACACCACCAGGCAAGGTAGCAGTCTACCAAACTGAGCCTCTGTGTGAAGTAAGAATAAGTGTCTCCTCCTGGAGAAAGAATCACAAAAATGGCAACTCAGTGGATGAATTAGAAAAAGCACCTGCTCCAGTTGCATGACACAAACAAGTTTATACTTCCTCTGGGCTAAAGTCACCCAAGGCCAGGGCCTACCACCTAGCAAATGGGAGTTTAGCCTCCACTGGCCAGGTGCTGCTGTGCAGGAAATAGCCTGCTCAAGTGGTCACATACTGAATCCTAGGACGAGATGGGTATATTGATTTTGTTAAAAGGCTTCAAATGTAACTCTAACACCTTGGGAGGCTCACTTCCCATCTTTCTCAGCACTCCCTTGAACCTGAGATTCAGAAACACCTTTCAGGTCTCAACATATTCTGTTACTTGGCGCAGAATATCTTCCCTCACCTTGTAGGCCCTTGCCTACCTGGATAATCACTATTCAACTCAATTCAAATGCCACTTCTTCTGGGAAGCTGTCCCTAAAGTCAAAGTTAAGAAATAAAACAGACCAGACAGGAGACTACCGTTGCCTAAAGGAAAAATCCAATAGCCAAAAATAGACAAATTTTAGTCTGAGAGTCAGACTGAAAACAAGAAATATTTTGGGTTTAATTCCTATTCTTTCCTCAATTGACTACAATTAAATGGTGAGGAAACCAGTGCTCATGTGCTCACACCGCAAATGTTCTTGCAATCCCTACTATTTCCAAATTAAAAGAGCTTTAAAGCCCAATCTAAGTGACCCTCAGTAAACTCCTTGAAGCCTTTGTTTCCTCAGTTTTAAAATGGGCATAATAATACCTACCTTAGCAAAGCGTTATATAGCAAATGCTCTCTAAATGTTAGCCTCTTCCCTTCCCTTAGACTGTGAAAAATATGCTTACGTTTCCCCAACCCCACTAATCTATAAACTTCTAAAGCCAAAACCATGTCTTATTTACATAGATTCTCTTTGTATCTTTCTTCTCACTCCACCTCTACCTCATCACAATATCTAACACATAAACATTTGCTCAATAAATATTTGATAAATGCACACAAAGATGGTTTACAGTACCTGCCTGTAAGGACTTTAATAATTTATAGGAGAGATGCCAAAATTTCCCAAAGAAGCTGTGGTATGCAACAAAGGAAGAACTGATGCTTATCGGTTTTCTTTTCCTCATCTCTGATGTTTACTAATTTATTCGTGTAACAAACATTTTTAAAGTGTCTGTTTTTTTAAAGTGCATATGTCATGTGGAAAGCACTGTAGTTGGAGTTATGGGGAGAGGAGGGAAAAGTGCAGGGGAGCCTTTCCCTTGAAGTCTAAATGAAGAAAAAAGAAATTTATCTGAATAATTAGAAGAGACCATTGACTATGATGATCACAATATAGAGAATCAACCCAAAATGCCAGAGCCATTCAAAAAGGAGAGTGATGATCTGTAAGGCAGCAGTGTGAGAGGACAAGCCTGTGGTTTTCCATGTCCTCATGGAAACCTGATAAGGCGAAAGAAAGCTCTAAATACTTTGTCAAGCATAAAGACAGGGAAGTAGGTGCCAAAGATGTTGGCTTTATTACTTTTATGGTTAGTACATATTGTACCATGATGCAAAGAAGATTAGAAGACATACACCACAATGCCAATAGGTATTAACTCAATGTGATCAGATTATAATTTTTTTCTAGACATGTGTATCTTTTTTTTGTCTTTTTAACATTTGCTCATTTACCATAGGTTAACCATTGGTTCTATAATTACAAGATAAAACCATTAGCCCTTCTTATTTATCTAATGTTCTTACATGCTACCAAATAATAATATAAATGAATATGGCATCTTTATTGCACTCTCCCTGTGCTTTTAAACATAAAGTTTCCCATAATTAAGTGGCATCCATTTCTTATTTCTCTTTGAATCATTTAAATTGTGTATTTTTCATGGGAAAAGGATCCCTTATTCCATAAAGAGTGCTGAGAACACTGGCTAACCATACGCAGAAGATCGAAATTATCCCTACCTATCATACAGATCTTTCTGCTGTTGGGAAGTTTCTTTCAGCAGAGGCACAGTTGCAGTGCTGGACTCAGCAGGGAAAGTCTGCAGCTCTACCCAACAATCAGACAGTTCTGGTGCTTGTGAAAGATCTTGGAAAATAGCACTTCTTTTACCCTCATCTACCACTGCAGACACAACTGGGGCTTCTCCCACAGGAGCTTGGCATGGGTGTACCTATAGACAACATTTCTGGAACACTTCAGGGTGACTGCATCGTCACAGAAGGAGCACCCTCCAGATTCAGGCTTACATGAGAGATAGAGTTACAGTTCCTTTCTACTTGGAACATCAACATTCCTGCAGAGGAAAAGAGGTGGCTTTCTGATCTGAATAGCCAGCACATTGGGTCAGGATTATGTATGGGAGGTGGATCACTTTCCTGCTTGCCTGGCAGGGGAGCTGAGGTGACTCCCACTCTTCCCCTGATAAGATCTCAGTGTGTTTTACTGAGAGGTCTCCCAGTCACCTCTGTCAAGGCTGGAACTTCTGCCTACCATCAGGTATTACATTTATCTACCTGCTTTAGCCACAACTGGTTTCTACACAGCAACACCCCTACTGACCCAGAGCCAGAAATATTCAACTTAGTAAATAAAATACTGAGGGGGAAATAAATAAATAAGTGCATACCACAGGGGAATTAGATAAGTTTCAAGACACCTCTACCATACCAACCTAATAGGAGAAAGTGGACTTGCTCACATACCAAGCACATTGCTACTACAGCCAGCATCTGAGAAAGCCTCATAAAAGGACTGCCTATAACCAAGAACTCATACAGAGTCTTCACCCATGAAAGCACCAAGAGCTGAATTAGGCTACAATAAATCATAAACATTAAAGTAATATCTTTAAAGGGGAAAAAAAGAAATTAAAAAAACAGTCAAATCAAAAATGAATTCAAGAATAATTATAAGAAATAGTCTACACAAATAAAAAGAAACCAGAAAAATAATTCTGATAATATGACAAAACAGGATTCTATAGTACCCCTAAAAAAACACAGTAGATTTCCAGCAATGGATCCAAACCAAGGTGAAATCTTTCAAATACCAGATAAATAATTCAAAAGTTTGACCAGGTGCAGTGGCTCACTCCTGTAATCTTAGCACTTTGGGAGGCTGAGATGGGAGGATCACTTGAGCTCAGGAGTTTAAGATTATCCTGGGCAACATAGTGAGAACTCATCTCTACATGAAGAAGAAGAAGACAAAGAAAAAAGAAGTGGGGGGGAGGAGGAGGAAAGGGGGGGAGAGTAGGAAGTAGGAGGGGCAGGAGAAGAAGGAGGATGAGGAGAAAGAAGAAGGAGAAGAAGAAGGAGGAGGAGGGAAAGGAAGGAAGGAAGGAAAGAAAGAAAGAAAGAAAGAAAGAAAGAAAGAAAGAAAGAAAGAAAAGACATTGATTATTAAGCTCCACAAGGAGATACCAGAGAAAAGTGAAAACCAACAGAGAAATTTTAAAAACAATTCAGGATATGAATGAAAATTTTTCTAAAGAAATAGATATCTTAAAGGAAAATCAATCAAAACCTCTGGAAATAAAAAATGCATTTAGGAAATTACAAAATGCAGTGGAAAATGTTAACAAAAAACTAGAACAGGTAGAAGAAAGAATCTCAGAGCTCAAAGACAACACAAGAAAAATTAACCCAATCAGACAGAAATAAAGAAAAAAGAATCAAAAAGAAATGAACAACATCTCTAAGAAATATGGGATTTCATAAAATGGCCAAACCTAAGAATAACTGGTGTTCCTGAGAGAGAAGAGAAAGCAAAAACTTTGGAAAACTCATTTGAGGGAATAATTGAGGAAAACTTCCCTGGCCTTGCTAGAGATCTAGATATCCAAATACAAGAAGTTCAAAGAAATCGTGGAAGAGTCATGGCAAACAGGACTTCACCAAGGCATTTAGTCATCAGGCTATTCCTTTCTACTTGGAACATCAACATTCCTGCAGATGAAAAGAGGTGACTTTTCAGAAAAAAATTCTAAAAGCAGTGAGACAAAAGTATCAGGTAACCTATAAAGGAAAACCTAACATCAGACCGCTCAGAAGAAACCTTACAAGCTAGAAAGGATTGGGCTTCTATCTTTAGCCTCATTAAACAGAATAACTGTCATCCAATAATTTTGTTTCCAGCAAAATTAATTTCATAAATGAAGGAGTAATAAAGTCATTTTCAGGCAAATAAATGCTAAGGAAATTTGTCACTGCCACTCCAGCCCTACAAGAAATGCTAAAATGGGGGTTTTCTCCAAGATGGCCGAATAGGAACAGCTCCAGTCTACAGCTCCCAGCGTGAGCGACACAGAAGACAGGTGATGTCTGCATTTCCAACTGAGGTACCAGGTTCATTTCACGGGGGCTTGTCAGACAGTGGGTGCAGGACCATGGGTGCAGCGCATAGAGCATGAGCCGAAGCAGGGCGAGGCATCACCTCACCCAGGAAATGCAAGGGATCAGGGAATTCTCTTTCATAGCCAAGTAAAGCTGTGACAGACGGCACCTGGAAAATCGGGTCACTCCCACCCTAATACTGCACGCTTCCAATGGTCTAAGCAAACGGCACACCAGGAGATTATATCCCGTGCATGGCTCAGAGGGTCCAATGCCCACGGAGCCTCGCTCATTGCTAGCACAACACTCTGAGATCAAACTGCAAGGCGGCAGCGAGGCGAAGAGATGGGCCCCTGCCATTGCTGAGGCTTGAGTAGGTAAACAAAGCGGCCAGGAAGCTCAAACTGGGTGGAGCCCACTGCAGCTCATGGAGGCCTGCCTGCCTCTGTAGACTCCACATCTGGGGGCAGGGCATAGCCAAATAAAAGGCAGCAGAAACCTCTGCAGACTTAAATGTCCTTGTCTGACAGCTTTGAAGAGAGTAGTGGATCTCCCAGCACAGAGTTTGAGATCTGAGAATGGTCAGACTGCCTCCTCAAGTGGTTCCCTGACCCCCGAATAGCCTATCTGGGAGGCACCACCCAGTAGGGGCAGACTGATACCTCACACAGGCAGTTACCCCTCTGAGATGAAACCTCCAGAGGAACAATCAGACAGCAACATTTGCTGTTCAGCAATATTCACTGTTCTGCAGCCTCCGTTGCTGATACTGAGGCAAACAGGGTCTGGAGTGGACCTCCAGCAAACTCCAACAGACCTGCAGCTGAGGGTCCTGACTGTTAAAAGGAAAACTAGCAAACAGAAAGGACATCCACACCAAAACCCCATCTGTATGTCACCATCATCAAAGACCAAAGGTAGATAAAACCACAAAGATGGGGAAAAAACAGAACAGAAAAACTGAAAATTCTAAAAATCAGAGCTCCTCTCCTCCTCCAAAGGAATGCAGCTCCTCACCAGCAACGGAACAAAGCTGGATGGAGAATGACTTTGACGAGTTAAGAGAAGAAGGCTTCAGACAATCAAACTTCTCCAAGCTAAAGGAGGAACTTCGAACCCATGGCAAAGAAGTTAAAAACCTTGAAAAAAGATTAGATCAATGGCTAACTAGAATAAGCAATGCAGAGAAGTCCTTAAAGGACCTGATGGAGCTGAAAACCACAGCACGAGAACTACATGATGAATGCACAAGCTTCAGTAGCCAATTTGATCAACTGGAAGAAAGGGTGTCAGTGATTGAAGATCAAATGAATGAAATGAAGTGAGAAGAGAAGTTTAGAGAAAAAAGTGTAAAAAGAAACAAACAAAGCCTCCAAGAAATATGGGACTATGTGAAAAGACCAAATCTACGTCTGATTGGTGTACCTGAAAGTGACGGGGAGAATGGAACCAAGTTGGAAAATACTCTGCAGGATATTATCCAGGAGAAATTCCCCAACCTAGCAAGGCAGGCCAACATTCACATTCAGGAAATACAGAGAACACCACAAAGATACTCCTCGAGAAGAGCAACTCCAAGACACATAATTGTCAGATTCACCAAAGTTGAAATGAAGGAAAAAATGTTAAGGGCAGCCAGAGAGAAAGGTCGGGTTACCCACAAAGGGAAGCCCATCAGACTAACAGCTGATCTCTCGGCAGAAACTCTACAAGCCAGAAGAGAGTGAGGGTCAATATACAACATTCTTAAAGAAAAGAATTTTCAACCCAGAATTTCATATCCAGCCAAACTAACCTTCATAAGTGAAGGAGAAATAAAATACTTTACAGACAAGCAAATGCTGAGAGATTTTGTCACCACCAGACCTGCCCTACAAGAGCTCCCAAAGGAAGCACTAAACATGGAAAGGAACAACGAGTACCAGCCACTGCAAAAACATGCCAAATTGTAAAGACCATGAAGGCTAGGAAGAAACTGCATCAAACCATGAAGGCTAGGAAGAAACTGCATCAATTAACGAGCAAAATAACCAGCTAACATCATAATGACAGGATCAAATTCACACATAACAATATTAACCTTAAATGTAAATGGGCTAAATGCTCCAATTAAAAGACACAGACTGGCAAATTGGATAAAGAGTCAAGACCCATCAGTGTGCTGTATTCAGGAAACCCATCTCAAGTACAGAGACACACATAGGCTCAAAATAAAGGGATGGAGGAAGATCTACCAAGCAAATGGAAAACAGAAGAAGGCAGGGGTTGCAATCCTTGTCTCTGATAAAACCAGACTTTAAACAAACAAAGATCAAAAGAGACAAAGAAGGCCATTACATGATGGTAAAGGGATTAATTCAACAAGAAGAGCTAACTATCCTAAATATATATGCACCCAATACAGGAGCACCCAGATTCATAGAGCAAGTCCTGAGTGACCTACAAAGAGACTTAGACTCCCACACAATAATAATGGGAGACTTTAACACCCCACTGTCAACATTAGCCAGATCAACGAGACAGAAAGTTAACAAGGATATCTAGGAATTGAATTCAGCTCTGCACCAAGCCAACCTAATAGACATCTACAGAACTCTCCACCCCAAATCAACAGAATATACATTCTTCTCAGAACCACATCACACCTATTCCAAAATTGACCACATAGTTGGAAGTAAAGCACCCCTCAGCAAATGTAAAGGAACAGAAATTATAACAAACTATCTCTCAGACCACAGTGCAATCAAACTAGAACTCAGGATTAAGAAACTCACTCAAAACTGCTCAACTACATGGAAACTGAACAACCTGCTCCTGAATGACTACTAGGTACATAACGAAATGAAGGCAGAAATAAAGATGTTCTTTGAAACCAACGAGAACAAAGACACAACATACCAGAATCTCTGGGGCACATTTAAAGCAGTGTGTAGAGGGAAATTTATAGCACTAAATGCCCACAGGAGAAAGCAGGAAAGAACTAAAATTGACACCCTAACATCACAATTAAAAGAACTAGAGAAGCAAGAGCAAACATATTCAAAAGCTAGCAGAAGGCAAGAAATAACTAAGATCAGAGCAGAACTGAAGGAGACAGAGACACAAAAAACTCTTCAAAAAAAATCAGTGAATCCAGGAGTTGGTTTTTTGAAATGATCAACAAAATTGATAGACCACTAGCAAGAATAATAGAGAAGAAAAGAGAGAAGAATCAAATAGATGCAATAAAAAATGATAAAGGGGATATCACCACCAATCCCACAGAAATACAAACTACCAACAGAGAATACTATAAACACCTATACGCAAATAAACTAGAAAATCTAGAAGAAATGAATAAATTCCTGGACACATACACCCTCCCAAGACTAAACGAGGAAGAAGTTGAATCTCTGAATAGACCAGTAACAGGCTCTGAAATTGAGGCAATAATTAATAGCCTACCAACCAAAAAAAGTATAGGACCAGATAGATTCACAGCCGAATTCTACCAGAGGTGCAAGGAGGAGCTGGTACCATTCCTTCTGAAACTATTCCAATCAATAGAAAAAGAGGGAATCCTCCCTAACTCATTTTATGAGGCCAGTATCATCCTGATACCAAAGCCTGGCAGAGACACAACAAAAAAAGAGAATTTTAGACCAATATCCCTGATGAACATCGATGCAAAAATCCTCAATAAAATACTGGCAAACTGAATCCAGCAGCACATCAAAAAGCTTATCCACCATGATCAAGTGAGCTTCATCCCTGGGATGCAAGGCTGGTTCAACATATGCAAATCAATAAACGTAACCCAGCATACAAACAGAACCAAAGACAAAAACCACATAATTATCTCAATAGATGCAGAAAAGGCCTTCAACAAAATTCAACAATGCTTCATGCTAAAAACTCTCAATAAATTAGATATTGATGGGATGTATCTCAAAATAATAAGAGCTATTTATGACAAACCCACAGCCAATATCATACTGAATGGGCAAAAACTGGAAGCATTCCCTTTGAAAACTGGCACAAGACAGGGATGCCCTCTCTCACCACTCCTATTCAACATAGTGTTGGAAGTTCTGGCCAGGGCAATCAGGCAGGAGAAGGAAATAAAGGGTATTCAGTTAGGAAAAGAGGTAGTCAAACGGTCCCTGTCTGCAGATGACATGATTGCATATCTAGAAAACCCCATCATCTCACCCCTAAATCTCCTTAGGCTGATAAGCAACTTCAGCAAAGTCTCAGGATACAAAATCAATGTACAAAAATCACAAGCATTCTTATACACCAATAACAGACAAACAGAGAGCAAAATCATGAGTGAACTCCCATTCACAATTGCTATAAAGAGAATAAAATACCTAGGAATCCAACTTACAAGAGATGTGAAGGACCTCTTCAAGGACAGCTACAAACCACTGCTCAATGAAATAAAAATGGACACAAACAAATGGAAGAACATTCCATGCTCATGGATAGGAAGAATCAATATCATGAAAACGGCCATACTGCCCAAGGTAATTTATAGATTCAATGCCATCTCCATTAAGCTACCAATGACTTTCTTCACAGAATTGGAAAAAACTACTTTAAAGTTTATATGGAACCAAACAAGAGCCCACATTGCCAAGTCAATCCTAAGCCAAAAGAACAAAGCTGGAGGCATCCAGCTACCTGACTTCAAACTATTCTACAAGGCTACAGTAACCAAAACAGCATGGTACTGGTACCAAAACAGAGATATAGATCAATGGAACAGAACAGAGCCCTCAGAAATAATACCACACATCTACAACTATCTGATCTTTGACAAACCTGATAAATACAAGAAATGGGAAAAGGATTCCCCATTTAATAAATGGTGCCCGAAAAACTGGCTAGCCATATGTAGAAAGCTGAAACTGGATCCCTTCCTTACACCTTATGCAAAAATTAATTCAAGATGGATCAAAGACTTAAACCTTAGACCTAAAACCAGAAAAACCCTAGAAGAAAACCTAGGCAATACCATACAGTACATAGGCATGGGCAAGGACTTCATGTCTAAAATACCAAGAGCAATGGCAACAAAAGCCAAAATTGCCAAATGGGATCTAATTAAACTCAAGAGCTTCTGCACAGCAGAAGAAACTACCATCAGAGTGAACAGGCAATCTACAGAATGGGAGAAAATTTTTGCAATCTACTCATTTGACAAAGGGCTAATATCCAAAATCTACAAAGAACTCAAACAAATTTACAAGAAAAAACAAACAATCCCATCAACAAGTGGGCAAAGGATATGAACAGACACTTCTTAAAAGAAGACATTTATGCAGCCAAAAGACACATGAAAAAATGCTCATCATCACTGGCCAGCAGAGAAATGCAAATCAAAACCACAATGAGATACCATCTCACACCAGTTAGAATGGCAATCATTAAAAAGTCAGGAAACAACAGGTGCTGGAGTGGATGTGGAGAAATAGGAACACTTTTACACTGTTGGTGGGACTGTAAACTAGTTCAACCATTGTGGAAGACAGTGTGACTATTCCTCAGGGATCTAGAACTAGAAATACCATTTGACCCAGCCATCCCATTACTGGGTGTATACCCAAAGGACTATAAATCATGCTGCTATAAAGACACATGCACACGTATGTTTATTGTGGCACTATTCACAATAACAAAGACTTGGAACCAACCCAAATGTCCAACAATGATAGACTGGATTAAGAAAATGAGGCACATATACACCATGGAATACTATGCAGCCATAAAAAAGGATGAGTTCATGTCCTTTGTAGGGACATGGATGAAGCTGGAAACCATCATTCTCAGCAAACTATCGCAAGGACAAAAAACCAAACACCGCATGTTCTCACTCATAGGTGGGAATTGAACAATGAGAACACTTGGACACAGGAAGGGGAACATCACACACCGGGGCCTGTTGTGGGGTGGGGGGAGTGGGGAGGGATAGCATTAGGAGATATACCTAATGTAAATGATGAGTTAATGGGTGCAGCACACTAACATGGCACATGTATACATGTAACAAACCTGCATGTTGTGCACATGTACCCTAGAACTTAAAGTATAATAAAAATATATATATATAATAGAAATGATAAAATGAGTTCTAAATCTTAAAATGAAAGCTCAATATACACGAGAATACAACTACCTGAAAGCATAAAATTCACAGGGCCTATGAAACAATAACACAATGAAGAAAAAAAGTATCTAGGTAACAATTAGCATGATGAATTGAACAATACCTCACATCTCAATATTAACATTGAACATAAATAGCTTAAATGCTCCTCTTAAAAAATACAGATTGGCAGAATGTATTTTAAAAAATCACAAACTAAATATCTGCTGTCTTCAAGAGACCTATCTAACATGTGAGAATTCATATACATTCAAGGTAAAAGGCTGTAAAAAAGATATTCCATGCAAATGTAAATTGAAAGCAAGCAAGAGTAGCTATTCTTATATGAGATAAAACAGACTTTAAAGCAATGACAGTGAAAAAAGAAAAAGAAATTCCCTATATAATGATAAAAGGATCAACCCAACAAGAAGATATTACAATCCTAAATTTATATGCACCTATCACTGGAGCTCCCAGATTTATAAAACAATTACTTAAACCTGGGAAATGAGATAGAGAGCAACACAATATTAACGGGGGAACATTCTGCTGACTGCACTAGACAAATCATTGAGACATAAAGTCAACAAAAAAAAATGGACTTAAACTATAATCTAGAACAAGTGGCTCTAACACATATTTACAGTATATTCTACCCAAGAACTATAGAACATACATTCTTTTCATCAGCACATGGAACATTCTCGAAGACAGACCGTGTGATAGGCCACAAAACAAGTCTAAATAAATTTTTAAAAATCAAAATTATATCAAGTATCTTCTCAGACCACTGCAGAATAAAACTAAAAATCAACTGCCAAAGGAACCCTCAAAACTACACAAATACATGGAAATTAAACAATCTGCTCCTGAATGATTTTTGGGATTAACAATGAAATCAAGAAGGAAATTTAAAAATTCTTTGAAATGAATTATAATAGTGACACAAGTTATTAAAACCTCTGGGATACAACAAAAGCAGTGCTAAGAGGAAAGTTTATAGCAGTAAATGTCTACATCAAAAAGTCTCAAAGATCATAAATTGGCAACCTAATGTTACATCTCAAGGAACTAGAGAAACAAGAACAAACTAAACCCAAAGCTAGCATCAGAAAAAAAAAATAACGATCAGAGCAGAACTAAATATAATTGAAACAAAAAAATACAAAAGATCAATGAAACTAATATCTGGCTCTTTAAAAATATAAACAAAGTTGATAACCATTAGATAGATTGACCAACTAAAGAAAAGAGAAGATTCGAATAAGCTCAATTTGAAATTAAACTGGAGACGTTACAACCAATACCACAGAGATACAAAAGATCATTCAAGATTACTGTGAACAACTTTATGCACGCAAACTAGATAATCTAGAGGAAATGGATAAATTCCTGGAAACATACAATCCTCCTAGATTAAATCAGGAAGAAATAAGAACCCTGAACAGATCAATAACAAGCATCGAGATTAAATCAGTAATAATAATAATAATAATAAGCCCAGGGCCAGATAGATTCACAACTGAATTCTTTTTTTGTTTTGTTTTGTTTGTTTGTTTGTCTTCAGACAGAGTCTAACTCTGTCACCCAGGCTGGAGTGCAGTGGCATAATCTCGGCTCACTGCAACCTCTGCCTTCCTGGTTCAAGCAATTCTTCTGCCTCAGCCTCTCAAGAATCTGGGACTACAGGCATGTGCCACCACACTCAGCTAATTTTTGTATTTTTAGTACAGATGGGGTTTCACCATGTTGGCCAGGCCAGTCTTGAACTCCTGGCCTTAAGCAATTCACCTGCCTTGGCCTCCCAAAGTGCTGGAATTACAGGCAAGAGCACCTGGCCAGATTCACAGCTAAATTCTACCAGACATTCAAAGAAGAATTAATACCAATCCTACTGAAACTATTCCAAAAGATCAAGAAGAAAGAATCCTCCATAACTCGTTCTATGAAGCCAGTATCATCCTCATAACAAAACCAGGAAATGACATAACAGCAACAAAAAAAAAACTACCGATCAATATCCTTGATGAACATAGATGCAAAAATCTTCAACAAAATACTAGCTAACTGAATCCAACACCACATCAAAAAGATAATATACTATGATCAAGTGGGCTTCATCCAAAGGATGTACAGATGGTTTAGCATACTCAAGTCAATAAATGTGATACGTCACATAAACAGAATTAAAGACAAAAGTCATATAATAATTTCAGTAGATGCAGAAAAAGCATTTGATAAAATCCAGCATTGCTTTATCATAAAACTTCTCAACAAACTATCCATAGAAGGAACTCACCTCAAAATAATAAAAGTCATATATTAAAAAAACTCACAGCAAACATCATACTGAATGGGGAAAATTTGAAAGCATTAGCCCTGGGACCTGGAACAAGAGAAGGATGCCCAGTTTCACCACTTCAATTTGACGTAGTACTGGAAGTCCTAGCCAGAGCAATCAGGCAAGAGAAAGAAATAGAGGGCATCAAATTGGAAAAGAGAAAATCAAACTATCACTGTTGGCTGATAATATGATGATATACCTAGAAAACCCTAAAGACTCATCCAAAAGACTCCTAGATTTGATAAATGAATTCAGTAGTCTCAGGTTACAAAATCAGTGTATACAAATCAGTAGCACCACAATATATCAACAACAGCCAAGCTGAGAATCAAGTCAAGAACTCAATCCCTTCTACAAGAGCTGCAGAAAATAAAATAAAATACCTAGGAATATACTTAACCAAGGAGGTGAAAAATCTCTACAAGGAGAACTACAAAACACTGCTGAAAGAAATCATAGATGACACAAACAAATGGAAGCATATCCAATGCTCATAAATTGGAAGAAACAATATCTTTAAAATGACCATACTGCCCAAACCAATCTACAGGTCCAATGTAATTCCTATTCAAAGTTCCAATATCATTTTTCACAAAATTAGAAAAAAAAATCCTAAAATTCATATGGAACCAAAAAGGAGCCCAAATAGTCAAAGCAATCCTAAGGGAAAAAACAAATCTGGAGGCATCACACTAACCAGCCTTCAAATTATACTACAAGTCTATAGTTACCAAAACAGTATGGTACTGGTTTAAAAGTAGGCACATAGACTAATGGAACAGAATAGAGAACCCAGAAATAAAGCCAAATACTTACAACCAACTGATCTTTGACAAAGCATACAAAAACATAAATTGGGGGAAAGGACACTGTGTTTAATAAATGGTGCTGAGAAAACTGGCTTGCCACAGATAGAAGAGTAAAACTGGATCCATATCTTTCACCATATACAAAAATCAACTCAAGATGGATCAAAGACTTAAATCTAAGACATGAAACCATAAAACATCTAGAAGATAACATTGGAAAAACTCTTCTGGACATTGGCCTAGGCAAAGGATTCATTAGTAAGACCTCCAAAGCAAGTGCAACTAAACAAAAATATATAAATGGAACCGAATCAAACTAAAAGCCTTTTGTACAGTAAAAGAAATAATCATCAGAGTAAACAGACAACCCATATAATGGGAGCAAATATTTGCAAACTATGCATCTGACAATGGACTAATATCCAGAATCTACAAGGAACTCAAACAAATCATCTAGAAAAAAACAAATGAGCCCATCAAAAGAAAAGTGGACACATGACATGAATAGACATTTCTCAAAAGAAAATATACAAATGGCCAGTAAACATATGAAAAAATACTCAACATCACTAATCATCAGGGAAATGAAAATTTAAACCACAAGCAAGATACTGCCTTACTCCTGCAAGAGTAGCCATAATTAAAAAGTCAGAAAACAGTAGATGTTGGTGTGGACATGGTGAAAAGGGAGCACTTTTACACTGCTGGTAAGAATGTAAATTAGTACAACCACTATGGAAAACAGTATGGAGATTCCTTAAAGAACTAAAAGTAGAACTACCATTTGATCCAATCTATCAAGATTGAATCATGAGGAAATAGAAAATCTGAAGAGATCAATAATGCATAAGAAGATTGAATAAGTAATCAAAAACCTCCCAACAAAGAAAAGTCTAAGACCTGATGGCTTCACTGGTGAATTCTACCAAACCTTTAAAGAGAACTTACACCAACTTTTCTCAAATTCTTTCAGAAAATGGAAAAGGTAAGTGGCTTAGTCTGTTTTGAATTGCTATAAAGGAACACCTGAGGCTGGATAATTTATGAAGAAAAGAGGTTTATTTTGCTCATGGTTCATCAGACAGTAAATGAAGCATGGCAGCAGGATTTGCTTCTGGTGAGAACTTCAGGCTTCTTCCACTCATGGCAGAAGGTAAAGGAGAGCCACATGTGCAAATTGCATGGCAAGAGGAAGAAAGAGGGAGTGGAGGAAGTGCCATGTTCTTTTCAACAACTAGTTCTCACAGGAACTAAGAGTGGGAACTCACTCACTCCCACAAGAAGGCACAAAGTCACTCACAAGGGATCTGTCCCTCATGACCTAAACACTTCCCACCAGTTCCCACCTCCAATAATGGAGATCACGTTTCAACTAGGGACATGGTGGGACCAAACACACCATATCTAAACCATAGCACAGGCCAAACATCCCAATGAACACAGATGCAAAAATCCTCAACAAAATACTGGTGAACCAAATTAAACAACAATGTAAGAGGATCATATACCATGACCAAGCAAGATTTATTACTGGGATACAAGAATGGTTCAACATATGCAAATCAATAGATGTTATACACCACGTTAACAGAATATAAAGTAAAAATCATATGATCCTCTCAATAAATACAGAAAAAGCATTTGACAACATTCAGCATCCTTTCATGAAAAAAAAACCTCTCAAAATATCAGATATAGAAGGAATGTGCCTCAATATAATAGAAGCCATATATAACAAGCCCACAGCTAACATCATACCCAACAGTGGAAAGCTGAATACTTTTTCTCTAAGATTAGGGACAATACAAGGATGCCCAATTTCACCACTTCTTTTCAACGTGGTACTGAAAGTTCTAGCCAGAGCAGTTAGGCAATAAAAAAAGAAACAAAAGGCATTCAAAGAAGAAAGAAAGAAGTAATATTGTCTCTGTTTGCAGATTACATACATGATTTCATATGCAGAAAATCCTAAAGACACCACCAAAACCTGTTAAAATGACTAAATGAATTCAGTAAAGCTTCAGGATAAAAAAAAATCAGCATACAAAAACGAGTTGTGTTTCTATACATTAACAACAAGCTATCAGAAAAGAAATGAAGAAATAGTTTCATTTGTCATAGCATCAAAAATAAAATACTTAGGAATAAATTTAATTAAGAAGATGAAAAATCTATACACTGAAAACCATAAAACATTGATAAAAGGAATTGAAGAAGACACAGATAAATGCAAAGATATCTATATCTCATATTCATGAATGAGGAGAATTAATACTGTTAATATGTTCATACCACTTAAAGCAATCTATAGATGCAATGCGATCCCTATCAAAATTCCCATGTCATTTTTCAGAGAAATAGAAAAAAAATCCTAAAATTTATATGGAATCACAAAAGACTCTGAATACCCAAAGCAATATTGAGCAAGAAGAACAAAGCTGGCATCACACTACTTGATTTCAAAATATACTACAAAGGTATAGTAATCAAAACAGTATGGTACTGGCATAAAAGCAGACATATAGATCAATGAAACAGAATAGAGAGCTCAGAAATAAATCCACATATTTATAGCCAATTGGTTTTTGACAAGGTTCCAAGAACAAACAATGAGGAAAAAACAGTCTCTTCAATAAATGATATTGGAAGAACTGTATATTCACATGCAGAAGAGTGAAATTGGACCCTTAACTCACACCATATCAAAAAAAATTAACTCAGGCCAGGCACATTGGCTCATGCCTATAATACCAGCACTTTGGGAGGCCAAGGACAAAGGATTGCTTGAGCTCAAGAGTTTGAGACCAGCCTGGTCAACATAGACCCAATATCTACAATCAATCAGTCAATCAATCAATCAATAAGCTAGGCATGTTATCAGGTGCCTATAGTCCCAGCTACTCAAGAGGCCAAGATGGGAGGATCCCTTCAGCCCAAGAAGTTGAGGCTGCGGTGAGCCATGATCACACTACTGTACTCTAGCCTCAGTGACACAGTAAAAGCCCGCCTCCAAAAAATAAAAAGTAAATCAACCGAGAATTGATTAAAGATTTAAATGTAAGACCTGAGACTATAAAACTACTAGAAGAAAACATAGGGGAAAAGCTTCTTTATATTGATCTGAGCAATGAATTTTTAGATATGACCCCAGAAGCACAGGCAACAATGCAAAAATAGACAAATGGAATGCATGCTTCTGCACAGCAAAGGAAACAATCAACAAAGTGAAGAGACAATACAGAATGGGAGAAAATACTGCAAACCCTATATCTGATAAGGGGTTAATATCCAAAAGATACAAGGAAATTAAATAACTCAATAGTAAGAAAACAAACAATCTAATTTTTTAATGGGCAAATTACCTAAATGGATATTTCTCAAAAGACGTGGCCAACAACAGGTATATGAAAAAATGTTCAAATAATTAATTACCAGGGAAATTCAAATCAAAACTACAATGAGATATTACCTCACACATCTTAGAAGAGCTATCATCAAAAGACAAAAAATAATAAGAATATAGAGAAAAAGGGATAAAAGTAGTAGAACTTTCTCAAAAAATTAAATATAGAACTACTATATGATCCAACAATCCCACTTCTTTGTGTATACCTATAGGAAATGAAATCAGTATTCTGAAGAAATACATCTACTCCCATGTTCATGGCAGCATTATAACAATAGCAAAGATGTGGAATCAGTGTAAGTGTCCATCAACACACAAATAGATAAAGAAAATATGATGTACAGATATGCAATGGAATATTATTCAGCCTTAAAATAAGAAGAAAGTATTGTCACTTGTGACAACATGGATGGACCTGAAGGACATTATGTTAAGTGAAATAAGCCAGATGCAGAGAGACAAAAACTGCATGCTCTCGCTTATATGTGGGATCTAAAAATGATGAATTAGAAACAGATTAGTAGGGCAGTGGTTGCCAGGAACTAGGGAGTGGGGGAAATGGGGAAATCTTGGTTAAAGGGTACAAAGTTGCTAGGCAGGATGAATAAGTTCTGGAGATCTAATGATAGCAAGGTGACTTTAGTTATTATACTGCAATATGTACTGGAAATTTGCTAAAAGAGTAGATCTTAAATGTTCTCACCACATACTCACACACAAAATGGTAACTAGGTGAGTTGATGGATATGTTCGTTAGCTTGATTATGGTAATTATTCCGTAATGTAAACATATATAAAAATTATGTTGTATACCTTAAATATATACAAGTTTTGTCAGTTATACCTAAATAAGGTTGGAAAATAAATAAATAATAAAGTTTGGGTAACATTCTTATTAAAAAATGGAGCTTAAATATAAAAGTTAAAACAATAAAACTTCTAGGAGATAACACAATAAAATATCATAATTACTCTGCAGTGGGCAATGGTTTCTTAAACAGGACCCACAAGCGCTAATCATAAGACTATAAATTGGACTTTATTATAATAATGACTTCTGTTCATCAAAAGACATGATTAAGAGAGTAAAAGTGTAAATCACAGACTGGGAAAATATATTCCCAGTATATATGTCTGACAGAGAATAAGTATCTCAAAAACATATTTTTAAATACTACAAGCCAATAAGAAAAAGACAACTCAATTTTTTAGATGTGCAAAGGTTTGAATAAGCACTTCATAAAAGGGAATATCCTAACTGTTAATGAGCATATTAGAGATGTTCAACATTATCAGTCATTGTTAATCATTAGGGAAATGCAGATTAAAATCATAATGAGATATGATTACAACTTCACTAGAACGACTGAAACTAAAAAGGACTGATAATTTCAAGTAAAATCTTATGAGGTGAGGATGTGGAGCAACTGTATACACTCACACACTAGTGTGACTGTAAATTGGTAGAACTATTTTAGAAAACCGTATACACTATGACTCAGCAATTCCATTTATGGATATATACCTGAAAGAAATGAGTGCTTATAAAGCATGTCTACAAGAATATTCATACCTGCTTTTGGGCTAGGAGCAGTGGCTCATGCCTATAACCCCAACAGTTTGGGAGGCCGAGGTGGGTAGATCACTTGAGGTCAGGAGTTCAAAACCAGCCTGGCCAACATGGCAAAACCCCATCTTTACCAAAAATGCAAAAATTAGCCAGGCTGTGGTGGCACGTGCCTGTAATCCCAGCTACTTGGGAGGCTGAGGTGGGAGAATTGCTTGAAGCCAGGAGGCGGAGGTAGCAGTGAGCTGAGATCGTGGCATTGCACTCCAGCCTGGGCAACAGAGTAAAACCCTGTCTAAAAAATAAATAAATAAATAAATAAATAAATAATAAATAAATAAAACAGAAAAAAGAAAAAAAGGAAAAAAAGAAGAATGCAAATACTCATAGCTGCTTTGTTCATAAGAGCCAAAAACTGAAAATACCCAAATGCTTATCAGAGTCAATAAATAGTTGTATCATTATATAACACAATACTACACAACAATGAAAAAAATGACTGCTATATGCAACAACATGCATAATCTCACAGACATGTTGAGCAAACGAAGCCAGACACAAAAGAATTCTGTATGGCTCCATTTGTATTAACTGGGAGATGGTAAAGGGAACCTGCTGGGTGTTGAAACTGTTCTATATATCGATATATACATATGTAAAAATTCATCAAGCTGTACACTCAAGGTTGGGCACTTCACTGCATGTTCTACTTCAATAAGAAAGTAAAAAATAAAATAAAACCCTTATTTAGGATTTTCACATCTATGCTTATAAGTGAAAGTGGCTATAATTTTCTTTTCCTGTATTATCTTGCCTGGTTTTGGCATCAAGATTACACAAATCTCAGCAAGCTTGACAGCTTTTACACTTTTAAGAATTTTTTGAATGGTGGAAGAGGCTCACAGAGTCACTGTAAAGAGCAATTACATAATATGTGAGTGTGTGTTGAATAACACAACGCTCTGAAACATATAAGCAATTATTCCGTTATCATCACCATTGCATTTCAGTTTTGCTCTTATGTATGTCCATAACCATCTGAACTGTTCACATTGGAAATAATTTCAGTTTGGCTTCAACAAAGACAACCCTGAAGATTCTGAATCAGTTTGGTTTGGAAAAAAGTGAGAGAGAGAAAGCTTTATGGATGTAAATATCAAGTACAGATAACAGAAACTTAAAAAGAGATATAGTTCAAGTTCCAAATGTGATTTGGACAAAATTAAGTAAGAGGTCACTTGTACTTGACTCTTAACCTAAAAAGGAATATTAAATAAGTTATGTTCCATTGCAATTCTCTTTGTGGCATATTTGCTGCTCTCCAAATCACCTTTAATATAAAAGATAAAATAATCTCAAAACACTGGTATTAAAAAATGAAATGGTAATATAGATGCCTTGCTTTAATAATTCTAGTATAGTTTTCTAAGTCCAAAAAAATCTGTTGTTTACATATAATTAGAATGAATGAACAAATAACCATGTTTTTTATCAATTTCAACTACTCTCA
Source organism: Pan troglodytes (assembly GCF_028858775.2). Classification (NCBI taxonomy): domain Eukaryota; kingdom Metazoa; phylum Chordata; class Mammalia; order Primates; family Hominidae; genus Pan; species Pan troglodytes. The sequence continues at coordinate 161,236,988 of NC_086015.1, forward strand.
GCCATGAGACTTGAAAGTGGCAAACTTCCAGGGAAAGGGTTAGAAGAACTGGCAAGGCGAGCTAGGGTAGTGCCAGGGGCTTTCACGTTACATTTAATCACAAGAACACTGCAATGAGGAAAATATTATCCCCTTTTAATTACAAAGAAACTTGAGTCAAAGGTTAAGTAACATGTACACAATCATATGGCCAGGAGACTCTCATACCAGAACTTGAATCAAAGTCTCTCCTCCTCCAAGGCCCACCCTCTTTCTACTTATACCAATGAAAGTCAGCAGAGGTTCCCACTCTATTTGAAAATGAACTGGGGTAAAAACTGAGAAATGACTCAGAGTAATCACAGACGTAGAACATTTGCTGCAAGAGACACATTTGAATGTTATCTGAACATCCTGTGGTTTTGAAGAATTATCCCTTTTCCCAGGACAAGCAAAGTCCAGGCCCATCACAAGCCATACATCTTTTCAGAAGACATAAACATTTTCCCTTGTTTCTTCATCTCTCTGACTTGACAGACATAATGAAAACAGAACAGCCTACCCATAAGCATTGATTTATCTTTTTCAATAAAATCTATTAAAGCTTAATTGACAATCATAACTATTAAAAATTGAAGAACGATAAAAGTTAAAAGTTTTCAATACAATCAGAAAAACCACAGGTAAATCAGAAACATAGGCAGGAAAAGGGCCAGATGCTTAATGGAAACACCCATCCAACAGTAAATCATCAAATGAAGTTGCAGAGACTCAGACTCCCTAACAAGGTAGCTCCATCAGGTCACTTCAGGTGTGTTCACACCACCAGCATTGCATGGAAGTGGTTGGTCCAGAGCAAGCAGAGCTCACAGCTGGAGAATCATGTAAGTGTGGTCATGATATGGCCCTAGGAAAATCACAGAGGGGGAACTGAGGAGGGCAACATGGGAACTCAGCCCTGGGAACTCCTAGCCTGATTGGCACACGCATCATTTAGCAATCATTATCATAATTACCACAAAATTATTGTTGTCCTTGGGGGTGGGGAGAAGGCCTATTTTTGCACTCTGGTTTCACCAAAGGTTCCAAGATGACTACTTCAATTTTCAGAATAAATAATTTCTTTTCCCACGATTGTCTCAGAGAAGCCAAGCCTTACCTCATGACTTTTAATTCTAGTTCTCTAATCTGAATTTTTCAGTGGCCTTGGGCAAGGTGTTGGAGTGCTCAATGCCTTAATTCCTCTAGTTGCTAAATAGCAATAATGATACCTGCTGTCTTCAGGCTGTAAGACTAATTGCTTAAAAATTGTTAAGTGTTTTGAAAAAAAAATAGCTTGTGGGGGAAGAACATCATTTTTAGGAGAGAGTGCAATGTAAATAGCATCTTTGAGTCTTTGATTTGCGTCTTTCAGCATACTCCAAATTTCGCTCAGATCTTCCAACTCACTCAATTCCTTCCCACCTCAGCACCTGCCCACATTCAGATCCCTGTGTAAGATGTTCTCATCCTGTCCCTGCTCTGCCATCACCTGATAACTCCTACATATCCTCATTTCTCAGCTTAAGTGTCCCTTCCTCAGAGAAGCTTCATGAAGGCAGGAAGGGCAAGGACAGTGCCTGTCTTGGTCACCACTGAATCCCCAGTGCCTAGCACAGCATCTGACATATGGAAAAGGCTCAATAAATATCTATTTCATTTATTTATTTAATGAACATATGTGGAATCTTGGGCAATTCATTTAATAACCCTGAGCCTTTGTTATCTCATCTGCAAAATAGATAGCTAAAATAAATCATCTCCAGTGTCCCTTCAGCACTAACATTCTGGGACTGTGACTTGGGGACAGCATCCTCCTGTTGACCTTAAGCCACTTTTTCATTTTATTCTACCTAACGGTTTCTACGTAACTACCAAGATTACCATGACGGTTAATTTTATGTGTCAACTTGGCTGGGCCACAGGGTATCCAGATATTTGGTCAAACATTATTCTGGGTGTCTCCATGAGAGTGTTTTGGATGAGGTTAACATGTAAATTAACATGCTGTTGATTCTGAGTAAAGCAGATTGCCCTTCATAATCTAAGTTGGCCTCATTCAGTCAGCTGACAGCCTGGATAGAACAAAAAGACCAGCCTCCCACAATCAAGAAAGAATTCTCCAGCAGACTGCCTTCAAACTTTATCTGCACATCAGCGATTCTTGGTTTTACAGCAGACTGCCATTAAACTCTACCTGAAACATTGGCTATCTTGGTTTTCCAGGGAGTTGGCCTACTCTGCAGATTCTGGATTTGCCAGCCTCCATAATCACATCAGCCAATTCCTTAATATATATTTTTTAAAATTAATGAATATGTATATATTCATTGCTTGCATCACGTTTTGGTTTTCCTTTGTGGTATAACATAGTTGTATTCAATATTAATGCATTTTTTTCTGTTCGGGATATTTTTATGCAAACTTTACCTAACATGGGAGGCACCACCATTTTGCCTGAAGACCCTAATTCTCAAATTAGAATAGAGCCATAACAGTTTCTGCTTATTCAGTAGCTTGTCAATTGGTATATACATTTAAGGATGGCCTTGCTAGAAAGTTGGGTATTTCATGAAGGGAGTTGTAGTGAAATTTCCACTCCATTGTGGCTCATCCCCCAAAATTTTGGAGTCATAGGCCAGAAGTAGTCCCATAGGAAAGTCTAACATTTTCTCTGACTGAAAGAAAATCACGTTTCCCATGTGTGAAAAATATCCTAAATAAACACAATCAACGCAAACTCCAGGTAACCAGTTGAGTGTTGTTTTATAAATACACTATCAAATAAGTTTAGTCTATATGGCTTCTCACTATAATGAGCAAGAAATTTTCTATTTCCTTCTTGTCTCTTTCTTCTTCTTTTCAGCCTGCAAGTACTGTCAAAATAACAGCCAGACAGTAAGAGAGAAGTCAGAGCAGCCCATCAAAAATAAGAGTCACATGACAATTATTTCATGATGGAAACTTTCAGCAAAGTGCGACTAGGATAAAAGTAGGATCACTTGTGACTTTGTTATGTCACACCATTTGAAAGGGCAGGACCTAATTTTATGTTACACTTAAATCTATTAAATTAAAATCCAAAGAAAAAATAATTTTTACTCAAAAGTTATTCAATGATTTCAATAATATGAAAATATATATGGATAAGGTTATTCACCTATGTCCACTGTTTGTAATTGTAAAATATTGGAAACAACCTAAACATTCATACATAGGAAAATGATTGAATAAACTATGGTACATCCATACAATGGAATACTACACAGCTTGAAAAAAAAGAGCACAGCTAAAGAACAAAGAAAATCTCTATAAACTGGTGTGGTGGAATTTTTAGGACATTTAGTGAAAAAAGCAAAATGCAATACAGTACCTTTATATGCTACCTTTTCATAAAAAAAGAAGAGAAAGAGAAGAAAATATACATGTATCTGTACATTCATTCAAAAAGAAACACAAGAAGGATAAACCAAAGACTGTAGAGATTGTTGAGACTGGTTAACCACAGTGGGAGGAGATAATAAGGGGATATAATAGAAGGATTTGGCAAAGGGAGGTGAAAATGTTACTTCCTAAGAATGTCTTTTTGCACAGTTCTGACTTTTGGAACCATATTAATGGTTCACATGCTGAAAAAAAGTGAGTAAAATTAACAAATAGAAGGAGAAACTACATAATTTATTCCATGATTTCTTTTTAATTTTGGTCATGAATAAGGTTCAGGACACAGCTTTACTTGGTGGTTTTGGAAATGTTTTATTTAGGCTTTATACTCTTTTATTTATCTCTACCACCATGGAAACACAAATTAGTAATAGTTCAGCTTCCAAAATCTTATTGGAATAAAAATTTTCAAAAAATATTACTTTTATTCTTTTTATTGTATTCAGTAAGGTGATACTTACATCGCACAGAATCTAATTTCTTAAAGGTGCATATAAATGTGTACTCTTATTCTTTTTATTGTATTCAGTAAGGTGATACTTACATCGCACAGAATCTAATTTCTTAAAGGTGCATATAAATGTGTACTCTTATTCTTTTTATTGTATTCAGTAAGGTGATACTTACATCGCACAGAATCTAATTTCTTAAAGGTGCATATAAATGTGTACTCCATTAAGCAACATTTGAAAACACATTGTATTTTTCATCCTTGGGTAGACCTAAATTTGCAGATTCAAGCAATAGCATGCTTTCGCCCACTTATTGCACTCCTTCCCTCATGCTTTATCTGGTGTGGGGTCCTTGACAGCCCTCATGATGGTCTCTCAGCTTACCCCGGGGAAATGAGAAAGAGTCAGAAGGTACCTTTTCAACATCACAGGTAGCATTTAGGGTAAACTTCTTACATGAGACGACACTGGCCTGTTTTTCTGCTAATAAATCACTGCTCATTTTTTCTCCTGTCACTCTGTTGCCTATGTATATAATAATAATCCCTTTTTAATTTCTTATTTTACAAGAGGCTTCATTCAGCTTAAATTTCAAAGACCCAACTTTTAGCCTAGATGATGAATTTTCCCATTTAAATCACATTTTACCTAAATAGACACACACAGTACATAGGCTTAAATTACAAAATTATATAGAGCACAAACTAGAATTGAACACTGACATATAAAGGGTCACTTTGAGACAATTTGATCCTTAGTGGATGATTCTCTTTTCCTAGCAATACATTATCACTGATATTGCTATAGCCATGGCAAAACAAAATCACATCATCCTTAAATGTAACTATCTGTGGTAAAATAAGAAGATGATCATCTATTATGATATCAAAAATTGGTTTCCAGATTTGTGAAACAGTTTGGACAAGATAAACCTCTAAAATCCATTTTAACTCTAAAATGTGCAGTTTATGAGCTATATCGATCATAAATCAGGAACAAAAAAACTTATTGATTCCTTTTTTTGAAATCATGAACTAAGGTAAGAATTTACACAGAACAAACATGCAAGTAATTTTTGCAGTGTACAAGCCCTCTATATATACAGGCAGTCAAGTCTATTTCAAAGGATAAAGTAATAATCATGACTCATTGGAAAGCAAGTAGTAAAATGGGCCTGGGAGCTTGATCTGAGAGGGAACCATTCATGGTGCACAGCTCAGGGCCTTCTCACTGGAACCATGTCTTTCTCAATGTCACTTCCATTAGTAAAAGGGAAATGACCAACTCTGCTTCAAAAAGAAGAGCCGTTGTCTGGGCACAGTGACTCATACCTGTAATCCCAGCACTTTGGGAGGCCAAGGTGAGCGGATCACTGGAGGCCAGGAGTTTGAGACCTGCCTGGCCAACATGGCGAAACCCTGTCTCTACTAAAAATACAAAAATTAGCTGGGTATGGTGGCAGTGCACCTGTAATCCCAGCATCTTGGAAGACTGAGGCAGGAGAATGGCTTGAGCCTGGAGGCGGAGGTGGCAGTGAGCCAAGATCGGGCCACTGCACTCCAGCCTGGGTGACAGAGTGAGACACTGTCTCAAAAAAAA